>NC_138183.1:139820361-140541695 GCF_964194105.1 Spermophilus citellus | reverse complement strand
AATGGTGGTAATTTCTCTTTATATAGACTTTAGAAACTATTCTTGATGTACTTTGAGGTTTCTACAATTAAGGTAAGACCAGAATATTAAAACTACATAGAAATGTGCTTGAAATTGTAGTGGGAGGGCAAAGAGGAACTATTTTTAAAGGTTTAATTTTGGGAACTTATACAAAAAGAAAACTGAAAGGGAGTATTGAAATTACTATCATCACTGCTAGTAAATGTTTTATAGCAAATAATATGAGTAAATAAAATCCTCATTTAAATTGATTAAGGAGCAAATCCAAGGGGATAAATGTAAATGATAGCTCAATAAAGACAATTGAAGCTGAGAAACACAACAATAGCAAAACACAGATAGTGTTAAATAAAATGAACTTCTGCTTTTAAATTTTGTTCAGGGTGTGTATCTATCCATCTCTCTCTCTCTCTCTCTCTCTCTCTCTATATATATATATATATATATATATATATATATATAGATAGATAGATAGATAGATATAGATAGATATAGATACAGGTATATAAACAGATATGCTATAATTAAATCTTTATGCCTTGGATGACAATGGTAACAGGATCGTCTGATTACATGACTACATATTAACTAGAAAATTATTATTCCATAAGTACCTTCTTAAGCTGTTAGTCTAGTTGAATCTATTCTAATGGAGATTGAATACCCCATACTACCACATGCCATTTTGACATGAAGGAGTAATGAAAGTATTCCTTTCTTTTTAGACAACTAGTATTATCATTTTTCTAATATTCTATCTTCTCTAATATACTTTATAAACATTGCAATCAAAGTAAATGGAAAATATATATGGAAACACTTTGTTCACAATTATGTGATGTTGGAAAATATTCTAAATTCAAATGTCACTCACAGCAATTCACTGCTTATTTTCTAGACAGGCCATCCATTGAGAAAGGGAAATGAAGAGGAGAAGTACACAATTTCCCCAAGATGTGTTTATAATCACTGAGTAGCATCAGAGCTGGCAGTTATTTAAATTGGAAACCTGGATCTTTATTCAGTGGAGCCAGATTAAATCGTTATTGGTACAGAAAAAAACGGCTATAGTTTAATTTTATGCATTCTTTCAAATTCAATTTAATATCACATAAATGTACTTTTCCATATTAACATTTTCATAAAGAGCACAATTTTTCACTTTGAAGAAAAAAATTGTTCAATGAGCAAATTCAAGAGCTGTTCATTACTGGCTCAAATTATGAAAAAAATAAATCTAGAATTGCTATTTTTATTAAATTCTTATACATGAATAGAGTAGGATTCTTTAAAAATAAAAGCTATTAAAGCTATTTATCAATAATAAATTGAAAACACTATTGTTATAGGCAAGGTCATCCATATATATGGTTAGAGGTGTTAAGAGTTTGAAATTCACTTCTTTCAGTAAAGTTTAGTAAAGAGGTTTTTTAAAAAAAATAATATTTGCAAGTAGAGATTTCAAGATTTAGACTTGGCATATAATGTAAGATAAAATACCTTCAATCTTATTCTTATCCTAATTCCATAAAGTGAAAATGAGACTTTGAACTACCCCAGGGAAATTTTAAAACCATTTTATTGAATAAATTATTAAAATAGTAAACATTTTACCTCTACTACCATTTATTTTGTGACTGCACACTGTCCCCCACCCAACTGTGATGTTCATCATTCATTCATTCATGCATTCATTCATTCAGTTTATCCATTCCTTTGCCTGATTCTCCCCCAAACTATAAATTTTATAAGTACAAGAACATTGTTTGCTTCTTTCACTCCAGCTATACTGACTCTCAGAATATTTTCCTACTTTTATGGCTGGTCTTTGATTTTTATTTGTTCATGCACCCTAAAAAATTAATTTCTAATTTTTTTTGATTAGCTATCACCTAAGAATCTTACCTGTATTCCTATGATTTATCCTGTATAGTGTACTGGGGAAGGTTTTTAAAAAATTCCAGGAAAAAAATGAGTCATTCTCATTTATAGCATTTGTTGATTTCTATGATAGAATATTTTATTATTGATGATTCAACCCACTTATAAAATTCCTGAAAATCTAATAAGCAACTTTTTTGAGCTGGTACTGCTCACAGTGGTGTGGGAGCATCAGAAAACTCTATCTGGACCTTTCAACAGACTACCCTATGAATTACATGCCTTATTCTATAAGGGTTAAGGGTAAAACACTGTCACTTTTAGGAAACAGAAGGCAAAGAGTATTCCTGAGAGAAGAGCAAGAATATGCACCAGGACCCAAAAAAAGGCCAGAAAGGGGAAGGAGAACTGTGACAATTATATTTCTAAGACAGGGATTGTCACACTTTCCTGTAATTGAGTCTTAGACAATATAAGACATTTGTAGAGTGGTGGAGGGGTGAGAGTAGAAATAGGTTAGTAAAAGCATTGCCAAATTTTGACAATGAAGTGCAGAAAGAGTAAATTTTCTAAAGTGCTCATAAAGCACTGGGATATAAAGGACAAACAGTGATATAATCCATGTATTTTGTGTGGGAAAATGTATAAACTTCAAGTATAATTTGAGAAAATTTGATCAAGCAAGAAAAAATGATGAAAATATTACAATTGAATATAAAACTCAGTAGGTGATATAATAATAAAAAGTATATAAACCAAGGAATAACTTATTTATTATGTTGGTCAAATACTTGAATGAAAATGGTCTGAGATCTCTCATTAAAAGACACTCTCAGGTTACATTAAGACAATAATTCAACCATCATTCATTTCTTAATAATAAATACAGCTATGTGACAGTTTCAAAATAAAGAAATTGAGATCATTGAATCTATATCAGGGAAATCTGCTACAAAAATATAACATGTTTGTCATTGTGACCATTATAGAAGAGGAAATTCAGGATCCAAAAAGCTAAAAATAAAGTAGGCCAAATTTCAATCCTTTAATAGATGGATGGGTAAAGAAAATGTGGTATATATACTCAATGGAATATCATTCAGCCTTAAAGAAGAGTGAAATTATGGCATTTTCCAGTAAATGGATGGAACTGGAAAATATCATGGTAAGCTAAATAAGCCAATCCTCCCAAATCAAAGGCTGAATATTTTCTCTAATATGCGAATGCTAATTCACAATAAGACCAGGGCACTAGAGAGGAATAGCATTACCTTAGATTAGGTAGAAGGAAGTGAGGGGACAGGAGGGGAGGGGATATGGGGATAGGAAAGATAGTAGAATAAAACAGACATTGTTACTTTATGTATATATGTGACTGCATGACCAATGTGAGTCTACAACATGTACACTCAGAAAAATGAGAAATTATATCCCATCTATGTTTGATATATCAAAGTACATAAATGCATTCTACTGTCATGTATAACTAATTAAAACAAATTAAAAATTAATAAAAATTTCAACTGAACAAAAAATATGAGCAGTAAAATAAATTTCATAATCTAAATCTGGGGGTGTTATATAATGATAAAAGACAAAATTTATATGAAAATGATGCATCAATTGTAAATCTACTTAGACCAACCAGAATAGAAGCTGAAAATATGACATAAAATCTTTAAAAATGTGATTGATATGGTTTGGAACTGGAATGTCCCCAAATGCTCATTTGTTCAAAGCATGAGCTTCAATGTAGAAAGGTTCAGATGTGCAGGTTTTAGACAATGATGAGAGCTGTAACCCCTCAATGGATCAATCCATTTGATGGATTAATAATGTGAATAGACTCATGTGGGTGGTGATTACAGGCAGGTGGGGCATGGCTGGAGAAAACAGTTCACTGGGGCAAACCCTTGGGGATTATTTCTTGTTTTTACTTCTCTCTTTGTTTTCCACCTGTGGTGAGCTGAGCAGTCTTCCTCTATGCACCTTTCTGTCATAAATTTCTTCTCTTCCATGGTCTCTTGAAGTCCCCTTTCAGAACCTGAGGTGATTATGGAAGCAATGCCAACTGTCCCTTGGAAAGAGCACCGGTTGCATGTAGAGTTCACTTCAACCTCCCATCACATAAGGGTTTTATAAGTGGATGCTTGGGGAATCTTGATAAATGGACTTTCATCTCCATATTTATAAATGTAATAATTGTCTCACTACTTACTGTAATACCATGTAAAAGATATTGTTTTGGAGACCTAGCTGAATCTGAGACCAAATAATTTCACTTTTAACATCTTATAAATCTAATAATAAACAAATAAAATTATGATAATGGCTCACTTAGGGCAGCAATTTAAAAAAGTATAAAATAATTCAAAATAAAAGGAAAAAAAGGAATGGAGAAAACTCTTTAAATTTTAACCTGAGTCATTTGGTTGTATGTAGAAATAAGTGAATAGTGGATGGACAGGGTGATTGAGAGGTAATAAATAAATAAATAAAATTCAGCAGAAAAATACTTTACTAAAAACAAACACGAACAACAACAAAAAAACTATTTTAAATAAAATCCCTTATTTACATGTGTATACTTTTCCAATAAATAACAAATTAGAACCTTATGTATTGGGATTATCCTTGACATATTTTTCAGTGAAAGATGCAACTTTTCAGGTTCTACTTATGATTCCATTTGAGTAAACACACACACAAAAGCACACCAAATCTTAAAATTTTATATGTGCGTCCAAATGGTATAATAGATAACATATCACATAATATAATACACCATATAACAATTGTTTGAGGGTTTTGTATATCTTAAGAGGAAAATGCATAATGATACACACTAATTTATTAAGATGTTTATTTTATAAAAGTATGACTGGACATTCATTGCCCCCAACCACCACTACACACACAAAACTTTAAGTAGTAGTGAATGAAACATCAGGAAGAAACATCATTCAATATTAAACAAAAACCTGCTAATTAAATGTACAATTTGAGGTCTATAACCAAAATATTGGGAGCAATTAAACTTTAAATAATGTTGAAATTCAAAAAGAGTTTGGCTGGAGAGAAAATATTTACCTTTATCATTATGTAACTTTGCATTGTTAAATGTAACTCATGCATTACTTAATTTTTAAAAAAAAATATTTTGATATAAATTTTAACAGAAAATTTGTCAGAATGGTACAAGTGACTCCCTTTTATTTTTTACTTAGATTTGCTAATTATTTATATTTAGTCTTGTTTTATCTTTCTGTTTTTTTTTCTTATCCTATCTCACTGTTTCCCCTCTCTCCAAACTTGCATACACACACACACACACACACACACACACATACACACACACACAGACACACACACACACACACACACACACACACACACACACACACACACCCCTCTATTGGGAATTGCCTCTAAATACCATAGCACGTTTCCTAATAAAAGTAATATTCCCTGCTACATTAAACATGATAAAATTATTAAAACAAGAAAATTTAACCATATTTTACTATTGTCTAATTACTCATCCGGATCTGAAAATTAGGGAAGACTGGTAGAGGAAGGGGAACATGGGGTGGGGGGGAAAGGCGGTAAGAGAAAATGCTGGGGAATGAATTGAAGTAAATTTTACTCCACACATGATTATGTAAAAATGAATGTCAACATTATGTACAACTATAATGTGCTGATAAAAACTTTTGAAATTAAATTATCCAATATGTCCTTTAAAGGTATTTTTCATTTTTACAAGTTTAGCATTTATTTTAGTATCATACATCATCATATTGTATTTTCATGTCTCTTTAAATCTCTTCTATTCTGTGAAATTCCCTTCATGTTTTCCTTTTGTCTTTTTTCCCAGTGACATCTTGAACAAGTTATTTTGTAAGATGTCACTCAATTTTGATTTGTCTGATGTCTCTTCATGATTATATTCAAGCTAGACACAATAGGCAGAAATACAGAGCAGTGTTTGGTTCTTTTCTATCAGGTCAATTCTTTCTGGTGATCAAAGTCCTGAAACTGAACTTAATTTTCAGAGATTCTTTAGAAAGGGTCAAAAGATCCATTGCACACTGATACTTACAGCTAAGATTCATTAGAGCTAAGTAGTAAAGACACATGATCAGATCACAAGGAAGGAAGACACAGAAAGAACCCAGAGGAATCCACTTGCAACTTTCCTATATTCTATTCTTCCTATGATGGGTCACAGAGAACATGCTTTACCCCAGCAATGAAAATGCAGAGTGATGGAGGGTTGTAATATATATTCCTCACTATCATCCCAATAATAAAAGATAGACTAAAAAGAAAAAAAATACACATTTATTTAATGAGCTTCTATGACATGTGAATCTTCAGAAATGAAGACTCAAAGAAATAAGGAAGGGGCTGGGATTGTGGCTCAGTGGTAGAATATCTGCCTGGCATGTGTGGGGAATGGGTTTGATCCTTAGCACCACATAAAAATAAATAAACAAAATAAAGGTATTGTGACCATCTACAACTAGAAAACTATAAAAGAAATGAAATAAGGAAATCTGTGCATTTTTATGGAAAATTGTACAGAAGTATGATTGGGGAACAAAATAGTATAATGATAGATCAGGACAATTGCGTGGACAATTATAATCATTTATTATATTTTGAAGATTCGAATTATAATGAATAACAGCTTTATCTCTTTGAAAGCATGTCACTCCTTGGAGAACATATTCACATTCATTTTCTTTGTGGTGCTGCTCTTCTTGAAATTCTTCTGTGATGCAATGTACTCGGACATGAGCATTTCTTATTAAATTTTCCCATCTCCTGGGCCACGCTTCTATGTTGTACTGAGTACAAGGAAATTCATTCTGCATGCACTTGTATTCAGCCCACAGATTATGAAGAAACAACATTGGTGATCAAAGAGCAATACTCTTGGGTGTCTTTTACCCAGCAGGACACATAGTTTTATACCATTCAATAACTCTGCAGCCTTATTTAGACTAATGCAGCTTTAATTCATTCAAACTTCTTGAAATTCCATCCACTGGAAGGAATGCCAATACAGACAAATGACACAGTTTTAAACTGAAGTTCATAGCATGTTGCCAATTCTAGTATTTGGCTTCCTACCCGGTCCCACCTTTGGGAATCCTGGATTTCAAGACTTTGGCCTTCAGAATTTCATCATCTGGGATTTTAATCCTTTAGGATTATGAGATTTTAGACTTCAAAGATTTTATAATTGTGGTTTTCAGGATTGTAGTTTTTGAGATTTTAATTGGCAATAGATACATTTTTATATTGTGAAAAAGAAGAACAATCAATTCAGATTTGTTTCTGTCTCTCTCCCTTTAAACACTGTGCTTGACTGTGAAAGGCAAGTGGAGGTCATAAAATAAATTCAAATATAATAAAGGTAACAAGCCATTGTGCCTTGCTACAATATCAGCTCTTTGCATATAAGTTTATAAAATGTTATTATTTTCAGGTAAACAAATGTCAATCCTAAGGGGAAAAAAAGAACTAATTCTGTATTAGATTAAACTTTATTTTCAAAATGGATATACCTGTCAAGGCTTTCTTTATTTTTTTTAACAAACTAAGTTTTAGATACAGACAAAGATTCCCTAAGTAATTACAATTTATGAGTGCAGAATTCATGTGACTAATTTATTTCAGTTACGTAATAATAAATCCTTCTTGAGAATTTTCATTTCTACACTTAGATGGTAAAACCAAAGGCACACTGATAAGTTTTCTCCAGAGGGAAGACAAAAGAGAAATCACAAGTCGTTATCCTCTAAGAACTTGATGGTATTCTTATTAGTTTCCATTTGCAAGTTGAATATAATTCTTCTGTGTTATCTTTCAGCAGCTTGTAATTTACATTTTTTCTATTTTGTAGGTGAATATAATCTAGAATAACAATAAGTACAGAAACTTTGAGGTAATGTGTGGTCTATGGAAATTTTAGAAAGGATCCCCCCTGCCAAGAACTTACAGTAAAATAACTTCTTTGCCTTTAGTTGTATGGGTATCTGAATTGTTCATTCATTGATCATAGCAAATATTTCAGCTGAAATGTTTCAACAAAACCAATTATTTCTGTAGCTTTATTTCTATAAGTTCTGTATTTCTATATTTAGAATGTATTAGAAGTTTCCTGATAATGGCTAAATTAACCCTGATTTTAAAGCAGAATCCTATGATAACTTAGGTATTATTCTCTTGAAGCATAACATCTCTTAAAGCATGCTTTATAAATTATCGCTCTAAGTGAAGAATATTTTAATAACTCAACACTACTCTTAATCCCAACATCTTCAATAATTTGCATAAATAAATTTTAAAAATTAGGTTTTAGTCATACTAGTTACAAGTTATCAGCTATTTTATAGTTATAAGCTATTTCTCTTCATCTGGGTGATTCAGGGGTTTTAAAAATAAATTTCTAATATTCAGTCTTTTTTCATAGTTTCTTTATTACAGAAACTACTATTAATTGCACACATTTACAATGTATAATGTGATAATGTGACACATGCACAAAAGTAATGATCAAATCTGAGTAGTTAACATGTTCATCTCCTGGAACACTTTTGAATTTTGATTGATGTGATAATTGGAAATATTTATAGGTACATTTATAAGTATGTATTTCCATACATACTTACAGCATATACTGATCAAATCAGGGTAATTAATGTATCCATCTTCCTTACTTTGTGTTTGGAGACTTGAACTCCTGTCTTCTACTTATTAATAAAATATATAATAGCTGTTGTGAAATCAGTCTTTTTTAAAGTCAAATGTAATAGAGACAAGACCTTGGCCAAAAGTATACTTGAAGTTATAATTATGCTGATGTCATAGCGGGGGTTTAAAACCACTGGACAAATGTAAAAAATGATAAATTATCTTCAGAATGTGATCTTTGGATACCTGTTATTTTAGTTATTAATAGTTTAACACTAGGAATACTGTGCCGCAGTCTGGCTGGGCACAATTCAGGAGCCACTTGTCAAAAGAAACCAACTTTATTTTTAGAACTAAAAACACCAAACAAAACAGCTCCTCAGGAAAAAACCCTCAGAGCCCAACTGCCACCACCAGCTTCCCACAAGCCTCTCACCCCCACACAAACCTCACCACCTCCCACAATCCTCCTGCTCTTGAGGCTGATTGGCTGGGTCGCATGGGCGGAGCCAAAGAAGTCCCCTAATGAGCAGCTCCGTGGAGGAGCCAATCAGCCAAATGTTGCTGGGCGGCTGTGAGCGGCCAACCTTTGCTAATCTGTAAAATAGATTGAGAAATAATTTTATAATACCATTTAATTTAAATAAGGCCAATGTTAATTTGGCATCATACCTGACATTTAGAAAATATTGGTTCCTTTCCTATTTGTTTTTGCTTCCCTTCTGTTTTTTCGTTGTGATTTTTTTCCAATTAATACCTGTAATAAAAGCTGTGTACACGTGATCCCCATGTTTCCAATAAAAGAGCATGTGCTGGCTCAGATTCCCCCTGGCCCCCGGGGCTTGGTGCCAGCCCTGGTTTCTTGTGTGCATGCCAAAGAGGCCAGCTCCCAAGGCCTTGAAAGATTTGTGGTGTCTGTTTTCATATTCAGCCTATAACGGTCATATGGGAACGTTCTGACCTGCTTGGGTCTGATAAGGTTCCTGGTTGAAGGCTTAGTATGAGTCGACAAGAACTACCTGCTCCCCTCTGTCCTTGCTCCCGCCTACTAGTAACCTCCCATTCTATCTGCAAGAAATATATAAGCATGAGCTGAGATAATAAAGTCAGTCTCTCCTGGATGAAGAACCTTGGTGTCCTGTGAACTTTTTTAATCCCGACGTCTCCCGCCGGACTCGGTCCATTTTGCCGGACGCGGCAAGCATGCAAATATCATAAACAAAATGTTTATGGACAATATATTGAAATTCAGCATTTCCATGAAAATTCACATTGTCTTAAACAAAAAAGTCATTTTCATACATACTAGAAAAATATCTTTGGAATGAATAATGTATAATTAAGTTATATATTTTGACATATAATAATTTTAACATGTGCATTAATAGAAAGTAGATTTTTAAAAAATTAATCCAAATTGCCTTTTAGTCACTCCAGTTACACAATACACAGATATGCTTCATATGTAGACACATTCACAAAGCAACTTTCAGGAGGCTGAATAATGTAGGTATTTCTTAGCAAGTTCAAAGTAAGAAGACTAAAATATCTGGTTTGGGTAGATGGTCTTCATTATTCAGATATCTTTCTGAAGCTATTGTAGTTCTCCTTAATGTATAAATGATATTATTTTGAAATATATAAACTTAATAATCACATGACAACACTCACATAAAATATCTCTAAAATTACCAAAAATGTACAAGATGACAATTCCAAAGAATTACTATGGTGAGGGAAATTTCTTTGGCACATAAATACTTGTTGAAGCAAATTTTATTGTCTTTCAAGACAAGGTTTCTCTCTTCAAAGAGTGAAGAATATTTTTATGAAATTTATACTATAAGTGTAGGTTGGAAATATCAACTATGAACTATTTAATTACTATCAACCTTTAATTACCCTTAAGATGTTCCATGAATTAAATGACCCCTATCTTTTTTTAACTTACCTGTGAATATTTTGAAAAAAATATGCAACTTATATACTCAGAAATATATTCTTCAATGCAAACTAACCAAAAAGGAAGGAAGAAAACTAGTATTTTTTGTAGATTTTTTTAAAGACTCAGAGAATAAAGATGATATAAGCAATGATTTAAATTTCAATTAACGCTAAAAAACCAGATAATCTTTGTACCTCAAAAGGTATTTTACTATGTATGCTTTTCAATTCTCAAAAACATAAAAAAATCAAATGGCTAGTCTTTGAGGAACATCTATGTAGAACTGCAGTCATGAGGACAATGATACCTAAAAAGACTTCAGGAATGTGGCTTCAGTGTGTATTGCAAAGTAAAATTATAGATATTTTGTTTATGTCTTATGATGAATTTCATTCTTCTACAATGTGATAACTGTGTTTCAGTAGATTACACAACTTTCATAATGAATTATCCTTGGTAATATCTCTCACTCCATCTTCACTTGTTGCAGAGAAATTTGTTCCTATGTGCACACTAATGAGACCAATTATTACTAAGTTATTTTGTTCAATTTGAATACAGTTGATAAGCATATGCTGCTTGCTGAACTATAGTTCTTAGTTACATTTAGGAGTAGAAATACAGTGAAGAAATATGATATATCTGGGATTGCTTGAACTGCATACCGATTCCTTTATAATTTAAACATTTAAATATACTGTATTTCGCATATCTTGAAGTTCGTCACAGGCATTTATTTAATGTGTAATTTTTAAAAACTTAAAACTTCCAGTCTATTAATTTTATAAATATGGTGCTATTTTACTCATTGAGCACTATTAAGCATGAAGAAATACATATAACAAAATTTTCAAACAACTCAATCTTACACTTCATGAAACATAGACAGTCAATGCTCTATTTTTATAAGTTGTGATTTTGTACAAGAGTTTTTTATTGGTGGAATGAGATTCTTTTTTATTATTTCTTGGCCAGATTAGGAATATTTAATTCTAGATAGTTAACTCTAAATAAGTAAGATTCCGCTAAAATTTGCCTGAAAGTCAAAAATGAAATTTATAGATAATTTATTTCACCTATATATAGATTTACCCTTGTCTTTTACTAATTATTTAATATTATCTTCTTCTTAATAGTACAACCCAAATTATTAAATTAAGAGATCAATATTAAATCACAATAAATATGTTCAACTTCACTTACCAAAATAAATTCTAATACTATAAAAATTTTAAAAATAATATAAAGGATTTAAGACAAATCATAATTTACTTCTGTTGCTTGATTTTTTCATTCTATTTTTTCTCTTATTTCATATTTTTCTTTCTTTGTTTTTATTCTTTCTCTATTTTAAAATAGAATATGAATACATGGTGCATTGCTTGATTTCTAATTAATAAGCTATCTCAACTTTAAGGGATGCAAATAGATCATAGTTGTGATTCTTATGCATAAAAGATTTATTGGTTTGTTAATAATTTGTATTAAATTGCTCATTATGCACATATTTGTTTTAATGTGAGAAGAGATGATCAAATTCATTCTGTAAACATCCAAATAAGTAAATTGTTGAAAAAATACTCCAGACATTTTTCAATAAAATGGTAGCTTCAGTTTAAGTTGGATAGACAATGTAAAATTTTTCTGACTCAGTAAAAAGCCCATTTATTAAAATACAGAGAACTTAGGAGGGAGAATTCTAAATTTAATGAACCTCATGTCAGATACCCCAGAGATTTATACTTCTTGTGATACCACTTGCCCATGAGCATTTTTTAAGGCAGAAATTGTGTCTTTTTCACATTCTCATGATGATTTTATATTAATAATAATAAATTAAGAAAATTGTCATTATTAATTTCTCTAGATGCTCAGGATGTGCTGCTTTAATGTATCCATATATATCACTATGGTCAACTACCTCAGTTTTAAAGGTATAATTTATTATCCACTGTGAATGTCTGTGGCTTCAAATTAAAAAGCCTAAATATGGTAGCTGACATTTCCTCATGAATAATTATCTGCCACAAAAGAAAATCAAAATTTTAATGAAGAGAAGACAAAAATAAAGTTTATAATTTAATGCAATTGGAATTTAATATTCCCCTAAAATCGTACAGGGCAACGGCCCTGGGGAAAGGAAAATGTGAATTTTTAGAAAATCTGGATCAGAATCAGAGACCATTCCTAAAAGCCCAGAAGAGGTAAATGTAGGACACGAACAGTATGGGTTTTTACATGGTGGATTGTGACATTACTGACATGGCTATATATTCCAAATTATCTAAATAGATTTAAGAAGAACTATCCTTTACTATCATGTAAATTATCAGATGAGAGGGTCTTCTTAGAGTTTTTTTTATAGAAAAACAGAAATAACTGTTGATGCCAAACTTAGAGAAAAATTACATTGATTGGTTCATCATGTCTCATCTGGCAGTTTTATGTCTCTATTCAAAGAATATTTTTGTGTTTCAGGAAAATATTGTGTATATAATTGGTAATTACATATTTATTTAGAATTTACTTTTTAAACAATATTTCATTTAATTAACCAGCAAATCTATTTGAAGTCCTACTAGATATTTAGTGCTATATGGGTATTAAAGATGGGCAAAGAATTTGTCCCTGCCTTTTATGAACTAATTTTTTTTTTCATGATTCCAGGTACAGTTCATTGTTAACTTGAATATTATTGATGTCTATGAGTTAGCTTAGTATATTCAGCAGATTCAGTATATTCAGCAGATTCCCAATCAAAAAAATTCAAAGAGGGTTTATTTAAAGAAACTAATTGTGGAAGTAAAAATATAGGGGAACCAACAGTAGCCTGCTAGGCAAGAAGGGATACAGAAAGCTATTTGAAAAATATATAGAGAGAAGGTTAGTTATGTAGTTTTCCATTTTGAGAAGTGTATTGACATTTGATCAAAGGAGATGGCCCACCCAGGATGATGTTGAAGAGCAAAAATCAGGAAAACTAAATATTCTCTCCTCACTTGCCTCCATTCCTTGAATATTCTATGTGGATTCCCTTTAGCTAAAACCAAATGCAAACAGATTCTATGTCTGTCAGCCTCAAGGTGCAGCAAGCAGAGTAGATAGGAGTAGGAACCAGAGAAACCCTGCCCGTTTTTGTCCTCACTATTCAGCCTTGTGCTTTGCCTGTGTGAGAATCAGGGTACCCTAACATAGTAGATGCACAAAATCCCATCCGCCTTCATACAATTGTGTAATCTGGGAATACATCTGGTCATTTCACCACCTGACACTTAAAATATTAGCTGTCATTGACAGTCTTCATATAAGATTGGGTAAGAAAGAAGCATTTAGGTAAAAAAAGAGGCACTTAGGTGAGACAAAATAGATACAGAGTCAACTATTTTCCTGGTCACAAGATTCAATAATAGGATTTTAAATAGTTTCATAAAATAAGGATAAAATAAGAAATATCTTGAATTTCAGTTTTTTAAAAAACTATGCCTTTAATGTTCTCTTTGCTGCCAGCATTTCCCCTCTCCACTAATGATGTGTCAACATACAGATATTTTATTCCTTGTCTGGTAAGCCAAACCTCAGTCCTGCAGAATTTAAGTTTTAGGGACCCATTCTGTGTTTTTTTTCCCATTCAGTAGGACTTTTAAAAAACTGAATACGCAGAGATGCCCCTCATAAACACCATCAATCATACTAATGTAGTTTGACAACTGACTCCTCCAACTGTTGATTCCACTTGATAAGAACAAACAGGTCAGGGGGCAGACTCAGCTTCTCATTCATTCCATATCTAATATTGTTCATTTGGAAACATTTATTGTTCATTAGCATTGCTTCTCTTTTTCTTAACACTGAGAATTTTTGCTTTGGGGATCTACCTTTTTTTTTAAATCTTTACATTTTTATAAAATAAAATCTCTTTAAATTGTATTTAATTAAAAAAATTCCTCCCTGATATTCCCTTTTATTTTGAATTACTTTTAATTATTTTATTTTCTTCATAATTTAAACAATTAATATTTTCTTCATATTAATATAACTTTTCATAGATTTTGTTGTTGTGAAAATTGTCCCTCTGTTGATTGGTATATATTTTATTTAGCTTTTTGTCCTTGTTATCAAAAGACCCAACAAGAACAACATAGAGAAAGAACTGTTTATTTTAGCTCCTGATTTCAGAGTCTTTAAACAGCCTACTTCATTGCTCTGGACCCAAGGTGATGTAGAAAATCATGGCAGAAAGGAATGAAGAGGGATAGCAGCTCAGGACATGGCAATCAGAAAATAGAGATGTCTGTTCACCATGGACAAAATGTAAATCCTAAAGTCACATCCCCAGTGACTTATTTCCTCCAGTCACAACTTTCCTGACCTCAGTTAATCCATTGATGGATTAATCCACTGATTAGGTTACACCTTTGATAATCTTATCATTTTACCTCTGTACCTTCTTGCATTGTCTCATACATGAGGGTTTGGGGATACCTCATATCTAAACCATGATAGTATATATTATTTCTACTTTAATGTATTTTTAATATTATTTTTGTTAACTTGATTTACCTTACTTTGTAGTTTGTTTGTCTTACTTGAATTTACTAAGAAAACAAATGTTTTTTTATTAGGTTTATAAAGTATCATTTACAATTTTCTGCATTTGCCTTTATAGTTTTTTTTTACAATTTACAATTTTCTGCATTTGCCTTTATAGTTTATTTCTCTATGGATGTGTAATTGTTTTCAGCTTCTAATATTGTATATTAAATGCTGAGCTAATTTTTTTGGTTCTTTCTTTTCTATGGAACTTTTTATCTAAAAATTCTTTTGTTTTAGACATTTCAATTATCTTTAGTTTTGTTTCATTATTTTATTAATGTTTTTTTATCCTTGGGCAGAAGAGTGTTGCTTTCTTTTATAATTCTTCCTATTCTAGATTCATCAAATGATAAAATGCTCACTTGCATTCAGTATTTTTAAAAGGAATGATATTGGCAAAATTATGTTGTTATAGTGTATGAATGTACAAATATGTAACAATGAATCCCACCATTATGCACAACTATAATGTACCAACAAAAATGTGGAAAACAGTCCATTTGTGTATTTCCTTTTTAACTGTTTGATATGCACTGACTTTATTTCTCTTTTCATATTCATTGCTAAGCTCTTATGCAGCTGGAGTTTTATTTCTTCTGGCAGAGGAATGACATCCAGGCTGACATCCACATCACTCTCCAAGTAACTAGTGTGTCAATTCATCACTTTCTTCTGTAATCCATGATGAATAAAAAGCTTAGATTGGCCATCTTTGATTATACTGCAGGCAAATATTGATAATCTTAAATTTTTTAAGTTATTTTTCTATTCTTAAGGCTGTTAAAGTATCAGTTTTAGACAGTAGGCTATATATTGACATTGATGTATTTTATTTTACTTTTTTTATTTTTCCACCTGCACATCTATGAGTATCCTAAATATATCTTACATTGTTTGTTCTTTATTCATTTTCTCTATTAGCTTTTTGAATTCTTAGTTAACTGGTTCATCTTATCTTTTCCTTAATCTTTTCCTTGTTTAATATTTTGTTTCTTTACTATGATTTTTTAGAAATTTTCTTTTGATTATTTTCTACTTTTATCATATTTTACTCCCATGTTGCACAATAGATATCGTGAACTCTCATCTAACTGAAATTTTATATCCTTTTATAAACATCTTCACAACTCTGTCTTGCCCCCAGCCTAATAAGCCACCATTCTGCTCCCTAAATCTATGAGTTCAATATTTTTAGATTAATATGGGTGAGATAATGCAATCTGGTTTTATATGCCTACTTTATATCACTTCATACAGATGTCTAGTAGGTTCATCTGTGTTGTTGTAAATTATAGGATTTCTATATTTTTAAAGTCCGGATCCTATATGCATTTTATGTTCCTCTAATCATCCATTGATGGACATAGGTTGATAATATATTTGGGCTATTTCAAAAAGGCTGCAATGAACATGTGAGTACATATGATATATCTTTAAAGTACTGATATAATTTCTTCTGAATTTATATTGAGTAGTGGTATTGCTAGATCATATAGAAGCTCTATTTTTAATTTTTTTGTGGAAGTTCCATACTGTTTTCCATAATGGCTATACTAATTTCCATGTTCTTGTTTTATCTCAAATCTTATGCTATTCTGTAATCTTATATCAATAATTCTTTGGATTAATTGATAATGATTTTATGTGCATATTTGGGAATTTTTTTCTAAATGTCCCATCCTTTATTGAAAACAATTTGTATTCTTTTTAGGTACAGATCTCCATCTTTATATTATACCATAATTGTTGGCATTATTATTTGGTATTATTGTTATTGGTATTGTCATTATTGGTTCTCTTTATCATTTTCAGAAAAATCACCTTTTGTGCCTCTGATTTTTCCTTTTCAAATCTTATACTTAAAGTCATCTGCATTATATAATTCTTTGACATTTATTGCTAATTAATTTATTCATATAATATGACCACTAAAAATGAACTGTATTTGCTTGATTAAAAAAAAATTATTCTCTCATTTGGGGAAAGAATTCTACAAAATACCTTTAGGGCATCCTTAATTGTGATCTTCATGATTTTTCTATTGTTGCTAAATTTGCTTACTGTTTGTATTGGTCAATAGTAAAAGAGATGTGACAAAATCTTCCACTAAAATGATAGATTTCCAAATGTTTTCGGTATTGTTGTATGGGTCTTTTTCTTAATATATTTTAAGGTATACAAGCATTTCCATTAATATATTTTCAGGCTAGTTGTTAATTTATGCCTAATAACTATATATACCATTTTTTCAAATGAGCATTTTGTAGGAACTTTATCTATGCCTCAGACTTTTTCTTAAAATTCTATTATTCTTAGAAAATAATATTTTAGATAAAAATGTCTCAATAATTAATTTCTTTTAATTCTACAGAGATTTGATTTTATTCTTTTATTTTCATTTATTGATGTGAGTTTTCTTTTGGTGTAATTTTTGTTAATTTCTTATTATCAGTCTTTTTTGTCTGGTTGGTTTTTTTTTTTAATTTCAATAGTTTTAATTTAGGGTTTTTTGTTGTTGTTGTTATTGTTTGCTTGTTTTTTGTTTGTTTGTTTGTTTCTTTGTTTGCATGACATTTTTATTGTGCTTATTAGCTTCTTGTACCTGGATTCAGACCTGTTGTTAATCCTGAAAAGTTTTTTGTCACTGTTTTTTTTTTTTTTTTGAGAGAGAGAGAGAGAGAGAGAGAGAATTTTAATATTTATTTATTTTTTATTTTTAGTTTTTGGCAGACACAACATCTTTGTTTGTATGTGGTGCTGAGGATCAAACCCGGGCCGCATGCATGCCAGGCGAGCGTGCTACCACTTGAGCCACATCCCAAGCCCTTGTCACTGTTCTTGAAATAGTCTCTTCCTTTAATTCTACTGTTCTCTGCATTGAACTCCAAACATGTCACTTTATTTTCCATATTTTTAATATCATTACAATTTTTTACAGTCTTCTTACTTATCTATCCTACTGAAGTCTTTCAGTTTTATAATTGTCTCTGCAGTGCTGTCTTTTCTTTTAAAATTATTATTTTATTTCAATAGTTTTAATTTAGGGTTTTTTTGTTGTTGTTTGCTTGGTTTTGTTTGTTTGTTTGCATAAACATTGCTGACAGTGTCTCACTAACAGCTTTGTGTCTGGTTTCTTTCCTCTATTTCAGGGCTTGGCAAACATTTGCTTAAAGGCCAGACTTAAAGTATTTTAGGGTCCTCAGTCCTACAGTCTCTGTTGATCTATTCAACTCTGTTATTTTAGTGCAAAAGCAACTTTAGCAGTGCATAAACGAGGAGACTGACTGTACTCAAATAAAATTTGATTTACAAAACATGTTGCTCAAATATGGCCTGTAATTTGTAAATCCCAACTCTTTATTTATTCATTTCATGTTGTTATTTCTATGAGAGAATAAATGGGTGGATGGATGGATGAATGAATATGCAGATACATGATAGCTAGCTAACTAGATAGACAATCCTTTAAATCACAAAAGTTTTTTTTTTTTATTTTGATGAATTTAGAATTTATGTATTTTTGTCTGCCATTGCTTGTGTTTTGCAGCCTTATTTAATAGGACTTTGGCTAACTTCATGACATGAGAATTTAGTCCTTCAATTTTTTTCTACAAATTGTCTTCTTGACCTTTTAAGTTTATGATCTGTTAATTTTCTGTACATGGCTTTATGGAACTGGTCCAACTTTTTTTCTGTGGCATGAGAATATTCAGTTGAAACAACATAATATGTGTCTATTCTAATGTCTGTCCATGCTGTCTTGATTATTCTAAGCTTTGTAGTAAGTTTTGTTTTGGTTTTTCTGAAGTCAAATGAATTTCCATATGAATATTATGGTTAGTTTCCCAATTTGTGTAAAAAGACAAGCTGGGATTTTGATCAGGATTGCAATCCATGAACACGGAATGTCCTTGATCATCTTTAAATTTCCTTAAATAATGCTCATGCTTCTTTAGTTTATTCTAAAGTAATTTATTCTCTCTGTTGATATTGTGAATGGAATTTTTTAAAATTTAACTTTTGAACTATCAATATATAAAATGCAATCAACTTTTGTATACCATATACCCTAATACTCTAGTAAACTCTTTTATTAGTTCTCCGAGTAGTAGTGAATTTCTTAGGGTTTTCTGTATCTGAGACCATATTATATTCAAGTAGAGACAGACTCGTTTTTTTCCAATTTTTATGTATTTCAAGTGAATTTTTAAGTTTGAAAAAAGATGAGCTATACTTCATGCCTGCTGAAATCACACACCAAAGGAAAATAAATCCAGTTTTAAAATTCTAATTAAATAAATGTCAGGTAGGAGAACAATAAATTTTTAAACTAATTTGCTAACTTATTTACCTAGGGTTCCTTAATATTTCTCTAGTTAGACGTATTAATATTGCAAGAGTTTGAAATGAGACTGAACCTTCTGAAAAGCGGTAAACAGATCAAATTAGAAGCTATGGTTTCACAGGGGCAATGAATTAAAAAGTTCATTTCACACACTTTTCTGGTCTAACCAGATAATAGTACATGACATTATTGTATCACACTGTAATAACAGTGTGTAAATATATGTGAGTATATAGGGAAATTAACTTCCTAAAAAGTCATCAAAAAAAAAAAAAGAATGACAGAGAAGCAACCATGACAAAAATCACACAAGTTTACTTTTTCCTGCTAGATATTTACATTGTTCCTCAACGATAGTTTTAGCCATAAATGTTTCTCACAGTTTAAATGAAACCTAAATAACAATCATAACATATAAAACTAGATGACAATAGAGGTCCCAAGACACGACCCAAGAAATCATGTAAGGAATTTTTATGATTGTTCTTTTTAGGCAGAACTTTCAAGTTCATTCTGTAACATGACAGGCAGTAGATAATAATTTACAGTAATTTCTCTTTAACTTTTGGGGCAAAATTTGAGAATGTGCTACTACATATACCTTGGGAATTCTTTATTTTTATGGGTACCTCCTGGCAGCTGCCTGTAGGACTTGTGATAAACTCTGAGCCAAGGGTTTCATGAGTCCATTTCACAGCCATAACATCAGCCTTTCATAAAATTTGTAGACAGAAATGGACAAAACTCCCCAAGCAGTTTTAGTTTTCCAGAGTGACTTACCTTTAAGTCACAACATTTTAATGTTACATAGAACCTATCGAAACAGAACACATTAAGATTCTTATAATGATGGAGGTAGATAATGATACATATAGAAAAGGACACAATAATTTAGAGGTATGAACTTAGCAAATATTTAATAAGTGCTGTATGAATGAACACTTAAAAAATAGAGGGATCTAGTTTTCAAGTAAACATTACAATGTAAGTGGAATCGGTTTATTCCTTAAGATTAATGAGAGCATAAAACAAGTAGCTTTGGATTTTAAGAAAGTGATACTCTATTCTAGGAAATTATCCATCTTTAAAGGCTAATCTCCAAGAAGAAGCTCATGTCAATTCCGTGCTCTTATATCTAGAGCAAATCCTGAGCCACATGAGGCTCAACTGAAATTATTCCTCACTTGTCTGTAGGATCTGCTAAAAATTTGTTCTTTGCAAGCTTAATGTTTCTGTAGTAACTTTAGCCTTGAGGCTCACATTGAGGAACTTAGGCTTTAGACCTTGTTTCCCACACACTATTTACAGCCATTTGCTCAAATACTTTTTTAGCCAGACCCCTCATTCCTCCTAAGTCCAATTTGCTGAGGGCCCTAGTCTCCTTTCTGTGACAGACTCTCTGTTTCCCTCAATTTGGTTTGTCATACTGACATCTGGTGGACTTAGCGTTCTGCTCTCAAACACTTTAGTGCCTAGCTTCATCAGATCAATCCCCGTGTAAATCTAATGCAGATTAGAACTCTGGTTTCTTTATTTATTCCCAACCCTTTCAACAATCCAAACTAGTTTTCTTGAATTTCCTGGGATTTCTAAAAACTGAGTCACAAAAACAATGCAGATTAATATATATCAGTCATTTATGAAACCACTTAGTGCCTAGGTGCAGATATTAATTTTAATTTCTTGATTAATTTACTGGTTCAGCTAATCTAATTGGACTTTATGAAAAGATCTAATCTCACTTGAAGAAATGCAATTTTCCTTCAAAAAGTGAAGGAAAAAAACGGGAAGAAAATTGAATCAGCTACATAAATGGAGATGTCTAACTAGAACAAGGTTGTGAAGTATAGTACTTGCAGGACAAATTTTGTGTTCATGAGATCACTTATGATACAGTTAAGATTTCAAAAGCATTATCATTTTCCTGATAATTAAATAGGCATCCCACTGTTAATCAATTAATAGATGGCAAATAAAGAAATTTAAATGATTTTTACTTTCTGATAGATTTTTGAATTAATATTTATCTTTGTAATTCTCAAGTTAAAGACTTAACCATCAGTAAATGAAGCCCAATAAGACATATAAACAGAATATTGATAATTGATAGAAATTCAAATTCTCTAGGATAGAATTTTAATTAGATTCCATAAAAATAACATTATAATATATATTAGAATTCCATATAACTTAATTACAATGTATATTAAGTAAAATTTCAAGGAAGTTGCCTTCTAAATACACAACAAAAATAAGAAAATAGCACAATGTGAAGAGTTCTAATTATTAAATGAAAGAAAAGTTAAATTGAATTAATTCTTGTAACTTAAAAAATATTTAAATTTAGGTATTCTGGTGAAGTAACAATAGTATAACAATATGCCTGAGGCACTAGATGCTCTTAGGTTGATTGTAAGTACTGCAATTTTATTTTCTCAATCCACAGTCTTACTATTAGACAGAATGTGTAGTTATTTTATTCACTACAGTAAGTGTAATAATAAAAATATTCTGCTGTAATAGGCATTTTTAATTTATAAACTGCAAGTAAGGGTTATTAGTCATAATATAGGAAGAACCTAAATAATTCATTGGCAAGAAAATACCCAATTAAAAAATAGGAAAAAGTCCTGAATTGACATTTTTCAAAAGAAAATTTACAAATGACTACAAACATATTAAAAATATGAACATCATCAATAATTATTAGGAAAATGCCAATTAAAACCACACTAAGAAAAAAAGGAAGAGGGCAAATTAGAGGAAGTGTGCTCTCCTCTGCAGTTTCTTAGCTCAACATTTAAAAAGCATGAAGACTAAAACTGCTATTCAACAAGGTGGGTTACTAAGGGAAATCACTGGAACTCAACATTGGACAGCAAAATAATCAGAGACACACAAAGTCAGAAACTTTGTACATAAAACAAGAAATAGGATGTTAGAGGGGCTGGGGCTGGGGCTTAGTGGTAGAGCACTTGCCTGGCATGTGTGAGGCACTGGGTTTGATTCTCAGCATTTCATATAAATAAATATAATAAAGGTCTATCAACAACTAAAAAAATATTGAAAAAAAAAACTATATTAGAATTGCACTTGTCTTAGTATTGCACCTGTCTTAGCAGCAGTCAGTGGCTAAGCGCTGCTAGTCCACTACTGTGAGGAGAGGAAGCATAGACAGAGAACGTGTGGTGTGTAAAACTGACCTGGGGAGATCCTGTGGACTAGAGAAGGAGGTTGTTTTAACTGACCCAGAGATAGTGGGGGGAAGTTATTGAGTGCAAAGTGATTAAAATCACTCGACCAATGGGCAGATAGTCTAGTGGGAATCTGAGCTGCAGCAGCAGCAGCAGGAACCATTTTTGATGGCCATGTAGCAATGAGCAGAGGCTGTAGATTGGAAATTCACACAGAAGCTGCCAGCCTAACAAACATATACCTATTGTTGGGTCAGAGTGTGCTGGGACGAGCATGATTGAAACAACAGAAAACACTGTGCCTAGGGCAATACAGGGATACAGAGGAGAGCCCTTTGTGGTGCTGGCATTCCATACCAGCCCTGGGATGATGACAGTAACCTGTCAGACAGGCATTTATACTCCAAGAAGTCTGATCCGGGTAATTCACATCCCTCGAGGTAGAATGTGTGATGCCTGTCAAAGTTTGGATGCCTCACCCTAAGAGTGATATTTATAGGAGTCCTCTGAAACCCAGACATTCAGAAGAGATTGGCATCACCCCCAACAACTAGGGATGTGTATCAAATCTCAAGTGCCGACCGAAGTCCAGAAAGTCAGTCAGCACCAAACCCAGCTACTGGAACTTCTAATTTAAAACTGCTTCAGCTTCACTACAGGTATATCCTAGTAAAGTTTTAGCACTCCCCAGTCTACCCCATCCTATACTGGGAGAAGGGAAGCTGAATGGTACTAGAACCAACTTCAGCTCCTTACCACAGTTGCAGACAAATTGGTGAGAAAAAAAAAAAAGAACTTGGGACTTAAAGACTCCCATACCTTGAACCAAAGATTACAGAGCCCCAAAATAAATATAAAAATTATACAATATCAACAATGGATATCCATCTTTGCAAACGGTTTTGAACACCTCTGTGGAAACAACCCCTATACTTCTCATTAAGAATTTTTTCCCTATTCTCTCACCTTTCCTATTTTTTTATTAATTTAATTTTTTTATTTATTTTTAAACTTTCTTTTCTATTCTGCATGATTTGTGTGTGTTCTCAGTGTTCAGATAGTTTTGAAAATATGTATGTGTGTGTAGTGTACACGCACATGTATGTATATACTTTTTCTATCATTTTAATTGCTCTCTTCTTCACCCATTCACTCTTTAGATTTGATTTTACTTTGGTAGGGTAAAAATTTACAGGGCTTACATTTGTTTGTACCTAGATTTTTATTCCTCTTATTGCCACTTCTTTAATCTCTTCCCACACTACTGAAGTTTTCCAACTCCCTACTTTTCTTTTTCTTCACCTTATTACTTTTAACTATTTTTTACTCCTCCATATTTAAGCCATCATCTGCTATGCATCCCCTGCATTTCATTTGTTTACTTTCTAAATATTTCAATTATCTCTTGCCTTCTTTTTATATTTTCTTTTCACTTAAGGAACACTAATTCCACTCTGAGATAGAATTATACTTTAGGTCATTTCTACCCCCATTAATTTTGATGTGATTACTAATACAGTGGATGACATAATAGACACTCTTTAATGTCTGAGGTATTTCATGGTGTTTGTTGGTGGTGGTGATGTTAAATGCTATTCAGGTGGTAGTTGGTGTTAGAGGTGTCAAAGTAGACTTTGCACATTTATGTAAAGGCTATACATATGTTGCTAACATTATTGCTATTCTTTCTTCCTCCTTTTACTAAAAGGGTCTGGTAAGTGATTGAGACACTAAAAATTCAAGGTAGAAATCCTGATACTGAGAAATACTCACAACTCGGTCAAGTAACAGCAAATTTCATTTCACACACGATCTAGCCCCACTCAAGTATCAATAATACTTCAACACATAAAATAGGGGAGGCTAACACCTCAAACCACCAAGCAGACCCCAAGTAGGGAAAACAAGAGGGATCTTGGGTCATACTCCTCGCCAATTGCTCATACATCAAAAACAAAGAGAAGTCCCAGAACAACAACAACAACAAAAAGATAACTACACACAAAAAGACATCCATATAAAAGAAGAAGGGAAATCTATCTCAATTGATGTGCAAGTCAAAAACCTCTGAAAACATGAGGAAAAAAGCAAAAGAAAAAAAAATCTCCCCCCCAAAATTCACAATCCCCCAACAAAGGAACACACAAATATGAAAGTGGATTAAATTCCTGAGAACACTATAAAAATGATTGTTAATATGTTCAATGCAGTAAAAGAAAATCTAAGAAACAAAATAAGAAAGCAAATACAGGAAATGAAGGACCATGTAAATAAAGAAATGGAGAAATTGAAAAAAATGTAATCAGAATTTCTGGAAATGAAAGATACAAAAATCAAATTAAAATTTTACTTGAAAGCATCACCAACAGAATAGAATTGTATACAAAATAGAACTTCATGCCTTGAGGACAGGACTTTTAGGCATTGAAGACAGGGTATGTGACTTGAATACTCAGTATGCAATAAAGAAAAAAATCCATAATCAGAACATGCTAGAATGTTGGGACATCAAAAGAACAAAACTGTGAGCCATTTGGACAGAATAAAACATGGAACTACAGAATTAAGGCATTCAGAACATTTTAAATGAGATAGTAGCAGGCATTTTTCCTCACCTTAGAAATTAGATTGACTTCAATATACAGGATGCATAGAGAACCCAAATAAACAATATCAAAAAAAAAAAGAACCTCTCCAAAACATAATACCATCAAAATGGCCAACATAGAAAATAAGAAAAGAGGGCTGGGGTTGTGTCTCAGTGGTAGAGTGCTCCTGTGAGGCACTGGGTTAGGTCTCAACACCACATAAAAATAAATAAGTAAAATAAAGGTATTGTGTTTAACTACAGCTAAAGAATAAATATTTTAATAAAAAGAAAAATAAGAAGAATATTAAAATCTAGTTTTAAATGTCAGTTCACATTTAGAGGCAAAAAAATACGGTTCACTTCTGATTTCGCAATACAGACCCTAAAATCAAGAAAAGCCTGAAATGAGCTATTCCAGCCCTAAAATAAAACAATTGCCATCCTATATTGCTATAAACCTAAATGCTATTTTTCAGAATTGATGAAGAAATAAAAATATTCCATGATAAGGATAAACTAAAAGAATTTTATTAACACCATACCATAATACAAAGAATACTTACTGCACACAAAAGAATTCAAATATAAACCTGCAAAACACAAATAGGTGAAGCACACTAGAAAGAACAAGTAACTAAATGAAAATCAAGATTAAATTAAACATAACAAACAAACCAAACTAACAGGAGATAATGGACATCTATTCATGATTAAACTGAGGGTAAATGGTTTCTGCTTCCCTATTAAAAAGCATAGATTGGGATTTTTTAAAAAGGGATTAAAAACAAGATTTAACTGTGTGCTGTTGGCAATAGACTCATATCATAGGCAAAGACATTAATTGTCTGAAAGTAAAAGAATAGAAAAAAATATTCCATGCACATGGAATCTGTAAACAAGCATTAGTAGCTCTTCTCATATCTGACAAAGCAGACTTCAAGCAAAAATTAAGAAAGGATAAAGAAGGCTACTACACACTGGGAAAGGAAACAATCCAACAAGAATATATAATGATAGGAAATATTTATAAAGCAACTGTCAGTGCACCTAATTATATAATAAAATATTTCTTTACATTAAATTCCAGATATAACTCACCACAATAACCCTGAGTGATTTCAACACATCCCTATCACCAATAGACACTTCATGCAAACATAAAATCAATACATATGTTTCTGACCTAAATAATGCTATTCGTCAAATAGAGTTAACAGACATCTACAGAATATTTCACCCAAAACAGAGCTGAGTACACTTCCTTCTCAGTATCTCATGGAAACTTTTCCAAAATAGAACATATTCTAGGTCACAATGTAAGTCTAAGAAAAATACCAAAATATAAAATCTCATGTATTTTATCAGATTATAATGGAATGAAAGTGGAAAGCAACAAGACAAATAATACAAACCATTTAAGCACATGGAAATCAAATGACACTCTTTTAAATGAGGAAGTTATCATAAAATAAATAAGAGAACAAATTAAGGAATTCTTAGAAACAAAAGAGAAGAGAGATACAATATATCAAAATGGAACATGTATGAAAGCAGTTCTTATAGATAAATTTATAGCATCAACTGTCTCTATGAAAAAAATAAAAAGAACCCAAATAAATATTCTAATCTACATATCAAGGTCTTAGAAAAGAAAGAACAAAATAATGTCAACATCAGTAAAAAAATGAAATAATTAAGATCAGAGCTGAAATAAAATTGAGGATTAAAAAATACAAATGATCAGTACAACAAAAATTTTCTTTGAAAAGATATACAATTTTGATAAACTCTTATCAAAAAAAGGAAGAAGAGGACACAAATAACAAAATTAGAGATGATGCAGTATATATCACCATAGACACTTACTAAAATCCAAAGAATCATTAAAAACTAATAATTTACACTGAAAGAAAAAAAAACAAAATTCTAGAAGACATTGACAAATTTCTAGACATATATGACCACCCCCCACGTAAGACAGGAAAATACAGGAAACCTAGACCCATAGCAAGTAACAAAATTGAAGCCATAATACAAACCTTCCAACAAAGAAAAGTCCAAGAAGAGATGGATTTTCAGCTGAGTTCTACTAGACTTTAAAGATCAAATACCAGTCTTTATCAAATTACTCCATGAAATTGAAAGGAAGGGAATACTTCTTAATACATTCTATAAAGCCATTATAACCCTGATACTAAAACCAGGCAAAGACATATCAAGGAAAGAAAACTGCAGATCAATATCCCAGATTAACATTGATACAAAAGTCATCAATAAAATAACATCAAACCACATTAAAAAATACACCAAGAAGGTAGTACACCATGATCAAATGTGATTAATCCCAGGAATGAAAGATTGGTTCAATATATGCCAATCAATAAATGTAATTCAGCACATAAATAAAATTAAGGGCAAGAATCATATGAGCATCTAAATAGATTCAGAAAAGATTCTTGATAAAAATCCATATCCATTTATGTCAAATATGCTGGAAAAAAGTAAGGATAGATGGAAACTACCTCAACATTATGAAAGCTATATATGGCAAACCAAACTCTACATCATGGTGAATGAAGAAACACTGAAAGCATTTCCTCTACAATCAAGAAAAAGACAAGGATGTCCACTTTTGCCACTCCTATGCAATTTGGTTCTTGAAACTCTAACGCAATCAGGCAAGAGAAGGAAATTAAAGGAGCACAAGTAGGAAATACCTAAGTCAAACTATTTCTGTTTGCTGATGATTTGATCCTATATATAGAAGTGTCCCCCCACCAAAGTAAATCCACCAGAACTTTCCTGAGCTGATAAATGAATTCAGCAAAGTAGAGGTATAAAATTATCTGCTTTCCTATACAGAAAAACTATCCCCCCCTCAAAATAACCTAAAAAAAACACCATGGAAATTAATATAACCAAGGAGATTAAAGATCTCTACAATGAAAATTCTACAACACTAAAGAAAGAAATTGAAGAAGACCTTAGAAATTTAAGGACCTCCCATGTTTTTGGATAGGCACAATTAATATTTTTAAAATAATCATATTACCAACGTGTTATACAGATCCAATGAAATTCCCATCATAATACCAATGACATTCTTAATAGAACTAGAAAAAAATAAAAAGAGTCCTAAAATTCATTTGTAAAAATAAGGATGCAGAATATCCAAAGAAATCATAAGCAAAAAGAGTGATTCTGGTGGCATCACAATACCTGATCTCAAATTATACTACAGAGCTATAATTATAAAAATAGCATAGTATTGGCAATCAATATAGGCATGAAGAACAAAGGGAAAAAATAGAAAACACAGAGAGAAATGCACACAGTTACATGTCATCTGATACTTGAAAAGTGCCAAAAATTGACATGAGAGAAAATTCAGCCTCTTTAACAAATAGTGCTGGGAATACTGAATATCCATATGTAAAAGAATGAAAGTAGATCTCTATCTCACTCTGAACAAAAGTCAATTTAAGGTGGATTAAAAACTTATGAATTAGAACAAAAACATTACAACAACTAAAGGAAACTGCAGGGTCAACCCTCCAACGTATTGGTGCAGGCACTGACTTTTTAAACAAGAACCCAAAGTTCAAGAAATAAAACCAAGAATCAATAAGTTTGATGGCATCAAATTAAAAAGTTTCTGAAGCAAAGGAAATGATAAAGAATGTGAACAGAGAGCCTAAAGTATGGGGGGGGGGAGTATTTGACCACTACTTATCTGACAGGAGATTATTATCCATAACACATAAAGAATTCAAAAAGCTTAACACACACACACACACACACACACACACACACACACACACCACCCAATCAATAAATGGACAAAAGAGCTAAACATACATCTTTCAAAAGAATAAGCACAGACAGCCAAAAATATATATGAAAAAAGTATTCAACATCTCTATCAATTAAAGAAGTGGAAGTGAAAGTCAAGACTACACTGAGATCTCATCTTACTGTAGTCAGAATGGCAATTATAAAGACTTCTGGCAGGGATGTGGGGGAAAAGTACACATTTTCTGATATACATACATATACATATATACATATATATATACACAAACATATACATTTTCTTATATATATATGATATAAATATATGAATATGGTAAATAATAGAAAACAATACTATGCAGTCATGAAAATAAAGAGAATTCTATCACTTGTGACAGTATTATTAACCTGAAGAACATCATTTTAAGTGGAATAAGCCAGGCAAAAAAAGAACAAATTCCTCATGTACTCATTTACATGTGTAATCTAAGTAGTTGGTCCTATATAAATAAAGAGTAGAATCACAGTTATTAGAGCCTGGGGTACAGTAAGGAGTCAGAGAGATGTTTGTCAAAGGGTAAAAATTTCAGTTAGAAATCAATTTTAAAACATGGTGACTATAGTTAATATTCATTTTTTGAAAAACACTAAGATGGGCTATAGATACTCGCCACAAAAATGATAGCTCTATGAGGTAATGTACATATTAATAAGCTAAATTTTGTCATTCTACAATGCATACACACTTCAAAGCATGTTTTGAATGATAAATGAAGAGGAAAAGTTGTTTTACAATATATATTTTCTGGTTTTTATATTTCTGTTATAATGACCTGAGGTGTCATCATTGAAGAAGCTGGATAATATGTTCATGCAACATTCTGTAAATCTATAATATTTCAGAATCAAAGTAAAGAAAAATATATAGATGAAACTCAATTTTTTGTTAAAAGAGTAAAAGAAAAGAAATTGGGATTAAAAGAAAATAGATATTTTTTAAGTTAGTTTTTATTCTAATTTGTTATATATGACAGCAGAATGCATTACAATTTATATTACACATATAGAACACAATTTTCATATCTCTGATTGTATACAAAGTATATTCACACAATTCATGTCTTCATACATGTACTTAGGGTAATAATATCCATCTCATTCCACCTTCTTTTTTACCCTATTCCCCCTCCCTTTACATCCCACTTCTTTGCCCTATCTAGAGTTTATCTAATCCTACCATACTCCCCCTCCCAACCCCACTATGAATCAGTCTCCTTATATCAGAGAAGATAATCAGCATTTGGCTTTTTGGGATTGTCTAACTTCACTTAGCATTATATTCTCCAACTCCATCCATTTACCTGCAAATGTCATGATTTTATTCTCTTTTTATTACTGAGTAATTTGTATATATAACACATTTTCTTTATCCATTTATCTACTGAAGGGTATCTAGGTTGGTTCTACAGTTTAGCTATTGTGAATTGTGCTGCTCTAAACATTGATGTGGCTGTGTCCCTGTAGTATGCTGTTTTTAAGTCCTTTGGATATAAACCGTGGAGAGGTCAATATAGCTGGGTCAAATGGTGTTTCCATTCCCAGCTTTCCAAGGAATCTCCATACTGCTTTCCACATTGGCTGCACCAATTTGCAGTTTCACCAGTATGCTTTTTCCCCACATCCTCGCCAACACTTATTGTTATTTGTGTTCTTAATAACTTCCTACTGACTGGGGTGAGATAAAATCTTAGAGTAGTTTTAATGTGTATTTCTCTAATTGCTAGAGATGTTGAGCATTTTTTCATGTTTGTTGATTGATTGTACATCTTCTTCTGAGAAGTGTCTGTTCAGTTCCTTGGCCCAATTATTGATTGGGCTATTTGGTTTTTTGGTGTTTAACTTTTTTGAGTTTTTTTTTATATACCCTAGAGATTAGGGCTATCTGATGTGCAAGTGATAAAAACTTGCCCCCAAGATGTAAGATTTCTATTCACCTCACCAATTGTTTTTTTTTTTGCTGAGAAGAAGATTTTTAGTTTGAATCCATCCCATTTATAGATTCTTGATTTTAATTCTTTTACTATAGGTCTTATTAAGGAAGTTGGGGCCTAATCCTATATGATGGAGATTTGAGCCTACTTTTTCTTATAATAGGCACAGTGTCTCTAGTTTAATTCCTAGGTCCTAGATCCACTTTGAGTTGAATGTTGTGCATGGTGAAAGATAGGTGTTTAATTTAATTTTGTTGCATATGGATTTCCAGTTTTCTCAGCACCATTTGTTGAAGAGTATGTATGTTTTTGGTGCCTTTGTCTAATAGAAGACAAGTGTAATTTTGTGGGTTAGTCTCTGTATCTATTCTGTACCATGAGTGTACCAGTCAATTTTGGTGCCAATAATATAATGCTGCTTCTGTTACTATTGCTCTGTAGTATAGTTTAAGGTCTGAAACTTAGCTATAAATCTATAGCTCTTCTTGTTATAGATTGCTTTAGCTATTCTTGGTCTCTTATTTTTCCAGATGATTTTCATGACTGCCTTTTCTATTTCTATGAGGAATGTCATTGGGGTTTTGATTGAAATTGCATTAAATCTGTATAATACTTTTGGTAGCATGATCATTTTGACAATATTAATTCTGTCTCTCCAAGAAAAAGTGAGATCTTTCCATCTTATAACATCTTTTTAAATTTCTTTCTTTAGCATTCTGTATTTTTTGTTATAAAAGTCTTTCACCTCTTTTGTTAGTTTGATTCCCAAATATTTTTTAAGGCTATTGTAAATGGGGTAGTTTTCCTAATTTCCCTTTCAGAGGATTTGTAACTATATAAAGAAATGCCTTTGATTTATGGGTGTTGTGTTTTTATACTGCTACTTTGCTGAATTCATCCTCTACTTTTAGAAGTTTTCTGGTGAAAGTTTTTGGGTTTTCAAGGTATAAAATCATAACATTGGCAAATTTTTCTAATTTGAGTTCTTCTTTTCCTATGGGTATCCCTTTAATTACTTTCATCTGTCTAATTGCTCTGGCCAGTGCTTCAAGAACTATGTTAAATACAAGTGGTGAAAGCTGGAATCCCTGTTTTTTCCAGTTTTTGGAGGGAATGCTCTCAATGTATCTCCATTTAGAATGATGTTGTCCTAGGGCTTAGCATAGATAGTTTTTATGATGTTGAGATATGTTCCTGTTATCCCTAGTTTTTCTAGTGTTTTGAACATAAAGTGGGACTATATTTTGTTGAATGTTTTTTCTGCATCTATTGAGATGATCATATGATTCTTATCTTAAATATACTGATTTAAGATAAGAATCATATAATCATATATTACATTTATTGATTTCCGCATGTTGAACCAACCTTGCATCCCTGGGATGAACCCACTTGAATGTGGTTCACTATCTTTTGGATAAGGTTTTTTTTTTTTTGAAATGATAATTGCCATTTTATTAAAACTGCATTATCTTGGTATAAGAGATATCAATATTTGCTATAAATATATAGAATTTTTTCTTGTTTCAAATTTTAGAAGAAATTGTAGTTCTTTAATACTGACTTATTGAAAAGAGCATTGTTCCCTTCTACATGGTAAACCAATACTTGACCATCAATCTTTTTAAAAAATTAATTAATTTTACAGAGAATGCATTTTGACATATAGTACACAAATGGAGCACAGCTTCTCATTTTTCTGACTGTACATGGTTCAGAGCCATCCCAGTAGTGTAACTGTACATGTATATAGGGTAATAATGTCTGTCTCTTTCTACAGTCCTTCTCATCCTCACAACCCAACCCCTCCCCTTATTCCCCTCTACACAAATCAAAGTTCCCTGATTCTTCCCTATGTCCCTGCCCCACTATGGATCAATGTCCACTTATCAGAGAAAACATTCAGCTTTTGGTTTTGGGGGATTGGCTTATTTCACTTTAGCATGTTATTCTCTAGTTCCATCCATTTAGCTGCAAATGCCATAATTTCATTCTTCTTAAGGCTGAGTAATATTCCATTATGTATACATACCATACTTTCTTAGATAAGGTTTTTTATTCAAGTTGTCATAATATTATTGAGAATTTTTACATCTATGTTCATTAGACATATTGGTCTGAAGTTTTCTTTCTTTGATGTGTTTTTGCCTGGTTTTGAAATCAAGGTGATATTGTCCTCATAGAATGAGTTTGTGTTTCCTCTTTTTCTATTTCACAAAATAATTTAATTAGTTCTCCTTATAGGTCTTGCAGAACTCAGCTGTGTATCCATCTGATCCTGGGCTTTTCTTGGTTGGTAGGCTTCTGTTGGCATCTTCTATCCATTGCTTGAAATTTATCTGTTTAAATTGTGTAGATCATCCTGATTCAATTTGGGCAAATCATATGACTCTGGAAATTTATCAATACTGTTGATGTTCTCTATTTTATTGGAATACAAGTTTTCAAAATAATTTCTAATTATCTTTTGTATTTCTGTAGTGTCTGTTGTGATATATCCTTTTTCATCATGAATGTTAGTGATTTGAGTTTTCTCTCTCCTTCTCTTCATTAGCATGGCTAAGGGTTTGTCAATTTTATTTATTTTTTAGAAGAATCAAAATTTTGATTTGTCAAATTTTTAAATTTTCGTTTGTTTGTTTGTTTAAATTTCATTGATTTCAGCTCTTATTTTAATTATTCCCTGTCTTCTGCTTTGGGAGTTGATTTGTTCTTCTTTTTCCAGGATTTTGAGATGTAATGTTAGGTCATTTATTTGTTGACTTTTTCTTTGTTGAAGGAATGAACTCCATGCAATGAACTTTCCTCTTAGTACTGCCTTCTTAGTGTCCCAGATATTTTAATATGTTGTATCAATGTTCTCATTTACCTCTAAGAATTTTTTAATCTCCTCCTTGATTTTTTTGTAACCCATTGTTCACTCAGTAGCATATTATTAAATCTCCAGGTTTTGGAGAAGCTTTTATTTTTTATTTTATTATTGATCTCTATTTTTATTCCATTGTGATCTGATAGAATGCAGCATAGTATCTCTACTTTTTTGTATTTGTTAAGAGTTGCTTTGTGGCATAATATGTTGTCTATTTTAGAGAAAGATTCATGTGCTTCTGAGAAGAAAGTGTTTTCATTCATTGAGGGATAAAATATCCTATATACTTCAGTTAAGTCTAAGTTATTGATTATATTATTGAGTTCTATAGTTTCTTTGTTCAGCTTTTGTTGGGAAGATCTATCCAGTGCTGTAAGAGATCTGTTAATGTCACTCAGAATTATTGCTTTGTGGTCAATTTGACTCTTGAACTTGAGAAAAGTTTGTTTGATGAACATTGATGCTCCATTGTTTGGGGCATAGATTTATAATTATTATGGATTGGTGGTGTATAGTTCCTTTGAACAGTATTAAAATGTCCTTCTATCCCTTTTGATTAACTGTAGCTTAAAGTCTACTTTATTTGATATAAGGTTGGAAACCCCAGCTTCCTTCCGCAGTCCACGTGAGTGGTAAAATTTTTCCCAACCTTTCACCTTCAGTCTGTGGATGTCTTTTCCTATGAGATGAGTCTCTTGGAGGCAGCATATTGTTGGGTATTTTTTTAATCCAATCACTTAGCCTATGTCTTTTGACTGGTGAGTTGAGACCATTAACATTCAGGGTTATTATTGAGACATAATTTACATTCCCAGCCTTTTTGTTCTTTAACTTGACTTAATTTCTCCTTTGATTAACTTTTCCTTATGTAATATTTCCCTTTGCTGAGTTTCATTGTTGTTTTTAATTTCCTCTTCATAGAGTATTTTGCCAAGATGATCTGTAGTGCAGGTTTTCTAGGTGTACATTCTTTTAACTTTTTTTAATCATAAAGGTTTTTATTTCATTATCAAATGTAAAGCTTAATTTTGCTGATACAAAATTCTTGGTTGAGATCCATTTTCTTTCAGAACTTGATATATGTTTTTCCAGGATCTTTTAGCTTTCAGGGTCTGGGCTGAAAAATCTGCAGAGATCCTAATTGTTTTCTCCCTATATATAATCAGATTCCTTTCTCTCTTGGCTTTTAAAATTCTTTCCTTAGTCTGTATATTAGGCATTTTTATTATAACATAACTTGGTGTGGGTTTGTTGTGATTTTGTACATTGAGTATCCTGTAAGCCTCCTGAATTTGGTTTTCCTCTTCATTTTTCATGTTTGGAAAATTTTGTGATGTTATTTCATTGAATAGATTTTTCATTTCTTTGTTTTGGAACTCTGTGCCTTCCTCTATTCCAATAACTCTTAAATTTCATCTTTTTATGCTATCCCATATTTCCTGAATGTTCTGCTCATGGTTTCTTATCATTTTCACTGTGCGGTCTTCAAGATTATACATTTTGTCTTCAGTGTCTGAGGTCCTGTCTTCTAATGGTCTATTCTTTTGGTGATGCTTTCATTTGAGCTTTTAATTTGGTTCATTGTTTCTTTCATTTCAAGGATTTCTGTTTGGTTTTCTTTAGAAACTCTATCTCCCTATTGAATCAATCTATCATCTACTGTATTTGTTTGTGTAGCTCTTTGTCAAAAGGATCTTTTGCTGTCTATATTTGCTCTCTTATATCATCCTTTAATTCACAGAACATTTTAATTATGTACATCCTGAAATCCTTCTCTGTCATTTCTTCTGCTGTACTAGCCATGGATTCTAATAATCTGGTACCTTAAGTTGTTTGGATCCCTTTATTCCCTTGTCTTTTCCTGTTGCTCATGTGTCTTCCCTTCTAGTACTGTGGGTCTGAGATACTATTGTTTTTACACTATAGGCTTGTAGTGCCTCTGTATGGTTCTAATACCTCTCCTTTGAGTGGTAGGACAATGTTAATAGATCCAATACAGACAAAAAAAACCCACTGAAAAACAAATAGTTGCTAATAGATGTTTAGAGTTTGTTCACAATGTACAGAAATGGTGAATTCAATTATTATCTACAATAGAATCCATAGGTTTGTAAAAGGGCTTACAATTTCTGATAGTGGACAAAGAACCAGGGATGGAGTGTAGGAAGATATGCTGAGGAGATATGAGATGAGTATATAGAGTTATTATATCTTAGGAGTATAAAAGAGAAATCTAAAGAAGAAGGTTAGTAACAGGAGAATAGAGATAAATTAATTTTGAGTAGACAAGTGGCAAGACAATAGGGTAGATACAATAAACATACATATTAAGAAAAATTAAAAATGTTAAAATAGTAAAAATTGGAGAAAAAAGAAAAAAAGAATATACAACACAAATGTAATATATTCTTCAGTTATCTCAGCCCTCAAAATCCTAATTCATGCAAAGTACTTGGTTTCACATATGTTGAGGATGTGAGGGCAGGAAAATAGAGAAGAAGAAAAAAAATCTCGAAGGAAGAATCAAGGATTGCTTTGGTTGGAGATCAGTATCTTTCCTGCTTCCCTTCTCATCCAATAGGCAGGATCCTCTGTTTTTAGCTGGTATCTCTGCCCTCAAGATGGTGAAGGTAACCAGGGAGGAAGGGCTGGTCCTGGGTGGAGGGCACCTGGAAGTGGGGTGTGGCACCCACCGGTCCCCAAAAGTTGACTGCACCTCAGGGATCTCTTTTTGGCCTTGCTCCTGTGATGTAAGTGCCTGGTCTTATCTCCTTATCTCACCCAAAGACCTCCCAGTTCCTGGTCTCTGTGTTAGTCTCTAAAGTGTATCAAACTCAGCCTCTTCCCTACTGCTTCCTAATAAGGGACCTTTCTCTCCAGGGCTCCTGTGTGTGGTACTTTAGGTGTGCTGCTCTCACCAGCCCCGCTGAGAGCTGTTTTATGTTGGGTAGTCACTGTGTCAGGTAAATGGCTGCTGAGAAGAGGGGGGAGTTAGAAACTGGGTACCTGGCCAGCCAGAATGCTGCCTCCCCCAGGCCTACCATCCTGAATTCCCCAGAGAACAGGGTTTTTTTTTTCCAGTTTTGAAAAAAAAAATGAAAAAACAAAATGGAATTTTTCTGTGGATCATATTGTTCTACATTAGAAAACTGTTAAAACTTACACCATTCTTATTTAACAAACCTACTCATCTTTATTAGAGACCTCTTACAAATGTTTTCAATTACATGAGTGATTTTAAAATTTTGTTTTGGAATACTACTTAAGGTTGAAATAAATGTATGGTCACATCATGTTAGAATCACAATGTTCACTTTGAGGGGCCCAACTTGACTTAATCTACAATGGACTGATTTTGATGAACAGAGAAATAATTTGTCATTTCAGTTAATTTCAAATCACGTTGGGCAAACTTCCCTGGTACACCAAAAAGAATTTTGAACAATCTTAACTGTTTTGTATATATTTACTTTGTATATATTTGTATATATTTTGTATAAATTTAATATATATATTTATATATTAAAATTTAAAATTTTAATCCAATTGTGTGAAGTGAGTGTTGTAAAAATAGTTCCATTACAGCATACATATTTCCCTCTCATGAGGATGTTTTTATAAATACTTTCATACTATTTATAACATATTTAATGTTACATTTTTAAGATAAGGAGAATATGAAAGTTTAAAACACAAGAAGATAAAAATATCCACTTAATTCTTGCTAGAAATGCAGTCTTCTTGAAGGTAATGATTACAATGTGTCTTTTCTGCCTATTGTATTTTGGGGAAACCCTTCAGTCAAGATTTCTTAATTAACTGAAGCTGCAAGATAACACTAATGACAATCTGATCTTGACCTGTACTATTGTTATCAACTGTAATTTAGATTCTTTGACCTACTGACCAGTTCAGCTGCTTAATTTTTAAGTGTTAGCTTACATAAATATTACTCAGGAAACATGTTTTTAAAAAGCAGAATCCTAAGCATCACACCTAGATTCTAGATTCTAATACATTAAGTCTAGAGGTGCCTTAGAGGTCTGGATTTTAATATGAAAGCCAGGTGATTGTGATATAGGTTCATAGACAAACAAAAACACAACAACAACAAAACACCTGTGGACATTTAGTAAGAAAAGGAGTTGTGGGAGATGAGAGAAGAAGGTGGAATAGAGGAGGTGGCTTTCCTGTATGCTCCCATGGCATGAAACCAAGAAAACAGACAGGCAGCTTTAAAGCAAGGTGGGTGGGGGGGGAGGGAGTACTTTACTGGAATTTAAAAGTGAACATGCAAACCAGATTGAGGACTCAGGAGGTTGGATAAAATAAAATAAGGATGAAATACCCAGTGGAACAGCCTCTGCCACAACCAGACAGGAAGCACAAGCCAGAGCAGTTCCTCTATGAGCAAACTCAAGGGATAAAGGAATTAAAAACCCCACATTTTTAGGAGGCCTGAGACATGTCTGTGTAAGAGATATTTAGAGATCAAGGACATTACCCAGCTAAACTGAAAGGCATACTGCACAATATCTTGCACTGGAAAGAAGCTGCCATCTCTCCACACAGCATTCAGAGGACAGAGGAAGGAATCATTTTGTAGCTGCAACATAGGAACCAGCAACTGAGGGAGCATATTCTTGGCAAACCAGAGTTTGGCCCAAAATACAGGCACAATAATCCAACACTGCATGACATAAAGTACATTGAGAGATAAGTAGAGAGCTGAGGGGACAGTCCACAAAAGGCCTTGGAAAGTAGGATTACATTTACTGATGAAGAGCATCACTCACCAAGTCTTTGCCTCACAGATTGCCACTCCTTCAACAGGAAACGTCAGTGTTATGTTGACAGTGTTTATCTTCAGAAGACCTCTCTCTTTGTTTCAAGGGCTTTTGGGTTCCTTGAGCCAAATGCTTAATTCTCTGATCTTTCTTGACTGTTAAAGTGAAATAATGCTTATTTCACTGAATTTGAAAATTTACTAGGATAGTGTATGAAATAAATCATGGGACAATATCCAGCTCAGGCTAAGTATTTAGTATTGGGAAAGGTGGCAAGAGAGTTGATTTATACTTTTTAAACCTTTAACAGGAACTCTGAACAGGAACATGGGTGTCTTTGTATTCTTTCAACTTTGGGCCAGTCTAGAGTTTACAATGCCAGAATGTAAGTGAAATTCCCAAGCTAGATAATACATTAAGCTCTAGAGTTAGGTTTTCCTGAAAGGAACATCTCAATGTCCTCTGATCTCAGGGAAAGGAAATTAAGCTGCACAGTGATTTGTCTGAAGCTATGACTTTGGCCAGTCAATGGGACATTTATGTGTGCTGGGAGATGTCAAGATCAGTGAGTGAGATCCTGGGCCCGTGTTTGAGAGTGGTTTAAAATGCAAAAACTTCCCTGAAAGTGGTAACTCTTCAAACTCAGCTCAGAGATCCTCCCCTATAGCCCCTCCAATGAGAGCCCGCATCTGGACTTGCTTCTATGGCACTTTTCTTTCTTTTTAAAATATTTTTTAGTTGTATATGGACACAATACCTTCGTTTTGCTTAATTTTTTTATTTAGTACTAGAGATCAAACCCAATGCCTCATGTGTGCTAAGCAAGCACTCTACCACTGAGCCACAATCTCAGCCCTCCATGGCACTTTTTTTTTTCTGCCTCTAGTTTGGCATTCTCACACTGGATTTGTTAGTTTCCCTTTGCTAGATTCTGAGCACTTTTCACAGGAGTGTAAGCATCTCACTTAGAGCTTGGTGCAAGTCTGATGCCACTGGTCAGGTACCAGCTGTAAGCAAGATACTTTGCAAGTCATTGTTGTTTCTTTTCTTTTTTAAATATTTATTTAGTTGTATATGGACACAATATCTTTATTTATTCATTTTTATGTGATACTGAGAGTCGAACCCAGGGCCTCACACATACAAAGCAGGTGCTCTACCACTGAGCTACAGCCCTAGCCCCACTGTTGTTTCTTTATTGTAACTAACTCTCCTCCCTCTTGGTTATTGTTTTTTGTTGTTGTTTTGTTTTTTGTTTTCTGCAGGGGGCATACTAGGATTGAACCCAGGGGTACTCTGCCACTGAGCTATGTCCTAGCCCTCCTCCCACTTTTGTGTTTGCTTCTTTTTATTTACTACTTAAAATGTATCAAAGTGATCAATTAGGGTATTTTTGAGTAATGTGAACTCATATATTTAAACATTTTCACTGTTTTTTTTAATATTTGCTTTCCTTATTATAGTTCAAATTGTCCTATTTTTAGCCAATGAGAGAGAATACAAGCTGGTGTTTAGATCCATCCTATTGACATGGCACTGCTAGTCTTGATAGCTTCTTTACTATCTGGTATGACAAGATGTACCAGGTTTATCTTGTACATTTCCTGATCCAGACCTGGAATTAGCCATTTCCTCAAATAGTCCTGGTTTCTTTCAATAAAAATTGTATAGAAATCCATTAAGGGCACTAAGGGCTAATTTGCTGTTGGGTTGGTCACACATTTATTATTTACATAATTATAATCAACATGAACTGTTGTTTTATAATGTGCTTCTTTTTCCATAAACTGTCATTATGAATATTTTCATTTACTTTCATGTAATATTTTTCCAATTTTTAATTTAAAATTTTTGAAGATAAAGAAGAATAAGAAAAGTAAAGAAAATGATATAACAAATAATGTGCTTGGTTTCAAACATTATCAAGATTTTATCACATTTGTTTTTCTTTTTTTCCTCTTTGCTGGAATATTTTAAAGCAAATCCTAGACATGTACATAAGTCTTATAAGTATCATTTGAATGACTGTGCTATTCCTTATGTTAACATCCCCCAGGTTAGATAAGACACCTATGTTATTTCCAGTTATTCAATACATGTCTAGTGTGTCATACAGGTGGCACATCTTCTGAACTTCACCCAAACTGATGAGCCATAACATGTAGGTTTCCTTACACAGTTTAAATTTCTTTTTTTATTTTAAGACAATTTCTCACTGAGTTATTGAGACTGGCCTCAGACTTGTGATCCTTCTGCCTCAGCTTCCTGAGTCAGTGGGGTTATAGGCGTGTGCCACTGCACCCAGCTTGTTGCTTTGATCTTTTCAATATAACTTTCTACAGAAAAAAAATGAGTATAGGTTAATGCATTTATACTTTTTTTGGGATACAAACAGAGGCTACAATATGTTGAAGTTAAAACCTGTTAGAAATCTACCTAAAGATACTGTTATTAACAAATGGTAAGAGTTTATCACATACATGGTATTCCACTCAGCATTTCTAGTCTTATTGGGGAAGCAGCTTGAATCATAATGCTAGCAATATACACCACACAGATGGCAAAGACCATAGTGGGAGTCCAGCTGGGATGGGTCTAGTGTAGTCAATGAGTACAAAGTCATAAGACCTTTGTTTGAATTTTACTTACTGGATAATCTTTCATTTCACCTTTCTGTACTCATTTGCTCATAAGCTCTTGGGACTCAGTTGTTTGTTACCTTGTGGTAGCCTTTCTGGTCCTGCCCATCAGAATGAGTTATGGAAATGCTTGAATCTCTTGTGTTACTGTTTTGCCTTGATGTCACTCAGTAACTGTTGGCTTGTGCTTCCCTCTGGACCAGGAGATTCTAGAGTGCATGGGGTTCTTTGTTCAGGTATGTGAAACAGAAAGTTATTGATTGACTAGTACTTTATATACTTTTAAGTATTAAACAAGGATTGGTTTTATTTCCTTGGAGAAGAAAGAGCATGAGCTAAAATTGAGTTGAAAAGCTTACTGTTTTAAGCTTTTCAACTCAAGGTTTTGGGACCCTTCATAGTTTAAATTTCATTCCTGTAATAAGGCTACTGGGAACACAGAAGATCACAAAAAAGCAAACGACAGTATTAAAATGCTGAGAGGAATACCATGTATGTGATAGAGTCTTACCATTTGTTAGTAACAGTATCTTCAGGTAGATTTCTAACAGGTTTTAACTTCAACATATTGTAGCCTCTGTTGGTATCCAAAAAAAAGTATAAATGCATTAACCTAAACTCAATAAACAGCATGGCTACCAAGGCACATGAACATTGTGGTGTATTTCCTACTCTTGTTTTTCTGTAGCTATATGTGCTATACAGAATGAGACTGTACCACCCTTTGTATACCTTTTTTAAAATTTTAAAATCTATTTGGTACTGGGAATTGAGTCCAGAGGCACTGTACCATTGAGCTATATTCCAGCCCTTTTATTTTTTATTTTGAGAAAGAGTCCTGCCAATTTTCCCAGATAGCTTTTGAACTTGAAATCTTCATGCCTCAGCCTCCCAAGTCTCTGGGATTACAGGTATGCACCACCATGCCAATTACCCTTTGTATCTTAAGTTTATATATGGAGAATATTTCCTTATTTTACAAAATATTCTTCTAAGATATGGCTTTTAATGATTACTTAAGGGATTGGTATAACACAAAGCTTCTCAAATATGTGTAATGCAAGAATACTTTAGACATTTTCACAAGTTCTTGATTTTTATTATTTTACCAAAATATGTATAAGCAAAAATTATGAGTTGTAAATAAGTAAGACAACTGTAGATTTACAAATTAAATATAAAACTTCAAAACCAATGTAATTTACATTAACACAAGATATTTTGCTGAAACTAAATTGGTGCTTAAAATGTGAATATGGCACTTATTCTTTTGGGACCTGTTTGTTCTCTCTGTCCCATTCTTCTTGTTTGAACTGCAGTGAAACATAGATTTCTGTAGCAAGCCATTTGGTTTTTAATTAGTATGCCTATGGTAATTATACATTGTGTCTTTTCTCACTAGTTTTTGTGCATGAAAATTAAAGAACTTGGTACTTGGTATCAGTAAAATTTAAAATGCAGTGCTGGCAATCAAGAAACAGCATTCACTTCTAAGGTGATCATTCACATACTCAAATATTCCTTATAAATTTTAAAATTCACCCTTAAGATGAAGACTTCAAGACTGAAAAAAAAAATATGAAGTGGATTTGCAGAATCCCTGAGGATATGTTCTCTGGATCCTATTTTGAAAAAAAAACCCAAATATCTGTAAAAATCATAGGCTCTGAGGTTAGCCCTGGATTAGAATTCAAATTAATCCTCCCATGTGCTTTGTGGGCTTGAACAAGTTAATCTCTCTGAGCTTTAAATTCCTATTTTGTAAGATGGAGATAATGGTCATTTTAATCAGTTAATTGAATAGTTGTAGCTTAAAGGGATATAAACATGAATCATTTTGTTTTTCTCCAGTCAGAATTTGCAACTATGCTTTCTGAAAGTCTCTCTTCTCCTATAGAGGATAGATCCTTTGATGATACCTTGGGCAGAGTCTGTAACCATCTGGTCACTCTGGGTTATTGAGAGTCCACCTTTTAAAATTTTGTCTCATCAGGCATGCTGGCACCTGGACGCAAGAGAATCGCAAATTGAAGGCCAGCCTCAGCAATTTACTGAGGCTCAAAATAAGAAATGAAGAGGACTGAGGATATAGCTCAGTGGTAGAGCACCTTTGGGTTTAATCCCCAGTACCAACAAAATAAATAAAAATAAAAATTTCAGTGTATCCTGTTGCTGGCCAGACTAGTGATTCTGGGGATACGAAACATAGTCTCTCCCTGGTATTTTTTCCCTGTACCTTTCTAGGTTCTGGTTGTTCAGGTGTGTACGGTTGGGCAAAAGGGTAAGGAACAAGAATAAATGTCACTTAACTGGCTGCTGTTGAGGTCTTCTTGATAGCGTTTACTGGTTGTCTGACCAGCACTGCCTGTATGTATACACTCCTAACATTTCTAAGTTGTTGTTCTTCCTCTTCCTCCTTTTCCTCCTCCTACCAGGAATTGAACCCATTGAGCCACATCCCCAGCTCCTTTTAATTTTTTTTATTTTGAGACAGGGTCTCACTGAGTTGCTTAGGGCCTCACTAAGTTGCTGAGGCTGGTCTTGAATTTGTGATTCTCCTGCCTCAGCCTCCCAAGTTGTTGAAGTTACCGGCATGCGCCACCATGCCTAGCTTCTAAATTCTTTTGAGGATGGGCTTCTCACTGAGTGGTCTACTGTCCTGGAGAAAAAAAAATGGAATTAAGTTCTTTCAGTCTCTTTCAGGCTGTCCCTTCCCTAAGTTACTTCCCTCCTCCTCCAGCTAGGGTACCTTTGCTTATTGTACAGTCCTCTGGTGGGAAACTAGCGAGAGAGCTTAAGGCCAGCACTTTCCATGGGAATGTTTGACCCAGGGGACTCTTATGCATGTCAGACAGTGGGGTAACTGCATTGCTGCCACATCTTGCTTATTTCCCCTTCCTCTGTCCAGATTGGTACAGGACGTCTCTAAGTCAGCCGCCTAAGTGGATATTTACCAGGTATTACAGTCTTTAAAAGTTCTTGCCTCAATCCTTTGCTTCCTTTCTTCTTTTATTTTTTTCACCCCTAATCTCTGTAACCAATTATCTTAGAATCCACTAAGTCAAGTGGTCCAAGATTCCCACTCCCCATCCTTTCCTTTTGTAGGCTGTGGCTGGAGAAGACCACACAGGGACACATATGGTGGTTTAGTTAGAAGACCTTATAGTATAACTTCTTTAAAAGTCCTTGAATTAGCCTGGATCCACTTACTGATTGTTCTCTTTACCTTGTGGGAACTCACCTCTGCTCTGTCTTTATCTGTGGGTTCTATTTACCAATTGTGGGGCAACTGTGAAAGTCACACTCAGTTCACTCTAGCATAATTACCTTGTAGGTTGCTTTGGTATCACACATCATAATGGCAGGCATGTAGGAAGCAACTTAAAGTTATTGCAGTGCCAACTTTATTTGACTCTTCTTTTGTTCTTGAATATTTAGGTATTTCACTATCTTGGGCCTCATACATACTAAGCACGAGCTCTACTACTGAGCTACACCTCTAGCCCTCCACAATTTTAAATAATGTTGTCATGATCTTTGGAGCAAAGACTTTTATCCTTAGGATGATTTTTTAATCCTAAGGGTACACTTATTCATAAGGCTTTTGATATATCATACCAAAATTGACTCTCAGAAAATATAGATTTGATTTCCATGATTATTCTTTGATACGAGACATTATAACTTTTAAAAATACTTGACAATTTGATGTGGATTTCTGTGATTGCCACTGAGTTTGAATATTTTCATGTATTATCTACTCATATTTTTAAACGAATTCCTTGTTCAAATGTTAGCTAAAGTAGTTGGAAAGACTGAGTAGCTTCAGGTGTTGTAAAAAGAAGACTTGGAACCAGTAGGGATGATGACTGACCTGGCCAGATGTTCCTGTTACTTTACTGGTTCTCTTTTGAAACCTTTTCAGTCGTGATTCCTAAGTTTTCCCCCATGCAGCATCTTAGTTTAGTTTCAGGGCCTACCTCAAATGTCACCTGCTTTGTGGTGCCTCCTGATTTCTCCTGAGGCAGATCTGTCCTCCTATAATATCCTGCCAGGCCTCTGTAAAGATCTTATGATACTGCAGTATGACTGTTGTTAGAGGTCTTTCCCTGTAGTTACATGGATTCCTCAAGGATACCCGTTTTTCTTTTCTGACCAAGTGTGTGGCGCCTAAGGAGATAGGCACTTCAAGCAGGAGATAAGGTTGTGGCAAGTGTTGCAAGCAAGTGGTATTGAGTGATTAATTCCACCTAGAGTGGGGCACTGTTGGACTGGTGGGAAGCTCCTTTGAACATGACAACTGGGCTGGAGAGAGTTTCATCAATAAATGGGAAGAGACTGTTTGGAATAATGAGAACAGCTTAACTAAAGGCTTAAAGGTGTGGGCACACAAATGTCAAGCAAAATGTGTATGAATGGACAGTGAGCCTCAGGCAACACCCTTTGGTTTCCCCAGGACTGGCTTCATTACCTCTGTTTACCATAATCCCTTTGCTTTGTCTGAAATATCTTCTTTCTCCCTGACTGCTTGTACCCTATTAGTTACTCCCAAAATACATGCACCAAGAGAAAAAAGCAAAAAGATGGGTTCATGAATAACTCCAAGTGGCATCATGAGAGTGTTAGTTCCACACTGAAAAGCTAGGCTAGGGAATAATGCCTTATTCAAATTCCTTTTGGAGTACTCCACTTCTTCCTAAGATCTGAAGCATTTTCTATTATAGCATTTGTAGATAAAATAGATATTACCAACAACCAGAAATGCTACAATGTATTTAGTCACCTGTGATGGGATAACGGTTTCTTTCAAACCAGGATTAGCCAAAGAAAATAATTTTATATTTTTCTATAACTGATCTACTACTTCTTTCTCAGTTCTCATCTGCTATCCTAGTTATTTTTGCTTCATGATAAATCTTTGGGCATGATAAAACATGCTTGAAGCTTAGTGGCATAAAACAACTATTTTGCTCACAGATTCTGTGGGTCAGGAGTTCGGACAGAGCATCACAGGAATGTAATCATGCTCCCCAGTGTCTGGTGCCTAACTGGAAAGGCTTGAATGACTTGGGTTGACTTGACTGCTAGGAGCTGGAATCTTCTTTCTTTACTCATAACCTGTCAACAGAGGTGAGGTGGTTCAAGGGCTATGCTCCCTGGGGCTGTCAAATGGAGTACCTATAAATAGCCTCACATACAGCCTAGACTCTCTCAAAATTTGCAGTCTCTAATCAGACAGCCTTCCTTCATGGAGGCTCAGGGGCTCCAAGGGTGAATAGTGGCCAGGATGGAAGCTTCATGGCATTTCAAAATTACCTGGGCTTAGAAGTCACATATTGTTACTTTTGCCACACGTTTTTGGATAAAGGAGTCACAGATCTACTTGGATTAAAGGGAGTCTAGACTTCCAACCTCTTGGTAGGTTGTCAAAGAATTTGTGGACTTTTTAAAAGAACTTCTACAATATTTATTTTTCAGGATAAACAGTCTATTTTGGGGGGGAGCGGGTACTGGAGATTGAACCCAGTGGCATTCTGTCACTGTTTTACATCCCCATCCTTTTTTATTTTTATTTTGATATAGTGTCTTGCTAAATTTCCTAATCTGGCCTCAAACTTGTGATTCTCCTGCCTCAGCCTTCACACCCATCGTGAGTTTCCTCTAAATCATTTTAAAGTTCAACTTCGTAATCAGGCTTTTTGAGAAAATATTTTATCTTTCGGAGTTCTGCCCACTTCCCTCTCTTTACCTCCAAATATTCTTTGGTTGGGGCAAGGATTTTTGTCTGCATTATTTATCTCCAAATCCTCATCAACCAAGAACAGTATCTGGCAGACAACTGATGCTTAATACCATCTTAGTGGCTGCTAGAGGAGAGTGCTGCTGTGTCTTTGTGTGAGTTAGAAGGAAGAGGACATCTGTGTGTATCTATGTGATATCTACGTGACATCCTGTACTTTATTATCTAATTTAGAATATATCCCTAAGTCATCTCTTGTGTCATAACTAATTTTTTGTCTTTGGGAGTCATGGGCAGGAGTCCACCATGAAGGTTATAGTACTGGATATTTACCTCTAAGTCTGAACACACTTGAGAACTCTCATTCCAACCACAGGCCTCTGCTGGTTCACCCATCTCTTAGCAACTTCTAGATGCCCTGCATGCTGTACTCAAGCTGTGGAGAGCGAGCAGCGTTGCCCCCAAGCTCATCTTTTTGGACTCCTCCATCTGTATCCAAGCACTTGCTCTCATACCACATATTGGTACAGAATGAATCAAAGAATGAACTTCAGTAGCCTACTGCCCACTCTCATGTTATGTGAAACATGGAGTCTCAACATTTCTAAAGCTCTCTTGCTTTCTGAGCTGAACCTGCTCTGATGAAAAGGAAGAGTACATGTGAAGAGAGGATATATGAATGAGGACCCTGTCTTTATTCTACCTCCTTCCTGTTCCCATAGGGCCACAGGGGCAGGCTTCTCTTTTACTTGTTCCTGAATGGCCAAGTTTTCTAGGCAGTATTCTCCTTTCCAGCTCCAACTCAACTTCAAATAAGGAGGCACTTCATATGTGGACTACATAAAGAGAAACTGTCCTGTAATATAAGGGCACAAATTAGGAAGACTTTCAGAAATATTTTAGCAGTTATTCTCCATTTTTATCAAGGCCCAGAGTAAAATGACTGAATCTATGGTAAGAGGGTAATTATATACTAGCTTCTGTCTAGCAAACCACAATTCCAGCACCATAAGGGAGTTTGAAAAATGTGCGCAGGAAGATGTAGGGCATCACCAGGACTCAAGTGCTGGTGTCTCCTTGTTGCTGACTTTTAGGAGTAAATCCTTGAGCCTTGGTTTTCTTTTCAGTAAAGTTAGGATATGCTACTGGTCTTTTGACTGGCAGTTATTACAAGTTTAACATGATTGTTAAGAGTATGCTTGGATGATTTGCGTGGAAACTCATGCAAAACCCAGTTTCACATTCCATTTCTAAATGTTCCTAACATAAAATGTTTCCAAATGACCTGGTGAGCTTTTAAAATCACAAATGTCACCCTTACTTTCATCTAAGTAAATCAGAACCTTTGAGAGATGGGCCTCAGGGATATGTATCACTAAAACATTCTTCATGTGACTCTGATTAAAAACTCTGAAAAACAAAAGAAAAGTACTGGAAATACAATTTGTGGTGTTTGGGGAACAAGACTTTTTAAGAGACTATCTAAGACCTCTGTTTAAGTTGAACTTGACCAAGTTAGAAAGTCCTTGTTTATAGCTTGCTGTTGTTGGCTCTAAAAGAATAGATTTTCCAAGTCCTTTATTGTAAATCCTTTATATACTAAGGGACAGATTCAAAGTATCTCCTTATTTGCATGAACTTCCATATCAAAGTTTTCTATTAACTGGATTTGTGGTTGGGGAGCTTTAAGCCAGTAAGTCCTGTGTTCTTTTGTTACTGCACATGGTATATGTGGTGTTAACCTCAACTATACCTTTAAAGCTGCCTTGTCTGAACTACTGAATTTGTGTGATGGTGAATATAAAAGAATCTATATCATCCTGAAAAGAACAAAGCAGTATTATCTTATATTTGTACAAAACTATTATGCAACAAATGCCTAACGTGCTTATTGTATGCAAGAACCTGGGCTAGGCATTGTGAGAAATAAGGTCTTTTAACAAGGAGTCAGACTAAATGGGTAACATTGATGACCCTAGGGACTGAGGTGGGTCAAAGGGGCTTCAACTTTATAGTGTCTCAGTTCTTTTTAAAAAAATAAAAGTTTTATTGAGATATAATTCATATATCATAAATTTCACCATTTGAAAATGTGCAGTGTCTTCAGTATATTCATAAAGTTGTATAACCAGCACCATTAATTCCAGAATATTCTCACTGTAAAAGGTAACTCCCTACCCAGTCAGTCTCCATTTTCCCAGTCCCTGGCAACCACTCTGCTGCTTTCTGTCTCTGTGGTATTTTCTATAAATGGAATCAGGCAGTATGTGGCTTCTTTCACTTAGTGCAGTGTTGTCACGGATCGTCTCTGTTGTAGTGTGTTTCAGTACTTCATTCCTTTTTGATTGAATCCCCTGTGTGGATATGTCACATTTTGCTTAATCACTCATTGATTGATGGACATTTAGATTGTTTTCACTTTTTGGCTGTTATGAAGAGTGGTGCTATGAGCATTCATGTATAATTTTTTGCATGGGTATGCTTTCAGTTCTCTTGGTTATATGCCTAGTAGTGGAGTTTCTGGGTCATATGGTAACTCTATGAGGAACTATCAAACTATTTTATCTCAGGATGTGTGTGTATGAGAGAGAGAGAGAGAGAGAGAGAGAGAGAGAGAGAGAGAGAGATCCACATACTATTTTGTACTTTAAAATCAATTTTAAGTACTTTAAAAATAGCACAGAAAGTATTATAGGGGATGCTAAGAAGAATCTAAATTTATATTTGATTGTATTTTTTTAAACGTGCCAAGTTGTGTTTGCTCTTAATTTTTTTTTTTTTTTTGGTGGGAGGAGCAATACTAGAGATTGAACTCAAGGGCACTCAACCACTGAGCCATCTCCCCAGCCCTTTTTTTTTTAAATTTTATTTAGAGACCGGGTCTCACTGAGTTGCTTAGCATCTCACTGTTAATGAGACTGGCTTTAAACCTGCAATCTTTCTGCCTCAGCCTCCCAAGCCACTGGGAATACAGGCATGTATCACTGCACTTGGCTGCTCTTAATTTTTTAAAATATTTTTTTTAGTTGTTGATAGACTTTTATTTTATTTTTTTATTTACATGTGGTGCTGAAACTCAAACCCAGTGCCTCACACTTGCGAGGCTAGTGCTCTACCCTGAGCTACATCCCCAGCCCTTAATTTTTATACAGTCACTTATGTTTCTCCAACGTTTGAAAATGTACATTCCCTGTTCTGACCCCAGAGCCTGAGAATGGGAATTCTCTTATGGCATTTAACACCTTCTGCAGAGGAATTAGTAGCATGCATACCTCTTTAATGCTAGATTCTGAGGACCCTGAAAGCAAATTTGTACCACCTATAGAACAAATACTTAGTTTATACTCTTCAAATATCAGTTTGACCAATGTTAGTACATTCTTAGACTTTTCAAGTTGGTTTTAAAAGAAAAAATATTTTTTGACCAAGGCATCCTTAGTTCACTTATCTCTAGGTAGAGTTTCTCATTCTTCTGTTTCTACCTAAATGTGTTGGTCAGCATTTTGTCACTGACCAAAATACCTGACAAGAACAACTTAGAGGAGAAGTTATTTTGGCCCACAATTTCAAAGGTTCTGTCCATGTTCAGCCAGTGTCATCATTCTGGCCTGAGGTAAGGTCAAGCCTCGTAGTCCAAGGGTGCAGTGGAAGAGAGCTACTCAGCTTATGGAGTCCAGGAAGCAGAAGAAGAGAGTGGAAAGAGCCAGGGGGTCAAGATATAGTCCCCAAGAGCACACCCCAGAGACCCACCTCCTCCAGCCCAGAGTTACCATTCAATACAAAAGTCCTTTCAAATTATCAATCCATCAAATGGATCAATCCACTGATTAGGTTCAGGTCTCATAATCAAATTATTTCACCTCTGAATATTTCTGCATTAACACATTTGGGGGTACTTCATATCCAAATCATAACACCAACATTCTTCTTCCAATATCTGGCTGGTCTCTGTTTATAAAATGAACATTTATTTGAGTCAGACAGATCTGAGTTTGAATCCTGCTTCTACTATTCAATAGAAACATGACTTACGACAAGTTTATTTTTCTGAGCCTCACTTTCTGTCTGGAAGTATTTGGCAAAATGTGAATAAAGTTCCTTACTCCATTTTAATCCCCATCTTCTTTGTGGATTTTTCTTTGCTAACATTGACAGTGGCAGGAAATTAGAGTGATGGCAGATTTCAGCTCCAGTCATGTGCTGTGTAATGTCTTGGTCAGTAGTGAAACACATGTGGGAGGGTCCCTTAAGGTTATAATGGTGCCACATAATTCCTATGACATAGTCTTTTCAACTTTTCTGTGTTTAGGTACACAAATAATTGATATTGTGCTTTAGTTGCCTGCTTAATTCAGCACAGTAGTATGCTATACAGATTTGTAGCCTGGTGTACTGGGCTAAACCAGATGGCTGAAGTGTGAGGTAGGCTATACCATCTAGGTTTATGTATGTATAAGTGATGTTCACTCAAAGATGAAATCACCTAGCAGTGAATTTTTCAAAACAAGCCACCCTCATTAAGTGACATATGATTGACTGGGTTTGGGGGGCATTTGATTATGTAACAAGCTATTCAACACATCTACTACTAGGCACATTGATAACTTTGTTCTTTCAACCCACTGAGGGAGCACTGTTAAAGTGAACCAAATTCTGACTCAGTGGGAAAGATTGGGTAATCTAATGAGAACTTGAGTTTGTAGCATCAGTTTAGTTTGCTTGCAGTGAAAAGAGAAAGTATTGTACTGTAGGCTTAAGAATGCATATTTCAGAAAAATATGTATTTTAAAACCTTGACCAATGTTAGTACATCTAGAGAAGATGCCAGCCTAAGAAGTCATGTGGAACCACATCAAATAAGGAGTAGTTGGCACCTCAGAGTGTATTGGTGTGAGAGAAAGAAGAGTTTTTGTTTCTGTTTTAACACTCATTTATTTCTTGTGCCTGAGTATTTGAATTAATTATGTATGTCTACTCCCTGTGGAAATGGTAGTATTTGCTATTTGCCAGGCATGACTTTACTATCTTTTCTAGAAGACTATTTTTAAAGTTAGATCAAAGTTATACTAAGTGTATTTACTGAGAAATATTAGTCCGGAGAATCTGAGGCCAGAAACATTGACTCTGAGAAGGTCATGGCTCATAACCACTTAGGTTTGATTTGGAGAGAAAGTGTACTGGGGGATTGAACCCAAGGGGTGCTTTGGCACTGAGCCACATCCCCAGCTCTTAATTTTTTATTTTAAGGTAGTGTCTTACAAAGTTACTGAGAGTCTTGCTAAATTACTGTGGCTGCCCTCTAATTAACAATCTTCATGTCTTAGCCCCCTGAGTTGCTGAAGTTAAGGATTGTGCCATCATGCCCAGCACATAACCACTGGCTTTATTTTTTTTAACCCACTAGTTTAAAAAAAATTTTTTTTAGTTATAGTTGGGCACAATACCTTCCTTTTGCTTGTTTATTTTTATGTGGTGCTGAGGATTGAACCCAGGGCCTCGTATGTGCTAGGCAAGCACTCTACCACTGAGTTACAACCCCAGCCCTACCCGCTAGTTTTGATCTCATATTATTAATCAATTGGAGTTCCTTATTATTAGTAGACACAAACAAAATACATGTATTCTGCTCCCAAACCTACAGGGACTTTATTAGAATTGGAGGAACAATATTTTTTCTTTGAGTAGTTAGGAAAATAGGCTTTGTCATTGACAAATCTAAAGGAGCTTGTGATTACAATTGACTTTGGAAAGGAAAGAACAAATTGTTTCCCATTGATGGTGACTTGACTTGGTGTAGGGGATTCTGCAATACATGCAGACTTACATAATTACTGTTCCTGGAAGGTCCATTAGGTATAAAGATGTAATTATCCCTTGTTAATTATGCTAGAAAAAAAGCATAACTTGAATCTTACCTTATGAGGAACCAGGAAAGCTATGTTTGGAAATTCTGTGTCCCCAGCAGAACCGGGTGTGGTAAAGATAGACTATTACTGCATGCGTATAGGATGCCTCCCTCTCACTGGGGATGTAAGTGATAATATGGTCCTTAGCTTTCAGGACCCTGGGCTAGAAGGGAATCCATCAATCAATATGTAATGGAGACCCACAGTGAAAAGTGCTGCAGTGCAGATGTAGAGAGCACAGGGGAGAATACAGACAACTGACTGGGGATGCCCAACTGAAGAAGGCTTCAGCGAGGTGTCACATGAACTAGGTCTTGAAGGGCCAGAAAGTTGGACTCCAGGGAAAGAAGAAAGGTATTTCTGTCAGAAAGATATACCTGTGGGCTGGGGATGTGGCTCAAGCGGTAGCGCGCTCACCTGGCATGCGTGTGGCGCCAGGTTCGATCCTCAGCACCACATACAAACAAAGGTGTGTCTGCCGAAAACTAAAAAAAAAAAAAAAAAAAAAATTGAAAAATTCTCTCTCCCTCTCCCTCCCTCCCTCCCCCCCTCCCTCCCCCCCCTCTTAAAAAAGAAAGAAAGAAAAAAAAAAGAAAGATATACCGGTGAAACAGGCCCCTGACATGGTGAATGGTCAGGATGGAGCTGACACATGGGTGGAGTGGTAGGATTTGCAAGGTAAATGGGTTACAAACACTCTTATATGTTATGTTAAGGAGTTTATAACTTTTATTATTTAGAGATCAGGAAAGTGGAGTTATGGCTTGACACGGCACATCTGTATTGCAACCTCTAGTTTTATAATTAAATAACTTGGGAAACATTCTATATTTCTTTTTCTTGGAGGCCTTATATGTATATAACTGCTTTGAAGGTTCTGGAATGATAAACCCATTTGTTTAATACATGGTCTCTCTTACCTTTTTTTAAAATTTTTTAATTCTAATTTGTTATATATGATAGCAGAATGCATTATAATTCATATTACACATATAGAGCACATTTTTTCTTATCTCTGGTTGTATACAAAGTATATTCACACTATTTGTGTCTTTATACATGTACTTTGGGTAATGATGTCCGTCTCATTCCACCATCTTTTTTTATACCCCTTGCCCCCTCCCTTCCCTTCCTACCCCTCTACCTATCTAGAATTCATCTAATCTTCCCATGCTCCTTCTCCCAATCCCAGTATGAATCAGCCTCCTTATATTAGAGAAAACATTTGGCATTTGTATTTTGGGGGATTGGATAACTTCACTTAGCATCATATTCTCCAACTCATCCATTTACCTGAAAATGTCATGATTTTACTCTCTTTTATTGCTGAGTAATATTCCATTGTGTATATATGCCACATTTTCTTTATCCATTCATCTACTGACGGGCATCTAGGTTGGTTCCACAGTTTAGCTATTGTGAATTGTGCTGCAGTTAACATTGATGTGTCTGTGTCCCTATAGTGTGTTTAGGCATACGATTTAGGGGAAGGAGGCAGGAGAGACAGGTTTCTAAGAAAATTTTAAAAAGAGCCTTTCTCACCAATCTATCAGTATTAGTTAGGGACTAGAGGTGGAACCTTTCATAAACCTAAAGACAGCCTGGTACTGGGGGTGAGGAAGTTGAGGCTCTTATTCTGTCTTTACTGTTAAATGAGTTTTGTGCCCTTGGCCAATTCACCATGTTTTTGAGATTGACTCATCCTCAAGACCCAGATAATACTGCCTGACCATTCCATGTTAAACACTTAACATATATTAGCTCATTAAGTCCTCAAATTAAACCTGAAGTTAGATTCTCATTTCAGAAATAAGAAAACTGAGAAACTGAAAGATTAAAGAAATCATTCAGGACTACCTTCTAGTAGATGGAGGTGCTGACAGACAAGGATGGGCTGTGTTCAGGAGAAAGAATAGTTTGGAGGCACACAAATGAACAGGGGCAGGTAATCTTCAAGGAATCACAGTACAATCTGGTATGTAGAAGATAAGAATGGAAAAGGTAGGTTTAAACCAGGTTGTAGAGGGTCTTTGAATGCTGTTGCATTTGCATTTTATTCTGTAGCCATTAGGAGTCACTACCCCAATTTCAAATGAGGCATTAGAAATGTTCTCATTCAATGTTCATTAAATCCAAAAATATATATATTTAAACATACACCATTGTTTTATGTACCATAAGCAAGAAAAAAAATCCACATCATCTTATTGAAAGAGGATTTTTAGACTTACTTGGTCATGAATTTCTGGTCTGTTACTTTTCTGCATGCATAAAAGGGAAAATGTAAGTAAAATTTACTGGTAAAGGATTCCTAAAACCCCTTAATATTCAATTCCAACCTTGAATCATTTTGATTCATCATATTTATTTATGTAACAACCATCCTATTGCCTTCAGGAGCATTGATAGTGCAACATTTCTTAAAAATGCCTCATTGTTGTCTTCAAATTTTTCTTCCGAGTCAATGAAACATTCTGTGAATTCCAATACTGGTACTCTTTAAGATTCTTTTTTTTTTTTGTACTGGTGATTGAACCCAGGAGTGGTCAACCACTGAACCAGTCCTTTTTATTTCTTTTGTTTATTTATTCTTTTGGACACAATACATTTATTTATTTATTTATTTATTTGTGGTGCTGAGGACCAAACCCAGTGCTTTACAAACATGCTAGGTGCTAGGAGCCACAAGCAAAATATAAATGGCACCTTTGGTTGTAAAGTGACCCAGCTAGCCACTGAGGTATTATTATGCTAAGATTTACATTCATATGCAAATTGGGCTCCTGCTGTTCACCTTGGCCTGCTACAGGACTCAAGTTACCGGACTGCTGGAGAGTTCCCATTGGTTGGGGAAAGATAGTAGGAGGAAATTCCGGGGGAGGTGGGGGGGGGGGCCCCCCTGGTTCCGGGAGGCACGCGGTTCCGGCAGACGCCCACGTGGGAGGACCAGGCTTGGCTTGCCGGCGGCGGCTTTTTCAAAATAAAGTTTTGTTCCTACTTGAGTGGCTCGTGATTCTGTGCCCAGCCAGGACTGCGGCAGCTAGGCAAGCACCGCTACCACTGAGCCATGACCATAGCTCTTATTTATTTTATTTTGAGACAGGGTCTCACTAATTTGCTTAGGGCTGCTAAATTGCTAAGGCTGGCTTTGAGCTTGCAATCCTCCTGCCTCAGCCTCTGGAGCTGCTGGGATTACAGGTATGTGCCATTACACCTGGCTGACTAGAAGATTTGATTTTTTTTAATATTTATTTTTTAGTTGTAGTTGGACACAATACCTTTATTTTATTGATTTATATGTGGTGCTGAGGACTGAACCCAGGGCCCCGCATAATCGAGGCAAGCACTCTACTGCTAAGTCACAACCCCAGCCCCCTGACTAGAAGATTTTAACAAAAATGTTCATATTTCTTCCCAAAATGGCCTTTGAATTATTTGTTCAGTCACACCACCAGATGATTATTAACATCAGATGGTGTTATTTAGTCACACCACCAGATGATAGTCAGGTGAATCCTCATGCAGGCAATGATGGGTGTGTCCTGACTGCAGTTTAACAGAAGTTGCTGTCAATAGCAAGAAACTTTCTCTCTTTCTTTTTTTTTTTAATTTTTATTTTGGGCAGGGTAAGGGTTACTGGGGATTGAACTCAGGGGCACTCAACCACTGAGCCACATCCCCAGCCCTACTTTGTATTTTATTTAGAGACAGGGTCTCACTGAGTTGCTTAGTGCCTCCCTTTTTGCTGAGGCTGGCTTTAAACTCCCAATCCTCAATCCTCCTACATCAGCCCCCTGAGGCACTGGGATTACAGGCATGTGCCACCATGCCCAGCCAAAACTTTCTCATTTTGATGCTAAAATTTTGTTTATTTATTTATTTGAGGTACTGGGGATTGAACCCAGGGGCACTCTAACACTGAGTTACATCCCCAGTTCTTTGTATTTTTTGAGACAGGGTCCGCTAAACTGCGCAAGATGGCCTGGAATCCCTGAGTTACTGGGATTACAGATGTGGACCAACATGCCTGGCTTGATGCCTGGCTTAAATTAAATATAATGGCCTGCAGAAGGTCACACAGGGGTAAAATTATCAGGACCAGAATTTAAAAGTAAGGAGTTTGGTTCCTGGAACTAGACTGCTTAGCTTCCAGTCCTAGCTCCTCCACTTAAAAGCTTTGTGACTTTGGGTAAGTTTCTTCACATCTCTGAATCTGTAAAATTGAGATAGTAATACTAGCTTTATAGAGTAGTTGAGAAGAATAACTACAAAATACTTAGAATAGTGCTTGGCACCTATTAATCTTCCCTCCCCTATACAGAATCAGCTTCTGAAGAGGACTATTTAATATAAACTTGAGGCTCAAAGAGCCCAATTTTTCCATAGTGTCATAGCTGCTCAGCAACAAAGTCCCTTGGGACTTCAGCTCTTTCAATTGTTCTGCATCATCTGCTCTACTGGTTTTACCGGAAGCATGGATACAGGAATGTGAATAGTGGTCTCCAGTCACTATTGCCTCTTCCCTTGCAATCCTGGGAGAGTTATCTCTCTGATTGCTGGATGTGTGTTTTTATTTAAGGTATTTCTAGATGTTGTAGGATGTCAGAATAATTATGGCCCCAGTACTATCTATCAAAGATTGGGCATGCTTTATGTTTTCCTAGGATTGTTAGCTTTCTGAAATGAGGTTAATGTGCAGGCTTTATTCACCTGGTGTAAATGTTTATTACTAATACTAAAAATATAGCAGAGAAGTTATCATAAGCAAAATATAGCAGGAAAACTGGCATTCCATATCCATAGTTGGATGGACCTCTGACCTGAAGAATGGGGTATCTCACTGAGGAGGCTACCATAGTATGCTCCTTGTCATACATGTCTAAGGGCTTCTATATCACCAGGGGATACCTGGTTGACTCTATCAGTATTTCCCAGCAGAGCTAGGAAAAGATGGAAGAAGTTAAGACAAAGTCCCTGAAAAGCACGATTCAGAGAAGAGCCTCTTCTTTCCTATTCCTTAGTCCCAGGCATAGGCTTAGCTCTTGCAAGAGGCTTTTTCAGAATAAGCTGTTTCTGTAGCCATCTTTCCTTTTCTCTGCATCCCTAGACATGAGGTATAATTCTTTATTGGGGATCGAGTCTTCCTCCATTGTTACTTTACTCTCTTCCTTGTCCCTTTTTACCAGGATCCATTATTGCAAGACTGTACTTTTTCCCCATTCAGAGAAAGAAGGTACAGGCCAACATAGGATACCAGGGCTCAGTTGAGGACCTGAAAAGAGTCTTCCTCAGCAAAAACAAATGATAACAAACATATTGACCCAAGTCTAAAATGTAGATTCATTTTCAGAGCCAAAGGACTAAACACTACACAGACAAGAAGTAAACAAGAAACCGATTTGCTGGGACAAAGCCAAACACAAAGACAAGGTAGTCCTGATTTAAGATCCCACAGCATGGAACATTTCTCTCCAAGCTGCATTCCTCAGCAGAATCACTCAGACACTTAGGTGCATCTTCTTTTTATAGCCACGTGCCTCTAGGAAGGTGGAGGCTGTTCTTGGGTAATGATTATTTTTAGCTTGACTCAATGCCATGTGTGGCTATGGCTTGAGATTTAGAGTCATGCCCACCTGGTTTGAACCCTGGCTCTTCTACTTAATTGGTATGTATCATAAAGCAAATTTACTTAGTCTCTTTAAGCCTCACTTTCCACAACTACAAAGTGGGGAGGGAAATAATACATATTAAAGGACTCTTGTATTAAGAAATTATATAATGTAGGGTCAGTATAAGGCATTTAGTTCAGCCCCTGATACACCATAAATAATCTGATAAACTACTTGATGAGGCCTGTAGTGCCTCCCAAATTCATTCTCATACCACTCTCTGATGGGCAACTACCATTGAGCCACACTGGCTCTTCTGTTCTTCAAAAGACCCAAGTTCTTCCTCAATTAAGGCCTTTGTGCTTGCTTTTCTTTCTGTCTAGAATATATCACCTCCCCCACAACTTCCACATATCTGGCTTCCTCTCATCCTTCTGATATCAGCTAGTTCCTTCAAACAACGTAAGTAGCTATGAGCATGGACTCTGAATTAGCTCTACCACTTATTGGCTCTGTGGCCTTGAACTTGTTACTTCTTTATTTTTTTATTTTTGATCCTGGGGATTGAACCTAGAGGCATTTTACCACTGAGCCACATCCCTGACCAATTTTATTTTCAAACAGGGTCTCACTAAATTGCTTTAGCCCTTGCTAAGTTGCTGAGCCTGGCTTTCAACTTGCAATCCTCCTGCCTCAGCCTCCTGAGCTGCTGGGACTACAGGTATGCCCCAGTGCCAGCTCATGTTATTTTTATATAGGGTAACAATGTCTCTTTCATTAGACTGCTGTGAGAATTAAGTAATTCATACATATAAAGCATCTAGAATGGTGCTTAGCATGATGTAGTGACCCTCTGTAAAAGTTATTGCTGTTTGCTGGGTGTTATGACATACACCTGTAATCCCATGGCTTGGGCAGCTGAGGCAGGATCATGAGTTCAAATATGGCCTCAGCCATGATAAGGCACTAAACAACACAGTGAGACCCTGTCTCTAAATGAGATACAAAATAGGGCTGGGGATGTGGCTCAGTGGTTGAGTGCCCCTGAGTTCAGTCCCCAGTACTGCCCCCCAAAAGTGATTGCTGTTGTAATAAAATGTCAGAATCTTGTGGAGAGCCTCCTCAACCACTTTATTTAGCAATCTCCCCCAAACTGATGTGATTATTTACAATTTAGGTATATTCCTACCATCTTGTTTCATGCTATTTATCCTGCTTTCTCTCCTTCAATTAGATTTATCTGTGTTTTTTTTTTTCCTCTTCCTCCCATGGTTTGGAATTCACATATTCTACTTCTATTATTTTAATGATTTGCTTTATCTCTTTTTTTAACCCAAATTCTTTATTTGCAATCTCACTTGGGGGGGTGGGCAATACTGGGGACTGAACCCAGGAGTGTTTAACCATAGATCCACATCCCCACCCTTTTAATTTTTTTAATATTTATTTTTTAGTTTTAGGTGAACACAATATCTTTATTTTACTTCTGTGTGGTGCTGAGGATCGAACCTAGTGCCTCATGCATGCTAGGCAAGCACTCTACCACTGAGCCACAATCCCAGCCCCCTTTTAATTTTTTTGAGACAGGATCTTGCTGAGTTTTTAGGGCCTCACTAAGTTGCTGAGGCTGGTTTTCAGCTTGCAGTCCTCCTGCTTCAGCCACCTGAGTCACTGGGATTGTAGGTGTGTGCCACTGGGCCAGCTTCCTTATTTGGAATCTAAAGTAAAACACCACCTCTCTGCTATTTAGAATTCAAGATCTTTAGAAAGTTCTGCTTTAGAACACTATTATACTGTTGGTGGGATTGTACCTTGGTACAGCACTATGGAAATCAGAAGGAGGTTCCTCCAAAGATTAGGCATGGAACCACCATAGGACTCAGCTATCACACACCCTCAGTATTTGTCCTAAAGAATTTAAATCATCATGCTGTAGTGACATATGCATATCCATGTTTATAGCAGCACAGTTCACAATAGCCAAACTATGGAACCAGCCTAGGTGTCCATCAATGGACGAATAGATAAAGAAAATTCAGTATATATACACAATGGAGTTTTATTCAACCATAAAGAAAAATGTAATTGTCATTTGCAGGAAAAAGGATGAATCTAGAGATCATTATATTCAGGGAAGTAAGTCAAACTCAGAGGTAAGGAAGGTATGTTTTTTCTCATATGCAGATGCTAGAGAGGAAAAAGTAAAAGAAAGGTGGGGTCAGATCTCAAAGAGATCAAAGGGAAGTCAGTAAAGAAAAAGGGCCAAGAGATAGGGAGGGAGGGAAAAACTGGCATTTGAGTGGAAACTGAAAAGAGGAGGAGAACAATTGGGGAGTGATATTGACCAAATTATATTGTTATATTGTATGCATCTACAGATATGTAACAACAAATCTCATCATTTATGTGCAACTATAATGCACCAATAAAAAAGGTGAAAAATAGAGCAAGTTCTGCTTTAATTCTGTTATTTCCTCTACATTGGTCTTTATTGTTGTCTAATCTTTTGATTCCAATTTGTTTTCCACCCTCTCTTCCCAATTTAGCTGTCATTACTATTTTATACTTTCAGTGCCTTGGAAACCCACATGTTCACCAATTTCTTTCACTACATTAGATATGCATGTTGGTTGGAAGGATAAATGACCACAGAAGTTAAAAGAGTGAACCAAGAATGCAGTATAGCATAGCAAGACATCTATAATAAATGCCACTAGCAAAAGTGGAAACATCATAAGATTTACCTGATCATTACTTAGTATTTAAGTACTGTCTTGTATCTAATCATATTTAGCTAATTCAGTCGATGTTTATGCCCCTACTTAGTGTATAGCCTCAATAGATTACACCAATGAGGCAATAGAGGAAAAGAAGATTCTGGCCTTTGGAAAATCCTATATGTTTTAAGTGAATAATAAAAGCTAGTGCTTCTTCATTACAGTATCTAGTAAGCACCTACTATATATGAAATTATGTATTAGTCAGTGGGAATGACACTAAGACAAAGAAACTGATACTGGTGTTTCCATTCTAGTGGGTGAGGTGAAGGAAGGGAAAGCCAAATTAAAATCAGTTAGCAGGAGTTATTTAAATAATAAATGTTGTGCACACCTATAATTCCAGCAGTTTGGGAGCCTGAGGCAGGAGGATCATAAGTTCAAGGCAGCCTCAGTAACTTAGCAAGACCCTGACTCAAAAAAAAAAAAAAAAAAACAAATAGGGCTTGGGTTGTGGCTCAGAGGTAGAGTGCTTACCTACCATGCGTGAGGGACTGGGTTTGATCCTCAGCACCATAAAAAATAAAATAAAGATATTGCATCCATCTATAACTAAAAAATAAATATTAAAAAAATACAAAAACAGCTAGGGATGCAGTTCAGTGGTAGGGCATCCCTGGGTTCTATCTCAGTACTACCAAAAAAAATTTTTTTTTTTTTTACTGATCACCCACCAAGTCAGAGTTAGCTATAGTAGATGCTAGGAATACACCACAGAATGAAAACAAAAGTCCCTGTCTTCGTGGAGTTTACAGTCCTTTGTGGGAAAGACTGACTATAAGAAAATATAAGATGCTATGGAGAAAGAAATGCAGGAGTAGAAAGTGTATGTGTGTAGGGTACAGTTTTAAGCAAGGTAAGGAAGGCCCCTAAAAATTTTACATTTAAGTGGAAACTGAAAAGAGGAGAAGAACCATGTGGCTTCTGGAATAAGAATGTCACGAAGAACTGCTAGGACAAAAGCTCTGAGTCACAAAGCACTTGGATAGCCCCACTATGGGGATTGTGATAGGAGGTGAAGTCATAGATTACAGGGGAACAGAAAACTTGGGCCATTTTGAGAAATGTCATATTGTCTGAGTGAAATAACATTAGGAAAAAATTAAATGTTAAAATGATTAAATAAAATATGGGTTGAATTATATGTCTGAAGCCAGCTGGGCAGCATACACTTTATATCAAAGAGGCGGGGGGGGGGGGGGGATAGAGAAGAGGCATGAATACCCCAAACACTTTTCCTTGTACTATTTTGTTTTTATCCATGTCTCAACTAAAGGTGATTTATCTTACATGATTTTGGAGTTTTTCCTCCCAAATTTTGAGGTATGAGAAGTTTTCAATTCCAGTAACAGTAGAATAGCTTATATTAGATCAAATCTTGTACAGGAAAAAATTATAAACTTAAAATATGTAAAATAAGTGTCTGAAATCACCAAAGAACAACCAGACAGAGTAGGTAAAAACTAGAGAAATTTTGATTTTTAAAATACAGGAAAGATATGTATCATATCTTGCCTTCTGAAGGTATCTTCCAGTGTACACAAGGAACAGTAGTAATTAGAAGCCAAGCAGAAAGTTGTACATTTGGCCTAAAGAGTTTGAGATCTACAGAGCAACTAGAAATTGAACAGAAAAATCCTGGAAGTCAGGAACAACAAAAAATCTGTGACTAAACACAACTGATAATGGTACAGCTACTTGTATGGTATGCACAAGGCCCTGGGTTCAAGGCTCAGTCCCTAGCACTGCAAGAACAAAAAGATTTAGTTGACCCTTGTACTCTGATGAGTAAGACTTTCAGGACCCAAGGAGGAAACAAGGAAGGAGAAACTGCTGAACTTTCAGCTGCTACCCACCACCAGGAGACATGTTGCAGTTTGAGACCTGCCAAATTAGAACAGCTTGGTCAACACCTTGAACTTTCCATTGAAATCTAGAGGAGTACAACCTAGAATAAAAATTGTGTCCCCACACTTAGGGAATGACCATAGGACTGGGCACCATACCAAAATAGATCTGTTTCAAGAAAAGTGTAGATTAATCCTCCATAAATTCAAAGTTATCCTTCAGAAAATGCCTGCTAAAACAGAAATCACTCTGCAGAGAAAGATAACAGGACCAGAATCTCCTGGATGTATCATGCTCAACATTTGAAGAAGCACTTCCAGCTGGGCCCAGCGTCACACATCTATAATCCTAGTGACTTTCACGGTGGAGGCAGGAGGATCACAACTTGAGGATAGCCCCTGCAGTTCAACAAGATCCTTGCTAAATTGCATAAGCTAGCCTCAAAAGAAAGAAAGAAATAGATAAATAAGGACTAGAATGTAATGCAGTGGTAGAGCCCCTGGGTTCAAGCCTCAGTACCACAAAAACATTTTTTTAAATGAAACTTTTCCAGTATGTCTTTTTATATGCAAGAGAAAAATCAGTTTTTAGAGACCCTCTAACAACCCACATGTTGAAATTAGCAAAGACTTTTAAAAACTATGATAAACACGTTAGGGTCTACAGTTTAAAAAAAATGGATGTAATAGGTGAACAGATGGGAAATTTCTGAAGAGATTTGGAAATTGAGGGCTGTAAAACAATAGAAACTTTGGAATTAAAAGTTATAGTATTCAGTAAACTAATTGGTGAGAAGAATAGAAGACAGAATGAGGGAATGTGATAGACCAAGATAAATCATTCAAACCAAAGAACAGAGAAAAAGATTGGGAGGAAAAAAACACTAAAGCTCAGTGATTTATGGACTAGTGTCAGGAAATCTAACTTGTAGTGGAGTTCCAGAAGGGGTAGGGGAAAGGGAGAAAAATACTTGAAGAAATATTAACTAAATTATTCCAAATTTTATCATAAATAGCAACCCACAGATCCTGGAATTTCAGTTAATTTCAAATAGGATCAACACAAAAACATACCCAAGCTCATTATCATCAAGGTGCTAAAAACAAAGATACAGAAAATATCTTCAAAGTAGTTAAGAGAAGAAACACACACACACACACACACACACACACACACACACACACACACACACACAGTTTCTTCCAAGGTGATAGCTGCTTTTATCTGAAATAATGGAGACTACAAGATGATGTAGTGACATCTCTACAGTCCTAAAAGAAAAAAAAAAAACTATTATCCTAGTTTCTATACCCAGTGAAAATTTCTCTTTTTTTCTTAAATATAAAGGCAAAATAAAATTGTCATTTTTTTTTTTTTTAAACTGAGAATGTGTTACCAGACAACTCAGAATATAAGAAATACTACAGGCCCCTTGAGACCAGGAACTGTGGCTGTCATCCTACGTACTTCTGCCTAACACAGTCTCAGCATTGTAGGCATGCATTTTTCTTCATGCTCCATACATACTTGCTAGGTATGAGGCATGATACCAAGACATTAATTTTATTTCATATCCTCAGAACAGCCTAACAGGATAAGCATATTATTGTCTTTATTTCTCAAGTGAAGAAAGAAGGCATAGAGAATATAAGCTGTGATACAGTAAAGTGGTGCATCATCTTAGACTATGTCCAGTAAAAAATTCTTTTTATATATGAAAACAAATTTTTTTTAAATGCATTGCTGGGGATGGGACCCAGGACTTCACACATACTATATCCTAAGCAAGCTGTCTACACCCCCAGAACTCATATATATATTTTAAAGCTGAGAAACTGTGTTACCAAACAACCCCTAATATAAGAAGTACCCCAAAAAAGTACTTCAATAGTGTGTACCTCTGTGGATACAGAGTTATTTCAAATAAATTATAATGATATAAGAGAATGGCTGTGAGAAGGAAGGCTGGAACTGAGTTATCAACAGCTTTTAAAGATCTGGCTTACAGGTTTGGGAAATTGTGTTATATTATCCATGCAACTCTGTCTTTTAGGGCCATCCATCACACCATTTCCCCTCATCTACTTTTATACCATTTGTTCTTTTTGGTGTCAGGGGAGGCAGCAGAGCCTTGCATTCTGTGTTTGAAGTGTGACTCTGCCAGTGTCATGACCAAGGCATTTATATAAGGAATGCAAGGATTAACATTTGGAAACAGTGCAATTCATTGAATTAAGAAAACAATGGAGAGCAGCAGCAACCAGGCAGCACAGCTTTGGAAGGCTCCGGTGCCCACCAGGATGCCCAAAAGAAAGGTCAGCTCGGGTGAAAGAGGAGCCCAAGAGGAGGTTGGCCAGGTTGTCAGCTAAACCTGCTCCTGACAAGTCAGACACCAAGCCCAGGAAGGTAGTGGGCAAGGCTAAATACTCAGACAAAAATATTCAAACAAAAGAGAAAAGGATAGCAAAGGGAAAACAGGCTGAAGTGGCTAACCAAGAAACAAAAGAAGATTTACCTGCAGAAAATGGAGAATTTGAAAATGAGGAGAGTCCAGCCTCTGATGAAGCAGAAGAGAAAGAAGCCAAGTCTGTTAATATGCCATGTCTTTTTTATCAACTATTTTGTAAAAGCAAGTTTTTTAGTAGTTCTAAAAACATCTCTAAAAAAGAGGGAATCACACCTCCTCCCATTTTTTTTTAAGTGTAAGTGCCTTTTTTTAAGAAGTGAAATCATTTGCCAGTTGTTTAGTTTGGGATACAACATAAAATAGTGGGATATTGAATTATGGACGGCTTGGACCATGTCTGGTATCAGCTTAACACTTCATAAGCAGGGAGTTAGTTTTATATCCTACAATACAAAGCATATTAAATGGCAGTTTGGAGTCACAGTCCTGCATTTAATGTCTTGAACATTTTAAATTACTTCTATTCCTGTGTTTTTTAATAGAATTTCCTATAGAATTTTTAATAGTGGTTTCCTAAAGAAGACCACTCCTGGATTACTGCTGTCAAATTATGTGTACTCTGTAACATCTTCGGTCATAGGAATCTAGTTTTCCTAATAATTTTTTTAATGTGATGTGAAAGATGGAAAATTTGAGTATGTAGTATGTATGACAAAGTTATCAATTAATGAGACCTAAATAACAGCAGCATTCAAAGATAGTGGTATTCGCTATTCTCTTAAGGATAATTTGCCTCCAAATTCAAAGCTGGAAAGTCATTGGAATAACTGAAAAGAATCAGTATAAGTCTTTTTTGTCCCCAGCCCTATTTTGTATTTTATTTAAAGTCAGGGTCTCACTGAGTTGCTTAGTACCTTGCCATTGCTGAGGCTGTCTTTGAACTAATGATCCTCCTGTCTCAGTCTCCAGAGCCACTGGGATTATAGGCATGCACCACCGCTCCTGGCAAGTATAAATCTTTTTAGATTTATGGTTCATGTGTTAAGAATTGTGTACAAAGTGAAATGTCTCAATATAGCCAATAAAATCTCAGTTATGAAGACTAATGGAGACAAATCACTTGATCGTATGATTTTTTTTTTTCTTAAAAAGGAGCAGAAGGGAACTTTCAACAGGGTGTTAGAAATATTTGGCATCTTGGGGCTGGGATTGTGGCTCAGAGGTAGAGCGTTCGCCTAGCATGCGTGAGGCATTGGGTTCGATCCTCAGCACCACCTATAACTAAAAAATAAGTATTAAAAAAATATTTGGCATCTTGTTGTCAGTAGTGTAATATGGGTGTCTGCAGTTCTCAGAACCCCCTATCTGAACACCTAAAATTACACTGTGTGCCTTTTATCATAAATATGTATACCACAAATTTTTAAAAAATATTTGTCTTTTAGGTTGACACAATATCTTTATTTTACTTTTATGTGGTACTGAGGATTGAACCCAGTGTCTCATGCATGCTGGGTGAGCGCTGTACCACTGAGCCACAACCCCAGCCCTACTTCAAATTTGTAAAAAGGGAAAAAAGGGGGGCTGGGGATGTGGCTCAAGTGGTAGCGCGCTCGCCTGGCATGCGTGCGGCCCGGGTTCGATCCTCAGCACCACATACCAACAAAGATGTTGTGTCCGCCGAGAACTAAAAAATAAATATTAAAAATTCTCTCTGTCTCTCACTCTCTCTCCTCTCTCACTCTCTCTTAAAAAAAAGGGAAAAAAGGCTTGTATACTAATGTTTACAGCATGTTTATTCACAGTAATCAAAAACTAGAAACAACTCAAATAGGCACTGAATTTTTCAGTTGCAGAAGTCATATTCTTTTCAAATATTCAAGTAATACGTGTAGGCCCCAGCCACACTTTGTTTAATTCTCTTATGAATCTAAAGAGGAAGGTTGTTTTTATGTTAGGAAGTGGGGTTCAAAAAATTGGTCTTGTTCAAGATGGTGGCATTATGAGAGGTAGGCCATCTTTTACCATGATGGTAAACAGTGACTATCCATTCAACTCAGAACCCAGGTTGCCAGAGTCCCAGTCTAGAGCTAGGCAACTTCTCATTGAATTAACAGAAATTTTAGTAAAAATTCACTTCTCACTATTATCAGCCGGTAGGAAATCTGTTATGTTTGTCAACTTATTGATAAAACCCTTTTCTAAAGAAAAGCCTTACCTTTCTTATTTCCCTGTGATTTTGAGTTTACAGTTAACTAGGAGGATGCCAAGGCAAGGAGATGGCCAAAGACATTTTAATTAAGTCAAGAAAGACTTGCTTTTAATCAGGTCTTCAGTGTTGCAACTTCTAGCATTATAGATATCACACCAATATTTCTGGCTGCTAGACCCATCAAATGAGCAGCAGCTGGCTGGATGAATGGACTAATAATGAGTTCAGACCCTCACTATGGATTTGCTTTTATGCCAAATTATACCCATACCCACTATATTCAAGGTTGTGTTATGCCACCCTTTGCCATGCTAATAATCAATGGTACTATTGGCATAAATATCACTCATACAGAGATCCCTTGTGCAGTCAACACATCCTGCTGGCTCACAAATTGTCTAACCTTTGCTATGAAAGCTAAACATATATTTATCCTCAGAGTGCCCCCTGTGCAATCTGACTTCCAGTGAACCTGTCTAGAGAGTGGAGGAGTCCGGGGGACATGGAGATGGAGAATCTTCTGAATGAGATCCTGCACAGGACAAGGCACGCAATTAGCCTCATCATGGCTGGGATTACTGCCCTGGTGGCCACCATCAATGCCACAGCCACTGCGGCTGATTCACTTAGAGTATCCAGACTGCTCAGACTGTAAACAAGTTGTCTACTGCCATGGCAGAAGCCTTTGCTGTTCAAAATGACTTGAATTAACTGTCCCAAGCTGCTATTTTAGTCATTCAGCAAGAACAAGACCTCCACCAGGAACAACTAGATATTCTGTTTATGTTGCAAAGGCTCACTTGTGACTCTGAATTTCATTGCATTTATGTCACCCAATGCCACAGTCCTGCTGCAGCAAAATAACCGGGGGTGACGAACAACTTGTGTACGTTGATACAGCAGGAGTGGAAGCCGTTTATTGGAGGACAGGAGGGGTATTTATACATTCCACACAGCTTATCTAATTAACATAAACTCGATACAGCAGTCAACCAATAAGGAATCTCCACACTTAATGGCTCGCTGGCGTTACTTCACAAACCACACCCTCTGGCATTTTGCCAGGTGCCATCTTAACTTGTTTACAGACCCTAACATTTCTCTGGCAAAATGCCAGGCACCATCCTGACTTGTTTACAGACTCTAACAACCCAATATCTGTATCTGAAAATGTAATCTTACACTTCTCCAGTTTTTCTCAGTATATTAAGGGTGCTTGGGACCCTAACGATGTTATGATTATGTATAACCTTACCAAGGCAATTGTCAAAAAAATCAATGAGACTAAGATCTATCTTGACAACCTCCTCTTTCTTCCAGGGATTAACTGAACATTGGAGAAACCTAATAGCCAAATTAACTAATTCTTATAGTGGAATTACCCTGGCCTTGCTGTTTATGGCAGTGATAAATTTTTCTTGTGTTGTTGTGAGATGCTTGTATAACCATATAAAAGCCATCTAACAAAAAACAGCAATGCTGGCTGAAGTCCTTGCAGCACAGTCAGAGGGGTGAGATGTGGGGACACGTGCATGGAGTACTGCATACATGGCATACGTTAAGGGCATCTGAGTGGCAAACCACCCCCCACCATAGGCACATGAGTGGTAAACCACTTACCCTGTAGGCACAGCCCTGGGCGTGAGGCCATGTGTTATGGTCCCTGTGCTTGCTCCAGGGCCCACTCTTTGACTGGTTGCTGCAAGGACAGTTAGCAAGACATTGTGTTGGTGGCTGCCTATAATCTGCTTACCTACTGCCTGAGTTTATATACATTGTAAATGTGCAATAAAATCAGACCTGCTTCCACCTTCGTTTCCAGAGGTCTTGATTAGTGACTCCTCAGCCACTCTCTTCTCTACCCTGTTCCGTGGACCTCCTCACTGGATGAGAGAGAGCCCACGCAATTTGTCTCCCAAAAGGCAGGTGAAGGAAAAAGAAAGAAACATATAAGTGTTTAAAACTAGAGGGGCTGTTTGGGTTTTCTGATTAGCAGAATATTTAGAGTCATAACAACCTTACTCTAGCAGATGAATATTTTTTTTAAATTGACATTACACATATAGGAGAAAATGGAGCCACTGTTTACATTGTATTAGTTAACATTAGATATGTTTCATACTTAAATCCAATTGTTGCTTTTTGAAAGGAACATTTGTGTATCAATGATTTTGAAATTTGCAATATTGTCCATTTGATTTCTATCAAGAGTGGAACCTAACTTCTTGTGAAAAACAATCACAGCATCTGTTATAATTTGAATCTTGAATGCCCTTCCAAAGGCTAGCATGTTGAATAGAACTAGGGGCACTACTGGAAAGTGATGGAGACTCTAGAAGTTGGACCAGGTTGGAAGAGGTGGGTAGCCTGGGCCACATCTTTGAAGGCAATGTCTTGTTCCAGACCCCTTTCCAATCTCTTTCTCTTTCTCTATCTCTCTGAGTTCCCAGAAGCCAGCAGAGGAGCAGCTTTCCACTGTCATGCCCTTTTGCCCTGATGTTTCTACCTTGAAGCCAGAAGATGGCCATAAACTGAAACCTCTGAAACACTGAGCCAAATTTTTCTTTACTCCTTGAAATTGATTATCTCAGAATTTTGTCACAGCAATTGAAAAACTAATGAATACATTCTTTCCTTAGAAATTCTTAGATACCACATTGCAATTCCCTGGTTACTGGCATGAGCTGCCACTGAACCTTTTAATAGTTTCTAATAGTGCATTCTACACTCTGTGATGACTTATAGATTCTTCTTGGAGAACTGATTTTTAGTCACCTGTTGATGGGCAGAAATTGAAGAAAAGAAGAAAGCAAAAACCATTTCATTACAAAGCACTATTCTATTTTACTTCTAAAATACAAATTACTTCCTCCCTATCCTACTTTTTTCTCTTTGTCTCTCTCTCTTTCCTTTCTTCCCTCCTTTCCTCCCTTACTCCCTCTTTCTTTCTCTGTAATATTTATTTCATTCATCTGTCCAAGGGGAGTTAATGTGGCTTATAAGAAGAGTCATAAATAACTAGTAGATAAAATATAAATAGAGAAAATAATATAGAAAAAGAGGACGAGAATTATATTTATTACACAATTTAGTATAGTTTCTATAAACAAAACTTACCTGTTTTACCCTCAGCATTATGGAACACAGAGATTAGGGGAAGAAAAATAACTTATATTGTTTGTTTTATGAGAAAGGAAGAAACTTCCCGTGGGAGGGAAATTTACTATTCCTATTTGAATTTAAATAATTTTAGTTTGGTTTTTCTTTATAGAAACAGAAATAAATCAACATCTTTGTTTTAAAGCCAAATAGCAAACTATTTACTGTCAATGGGAGTTTTTTATTTTTTAATCACATTTTTACAAGACAAAAATTCTTACTTTGTGTATCTAATGAGAAACAATATAGACTCATATCTTTCCAGAGGTCTAATAATGCAATGAAAACATCTAGGTCCAAAGGAATCCGCACAATAAAAAACTCTCAAAATCACACAAGACTTTATTCCAAGAAGATATTACCTTAAATATTAGTTAACTAAGTTTGAATTTTGATGTTGCTTGCTGGAAATTGGAGTTCACTCTCTAAAAGAAAAGAGACAGAATTCTGATGTTATGTGTTAGCCTTTCTTCAATTTTTTTCTCTCACTCTCTTTTTCCTCACGATGTATAAGAGTACACTTTCAACCAAGACCATGAGGAGACAGATGTGTTTTAATTCTTTCAACTATTTAAACAACTAAGAAATGTTTTGGGGTACAATTGTGCTGAGACAGAATTCATACAGCATGAGTACAATATCAAGTAGCAACATTATCAGTTCTATTTCATTATAAACATGGGGGGAAAAGCTGGACAAGTATATTAAAATACTGAGAATAAGAGGTAGATTGATTCAGAGTATATTTTATTTCAATATGTTTTGAGAACCGCAGATGAGAATTTGTCCTATGATATGGAAAATCAGACTTCATCCTAAAAAGCTTTAGAGTCTTTTATTTATTTTTTATTTATTTTTCCAGAGCAAGACTTCTCTTGGGAAATACATTCCTCAGGGCTGATTTTATGTCTTTATTCCTCAGGCTGTATATAAGTGGGTTCAGCATGGGAGTCACAAGGTTGTTCAAGATCTGAACGACAGCACCCATCAGGGGCCTGGGGTTAGGCTGTAGGTAGATGATGATGACTGGCCCATAGGCACAAAGAATCGCAGCCAGGTGGGCACTGCAGGTGGAGAATGCTCTTTGCCTGCCCTCTGTTGAACGAATTTTGGATATGGAGATCCCAATGCGAGTGTAGGAAACAAGGATGAGAAAAAAGCAAATGAGAGACAAAAGACCAACATTTGTAAAACCCACTCTCTGAGCCAGAGATGTGTCCTCACAGGCTAGAGGTAGCATTGCAGGTATATCACAGAAGTAATAGCCCACCTCGTTGGAGCCACAGTAGGGTAAACTGGAAGGTGACGGAGGTTAGGATAATGGCATGGACACAGCCACCCATCCAGGTCCCTGTGGCCAAGACAGAGCACACTCTGTGGTTCATGATGACCATGTATCTCAAGGGAAAGCATATGGCAACAAAGCGGTCATAGGCCATCACTGTGTACAGGAAACACTCAGTGCAGCCCAGGAAATGGTAGAAGAAGAGCTGGGCAGCACAGGCCTGGAAAGAGATGCCATGTTCCTGCCCTGAGAGGTACAACAACATCTTAGGAGCAGTTGTGGAAGAGAAACCCAGGTCAAAGATGGAGAGGTCTCCCAAGAAAAAGTACATGGGAGTGTGAAGCCGAGAGGAGGAGATGATAGCAGTGAGAATGAGCACATTTCCCAGGAGGGTACACAAATAAAATAATGAGAACACGAAAAAAAGGGCTGTCTCTAGGCCCTCTGTCTCAGGGATTCCCAGCAGGATGAATTCGCTCACCATCGTTTGATTTCTCATTTTTATAGAAGAATCAATTCTTGATTGTCTGTAGAAAGAAAGCTGTGGTTAAATTTAATATGTATTTAAATTTGTTCTGTTTAGATCAGTGCAATGAAATGGAGAAGAAAATTATCTAGATATTTAGAGAGTGATGCTTTCTGAAAAAATTGTCTTTACCTTCCCACATCTCCCAAGATGGGTATACCCTTCCACAGTGTAGTTTCCAATAGCAGGTGGCACTCATGAACAATCCCACTCAGCCTCATTGGTCTATTCTCCTATCTTCCATTCTGCATACACACTGTTAAATTGCATTAATTGAAATGTTCCTTTGTGACACTTATGGAAGCTGCACGTGAAAAAGATACAGTATTTATTCAGTGGTCTCATCCTCTGGAGTCCCTGAACTTAGTGCAGATGAGTGACTGGTAGCCTCCACCTCAGGCTCCAAAGTCTATAATTCTCTAAGCAGGTCCAATTTCAACAACACTAGTTTTGCACCAGTAGGAGACACAGGGGAGAGGGTAGTAAAAACACCTTTACAAGTTTTATAAATTGAGAACCTTGAATTTTTTTATTGTTTTATATTTTCCAACACAGTAAGATCTTTAAATTATAGATCGCTCCGTGGATTCTAAAAACAATGCCTAAGACCCTATCAATATCTATTATCTCTCTTTCTCTGTCTCTCTCTCTCTCACACACACATCTATATATGATTATGAGGAAAGACAAGATAAAACATAAAGGTAAACTGGGCATGGTGTCCCAGCCCTGTAATCTCAGAGGCCCAGCAGGCTGAGGCAGGAGGATCATGAGTTCAAAGCCAGCCTCAGAATTTTAGCAAGGCGGTAAGCAGTGAGACTCTTTCTTTAAATAAAATACAAAAACAGGGCTGAGGAGGTGGCTCAGTGGTTAAATGCCCCTGTGTTCAATCCCTGTACCAAAATATAAATAAATAAATAATAAACAAAGGCAAAACTTCAGGTACTCACATAGCAAACACTGTGCATAGCTGGCTGGATTGTTGAATGTTGTTTTTGTTTCCTCCCCAGTAGAAGAAAGAAGCTTCCCCTGCCTCAATTCCCAGCAGCCTACAGGTTGCTAATAAGGGTCCTGAATTACTCTCTTTTTAAGCTATTTTCATGTAGCATACCACATGTCTAAGGGTACTCCAGCTCCCTTACAATCATTTCCTGTCTGACCCCAGGAACTGCAACAATTCGTAAACCCAGGAGATTTTAATAACCTTGGTTTTCCTTTGGGCATTAATCCTTCAAGTCAGGAACCTCATTGTGCAAGAGTGCAATTAACTACTTGGTATAATTGGAGCTCAGAAATGAGAAAGTGAGATGAAGAGAAAGAGAGAGAGATTATTATAATTTCCTTTGTAAAATATACTTTGTGGAATAAAGGTTGATCTGATACCTATATAGCACATGTTTTTATTTAGTGCTTTTTAATGTGCTAATGTTTTTAATAGATCATTTATACATTATTTTACTCCACAATACTGCCAGAATTGACCTATTGCAACAGCAACTGCAGTAGCTGAGAGAATTAAAGAAATTGATGAAAAGCTAGGCCCAGTAAGTGTGGGAACAAGGGCAGCTCCAGGGCCATTAGCAGTAGAGTTTTGTGGAGCAGCCTTAGAGCAAGACTCAGGTTCAATAGTCTCATCCTCTGGAGTCCCTGAAATTAGTGCCCTCTGCTTTTGTGGAACTCAACTTAAAATTCAGTACAATGTCCTTGGTTAAGTCATATGCTTGCCCTGTGTTCAGGGTCCAGGGTCCAGGGGAACAAATATGGGCAGTGCTCAATGGTATGGAGATGGGCTACTGCCTAGATAGAAAAGTAGAAAATATGCTGAAGGGCCAATAAGAGTTTGAAGCTATTACTTGAACTGTCTGCCTTATGTACTGTGTGGCATATATTGTGGCTTCTATGTTAAAATGTCATGAATATTCAATAAATATTGAGTAGAGGGTACCAGACCTAATTCTTCAATGAAAACAATTATACATTTGTTTATTTACATGTACATGAATTCCACTATTCCAACAAATATCTAGAATCCAATTTATGCCAGATATTAGTCACTTGCTAAGAGAGACAGACAAGTGAACTGTAAAATGGATTAGACATATTCCCTTGGCTCAAGAAATGTAAACTATCTCTGGGAGAAACAGCATCGTACAGTCTTATTTAGATCTCAAAATTCTGATGGAATCTACAGAGATAGGAAAAAGTAAGTAATAAAGAGAGTTTTTGTTGTTTTTGCTGCTGCTGTTGTTTATAAATGCCCCAAATCATGGAAGGAGCTAGCCTTTGGCTTGTTTTTCAGGACTTTTGTCCATGAAGTTTCTGATCAAGTTTTAGTGCTCATAGGATGTTTAGGTAGTTACACCACTCTGAAAACATCTCAAATCTGGAATCATTAAAAATTAATAAAATTAAAATTTAAAACATTATTAAAAATTAATGTTTTTTTTACACACTAAACAAATGATAAAAGATAAAAACTAGATACTTTTATCTTTCTTTCTTTTTTTTTTTCCTTTTCTGTATGATAGAGGGAACTCAGGGCCTGGCACATGCTGGGCAGGCACCTTACCTCTGAGCCATGTCCCCAGTCCAATCCTTGATTATCTTTAAATTTTGGAGCACCATGACTGGCATGAAGAATTATTTTTTATGAATAAAGAGATGATTCATATACTTGTGACGAGCAATCAAAATTTCTTTGAATTTATATTAGCTAAAATTTAGGAAGGCAAATAAAATAGACTATGTTAGATGTTCACTTTAGAACCAAGGTGGCATGTGCTAAATTACTGTGATTGTCACAGTGATAATACATCCACATCCCAAAAGGTCCAATGTTCTCAGTGATGATACTTATTACAGATTTAGTAGTCATCAGAGGGCAATGGGACAGAATTTGATAAAATAGCAAAAGGTCTCTTATTTGTGCTTATAGTTCTCTTCTTCCAGAAAGCAACAAGATATTCCAAAATTAACATAAGCAAAAAAGTAAAATTGCAAGTTGTTTTTATCTGCATTTTTAAGCAAAGTTTTGCTGTTTGTGTCAAATAGATTTTGTATGTGTCTAGAACACATGAAATACTAATGTTTAAGGAATTATTACTATTTAATTGAGAAAATATAGATATATTTATGTAGTACAATATGATGTTTTCAATTAGGCAACAATTAATGTTTTATTATCTTATGAAATGACTAAATCAAGCTAATTAATATATGGATCACCTTTTTTTGTAGTGAAAACACTTAAAATCTACTCTCAACAGTTTTAAAGGCTACAATACAATTTTATTAATTCTAGCCATAGTATTGTGCAATAGATCTCTTAAACGTGTTTCCCCTGTTTAACTGAAATTTTGTATCCTTTGATCAATATTCCCTTTTAGCAAGCCCCAGTCCTTGATAAACCCCTTTCTACTCTCCACTTCTATTAGTTCAAATTTTTAATAATTCCTATACCAGAGAAAATGCACAGTACTTTTCTTCCTCTGTATGGCTTATAAATAAGATCCCTGAACTACAGAATTTTGAGATACTTGTTCAGGAAAAAGGAGAAAAATAGACACAAGATCAAAAAAAAAAAAAATGCAACTGGCAAAGTGCAAAAGCCTGGCATTAGCCTCATCTGATAGCATCAGAGCAGATGTTTATTTACTTAAGTTTCCATGTATGACAGTACACTAAAACCAGATTTCAATTCTCTTATCTGGATGGGCCTCCCACAGACGCCCTCTGGGAATGCTTACAAGGTAGGAACCAACAGAGGAGAGCAACAAATGGGTAGGAGAATAATAAACCCCACTCTGTGGCTTTACAACATTTTCTTGTAAATGAGTTTAGGCATAATGTAGAAGCAACATGATTACTACTACACCACTGGGTTTTGAAATGACTCTGCTTTTTTTCCTCAAGAGTAATTACTCTGAATGTTTTTCCACTTCAACTTTTTAGATTTTATCATTTTCACTTGACCCCAGTCTGAAATATTCTTTCCTTCCTCTTGAAAACAGCTTTTTAAAAAGTAAATGTTACAAACTCATTGCAAAATAATAAAGAAACACACAAAAAATGTAAGTTATTCAAATCCCCATAAATAGGATTACATATTTTAACATTTAGGTGGACATTGTTTCCAATGTCCATTTATACATGGACAATTTGTATTGGGATAAAATAATGTGTAAGTATTCACAACTTCTGTAAGAGATGGTGTGGCTCAGGCCAGAGAGATAGAATACATCTGGGGACAAGTTACAGATGGGAACAACAAAAATAGATAGAAATCCCAAGAAGAAATACATGAGAGTTTCAAGAATAGAGGAAGAAAGGAATGCTATAAAAATCAGTCATTTCCAAGCAGAGTGAAGAGGTAGATGACAAAGAAGACACCTAAGAGAAAAGTCTTCATTCCCTCCATCTGAGGTATCCCCAGGGGAGTGAACTCATTGAGCACAATGTGATTTGGTGACAATGAGTGTACTGGTATTGTGTCTGTCACAATCACACTGCACCTTCCTATTTTTGTGTTCTTTGGAAAAAATCACATCTTATATAAAGATGCAAATATAGTATATTTAAACATTTCTAACTGTGCAATTTATGAAACCTTAGAGTCACAAAACTAAAATTTTTAATATAACATTTGTGTGTTTTCTGTATTGTAAAAAAATTGTATTTAAAAAGAGTATTTGTGGTAAGAATACTTAAAATTGATCTACTTTCTTAACAGATTTGTAAGTATACTATACAGTAATGTCAGATACAGAAGAATATGTTCATAGATGTATCTCTAGAATACCATATTTATTATTGTTTATTTATTAACAAAATCAAATTTTTAAATGCTCTAAAATGATTGCTTTTGACCAAAAACAGATTTAAACCATTTTTAATAACCCAAGACAGCAATTGTTGCAGCAAATTTGTTTTTGGCCAAATGAAAAGAATTTAGGTATTTGTTAATATATCATGTGGTCTGATTGTTCATATAGGATAGATAGGGTGGGTATTGAACGTCTTCTGTGTTGGGTTCATATCTCATTGACACCCTTTGTTCTCTATAGATGCCAGTATTTGGCCTGTCTGTTCTGTGATTATTTTCAATTTCAACTTATTTCCTTACTTCTTGTGGTTCTCGTTTCCCATGAGCCAGAACTTAATCATAAGATGACGCTGGATTTAAGAAAGACTGGAAAACTGGAAAATGTTTTATTTTAGAATAGCCATAGACTTGGCTTCACTTAGGATTCCTACTAATAAGAAAAGAAGGTGAGGATCAATGTTCAAAAATACCTAGCAAGGCCAAAGCACAAGAACAGACTTTCATGTGGAGATTCCTCATCTGAAGTAGCCTCTATTTGTTCTGTAATGTACTACACTCATGTATTACCTAAAGGGGTTTCTGTCCACAGGCAGTAGCACATCTTTAATGGTGTCCCATAAAAGTATTATAAAGCTGAAAGATTTCTATTTCCCTGTGGTGTCATACCCATCCTAATGTCATAGCAGGATGCATCATATGTAATGCTGTATTAATGTACCTATTGTGCTGCCAGTTACATACAAGTAGGGGACAATAAATTATGGGAGCTATATAGTATTTGACAGAGATGATAAATGACTATGTTATTGATTTATACATTTACCATACTATATTCTTTACCATTGTTTATAGTGTACCATTTTAAAAAAGAAAACCTTACTGTATACCAGCAGGAGCCTCATACGTCTTATGTTTGATTCATATCTTGATTATATTAAGGGCCCGTGTTCTTAATTGACCTGGACTTTTGGGTCTGTGTTAGTATACTTTTGATTACATAATAAAGAAAATACCTAATGAAACATGTTACAAAACATGTTCCATAGCTGAGCCATGCATGATTGTTTTAATTTCTTGAAGAACTTTCACTACCAGATATATACTTCTTTGCTTATTTATTTGTTTATTGTTTTTTTTCCTCCATTTACAATATAAGCTCAAAAGGGAGAAGAATTTGTCTTTTTTTTTTTTTTTTTTGCTAAATGCCAATGTGCAGAATAGTATCTTCTGTTTTGTATAGAAGCCCAGTAAATACATGTTGACTGAAAGAATGAATTATGTGTTTCTCTAATAAAAGTTTGATCATTGGACACATTAAATATTTTATCTGAAAAGTATAAAATTATTGACTGTATTTGAACAAATGTGAATAAACTCAAAATATAATGCATCCATGCTTTAATAAATATAAAGGTCTGTTTACTTGTTATTGTGCCAGGTTTAGGGTCATTTCACCTATTTATCCTTACAATAAGCAGCAATATATGTGTGTTCTCTGATTCTGTCCTTCCAACCAAATTCTGTGTCTGGTCTGCAGCAGACTTCAAATTCTAAGCTTGTGATTCAGCTAGATCAGAGGATGAATGCTACACATTTTCCCCGCTTTTTTCTCCTGTTGCCAGAAACTTCAGCCAATAAAGTAAACATGTAGCTGAGGAAAGAATATATATATATATATATATAGATAGATAGATAGATATATAGATATATAGATATATAGATATATAGATATAGATATAGATATAGATAGATAGATATCTCATATGTAATATATAATATATATAAAATACATAAATATTATATATATGATTTCTATCCAGAGAAATAGACCATCCCTTCTCATCATTAGTCTGTCATATATAATAGTAATATATTTCTGTATTATTGCTTACTACTGATAAAATCAAATTTGTTCTTGTTCTTATGCATTGCTTTACTCTTTATGTGTATGTATTTGTGTTTTTGTGTGTGTGTGTGTGTTTACTTTCACATGCATTAAGATCAATTAGATCTTAAAAACAACTCAGGGAATTAGCTATACCACTATCCTCATTTTACAGATGTAAGAAGAAAAAAGTTGCCATGACAAATACATCACAAAGACCTAATCAAACTGAGTCTTTCATACACATATATATGCTACATAGATTTTTCTACATTGATATGAACTTCTTTGATCCAGATTTAATAGGTCAATTTGATATATAGAGAATATACAGGGAATTTAATCACAGGTAGTGTTCTTTAGCCAGGAAAATGAGCACAGATATTCTCAGCTATTTACACTGTTACACCAGAAATGTGATTTGCCATCCTGAAGGGACACACAAATCACCATGCCTGGAAAATGCAGACCTTATAAAATGGATGCTATCCCAACAAAGCAGAAGTGTGTACCCAGCCCTAGCACTGGGTATCATGAAGAGACAGAGAATTGAAGTTAGAGTTGGGGAATCAATGACACATGCCCACAATGTTTCTATTAGCAGGGCCAGCACAGCAGCAAGCCCTTGGTAAAGTCTGTTACAGGGATATTTAGCATCTGATATCACTGCTAATGTTACTCTTGCAGCATTTTCACTGGAAAAAAACAGCTCCTTCTCTCTTTGTCTCTCTAACAGTTCCTTTGTAGACACCAGGCAGATGGAAAAAGCAAATATTCTCATGTTCCGGACTTTTACATGATCCAAAGAAGAACAGAAGTACAAGTATTTGTTTAGTAAATATCAGTAGGTCCCTTAGTGGTATAGTTGCTAAAATATAACTGGTCCCTAGAAGGGGGAAGGACTTCCTGGGAAATTTAACTGCATTTGCTTTCACTTTTCATCAGGTCTGGGAACTTCAGGAGAAGGTAGGTAACCCTGCTGCCTGCACTGAGACAGAATCCCACCCCTGCACCTGAAGCCTGAGCCTACCATTTTACCTCCCTTTCCCCTGTCCTTACATTTATTGGTACCTGTCTTCTAGTTGCAAACCCCAGGGTGTGGAACTTAGTACTGGTGTATTTCCCCAGGATTTCTGCAAGTTTAGTTGTTTAGGAGAATCTTGGGGGAAGGCCTGGAGGGAAAATTTGGCCATCTTCTGATAATCCCCACCTTTCCCATTTTACTATTTCTTTTCTATCTCTCCATCCCTCTACTTCTCCCTTCCTCCTGCTTTTCTCTGGGATAAGTGATGTTTTCTCTGTTTTGTGTATGTTTGTGCTGTCAAATGTGGCTTTAAGTCTCCACCCAACTCAATCATTGCAGCTCCCAAGCCTATCTATGTCAAAACTGAGATTGCTGCTGTCCCTTTTTGTAAATACCTGGGCAATGAGAATCTAGGACTGAAAATTTAAAGATTGAATCACTCTCTGATTCTGGGCAAGCTCCATGCTGCAGCCCAAATCACTTCCTGGCTGGCCCAGGTTTTCCACTTCTCATAATAGGCTGTTAGGGTGTGGTCCACTGGATTCTCCTGCTCCTCCCCTCCCTGTCTGCCTGTGACTGCTTCTGTCAGACTCCTGCATCTCCAATGTCCTGTCCAAACAGAGCTCTCAGGCTGAGAGAGAAGCTCTCTCTCCTGGGTAGCTGAGAGCTTGGATTTTTCTCAGTCTTTGGTCTGCTTTGTTCCTGTATGAATCTACTGCCTTAAGTTTCCTGTGGGTGTTATTAGATGTTCTTTCTCTGAATTAGCCTAGACTCTTCTATCTGTCCCACTTAGGGATCATCCTGGAAGCCCTTTTCCTCAACATGTTCTCCTGTTCTCTAACCTGCTACTTTCCTCTTGTGTTGTTTTAAAATGTGGGGTGTTTTACAATGCACTGTTTTTATTCAATTGCCTGTAATAACAGATTTGGAATGAGGAGCCTGGTTATTGCTGTGGATTTGTATAACAAGGCTTGTTGCATAGGAAATACAAGTGATATCACGTGGATACTCAGCATGGGCACGATTTCAAATTTTGTTAAAGTGGAGATTTTGTTTGTTTTTCTAGGTGTGGGAGTGGCTGTGTATGTGTGCGTGTTTGTGGATCTAACTCAAGGTCTTGTTTGTTCTAGGCAAGTATTTTATCACTAGCAAAATCATCACCCTAATATGTACTTTAAATAATGATTTGGATCAGTATAGTGAGTTTACAAATATTTTTACCCAATGCTTCAGAAAGCTTGGGCAGGGATCCTTCCAGAAGGAAAGCTGTTCCTCAAAAGAGCCCCTGTTTTTGTGCCTGCAGTTCCCTTAGGGAAGCATGGCATTCTTTATATTCTGTCCAGGGCTCTGGATAAGCACATGTGTGCTATTGTTCTCCAGCATGCTCTGAGCTCCAGGTGGTGCCATTTTAACTCTTTAAGTCCTATTTTTAGTTAAAGCCCCTGTTGGTTCTGGAGATGGCAGCCCAAGTCACACTGTGTCAGATTAGGGACAGGCAAGCTAGCACATGATCCAGTGCAGAATGGACTCAAAATGACTCCCTGGAGCATGAGGATTCAGCATTAGGATAAAACCCACCTGTGGGCCCCCTGGATAAAAGAATTGCCATTAAATCATGCTTTTGGTACATAAGATGTATCTCTGTTGATATGTATCAAATTACATGGAATGTACCTCCAAAATGATTATAAAATTTGAGAGGAATGTTTAGGACAGTCTGATTTAAAATGTGGGACATGTTGCACGTATACTACTTGAATACTAGAATAATTTGGACATAGCAATTAAAAAAAAGAACTGTGACATGTAAAAGAAAAGTCACAAGGCATATGGTACAAGGTCTAGGAGACTTAACATCTTTTTACATGGGAGTCTGAATAGAATGATTCACAATGATTAACAGTAAATGTTTATTGAATAATAGTAACAAGGTATAATAATAGTAACAATGCTGGTATCTGTTCCAGTTTAAAAATACTAATGTAGGAATTTTGCATATATTAATCCAAATGTGAAATGAAGGTCTGATGGTTATTATTTTGGAAAGATAATACCGAGTTTCAAGGGAGATTAAGGTTATGAGAGTATAGTGGGAAATGAGGGTCAGAATACCGAGATCTGGAAGCAATAATTTATTAGTAGCACCACAGCTCAGAGGGATATTTGCCAATGTCTAAGCCCTAAGCATAATAGGGCTTATACTTTTATACATAAGCAAATTTGGGGTACATCAAGGTAAGGGAGTTGGTGCAATTCTACTGGAAGGTGCATTCTACATTTCTTATATAGGTACAAGTTTGTCAACAATCTAGGGACTCAGCTCACATAGCTTAGGGATTTTTATGGCACTAAGCCTAAATGGGGATTGTTCTATTCCCACTACTTTTTTCCTGTTTCTGTTACTGCAATTATCTGTTACAGCTACTTGTTAGCCGCTTCAAACCTCTATCGTTAAATGTCATTAAGCAGATTTGCTATGTGTCAGTGTGCGAAACCACAGCCTGTCTGCTCTTAAACTGCTAAAATTCTTATTTTACTCTACCATGGGATCTATTCAATATTCCCAAGGGAACAGTGTATTAAACGCACTTTTGAGCTTTTGAAAAAGTGGAATTGCTGTTTTAAGTAGCCTCAAGGGTTTTAAAATTTCCTGTTTAGTGAACCTTGGTGAATCATACAGCATCACCCACCACCACTCCTGGGGAGGGTTGTCATTTAGAAGGAGCCAAACTATCAGACTCTGTCTCCTTTTCCTCCTCCTTTTGTTCTAGATCCAACCCTAACTTCCTGAATGTATTCTTATGCAAGAGGGAGGCTCATAATGTACTAATATTTGGATGCATATCTCCCAACATGTCAGTCTGCTCATAATGTGTCTTTTCCTCAGATCACCTTGTCAGCATGGAGGGCTCCTGTGGCCTAATCACTCTCCAACAGGAGCCAGGTAAGCCCGATGTCCAACCCTTGTGTACCAGTGCTAGCCCAACCCCTGACCTGCAAGAGGTCTTCCATTATAGCTTGTGGAACTCTTGAAACCTGACCTATCCCCAGCGGCACTGAAGAATTTCTCTGTAACTTTGTCCATCCATGAGTTTGTGGCCAGTGTGTCTGCAACCTTAAACTGTGAGAATGAGGAGAAAGTCCCTTTGGAAGCCTCCTTTATGTACCCAATGGAGGAAGACTTTGATGTCTTTAGCTTCAAGGACATGATGGATGGGAAAAAAATTGTGGCAGAATTACAGGACAAGATGGAGGTACAGGAGATGGGTTCTTTGTCTTCTCCCCTCCTTTAATGATTAATGTGAACTCTTTAAGATCTCATTCAAATGAACCTTCACTAAAAGTGCTGGTGTTGGACGCTTTTCCCTCCACTCACGTCTAAATGCTGATTTTCCTGAAATCATTTAAGGATAAATCACTTAAAGGCATTAAAACTCCAGGTGTGAAATTGAGAAGAACCATTAATTTCTTTCTCTAACAGTCTTCATTTTCTTCAGTCCTGTCTTTTCATTTGTTGTTACCTTTCATTCCCATCCCTCCTGTTTTCCTTAGGCCCAACGCAACTATGAGGATGCCATATCCCAGGGACTTATTGGAGGAGGACTCATACTCCAGAGATGTTGCAATGTGGGGAACCTCCAGCCTGGGTCAAAGGTGGAGCTCACCCTGAGGTATGTTCAGGAGCTGCCCTTGGACGCTGATGGGGCCCTGCACTATGTGCTCCCAGCCATCCTGAATCCTAGATTCCATCTCCCTGGTGAATCCTTTTCCCCTTTGAATACTGGGGTGGCATAATAGGGGATTTTTTCCTTCATTTTGGGGTGTGCCAAAACTATTAGAAAAACAGAATGAAAGTAATTTTTTGTAGAACATCTTATAGATAGTTGCCTTGATATGAAAATTCCTCTAGTCCCCTTGGAGGAACTGCCCTACACACTCAGCATGGTTGCCACCATCAGCTCCCAGCATGGCATCCAGAGAGTCCACTCCAACTTCCCCTTGAGTGCTGTTGAGTTCCTTGCAGATGATAAGACTTCTGCTCAGGTAATCAGTAAGAGAGGACTGTTGTTGCCAGGACCCTATTCCTTGGGTCCTGACTTTGTCCAACCCTTCCCAGGTGGTCCTTACTTTTCCCTATTAACCCAGAGGGGGATGCACTGTGCTCCCTCTTCACCCAGGTTTCATATGCTGAGTCTTCTCCTGATTCTCCCACTGCTCCTGGTCATGCTCACTGGTGGAAGAAGCCTGTGGCCCTCAGCTCTGACCTCAGCTCCAGGCAGCAAAGAGTGAAGATTCTAACCTGACTCCCTTGATAGTCCCCAACTCAAGTTTCCTTGGCTGAAGAACACAAGTTTAACAGGGACATGGAACTCCTGGTTTACTACAGGGAGGTGCACAGCCCCCGAGTATCTGAGGAGATGGGGATGCCTGAGAAGAAGCCAGGTATTTTTTTATCCCTTTTTACTCAGTTTTTGGCAGATGACTGTCTTAGAATCACTCTCAAATATCCTCACTTCCATTTTCTATCCAATAGCAGCTAAACCTACTCAAGTGAAATATTGAAAGAGCTTCACTGCAGCACACAGAGATTGGCTTGGGTGTGCACTGTGGCATTGTCTTTTAGGCAAGTTTAAGTAGTAGATAGTTAGATGAATAATGTGAACAAATAATTCATAACAGACAGGCATTTATATATATGCAGCAGTGATCAGTCCAGATATAAATGCAAATAAAAATGAGCATATGACATCTTTATATTTTAAAATAACAAAGATTTGCAAATATAATGCTTCATGTTTCAAAAGGTATAGTGAGTTTGGCACTGTCATAGATTACTGTGAACAAAATGTTTTGTGTCCATCTTTCCAAGACAAATTTCACCATATATATCTAAATAAATGCTCAATTTGGTAACTGCAATTTTTGGAATGTTAACTAAGGACATAAATCAAAATACAAATAAAAATATGCACTGGATACGCTTTAATAACAATTTTAATAACATCAAGTGTTAAATGATTAAAATTATTTCATTCACTATGCTGTGCCCTCATTAATGTGATAAGTTAATATGTAGCTACTGAAATATTATACATTGGCATTTTGGAATAATTTGGAAGAAAGGCCTCCATGTAACTGGAAGTAAGAAATAAGTCTCACAAGCAGGTTACCACTATAAAATAACATATGCCATAGGAAAAAAACATTTTTAAAAAAGGACGTATGAACATAGTCATTGGGATTAGATTAAGACAATGTTTGGTTTCCTAATTTCTTTTTTAATCCAGTGAATAACCCTTATTGATAGATTCTTCATACATACATGTAATATTCCTGAAATTCTTTCTTTTTTTAAATTGTGACAAATAATAAAATTTAACACCTTAAATATTTAAAGTGGACAGTTCTGTGACCTTAATTAATTCATCTTTCACCACAATCACCACTATTCATTTCTAAAATTTTATATTTAGCCCTAATTATTAATTTCTAATACTGTTTAGTGTCTTAGTAAGTTCAGTTTCTTACTTTTCCCTGATTTTTCTTATTAACTAAATCTTCCTGAACACATATGTGCTTTTCCTAATAACAAAAATTGGTACAACCAAGTCAGTCTATTGTTCTCTTGGGCCTTCCTGGCTGCCTGCACTGGGGTGCAGGGACCATAAAGTGTTACTGGAAAGATACCTCCACTCAGCAGCATTTTCCACATGGTTAGAATGGAGGCATTGTTGGGGACAGTCACATTCACAGTGACATGGTTGGGACTAGACTCATGCTTACACAACAACAAAGCTGTGCAGTTCTCTGGAGTCAGTTCCCACAGGCCATCCCAGGCTCTCATTACTGATGTGTGGCCAAGGTAGTTTCATACACTTGAGCTTGCAAAGTGGCATTCTTTGGTGGCCTCACTTGGCAACCATAATTTCTTAGGGCCAGCTGTCCATGATGAGGTCCCAACCTCAAAAATGTTTGCTATACCCAGTTCATCTCCTATGAAGCTGCACTCTCTGCCTTGTACATTAGTTATCTGTGTTTGATTCCTATTGGTGAGCTCTTCATGCCTGTGAAATACATTATTAGTGATTGGTTCTCAGAACATTATTTCATAATGTTCAATTTTAGAAGATAAGGATTGAGATCTCTATCTCTTTTCTTGTCTGATATTTTTCTAGGCCCCATGCAGATGTTCTTATCTACTCCCATGGCCAGTTCTATAGACCACAGGGGGACATCAAGGACATCCTTATCACTCTCATGAATCTCTTCCAGCAGAGATATTCAGGTGCAGCTTTGTAGCTCACATATTTGGTCGATTTGATTTGCTGTACATGTAACCACAAGGAAGCAAATGAAATCTTGGAATGGCAACCTGGCTCAATAAAAACGTTTTATTGTTGTGCCAAATGAAGCATACCAGTATAGAGGGGAAAGCACAACATTATTTTTTAAAAACTTAGAAGAATTTACTATATTAAGGGAATGATGTCTTTTTAAAATTAAAATTTAATTAAAAATAACTGTATAAAAATAACTTTTAGAAATAATTTTATAAAATTATTAAGAGTTCAATATGAGTTCAGTCCTCAGCTAAGTTTCATAAGGGTATTGTATCACTTAGCCAACAAAACAACCATATTAAGTAGATATTATATACCTTGATTTTTCAGATGAGGAAACTGATTATAGCAAGGGGTAGGGTTAAGGTTTGAAAAACCTTGTTTGAAAACAAGGAAGCCAAGATTGGTGAAGTTAAAGATAATTTGAAGGAGGCTGAAAGAATTATAGTAGACAATACACATGCAGTGCTCACCATATATCTGGTGGTATTCTGAACAGTTCATATGTACTAACTCCCATCATTCTTATTCAACCTTTCTGACGTCTCAGGACAGTGGCAGCCCAACAAAACCCGGGTGTCTCTTGTCACAGAAAAGTATCTACCTTATTCATCAAAATAATGCTGCATTGTATATCCAGATGTCTGGATTGTATATACATCATTTTTTCAATTAGTCTTTATCAAATATTTTGTGGATGATACCTACTATATTTAGTAGCCCATTTGATTAGTAGAGTATCCCATGAATAAAAGATTAAACTGAAACAGGATCCATGGTCATATTTTATCTCAGGCTTCTAAGGATTTAATTCTACCATTCTAGATTCAGTTTATAAAAATACAATAATGGTACCTCATTCCATATCCTCTTATATTCTCTGAACTATAAAAGTGGAGTTAATATAATCTAGTCATTCTCATTTCATTTCCATCTCAATAATGATGTTTGAATTCCAGCATCAATTTTCATTCACACCTAAACATAAAATCAGATATAGCTTTAAAAGTTTATCCACTCAGGATGGTCTCCTCTGTTCTCCCTCATCCCATGGTTTATGTGAAGCTATTTGAATTCAACATGAACCCCAGAACTTTCTTTTCTTAGAGAGAATATCAGTGAGTCCTTCATACCAAATCATGCGGAATTTCATTGGTGTGTATATTGCTTATAAATACTCTTATAATTTATGAGCTTCAAAATTATGCATATGAGCATCAACCTTTCAAAGCTGCAATTAAAGACTTAAACAATGACCTTTGTGATAAGATTACCATTGGTTTGATATGAAGAAGGTGTGCCTCTGCAGATAAACTTATCTGCTGCTTCTTTTGGCAAATGCTAGAAAATGTTCATCTCATGTGTCTCACTCATTTGCTAAGCTTCCAGGAAAATAGCTTCCAGGGACACTGTTAAAAGGGTTGATTATTCTTCCCTTACTTATTTATATGTTTATGCCTCACTTGCCAAAGCCCTTTATAAGCTAATACTGCCTAAGAATCAAACACAGAAATTTAGATTTGAGATTTTCCTGTTCACTATTGAGTTCACTATAATTGATTCCTGGATGCTTTAAGATTCTTGCCCTTTTTTCTCACAGGATCTTTATCCATTTTGTATAGGGAGATCCTTCTGTCATGGTGAGTTTCTATCCAGACATTCCTGAAGATGAGGCATCCATGACCTGTGCAAAATTTGTCTTCCTTATGGACTGCACAGGAAGTATGTTGTGCCCCATGAATAACCAGAACCAGTCTCAGTCACGCATAGAGGCAGCCCAGGTAAATCTAATTTCTTCCTCTGAGTCAGATAGACAAGTGAGGGTGAATCTGAGGGGTTAAAGTGGGGTGCATTTGGAGATGCAGGTCTATTCTCCACCTGAGCAGCAGCTGGTATGACCCACTCTGAGGCCTTGGAAGGTAAAGTGGCATGGAACCAAGGTGACAGGCTACAGCCCCAAGAGTTGGCTTGGCAGTGTCTGAGGAGGTCCTGTCACTATATCCTTATCCTCTCTACCCTTCAGGAAACACTGATTCTGCTGCTGAAGACTTTGCCTATAGGCTGCAATTTCAACATCTATCAATTTGGATCTTCCTATGAGAAATTCTTTCCATAAGATTCTGAAAAGACCAGAAAATTAATCTTTTAAAGGAAGGGATTAAATTTGTTAAAGATATTACTGAAGAATTGATCTAGGCTTTGGGGATTTCAGGTGGGATTACTATTTGACTTGGATTTCTCAGCTATGTGCAATGTCCAACTGCTGTTCTATCCCTGTGTGTGTTTGTTTCTTTCAGGAAGAGTGTGAACTCTACTTAGAAAACAATGGAGGAGGAGGGAAAGAGTTAAGATCATGAGCAAGGTACCTATGGGGCACTGAAATCTTGGCACCACTTCAGAATATTTACAGGAAGCCCTCCATCCCTGGTCACCCCCTACAGGTAGGAATTGGAACAGACTTAACAGAAGGACACAGGGAAATGAATCAGTCCCTGAGCTTCACTGCAGGGGTTTTAAAATGTGATGTATAATTGGAAGACTCTATTTTATAATACTTAACTCAGTCTGTTGGACAGGGGAACTGCCTTTGTGGATTGCCCCAGAGCCGCTGACAAAGTCAGTGTGTGGAGGAGCTGAAAATCCCCAGAGTTGCTAACAGACCTGTGAGGATGCTGTGCAGTGCCAGGGGAAGTGCATGCCTGTTTGTAGAGCCCTGAAGTCTCTGGAATGAAGCAATTAGGGTTTTCAAGAGCAAATTCTGATACCTTATGGTGAATTTAAAGTTTAATGTGTATTTTCTTTCTTTATACAGCTTTTTGTCTTCACAGATGGAAAAGTTGCAGAAACATTTAGTGTAATTTAAAAAGTTCAGTTTAACCACAAGAAACATAGGAACAATCTGAATGTGATTCCTGCTGGGGTGACCAGACCCTAATGGTGCCACTTGCAACCTATATCCTCATAATACCAGTGTTTACATCAGGAATTGTCCTCAACACAAAATATGTATTGTATAAATTTTTGCTATTACTATAGTTATTATCTTATATTCATCCACACAGAACATTTTAGGGAGTTCTAGGCAGAGATCAATAAAAACATTTCAGTTTTGATTTCATACATGAAAATAATGTAAAAGTATGCATGTAAGCACTATATATATAGCATAGGGGACACTTCAAAGTTCATGTTGGAAAAGTACAGTGAGGGCATCAAGATGCTGGCAGAATTTGGTCTTCAGAGAGAATGATACCAAATTAATTGCATTCATCCTAATGTGATGTCACTAGATTTGAGGATGATGACTCACACTAACCCAAATGGAAAAAAGACTTGTTATGTAAATCTAAATCCATAGTATTAATTTACAATGGAAACTATTTTTTCCTGCTGTTTATATTAGTATTACCAAGGCATTCTCTGTTCATAGATACATTTATTTGGGAAATTAGACAGTTTAAGTATGTTCTGGTGCACACAAACTAGGACACAGTAAGATCTTTCCAACTGAAAATCAGAAGACCACATATTAAGAATGGCCTTCCTGGGCAGATCCAATGCCCTAATAGTACCAGGAAGGTACACGGAAAAAGTTTCTATATTTTCTTTCCCTTGTCAGAGTAATGTTCTGCTCAGCATAATGCTTAGTGCCATGTTGACCATTTGGTAGGGAAATGAATGTGGATAGATTTGTTAAGTTTTCAGGTCCCCAGTTCTTTATCTGGGAAATGGAAGAGAAACCTGCTGCTGAAGAGACTCAGCATGCTTAAATTCTACTATTAATTTCAGGTTTTTTTTAAAGTTCCCTAAATATACAACATGTTCAATGATTGGCTTCTATTACAGTTCTCATCAGGGAAGTAGATTAACTTATCCTGTAATTGTCACCATTCCTTGTTAATTGTGTAAGTCCATTCTTGAGTGCCCATGTCTAACCTCCATTTATTTATAATTGCAGATGTTTCTCATTTGGCATTGGAGAAGGAATTTCCACCAGCTTAATAAAAAGCATTGCCCAGGTGACAGGGAGCACTTCAGAGTTCATCACAGGTAAGGACAGGATGCAGTTCAAGCTGAGGGGAAAGCCCTGTGTCCAGAGATGGGCAATCCAGACCAAGTACACAGCAGGGTAGGGGACACTGCTGTAAGGGCAGGAGCCCAACTTGCCTCCAGTGTGCATTTTCCCAAAGGCCTGTGCTTTGTCCTTAGCCGGGCTACATGTGGTCTCACACAAATGTGTCCACTGTACATGTGGAATATGGCCCAATTAGTTGGAAGACCAGAAATAAGAATTTAAAAGATGTTGAGTCTTTTGTATTTGAGAACAAATTCAGAGAAACTAAGAGCTTTGAATGTCATGTTTGAGACTCGCAGATCTGTGCTTCAGGACCTTTTTTAGTGGTAAATTGATGGTCCCTCATCAATGCACACAAGGAGATATCTCTGGTTCTATTTCTAAACTCCTCTTTTCTTTTTCTTTCTTTTTTTGGTACTGGTGATTGAACTGTATTTTAATTAGAGACAGGGTCTCATTGAGTTGCTCAGCACCTTGCTTTTTGCTGAGTCTGGCTTTGAAGTTGCAATCCTCCTGCCTCAGCCTCCTGAGCTCCTGGGATTACAGGTGTGCACCATTGCACCCAGCTCTAAATTCTTCTTTCCCTGTTGCTGCCATGTCTTCTTTAGTTCCATTATCTGGATATCAACTTCCCCTAGCATATCTTCATTCACATTTATGCTATTAAATCTCTCAACCTTTGCTTTCTCATGTGTAAAGAAAAAGAGATAATACCTACATCCCAAGATAGTATTAAAAATTAGGCATAACATGTGTTATGTCACATAGCACCTGATACATAATAAACATTCAGTTAATTGTGGGTATCCTTCTCATCCTTATTTGTTTCTGCCTATTTGGTTCCCTTTCCTCCTTCAGGCTCTTAGGTCCCTGAAACACTCTCTACAGCCTGCTATATGCAATATCTCTCTGGGCTGGAATTTGTCTCTTGGTGTGCCTGCTACCATGCTTTCCACAGAACCAACAGCCATGTTTAAAGAACAGAGGTTAATCATATATGCCCTGCTCATTGGGAAAATGCAGGTGAGGCAGATTAGCAACTATCCTGACAATTTCAATAAAGTTGGTAGGTAGATTTACATTTCAGCAAGACTGCAAATCCCAGGGAGAGCCAGACCACCGTCTTCCCCATCATTTCAAGTCTCTGATTTCCTGAGCTATCTGATGGCTATTTAGAGATTTTAATGTGCTGAGCTGGGGAGGTGCCACTGTTCCAATCATTTGTCTGGTCATGTCTGCCTTCCATCACTTCTCTAATTTTTAGGCAATTGAGTCTACAGGAGAAGTATGCCTCAAATACATGCTCCAGAACAAGAGTTTTGAGCATAAGCTGACATTTTCTCTACAACCCATGCCAGATGCCAGGTAAGAATACAGTTTCCCTATTCTTTTCCCACATTTCTCTTCATTTTTCTTCCCTTTTTCTTTTTTCTGTCATCCTTGCTGTTTGGATTCCTTTTATTGATTTTGTCTTTAATTGTTTCCCTACATTTGCCTTTTTCTTTATAAAATATTCAGTCTTGTCTCTGCTCTTCTCTGCCATTTTCTTCCCTTTGCCGTTCCTAACACTTGGAACCCAAAGTAACTGTGGGTGTTTTCTGTAAGTCTCAGAATGTTTTGTTTCACTTTTTTCTCTTAGATTCACCATTCACCATCTTCCTAAAAATTCCTTGACCAGAAAAAAGACTTGGGTTTCAGTGAGACCCTAGTTAAAGATAAAGAACACATGTTGAAGATCAGCATTGAATCTGGAGACATCAGCTCCTTTACAGAATATATTGCTATAAACAAGGAGCTTAAGCAGCCAGTTCAGGGGACCCTGGCTTACAGGCAGAGTCCAAGGCCAATTCTGTTCAATGATACCTGTAGGAGGCCAAGAATGTGTTTTTCTGGTGAGTTTATCCCATTCAGACTCCCACAGAGTAAGTGTCCTGGATATCTGAGTATACTATTTAAAGGAAAAGCTTGTGAAAGACCTTAAACTGTCTCATTTTCCCTGTGCCTCCACATCCAAGGTTGTCTGGTGAATGTTAAACATTTTTTTTTTCTGTACTAAGGAGCTAAAATGTGGCCCACTGGCAGAGAGATTTAATATGGAAGGATATTAGAATATAGAAAGTACAGAGAAGCATCAAAAAACCAAACTATTGCCAGGTACAGTGGCACATGCCTATAATCCTAGAGGCTCAGGAGGCTGAGACAGGAGGATCTTGAGTTCAAAGCCATCCTCAGCAAAAGTGAGGGGCTAAGCAACTCAGTGAGACCTGTCTCTAAATGAAAGACAAAATAGAACTAGGGATGTGCCTCAGTGGTCAAGTGCCCCGAGTTCAATCCCCAGTATCCCCTCCAAAAATAAACCTGTTTAAATCTGAAGCTAATCTATCAATGATATGGTAAATTATCCCCCAGATGGCTGGTGTTGGTAATGTCCTGATACTAGTAGTGGTAGAAGAGAGGACTCAAGAAAAAGAAAAAGAGCCCCTGAAGTTAGTTGGAAAGTTTCTACTTCTCCCCCAGGGAGAAGTAGAAACATTTGTATAGAAGAGGGTCCAGTATCTCAATTTATGTAGTGGAACCAAACTACTAAAAAGAACCATAGTGTATGTGAATCTTTTCAGCAGTACTCAGCAGATTTGGCATAAGAATGGAGCAAGTAGAAAGTTGGGCTAATTTCAATCTTGGAAGTTTACTAGATAGGTGTGATGAAAGCAAATTAACAATATGGAGTTAAAAATATCAGTAATGGAGTGGCAACTGTTGGACTTGAGATTTAGATTGCATACAGAATAAAGATGAAAGGAAGTTTATATATGGGAAAAATAGAGAAATCAAGACTTATATGTTTTAGATGAGGTAAAATAGGAATGTCTAGGTAAGAAACTGGAAAAATTAATATTTTAAAAGTAAGATTTTTTTAGTTTGTTTTTTATAAATGGCACAATTCTGCATGATAAAAGGCTTATCATGCCTGGGAATGTAAAATTGAAGGAGAAAATAGAGCCAAAGTCATTGAATTTGAGGAGGTTAAGAAGCTTTGCATCAGGAAACTGGGTAGGCTATCTCCATGGGTATATTGAAAACCTTCAACATGATGGCAGACCTTACAATGAAGAAGAAGTCTACAATCTGGATTTCAGAAGCCTTAATTCCTAAAAAGGATAATGCAAATCAATTGTAAATTTACCCACTAGTTGTATCATGCCAAGAGAGCTCTCTTGAGAAATATGTATTGAATGTTCTGGTGAGATTGATCCTCATGAACAGATTGTGAGCTAACACATTTCCTCCCCCGCTGCCGCCTTTTTCTCCATCTCTCCCCCATACTTTGTTCAGGGAAACACTAGTGATTCTAAGGATATACAGAACACTTATCCAAATCCCTAAAATGAATGGATTAATAATAATCCTCTCTCACAGGGTCAGCTGCAGTCATGCTAGGAAGCAGTAGTGATATGGTGGAAACTGAGCTAAGCTTGGGAATGCCTGGGCTCTTCTGTTGTTTAACCTTAGGAAAGAGCTCTGAGTTCCTGTGTTCATATTTGTAAAATTGGGTTAAGACAAAGCATCTTACACATTTTTTGATAATCAATCCAAGCAACATGAAAATGCACTGGAAAACTACAATAACCACAGATGTTAGATGAAATTGCTTATGAATGAGTATTTAAAATTACAATTAATAGTGAATTTGTTTTTCTTTATAACTCAAAGAAGGAGTCATACTGTTTTTGATTTGAGATACAGATTTATCTTTAACCAAGTTAGTTACCTCAGTTACTTTGATTAAACACTTAGAGACTAAATTGTATACCTTAAAATATAGGGGAGATACTACCTGTCTAATAAATTTACGGTATTAAGTGAAAGAGATTGTGTTTACAGATCACACAAGACAATGCCAGAACATAGCAAATGAACAATAAGCCTTAGCTATTATTAAAACTATTGTCTAGCTGGGCTCAGCGGTTCATGCCTGTAGTCCCAGTGGCTCAGTAGGTTGAGGCAGGAGGATCTTTGCACTTTAGGCAGCTTCATTAATGTTTCTGAGTTTCAGTTTCTTATCTATGGATCTGAATAGTAATAATAATGGTAACTTATTCTTATTAGTACACTTAAAAAATAAATCACACTTTTAAAAGTTTGATCCCATTGTTGGAACATAATAAGCATTCATTATATGGGTGTGTGTGTGTGTGTGTGTGTGTGTGTGTGTGTGTGTGTGTTCTATTATTATTACCATTATCATTACATATGTATTCAAGTATTATTACTATTATCTTTATATATATTCAATTATTATTAATACTATTATCATTACTAAGTGAATAATGAGAAGAAGAGAAACCAGTAGAGGTTCTGTTTTTGGGACTGAGGTCTCTGATAGCTTCATGACTGTGGCATGCTTGGTGGCTAGGAAGTTTCTGTGCAAAGACACAGAATGCCTGGCTGCTGGGAAATCTTCTGTGCAAAGACACAGGATGCCTGGCTGCTATAGCAATGTTCTTCATGATGAGGCTCTGTGTTAGTCTTATCAGCCTCAACCTTGATCCCAGGCACAAACTCCTGGGAATAAAGGAACTCTCTTGTTAGACAACCATAATGTATCACTGAGCCTAAACCTGCACACATAACAGTAACTTTATACAATGAACTTTCTTGAGAGCTATACAAAGCTCCTAACACATTGCAACTTAGTTTATAACTGAGGAATACCCTGCATAATGTTGCTAAGTCTGTAACCTGCCTAGTAATACAATGACCACTATGTACTAATGATGCCAATGACCTAAAGTAACCTATTGATATAAATAAGGCTTGGCAGCTTGACCTCTCTGCCATTCTGCCATCTTTCTTTCCTGCCTCTGCATTTTGTCTCTGTGTCACTTTTCATTTTCCTTACAGGAACTTACATGTCCCAGGCACCACACCACACTTGACTTGTATAACCTTCCTGATTAGCGGTGTTCTGGTGTTCTTTGCTTTTATTCTACATGAGTCACCGTATTTCCCACTTCATCAGTAACATGAATTTGACACTTTCCTTGCTGCTGCTATATTTTGCTAATATTTTCAAGTTGCTAAAGTCCATGTAGAATAGATTAAAGGGATAGAAAGAGCACTTTCTTGAGATAGAATTGTGGATCTTAGCATTATCAAATCTAGAGGAATGTAATCTGAAGAGGATGTGATATAAGTCTACTCAATAGTGTTAACAAGACATATACTTGAAAATAATTACAAAATACAAGCATCAGTGGAAGGTGCTTAACAAACTATGTTTCAGATGTATAAAATAAAGAAAGATTTTTTCTTAGGATTTAGGGGATTTTTAAAAGAATTTTTATTTGTACATTGTAATTATATATAGAGAGATTTATTAGTCATAATCTAACATGAAAATTACAGGATTTGATGAGTGTCATTTGCCAGTATCTTCTCTTTCTCTCCTCTCCTGCCTTCCTTGATCTACTTGTTCTACTCATTTCATATCCCTTCAACTATTATAATTATGGCAATTATTAGTATTATTTTAATTAATGGATTATTATAATATAACTTGTATATATAATATACATAATCATACAAATATGATTATATATATTTAAAAATAAAACATTTTTAAAATGCTGAACCATTGCTTGGAACATAGTAAGCATTCATTAATTCTATATTAATATGTAAAATTGAGATACATGTACATCGTGTACATATGATTCATTGTGGTATATTTGTACATGGACATAGCATAATTTGGTAGAGTCTGTTTCCCCACACTTCCCCATGTCTTCTGTTTTCTCCCTCACTCTTGGTCCCCTTGCTCCACTCTGTGTGACTCCCTTCTATTTTTATGAGATTCTTTTGTAAGGCGAATAACAGGTAAAGCCATTATTCATATTGAGTGCCTAGTTTCCTAACACTATTTTTTTCTGCTATTTGCAGAGTCTAATGGATAATTGGAGTTTGTTATTTAAAGATATGAGAATTAAAAATATAACTGTGATCAAAAAGATTATATCCATGGGAAAAAGTCTCCTAACTTGGGGATATTTTGAATATTTCTGTAAATTTCTCCTCTTGTCATAGTAAACAATCATTTCTCTTAAAAATAGTTTTTCTAAGATTGGATTGACTGACTCTGAAATAGCCACATCTTTTTACCTGAAATTTTTACATAGATTTTGCTCTTTACTTTCATATGTCCAGTTGCTTCTTTTTAAAAATATAGTCAAAGCTTAATAATATGACATTGTTGTACACATTTTGGTGTTTTAGACTCCTTCTCAGGGTTAGAATTTCTTACAGCTATGAAGATTCCCTTTGTGGTGACTGAGTTTGTCCTGCTAAGAGTCCCAAACCAGAGGGTCTGGAGACCATGCTCTTCATCTTGTTTTTGTCCTTTTACGTCTTCAGCTTCATGGGGAACCTGCTAATGTTGCTGGCAATTATCTCCTCCACTTGGCTTCATACCCCCATGTACTTCTTCCTGTGCAAGCTATCTATTTTTGACATATTTTTCCCCTCTGTGAGTTCTCCCAAGATGCTGTTCTATCTGTCAGGGAACAGCAGAGCCATCTCATATGTGGACTGTGGGTCCCAGCTCTTCTACCATTTTCTGGGCTGCACTGAGGATTTTCTGTACACAGTGATGGCCTCTGAGTGCTTTGTTGCCATATGTTTCCCTCTATGCTACACCATAATCATGAGCCACAGAGTGTGCGCCATCTTGGCTCCAGGGGCCTCATTTTGGGGCTGCATTCAGGCCACCTTTCTGACCACTCTCACCTTCCAGCTGCCCTACTGTGGTCCCAATGAGGTGGACTACTACTTCTGTGACATCCCAGTGATGCTGAAGCTGGCTTGTGCAGACACTTCAACCCTGGAGATGGTGAGGTTCATCAGTGTTGGCCTCATGCCCCTCAGCTGCTTCCTCCTCATCCTCACCTCCTACAGCTGCATTGTCCACTCCATTCTTCAAATTCGATCTACGGAAGGCCGCCGCCGTGCCTTCTCCACCTGCAGTGCCCACCTCACGGCCATCCTCCTCTCCTTCATGCCAGTGGTCCTCATCTACCTGCAGCCCACTCCCAACCCCTGGCTTAATGCAACTGTTCAGGTCCTGAACAACTTGGTCATCCCCATGCTGAACCCCTTGATTTATAGTCTCAAAAATAAGGATGAGGAAGGTCCTCCACCTTCTGGGCTTCCTTCCTGAATAATTGTAGAGAGAGATCAGTAGCTAACACTTCAGCCACACATCATAGCTGATGAAATACTTTTATTTGGATTGCATAAGGTATTATTATTATCTTCATTTTATGACTGGGGGACTGAGATGCTCTGAGTTAAAGTGACTTGTCTCAGGATGTGTGAAGAACAAATAGCAAAATGAAGACTCCAGGGTTGGTCTTCTGACACTGGGAACCATGTTTTTTTGTGGACATTACAGGGCTCATAAAGAGAAAGAGAACATTTCCCAGAAGGCAGAAAAAAAAATGGACCTTCTGCTTCTCAGTCTTAATTGTCTTCATCCTTTTTCATTCCTAAACCTCATATTCTTCTCACACTGATATTCTTTCATGTTAGCTACAGTGTTTGTCTCCCCAAACCATTAGACAAGCCATCATTTTATTGGCTAAAGCGTTGTTAGGGAAATGAGAGAGATATATCCTCATGGCTTCCAATAGCATCCTATTACTTCAGAACTACAAAGAATGTGTATAAAGAAAATGCTTCTTGCTAGGACCTTGGGCAGGTTTCTCAGTGAAGCAGAAATACCAGTATTCTATACCACTTACAAACCATGACTTTTGGGCTTAGACCTGGATATAGGCATTGGTGGTAGACATCAGCTTGTAAATGGGAAGAGAGAAGAGATAAAGGGATCCATGGAGAGGGGATTAGGCTGTGATTCCATGTGAGAAAATCTGGACTTGTCTTTGCCTTGTTCAGTATAATCAGTGGTCAATGCTGAGTATTGCTGGGTTCCAGCTATTGTTTTGCTGTGTTTTGGGCTTCTTTGTTTTACTAAAAGGGTTTTGCTCTGATTTATCTTCCTCTATTTATTGATTTTTTTTTTTGGTTCAACTAGGCTATGAATGAGAAATATTTCATTTCAATCAGGCCAGGTATAATTTTCATGATCGAATTTTAAAAGTATACTATCATGCTTGGGAAACGCTACTGCTGTAAAGTTTGTTGTGGAATGAATTTGATCAAATTATGTCATTTCATTATATATGAATATATCACAGTGAAACCCCCTATTGTGTATAATTAATATGCAACCATAAAAATGTTTTTTTTAAAAACCAGATGTGTCTGCAAATTAAATGGAAATTATTTGAAAAAAAAATATAGAGAAGAAAAGATCCTGGTAAGAAGGTGATAGAAAAGGAGTGGGTAGAGACAGAAGAAAGGCTTTTCTTTTGTCTTCTCTTCTCATAATTAGAAAGCAGCCAAGGAACCTGCCAGGCCCAACCAGCAGTATGTGTCTGCCTGTAACCACCAGGGTGAACTGGCACATGGTCCAGGAAAGTAGGCAAACTTTTGCCTGATATTACTGTGAACCTCCTAAAATCCTTCTATTGCAGCAGTTTACCTTTTCCTTTTCAGTAAATAAAAGCCTAAAAGGGAAGTGGAAATACATCTCAGGTTATTTGAATTTTACTGCATCACAAACCCTTCTCATTTCTCTTAGGATCCACTCTAATGATTCCCTTCCTCAGTTTCCTGGCTACATATGGTCATTCAAAACAGAACAGTCTATAAGAATAAAATATGGGCTCCTGCTTCTTTTCCAATTCCTGTTTCCAAGTAGAGAAAGATCATTTTAATTCCAATTATTCTAGACCCTTTTACTCTCAGAAGGTAAGAGGACTTTCATGAACTTGAGTCTCCTTATAATATAACAGTGATTACATAGATCTACCTGAAAATGATTATTCATTCTTTCTGCAACAAATCTGAAGGCAGAAAATTATCTTTTTTAATAATTCAACTCATACAGCTTCCAGGTATGTTTAATGGTAAACATATAAAGATAAAACATATCTTTATGGCTATAGATCCTCCCTTTGAGGTTTCATACAATAGATGTTTGTTTTTACTGTCATATAGATAATAGGTGTAAATTATTTTAATCTAAATATTAAATTTTTCTGAATAATTGCAATCTATATACCACCATCATAAAATATAGCCTTCCAGAATTAACACAACTCACCAGATACAGTTTCTCTTGGGTATCTACCACTTCCCTCATTTTGAATACTCTCTTTCTTATAAAGAAATTACTGGTATTTATAGGTGTTTCTTCTCTGGATACAGGGACTTTGATATGGGGAACTGTCAGGTCATTGCTTCTCCAGTTTGAATGTTGTGCAGAGCTCACTCATTTCTACTTATATGTCTACACTCAGGTTCCCTTAAAAAGCCTTCTTTGATCCCACTCTGGGCTAGCACCGTAATGACCATGTTCCTATAGGACCCCACAGTCATGTTCAGCACAGGAAATTAGTGTTGGCCTCCTGTCCCCTTCAAGATGGTATCATTCTGAAGATGAGGAATTCTATAGCATTTGTGTCCTTATGCTGAATGCCCACAACAAACATTTGACTTATCCTTGTCAAATTTGTTTTAAGATTAGTTCACATTCACAGCCCAATACTATCAACTTGAATCATTACAATTGTATAATTTTCCACAACTATTTTCTACTTGGGAATTCTCTTCAACCATACTGATTTCAGTCCTCCTTAGTTATATTCATTTTTTCACTTTTGTTCTAGTGGATTTTTATCTCTAATAAAAGTCATAGAAGAAAATGTTTGGATTGAAGACATGCCTGCCTTATGTCTGTAACTTCTTCTCTTCTTTTTTTCTTTTCTTTGTTTCTTTTACTTTTATTATTTCTTATTAATTGTGCTGCTCTAAACATTGGTATACATCAAACTCTATAGTATATTGACCTTAATTTTTTTGGATAAATACCAGAGAGTGCTATAGTTGGATCATATGATGTTGATATTTCTAGCCTTTTGAGGAACCTCCATGCTGATTTCCATACTGATTCTACTAATTCATATTTCTACCAACCGTGTAGAAAAGTTCTTTTTCACTCATTCTTATTATGTTCAACTTACTATTGTTTTTTCTGTGTTAGCCTCTGGTTTGGGGATCTTATCTAAAGCCCTTACCATCAAATCCAAGGTCATAAGGATTTAGTTTTGTGTTTCTTTTCCTAATATTCTTAGAGTAATAGATCTTACATTTAGTTCTATGGCACATTTCTAATTGCTTTTTGTGAACTGTATGAAAAAGCAATCCAGATTAATTGCTTTACATGTCCCAATTTAATGGACCTTGTATAATTTGTTGAAAAAAAAGTTTTTCCTCATGGAATTGTCAATAAAATCTTACAATAAATTAATTCTTCATAGGTATGAGTTTATTTTTGTATTTCCAATTCTATTTTATTGAACTGTGCATCTGAACTTATGGAAATACCATACTATGTTGATTATAGTTACATTGTAGTAACTTCTCAAGTAGGAAATATGAGAACTCCAAGTTTATTCTCCTTTCATCAGTTTGCTTTGATATTTTATGACCCTTGAATTATTGTAGGAATTTTACAGTTTGTAATTAACTGCTACAACATAGCCAGGATTTTAATAGAGATTACACTAAGTTTATGCATCAATTTGGGAAGTACTGCCATTTTGACAAAATTGAGTATTGTTGATTCAGGAATATGGTATGTATTTTCATTTAAGTAGGGCTTTTATTCCTTATAACAATGTTTTGTAATTTTAGGCAAATTGCCTTGCATTTATTTTATTTAACTTATCACAAAATATTTTATTCTTTTTCAAGTCATTTCAAATGCAATTTTTTGATTGTTCATTGACACTGTAGAGAAATAAAATTCAGTTTTTCTATTGATCTTGAATTCTCCATATTCATGAACTTTAAAATTCATCCTCATAATTGTTTCCTAATGAGTCCTTAGTATTTTCCATAGACAAGCTTGTGCCATTTAAAAATAAAGATGGTTTTACATCTTGCTTTCAAATCCGTTTGCCTTTTAATTTTGTTTTCTTGCCTGATTGCACTAGCTGGATCTTGTTGTATTCTGTTGAACAAAAGTGCTGGGTGTGGACATCTTGACATGTTCATTACATTCGGGAAAAGTATTTCAAACTCCTTTCCTTTTGTGATATTGGCTGTATGATTTTTGTGTTGTTGTTATTTTAACATCAGCAAAATATTTGCTCTACAGAGCATTTGAAATTATTAGAAATAAGGCATGAAAAGTTCTCAAAACAGTCAATCATAGTTATCAGAACAGTTCTTTGGATTATCAGGAACTAGTTACTAATAACCACTCTTTTGCCAAATAATACAGATTAGGAAAATGCTGCTATTTATTGACATGTCCCATATTTGGGGGATCTCAAGGTTTTGGGCTGCAAACACAGATGAACAGTGGCCAAAGAAGTAGAAATATGGCTGAAAAAGCTTGAATTATGGCTCACACTTCAGTGAGATAGTAAATACTTATATTAAATTTGTTTTTTTCTTCCTCCAATAGGGTTCGAAGAAAAAAGTGACACAAGGAAACCATTCCACCACAGTGACAGAATTTATCCTGGCTGGATTAACAAACAAACCAGAGCTCCAGCTGCCCCTCTCCCTCTTCTTCATAGGAATCTACATGTTCACTGTGGAAGGGAACCTGGGCATGATCATGCTGATTGGGCTCAGCTCTCACCTGCATACACCTATGTACTATTTCCTCAGCAGTCTGTCTTTCATTGACCTCTGCTAATCCACTATCATTATCCCCAAAATGCTGGTAAACTTTGTGGTGCAGAAAAACATCATTTCCTACCCTGAATGCATGACTCAGCTCTATTTCTTCCTAGTTTTTGTTATATCAGAATGTCACATGTTGGCTGCAATGGCATATGACCGCTATGTTGGCATCTCTAACCCTTTGCTTTACAATGTTACTATGTCTTCTCAAGTCTGTTTCTGGTTGGTAGTTGAAGTGTATAGCATGAGCTTGATTGGTGCCACAGTTCACACAGTCTACATGCTAAGAGTGCTTTTCTGTAAAGCTGATATAATCAACCACTATTTTTGTGATATACTTCCACTATTAGAGCTCTCCTGCTCCAGTACTTTTGTGAATGAAGTACTAGTTCTGTGCTTAGTGTGTGTAATGTCCTTGTCCCAACCCTGACCATCCTTAGCTCTTACATCTTCATCATTGCCAGCATCCTGTGCATTCGCTCCACTGAAGGCAGAGCGAAAGCCTTCAGCACCTGCAGCTCACAGCTGTTGCTCTCTTCTTTTGTTCCATTGCATTCATGTACCTGCAGCCAATGTCAGTTAGCTCCATGGACCAAGGGAATGTGTCCTCTGTGTTTTATACTATTATTGTGCCCACGCTGAACCCTGTAATCTATAGCTTGAGGAATAAGGATATGAAACTTGCCCTAAATACGTTCCTTGAAAAAAAAACAACTGCCCTGTAAAAATAGTATTTTGCTTTAGTAAAAATTTACAATTTCTGGAGGTTTGATAAAGAAGCAGTCCAGATATAGCAATATATATTCACAAGTCATGAGATTAATGCTAGTGTTTGATTTCTTGGAAGACAGATGCCAAGGATAATACTGGATACCCAGGATCAGATACAGAACAGCACCTCTTTAAGATGTGCCATGATCCATCTGTGCAAAATAACCTGAATCACATCTAAACACATTTATAAACCTTAAAAACACTCCTTAGGGTTGAATATGCCTCATTTTAGGCAAGTTTTTTTTTTAAATCTTAATTCTGGGAATAAATATATTTGGTTAGTATCCTTTTATATTCTCAATATTTTGTATACCTGTTCTTTTTAACTAAGTTTATTGGCAAACATTTTTGAAAGTTTGAGCTCTAAAATAAATAACCAAACATAACAATTTGTAATACCCAAAGTATTATGCCTAATTCTTACTAAGTTTATAGAACACTATTAGGAAATATGGAAGCATGTGATGAGTGACCATTGTTCTAACTCACAAGGAGATAGCACTATAGATGGAAAGATTGACAATAATATACATGATGAATAATACTAGGAATACTTTTACATAAATTAAGCAATAATCCTTGCTCCTCAGTTTAGGGATGATGTTACTGCCTCTACTTTCTTCATAATTCTATACTCATTTTCCCTTAATCCAAAGAGATAATTTTTTCCAAACTTCATTATAGAATCTCTTAGTTGGAAATGATCGTTTTGTTATTTACTTGTGCATATAATATTTCTTCCATTGGAAAATTTAAAGTTAAAAATTATTTTTTTACTAATGACAAATATCATTTCTAACCAAAGACTATTATTCACTCAAAAAAAAATATTTTTTTTTTTTTTTAGGGTGAGGGGAGCAGGGATCAAGGAAGAAGACTTCCAAGAAGTAAATTTGCTTCTTTCCCCCTTTCTCATACTGATGTCTTTTCAAACAGCAAACAGAAAATTTGTGTTCTTTTCCTGGAGGCAATTTTCTCCTTATTAAGTCTCTCTTGGTGGCATCTATTAGATGTTCAGCTCCTATATATTCTCTTAGTGGTAATTTAACCATGTCCACTTTATGCTTTGAATATAGCCCTTGCTGTTCTGTCACTGATGCTTATTTTTAAGTTGACATGTTTTTTCCTCTTCTCCCTCTCCCAAATTAGCAAGTGAATTCATTCCCCTGTTGGAGCACACCTGGAATGTAACCTTTGAATAACTTCATTTAAAACTCTCTGTTTCAATGGATGGGCAGAATCTCAGCCCCTAGGTCAGGAGTCCCCTGTGTTTTTCCTTTGCTAGCAAAGCTGTAAAACTTTTTACCTTTTTCTCAAACCATGTCCTCATTATTGGATTGGCATCAGGGACAAGGACCAAACTTTTGGTAATAAATTGGCAACCTAGATGGGACCAAGTGCAACTCCTGCTCCAGTTTTCTTGGGCAGGTCTGGCACATTGGACACCCCACCCCCTTCCATGCTGAGGATTCAAGGTACCTGGTAAGTTTTTTGAAAGGTGACTGCTAGGGAATTAGGAAATGGGGTGAATTTTCCTTCAGCTGAAATATAATATGTCAAGAGCTTTGTAATGTTGTGAACAACCAATAAAAAAAAAATCAGAGGAGTTTTTCTGTAAGTAAAGGGAGTGACTCAGGGACTCTCCTAGCAGCTGCTGAAGCTCCTTCTCTTCAGAGAATTTCTGACTTCTTTCCTTGAACTGTGCAAAATACTCCCTCAGGTTGGTCTAAGAGAAGCAATGTGTCTGTCACACAAAAGGACTAACTAACTTTGCCAAGAGATCTGTAAATGACAGTTAAAGGGATTCCTCTACTAAACAGAGACAATGCTTAAAAAAAAAAAAAAAAGCTATTTTACAGAAATCAAATGACATTACATATCTTAACTACAGTTCAAGGGGACACGGATACCTTGGCCATTATATAAACTAAATGCTTTGTGTGTTTCTAACAACTGTGTTAATGTTATAAGTCTTAAATGGCCTCCACTCACAAATCAGTGTCATGTCAGTGCCATCTTAAGCTTTATTGAATTACTGACTTCATGGTTTTCAGAGGCCAGCTAAAATATTAATTGTTTTTGTGCTAATTGTTTACCAAAAAATAAAGTTTTGCTTGTTTATTGTTGTCCTGGCATAATACCTGACCTATGTATGCCTTTTCTAGTAATGAACAAACTGCTACCATGGACCTCTGGACTGCCCAGATGCTAAATACCCTTAATTGTCTATGTCTCTCGAGATAGAAAACAAGGATTTGGGGTCACTTCTCCCCAACTTTACCCTCTGTCAACAGAAAGCAACTTGTAAATATTACCACCCACTTTTACTTAGAAATGGAAGGCAGAAATTGACAGTGGGGAAATGTAACAGTGGTTTAAATAAAGTTTATTTTTTTATTTTGTTTTTTTTATTAGTTGTTCATGACAATACAATGATCTTGACATATCATACATTTGAATCAAATGGGGTATAATTTCTCATTTTTCCAAGTGTTCAGGTTGCAGAATCACATTGGTTATATGACCACATATATACATACAGCAATACTAGTGTCCATGAAGTTTGAATGAAGTTTTTTTTTTTTTTTTTTTTTTTTTTTGCTCTGTCACTGAGGCTTATTTTAAAGCAAATACGTTTTGTCCAATTCTCCCTCTTCCAAATTAGCAAGTGAATTTTGATTCCCCAGGTCCATCCCAGTCAGGGCACACCTGAAATATAATCTTTTAATCATCTTTTTAAAAATCCTCTGTTCCAGTAAATGGAAGGAGTTGGAGAATGTATTGCCAAGTGAAGTTAGCCAATCCCCAAAAACCAAATGCCGAATGTTTTCTGATATGAGGAGGCTGATTCATAGTGGGGTTGGAAGGGTCTTGGGAGTATTAGAGGAACTCTAGATAGAGGGAAGGGGTGGGAGGGGAAGGAAGGGGGCATGGGAGTAGAAAAGATGGTGGAATGAGATGGACATCATTATCCTAAGTACCTGTATGAAGACATGAATGGTGTGAATATACTTTGTATACAACCAGAGATATGAAAAATTGTGCTCTCTATGGGTAATATGAACTATCACATAACAAAGTAGAATAGAAAATAAATTATAAATATCCTCCATTCCCCCAATGAGCAGAATCACAGGAGATCCTGGCATTTTTCCTTTGCCAATAAAGCAATAAAACCTTTTTTTCCCCATTTTCCCAAAACCGTGTTCTTGTTATTGGATTAGCATCAGGGACAACAATTGAGATTTTGGTAACAATAAGAGTATCTACATTTTTTTTTCTTTTTGTATCTTTCTAGAAGAAGTTCTCATATTTTTGGAGACAAGGTGTTTCTTTTTCACTTCAGAGCCTCTTCTACATGACAGGCCATTGTTGTATTCTTTCTGACACCTCTAAGCTTTGAAGTCTTCAAAAACTTTGCATTAAGGAGAAAAGTATGTTCACCTCCAAATAACATTGTGCTCTTCCCTGCTCCCGTCTCTTGCACTATGTCCACAGATACAGCAAAGCGACACTTCTACTTTCAAAGCTAGCGTGAGAGTTTAACCTTGGTTAAGTTGCTTTTCTCTCATTTAAAAAGCATAAAACTGTGCTTGTGTTGTCATCAGCCGACCTTCTATGTGACAGAACACCTCAATGCAAAATCACCTTTATGTCACCCTATAAAACTAAAACTTATAATGACAGAGAGAAGGCTATCCCCCCTTTGAAAACTATAGGAAAACATTTTCTGACTTTTCTATATGCTACTCATTTCTTATGTTCTTACCTCATTTTATTTTCCTAGAAAAATATCTATATATCTATTCATATCCATATATCTATACAAATATCTGATCCATATTTTTGTGGAGGGTAACTTATAATACATATGTATATGTGAGGATTGTATTTGTATTGCTTGATCTGTTTTACAAGGTTTATGTGTATGTAATTTCCATTTTATTATGTGAGGTATTTAACAACAATTACCACTATATTTTTTCTTATTACTGGAACAAAAGATAGAAATGACATTTATAAATTTTTATTATGTTTCAAAGCATTCAGTTCTATGTTGAAACTGCTAAAAATATTTATAAGAATTTAACTCCATCAACTTGCCTCAGTCTTCTATTCAACTGTAAATTAAACTTACTTCTCAGCCACAATGAAAATACAATTTTCCAATAGTGATTTTTAATCCTTCTAGTTTGCATTTGACTTATTATTGTCCAACTGTTCTGGACAATAATCTCCACGAAGGATCCCCTCTCCACAAATACTTTATTACCACACCTCTAAGATATAGAACATATCTTGCCATCCAAAGGACCCTTATTGATTTTCTTATATCTATCTCATACTAATAAGAAAATTATATCTACCTTATAACATATATATTAATATCTTATCAATCTCAAGAAGCTACATATGTTTTTTATACTCACCCTTATTATGCTTAACTTTGTAGAATAATTCCAGAATTTGTAAAAATAATGATGATGTTCTGAACAATAGTTTTCAAAGATCTTGAAGGAATATTCCTGAGCTTCTTCTGTGACAATTTCTAGTCCAGATGTGATAACTTTTGAATGTTCTTTTCTTGAAAACCAAGGATTTGTTAGAGAAATATGCACTTTTTCTTGATTTTCATTCATGTGTCATGAATATGTAAAAATAATAAATATGTTGACACCTGATGAATAAACACAGAAAATCTTGTGGTAGAATGATAACTGGAACTCAACTCAATGTGAACTAACACATTCTTCACACACAGTGTAGAGCATAATTTCATCTATGCTGGCATTGAATTTTTTTTTACTATGTAGATGTTCAGTACATTATATAATATATAAAATGAACTAAAATTAAATTTCTAAGAAGAAAAAGAGAGAACTATATTGTTAAGTAAAATAACCTGAAATTCTATAGCCAGGAAATATATTTATCTGCCTTTTTTAGGAAAGTGGGGATAGTTAAATTCATTTGATTTGATTCCAGGTAATAAAGTCTACTTAGTTCATATATGTTTATACACAGACATCTGTTAATCCAAACTGCAGTTTGTTCACACCTTTATTTGATGTAATATAGGTGAAGTTATTCAGGGTTGTCCCATGGAAGATCTAAAATTATGTCATATGTCAAATTAAGCATAATTTGAGGAAATTCCTTATCAATCATGTCATCTATAAATCTGAGTCTAGGAGGAACCTGCTGTCAACCTATTTCTTTCACTTGACACTAAGTTACTATGAGTAGTGATAATGAGTGAAAAATATTTTGAGTCTATGGATAGTGTTGGGTACAAGTGTTGTTCAGTCATTTCAAAGGAATGCACATTGTGGTGGTCGCAAACATACACCTGTAGGATGAACTTGCAAATATACTAAGCCACATGAAGGCCTCAGTGTGGTTTGTCAAGATCATCCTGATTCACAAGGACCCGTCTTTCCCTCGCCTTAGAGGGAACAGAACCCAAGTCCTGGAAACTGCCTTTAAGACTCCAAATTTGTTTTGGAGAGGGTAAAAGAACACCAATGTTGGAGAGGACTATGATGAGTTTTAGTTAAAAATTGATTTCTAAATGTGGAATCAGAATAAAGTAATACATGTGTAATATAAGCATATATCATTGTTTCTAAATTATCATGTTAAATTTCATAAATATCTATTAGATCTCCTAAAAAGTTGATATCATCAGGAAAAAACTCCACTTTTATCCTCTTCCTGGGAAATATTTTCTATTCCCATACTGAAATTTTTTCCTAAACTTGGTTTCAGCTTTTATTTTGACACCTGTGTTTGTATATTCAGTTTTTTTTAAATCCAGGATTACTTGCATATATCATCTAATCACCTGTTTTTAATTCAGTGTAATCATACACACACACACACACACACACACACACACACACACACACGTTGATCAGGTGTTTTTACCATCTTTTTTTCTTTATGAGGCAGCAGAAGCACAGAGAAGATACAGAATATGCCCAAGACTGCACAGTGCATTCCCTACTGAAGGTTTGTGTCTCCTCCAAATTCATGTTGAAGCCCTAATGCCAATATGATGGCATGAGAAGTGGGGCCTTTGGGAGGTAATCAGATTTCGATATGCTGGGCGGAGGGCATGTCTCCCAAGATGAGATTAGTGTTCTCAGAATTTCAAAAAGAGACCAGGGCTTACTTGCTCTCCACCAAGTGAGAATACAGTGAGAAGCAGCCAGCTATGAGCAAAAAGAGGGCTCTTTCCAAGAATTCAATCTATCAGTACCTTGACCATTAACTTCCCACCCTCCCAAATGGGGAGAAATAAATGTTTCTTAAGCTTCGAGTATTTTGTTTAGCAGCTAGAACTGACTAGCACAGTCAGTGAAAGGACTTTGTGAATATACAATGAAATAATGTATGCAAAGTGGTCTATGAATATAAGCTATTGCATTATCACCTTCATCATCATTACCATTTTCCTAACCAAATGGCATAGGAGCTATTTTTCACACCTAATTCAATTCCAAAAGAAGCCACTGATATTTCTCCAGCAGAAAGAGGTTATGACTGCTCCAGATGAGTTACTACCTAGATTTTCAGGTTGTTTGTGGCCATTTTATGGATCTACATAGACCTTTGGCTGCTCTGTAAATGAGTTTTCTGGCCCATCATGAGATTTATACCCCTGTGCCATCAATACCATCCCCTTTTAGGGTGTCCAATTATGACCAGTGATTTACATCTCGAGCCATTCTGAAACCCATGTGGATTTTCTCTTTCTCAGAGGTCTATAAAAACATGAATGACAGGTGATGTCACTGAACAACAAAGATGGGAGAGGACAGCTTGAAGAGCCTGGAGAGGAGCCAAGCAATCAGAGAAAAAAATAACACTAAGAGTGGAGGAGGCCAACCTCTGTCCAGAGGGCTCTGGGAAGAGCCAGCCTGATTTCCTTCTGGGACCTGCTCATGGGCACTGGCCTGGGCAGGCACCAAGATGTGGTTTCACCAGACTGAGGTTCTGATGGAGTTGGTGTCTGGTGCCAAACTTTAATTCAACTGTTAGCTCTAAAAACAGGAAAGCATATGTTCTAATCAATAAAATGTTCCCTTTTGGACAATATTATGGTACAAAATTCTGATGTTTTTTTCAGATTTAAAAATGTAATAATAAAATATAATATTATTACAGCATAATATTTAAAACAACACAAAATGCAAGCATGGCTTTAGATTTCTCACAAATCATATTTTCCCCCAGATTAAATTTTTATTCAAATATATCATTTATATATCTTTATGGGGTATATTATGGCAACTCAATAGACGTACACAAGTTTTATCATGCAACTTTGATATTACATCCAGGAAGTCCCTATAATGAAACCTGAAATTAGTTTCATTGTGATGAATTACTTTTCCTAGAATTCATACTGTGACAGAGTCTGAGAGACTGTCTCTTCAGGCCCTTCAAGAATTAGGACATTCTAGCACTTCAAGTAGGTGGCGTTGATGCAGGAAAGATGAGTCTGGACACCTGAGGAATTTGGAGGAAGCAGATTTATTTAAGCTGCAGCAATCCAGAGGAGCTAACACCAAACAAGCTCTGGACCCCAGGTCTGGAAATTCTCTAAGATTTCAGTGGGTGGTTACACAGCACAATGTTTAATATAACTTAACTTTGTTCCACATTCATAGGTTGGACAGAGGTTTCACAATTTTTTACACAGAAAACAGAAATTTTCGCACATCAAAAAACTTGATTGGAGACTATTTTTTTTTTTAGGATGTGGATGAGCACAATACCTTTATTTTTATGTGGTGCTGAGAATTGAACAAGGGGCCTCACATGTGCCAGGCAAGTGCTCTATCACTGAGCCACAACCCCAGCCCTGCAGGCCTAACTCTTACAAGAAAGAGGAACCTGGCCTTCACAACAAAAAGGAGCTCAAAGCACAATGAGTGCTCTGGAAATTTTGTTGACTTCTTAAAATAATCTCTTCTTGATTAGGAGAGAGACTTGTGTGTTACAATTAAGGTGGGAGTCTTTTGGAAACTACAGCATTACCCCTTTGATGCTCATTATTTAATCCTCTAAGTCAAAGGGCATTATTATCTTCTTGGCTTAAAGGTTTATATGATGTAATATCATAGTTGTTGTTTCTCTTTTTTAAAAAAGAAACCTGCTTCTATTGTAGAACCACTAGTTTTAATGAAAAGAGGAAACAAACATGGAAGCAATACACAAGTTCATAGCACAATCCATGCCATGTCAATTAAGCTTTTGAATCCACCAAGAAAAGGAAACCATCCTCCCAATAGTGAGCTTGGATCTCAACTGCAATGCCCTTTCAGGATTGAACTGGTACATGTGTTTGTTTTCTGATATTATTAACTATGTGTTTGATTGTTATCAGTCCTAGAGTCAAGACAAAACAAGGGACTCTGTATATGACAGAAGTAAGGGGTGGCAATGACAGTATAAGAGCTGTCTTAAAGAGTGAAACTGTCCATTTTCCTTTTGGCTAGTATATCTTTCACCTTGTACATCCAACCCAGAGTGGCTGAAGCAGGGCTGATGTTTCCTCTAGCTTTGGGCACATTCAGGCTAGTCAGCTTCCAGAGTGACTTGAGCAGGGTTGGTGTTCTTCGGATCTTTGAGTTTCTCTGGTGTTTCCTTCTTCCTGATGCTCAGCTTAAGGGGTACAAGTTAAGGAGGGAAAGCTGCAAAAGAATGTACGTAAGAATAAGAGATTTTATTTTCAGGAGGTTCCAAAGCAGGCTAAAAGGAACAAAGTATTACATAATGTATATCTCTGCATATGTACATACATGCATTGACATATTTGGTGACACTCTAAAAATTAGAGTAAGGGATTGTAGATAGTGCTCTATGTGGGGGTGTGACAAGAGGTGGGGGATATCCCAGGAGGCTTGAACTATGTAGACTTAACTCAATGTAACTTTAAACAAATTTGAAAACAGCCTATAATTTCACAACCCTGACCCAACATTGGCTTATGATCTTCCATATATTATCATTTCATCTAAAAAATGAAGTAAATTCAATCGCCTGCTCACAGGTCAATTGCCTTCCAAAGGTGCACCTCTAAGTGGGTTGACTTTAATCTCAGAATATATTTCTGCATGGAAATCATGTCAAATGCCTTCCTGGCTCCCAAAGTTTAGGTACTGCTCAACAGCTTAATTTTACCCCTGGCTTATGCTCCTCACCAACTTTACTTTACCAGATGCAAACCCAAGGTTGTACCTAGTTCTGCACCCTGGTCAAGGTCACCCAGTTAAGAGGGATTTAAATCCAGCTCTACCCAATCTGAAGTCTTTACTTCTCCTCACACTACCACTTAGCCAGACAAACTTGCTTACTTATATTTTTCTTTTCTTGATAATCTCTTGGAAGAAGCCAGTGTTAGGCTAAATTTGGTAGATCTAGGAGGGTATTTTCCCAATAGGCTATTTTTCCTACAAGTCCAGGTATGGCCAGTCTGGCTGTCCCCAGCCTGCTGCAATGTACTGGGGCCTCACGCCACTGCCCAGAGACCCTGTGCCCAGATGACCCTATGTCAAGGACACAGAGTCTCCTCAGGGAAGAGTGGAGGAGTAGGGGAAGGAGACACCATGGAAAGTTCAGGAGAAAGGACCAGAAGGTTCTTCCAGGGCTAGACTCCAAGAGCAGCCAGAGATCCCTCTCTATCTTGCCCTACAGGATCAGGTCTAGACCTGGCCAGCAGCTCCCAGGCTCTAACCCCACCCTCTCACCAGTGAGCTGGACCCACCTAGCCCCACCCACTGCCTGCTGTGAGGACTGCAGCCTTTATTTAAAGTGCTCACTTGTTTATTTGGATGAGTTCCCTCAGTTAGAGCCACAACTCCTCAAGGGTCCTAAGGACTGGTGGCTGGTCCTGGGTGACAAAAGGCAGGCAGCATGCAGTGGAACTTGGTGACGTGACTGTAATGGAGAATGATCAGTTTCCTGGCTCTTATACATCTTGAGCAGAGAAGCATCCTTGGGGTCAATTCACTGCAATGGCACCATAATGAAATGGTGGCATATGGTGGCAAGAGCAGCATCCAGCTGTTTTGGGCACAGGGCATCAGGCGTCAAAAGTCAGGAGTTGAGTATTGGCGTGGGGTGGGAACGACTGTGGCGGTGTCAGCATGCAGCTGTGATTTGGGAGTTCCGTGCTTCCTACTCATGGTGGCGGTGACAGTGGAAGAATCCAGAAACAGTGGTTGTAACAACAGATGCATCCAGCCATGAGTGTTTTCATCTGCCCTAGTGACAAGGGTCTGGCAGCAGTTGCAATGAAGTTGACCCCAGTACTGAGTGTCACTGTCTAGTATCCATGTTAAAGTCTGGTGGCAGCAGGGTGGAGCTCCAGAGTCTGGCAGGGGCGGGAGCAACATGCAGCTGCATCAGGGGTCCAGCCTCAGTATAGGGGTCAGGCACCAGATGTGGGGTAAAGTACAATGACACTGGGGACTTGGTGGGCAGTGTTGGAGTCCATCTGGAGTTTGGAAGTTTGAGTGCTGCACAATGGTGGTGGCACCATAAGAGTTCAGAAGCAGGGGCAGCAACAACAGGCAGCGTCCAGCTGTGAGCATCTGGATCCTGCAGAAGTAAATGGCGTCCAGCTGCAGGACAGTGAAGGTGGCATCCAGTGGCCATGTGGGGAGTCTGGTTGGCTGCAGTGAGAGCTCCTGGCTGGCATGGCAGCAAGGGCATGGGATAGTGGGTGTCAGAGTGATAAGGTAACCAGTAGATGGGATGTCCTCTGTGGTGGAGGCTCCAGGACCTGGTCTTGCGCCTCATCGCCTGGCCTGCTCAGGAAGAAGAATGCGGGAGGCGGTGGTACCCAGGCAGCAGCCCAGGACCTTATACTTCCCAGAGCTGCCATGTCTCGCTCTGGCCATGAGCCCACTGTGTGTCTGCTCACCCCATCACCTGATATAGCCTCTCTACTGAGGAACTAGGCTGTCTGCTAGGTTGGGGCGTTCTTGGGAGAGAACCCCACCATCCCCAGCCACATCTTGCATGGACTGTGGGTGCAGAAAGCAGAGGTCCTAGGACATCTTCACGCCCAAAGTGCATTTCTGTGGCTGGGGGTGGCAGAAGACCAAGACAGAGAACTGCTTGCTCTTAGACTCCCACTGCCACCTGTGCCCTCCACCCTTGTCCCGCCCCAGGGATGCACTTGGAGGGTGAGGATTTTCTAGGCCCCCCCACCTCCCACCTCTGCACTCTGCTACCACAGCCCAGGGGAGATGTAGCTGGGGAGGGTGGGGGCCTTCTCCCAAGGCTGCCCCAGCTGGCAGCAGGCCTACTCATCCCTCAGAGGCTGCAACTCAGGGAGGGGCAGGGTGAACTCAAGGATTAGGTGAGCAGCCTGGTGGACTCAAGGCCAATGCCAGGCATTGCTGGAATGGGCAGCATAAGGTCCTCAGCAGGTGTCTGGGTACCACCAGCTCCTGCGCCCTGCTTCGTGGGCAGGCAGGCCCTACCAGGAGCAATACCAGTTGCCTGGAGGAGCCACTGCAGAGGCCATCACAGCCTCCAGTCGCCCTCTGACTCTGAGGCCTGCTGTCCCAAGCTGTCACCATCACCGCTAACAGAGCTCCATACTGAAGCCACTGGAGTTCCCACAGGGCCACCAGTGATGCCGCAGCCACCATCACTGCACTGGGGCCAGAATCCTGCCACTGCCAGAGGATGAGAATGCAACTCTCTGGATGCCTGGCTTGACGTTGCCACCTACAGACTCCTCAGTTGCCTTTGCCACCACTGCCACCACTTCACTTCAGACACCAATACCTCCACAGATTCCAAACGCCAAGGCTTCACTGCCCAGGCTCCTGCCCATGGCTGTCCTCCAAGCCTGAGGCCAATTCTCCATCCTGCTACTGATACATCTGGGCTCCTCAAACTCCCTTAAGACACGTAGGCTTGCTCTTTGACATTCTCCCCACAGATGGATGCCCCTGCTACAGGATTCTGACACTGCTCCTGGTCACTGGGAACCTCCAAAAGAAACCCTGCTGTGGAACGCTGAGTTTGGCTTCTATATGCTTCAGTCCTAGAAACCAGACTTCTTTCACAGCCACTAGATGCCCTTACAGGTGCCACCTATACCTCCAGGCTTGGGAAGGGTCCAGCACATGCCCTTCCATGCCTGCTGCCTGTTCATATGTGTCAGGGGAATTAACCGTTGATTGGGTTAAAGCTCTCAGAACTGAATCATTTCACTGATAATTCTTGTATTGGCTCACCCATGAGCTTCTGGGGACACCTACTATGTAAAGCACAACACATCTTCATCGAATAGCTTAGCAAGACCTTCTAGATAACTTGCAAGAGCTTCTACATCAGCACTTGTTTCTTTGCCTTGCACTTTTATTTCATGGAGAGGGGCCTCTTGGCAAAAACATAATGCACCAAACTGTGGCAGTTGCAATGAAGTTGGCCCCAGTACTGAGTGTCACTGTCTAGTATCCATGTTAAAGTCTGGTGGCAGCAGGGTGGAGCTCCAGAGTCTGGCAGGGGCGGGAGCAACATGCAGCTGCATCAGGGGTCCAGCCTCAGTATAGGGGTCAGGCACCAGGTGTGGGGTAAAGTACAATGACACTGGGGCCTTGGTGGGCAGTGTTGGAGTCCATCTGGAGTTTGGAAGTTTGAGTGCTGCACAATGGTGGTGGCACCATAAGAGTTCAGAAGCAGGGGCAGCAACAACAGGCAGCGTCCAGCAGTGAGCATCTTGATCCTGCAGAAGTAACTGGCGTCCAGCTGCAGGACAGTGAAGGTGGCATCCAGTGGCCATGTGGGGAGTCTGGTTGGCTGCAGTGAGAGCTCCTGGCTGGCATGGCAGCAAGGGCATGGGATAGTGGGTGTCAGAGTGATAAGGTAACCAGTAGATGGGATGTCCTCTGTGGTGGAGGCTCCAGGACCTGGTCTTGCGCCTCGTCAAGTGGCCTGCTCAGGAACAAGAATGCGGGAGGCGGTGGTACCGAGGCAGCAGCCCAGGACCTTATACTTCCCAGAGCTGCCATGTCTCGCTCTGGCCATGAGCCCACTGTGTGTCTACTCACCCCATCACCTGATATAGCCTCTCTACTGAGGAACTAGGCTGTCTGCTAGGTTGGGGCGTTCTTGGGAGAGAACCCCACCATCCCCAGCCACATCTTGCATGGACTGTGGGTGCAGAAAGCAGAGGTCCTAGGACATCTTCACGCCCAAAGTGCATATCTGTGGCTGGGGGTGGCAGAAGACCAAGACAGAGAACTGCTTGCTCTTAGACTCCCACTGCCACCTGTGCCCTCCACCCTTGTCCCGCCCCAGGGATGCACTTGGAGGGTGAGGATTTTCTAGGCCCCCCCACCTCCCACCTCTGCATTCTGCTACCACAGCCCAGGGGAGATGTAGCTGGGGAGGGTGGGGGCCTTCTCCCAAGGCTGCCCCAGCTGGCAGCAGGCCTACTCATCCCTCAGAGGCTGCAACTCAGGGAGGGGCAGGGTGAACTCAAGGATTAGGTGAGCAGCCTGGTGGACTCAAGGCCAATGCCAGGCATTGCTGGAATGGGCAGCATAAGGTCCTCAGCAGGTGTCTGGGTACCACCAGCTCCTGTGCCCTGCTTCATGGGCAGGCAGGCCCTACCAGGAGCAATACCAGTTGCCTGGAGGAGCCACTCTGAGGCCTGCTGTCCCAAGATTGACCTTCTGGATGACTTGCGAGCGCTTCTACATCGGCACTTGTTTCTTTGCCTTGCACTTTTATTTTATGGAGAGGGGCCTCTTGCCAAAAACATAATGGACCAAACTCTGGCACCTTCAAACCTCTTATGCAGCTTTCTCACTTCTCTTGTCTGTATAACAATCTAAAGTGATGGCCTTATCTGGATTTGACTTCATCTTCATAGAACGTGGTTGTTTCTTATTTTCTTCAGAATATAAAAAGTTTTTCCAGATCAGCAATAAAGCTGTTTTTGCTTTCTAGTCATTTACATATGCCCTGGAGCAGCAATTTAATTTCCTTCTTGAACATTTCCTTTGCATTCTCAGTGTGACAAAGTAGTGTAAGATGCACAGCTTTTTATTTGAAGTGCAAAACGTAAGACTCTTCTTTTTATGTAAACAATACAGACCGTTACTGAGTCATTAACGGTTCTAACTTCAATATTGTGTCTTGAAGAAAAAGATGATGGTGAGCCATGATCTGTGGAGCAATAAGAATGTACATATTTAGGTTTTTATCTTATATGAGAAGGATTTGTAGTGCCACATGACAGTTAAAGTAGATCATAGTATGAGTTATAATGGCCTGAAATCTTCAACACTCATTAGGCAGTCCCTTCTGCTCCATAACAGGGGCATCTATCTCACCTCCTCCTGGATGGCCTGTTTGTATCCTCTCTCACAGCACCTATGAGCTCTACATGGGCTCCATCAGCAGCTTTGTAGTACTGGTGGTGGCACAGCCTGGTGAATGGATTAAGCACTTTTAGGTCAACATAAAAGAATGTCACTAAAAATACTTACAATGCCATAAGAATTAGCATCACAAAAAATAAAGTAGATAATCTCAGAGGGGAGGGGAAGGATAGCTGTGCTGGGGTTATGGCACTGGGTAATGCTCAGGAGCTCACATGTGGGAGATGCCATTGAAAAGTTCAGAACTAGGGAAGTGAGGATAGATTCTAGGAGATGTGGAGGGCTGTGGCCTAATAGTTTCTTGACCTCCTGCCTCTATTGTTTTGGACCCTGAATTTATATTGCTGCCAAGAAAGGTGGTTCTCTTTCAGAGGATGGGATGGCAGCTTGGAGCACCATATGTACCATACATATATACCAAGTGGAAGATAATGTTCAATATCCACTGACCTACTTATTGGCAGCTAAGCTTCCTCCTCTTCTTGAAGGTTCAGTGGCCACTGGTGGCTCCATATCCTCCTGTGTGGTCAATGCTGGTGGAGGACCAACCTCTGATTTTGAGGGCTATTTCTTCTCCTTCACAGGGAATGTGATGATATGCTCCCCCAAATGTAAGCAAGTAAATTGAGCCATGGCTGCTGGAGGCAATTATATCACTTGATATGGTGCTAGAGCTGCAGGAGAAAACACCCAACATGACTGACTTTCCTTGGGCCTTTCCCAATTCACACTAGAACCCTGCCTCTGAGAATAGTCCTGGCCCTCCTCCACAATTGGCCATCTTCCCAGACTAGGTTCCACCAGCTGAAGGATGTCAGAGTTGTGTGTCTTGGGAACATATGGCAGATCCCAGGGGCACCAGCTGAGATTCCTCTGCACACACCTTCACTCATCCACCCCAGACCCCATCATCAGAGAGCTCAGACTTACAGGATCTGTGTTCTTCAGCTCGGGAAGCACATGGAAGTTCCCCTCTGATTCAGGCATAATGATCAACAGGAAGGTCCTGAGAAGCTTCAGGTTGTCCAAGTCTTGGGACCTCAAAAATATTCTGGATAGAGGTACAGCTGCATTTTGATGATGGAGCAGAGGGTGCTGTGGAATGTGGAGTGAAACAGGGAGTCATGACGCACAGGGCCTCTCTTTTAACTGGAACCTCCCAAGGTCCCTGCATCATGGGTTCCCAAACAGTAGCCAGGCAAGTCCATGCACCAGATCAAAAGGGCAACCTGTGAGGCACATGTGTGGGTAAGGGGCTCCCCACACTTGCTCTCCGGTCTCTGTACAGATAACTAGTGGCATCCTGGGTTTGGATTGGCTGTGTTGGAAAGGGATCCACACAGGGCTTGGCTCTGAGGCCCCAACCACTGCTCTGTTCCTTTGGTGCCCAGAATCAAATGCAGAACAATATGTTCTTTCTACAGGGTAAACCCCAGGGTTGAGTCCTCTGCAGGAAATCACACAGGGTGGAAATTGGGATTTGCCCAGCCATCATTTATAAGAGCTCCCCATGAAACAGGAGCCCTCCTGACTGGCCCAAAGAACACCCCCTTCTTTCCTTGAAGCTACTCCTCACAAACATCTGGCTGCAGGTTTCTATACCTAGAGATGGTGAGGAGGCTGACACCTCTAACATCCTGTGCCCCTCATCTGCCAAGATGGCTGGTGGGCTTGACTAACTTCCTGACAATACTGGAACTCCAGGAGGACTAGTAGGTTTGTCTGCATTGATTCCTAAAGAATAGGCCAAATGATGGCCCATGGTGGTGCTACACATACATTTGAGTGATGACTGAGCCAAACCACCTACTGCCTAGCTCTTGAGGGCCAGGACCCTATTCGTTTCTCCCCAGGTGTCCCTATTCTGGCTACATGCAGGTTGGAATGCTCCCAGATGCAATCCACAGACTCCTTCCTAAATGTGGAAATTGTTTTTCCTGAAGCTTCAGAGTGGTGAGGCCCGAGGCAGAGAACTTTCTCACAGGGAGGGGATATGCCCACAGGGTAAGGCCAGAGCTATAGGCTGCCTATAGTTACACAGAACCAGACCTGAGGCAGACACTCTTTGGGCTCATCCTACTCGGTTTTCTAAACATCCAGGCAGGATGCTCCTCTGAAAACACTACTTTCCCCAGAGCTGACTGAGTTCCCAGAATTCCCAGCACCACGCAGGAGATGGTCATGTGCCAGGGCTTGGAAGACATGCACATCTTTTACACAGCAGCTCCAGCACCTTCTGAGGAATGTCCAAATTTGGGGAGGAATGCAGTACCTTTCAAGAATTGAAGACAGTAGCTGCTGCATAGTAAGTGTGCATACATTTGTTTTAGTAGCACCACCTACCACTGTGTTTCTGGCCCATGCTCATGGATATGGTTTCTTCAACTCTTCATGGTAACTCAATGTGATGGGTATATCCCCCCTCTAGAGATGAGGAAAATGAGTCATGGTCAGATGAAATGACTTGCCACAGAATACTCAGCTACAAGTGCCAGGGTGGGAATTCAAATCCAGGCTGTCCCACACCAAGTCTGGAAGAGAGTACCGTTATTCACTCATTCAACAAACCCCTATGGGTGCCTCCTGGAAGTGAGTGCTTCCTGTGTAAGCCCAAAGATTCATAGCACCCATGCAATGTAGGTCCCACTTTTACCATTCCCAAGCTTCCAATGAGGCTGCTGACCTAGGAAGGCAAGGCCCATCAGGCCTGTGAGGAGACTGCACTTTGCATCAGTGAAGCTCCACATGGATTCAGGTTGCTCTTTCCTGATGGCCAACGCACCTGCTTCCTCAGATCACAGCCAGGAAACATCATGGTCATGGCCAAAGGTGGGTTCATGTCATTCTACAACTGTCCATTCCCACAGAATGTGCATCAGCAAGAGGAAAGACTAAGGTTAGCTCCAGACTCTAGGTGACAATGATGTGGGTTTCTGAACTGGAACAAATGTGACTCTCTGGTGGGTAGTGATGGTGACAGAGGCAGAGGCTGGGCAGGGATGGGAGCATTTGGGAAATCTCTGTTCTTCCCCTCAATTTTGAGCTTAAAAATTCTCTCAAAAGTTATCAAGTAAAAAACAAGAGGAGGAAGAAGTGTGCTTTGTCACTCTGCACCGGGAGAGGCTGAGGGCAGGCAACCAGAGCTTGGGGCAAACAGACCCAGCACCTCCTTCCCAACCTGCCTCTCAGCAAGCTCAGCACAGCATGGTCTTCAAGGGGCTTTGGGGTCTTTATAGAGAAGCTGTCTGATGGTGACAGCTCAGAAGCCCTGCCTGACACCTCCTCAGAAGGCCTTGAGGGGAGACTCAGATTTAGGGTGGCCCACCTCTCCCTCTCTGTCCCTGGGCTGTCCCTACTTATCTCCACTCCACCCCTGCTCCCTCAGAGGCTGCCAGCTGCTTGCTGCCTGAGCACCTTTGAGCTGCCCTTCCCACTTCTTGGCCCAGCAGCTCCTGTCCATCAATAAGCTCTCAGCGCTCATGACACTTCCTCTGAGAAGCCCATTCTGACTGCCACCTAGGAACACCCTGACCCTCTCTCTCCTCTGTTTCCTCAACCATTTCTGAATTCATCCTATGTCTTCATCAGTTTACTTGTCCTCGCTCGGTCTCTCCTTCTAGACTGTGGGCTCCAAGAGGGTAGGGGCCTTCCTTGTGCTCACTGTTGTCTCCACAGCTCCCCCAGGATTGGAAAGGAGGGCTTGGAAGCTGTGGAAAAGTCATAGGGTGAGGATATAATGAGAAGTGGGTCAGCTGCAACCTGAGGGAGGGCCCTCACCGTACCCTGCCATCCTGGCCCCCTGATCTTGGCCTGCCAGCCTTCAGATCTGTGAGAAATCAGTCTGATGTTTCAAAGCCACACAGTTGATGGTCGTAGTTACAACTGCCTCCACTGATTAAGACCTGGGCAATCTGAGCCAGGCTTGGGTACTGCACTCAGGACACTTGGAGGTACCCAGGAAAGCTGAGGATGCTCTGTCCATGTAGCCAGTTGGTGTCTGTTTGTACAATATCAGGGTCTGCTCACATGATCCAGTGGACACCTGGCAAATAGTAAGCCTGCAGGCAGCACTTAAGACCACAGACAGGCACAGGGGCAAAATCAGCCACCTCTACTGCAAGGGGCTGTGTTCTAAATGCGGCTGCTCTCACCCCTTCAGTGGGGACATCTGTGGCTTGCCTGCTTGGCTTTCATCTCCCTGTCTCATCATTTACCCTTGAATATTTTTGGTGACTCTTTCTTTCTCTCACACAATGATTCAGCCCCTCCAGGCTTGACCACTGAGATCAATCCATCCCACCATGATGGGCAGAAAGAAGCAGTGACCCAGGCTGGCCCATGACTTTCACTATCATCATTAGGACACTGTCTTTTCCTCCAATGCCAAACTAGAAGATTGTGTCTCTAAAGCTGCTTGGCAACATGCCACCACCCCCAGAGACAGGGTGGGCAAAGAAGGCAGTGTCGGGAGATGGAGCGAGGCAGTGTCCTGATGATGACACTGCAACCTCTGGATAAAGCTGTGCCTGAATCTGTTGTGTTCAGCCCACAACTCCCAAACATGTGAACCAAAGCAACCCACTTGTCAGCCTTTCTTTCTCCTGTAAACTTATGCTTGTTTACTTATTGATCTAGCTAACAGTGTTAGGGTTTATCCAATTTGAAAGGTGGACCGCTTTGCTGCTTCATAGCTGTCTGGCCTTGGCTCAAGTCCGTAAACCCTCAGAGCTTCAACTTCCTTCCTAGTAAAGAGGAGTTGCTACTTTCACCTACACAAGAGGAAGTCAGCCTTGTAGATTATAGGAGACAAGGCAAAGCACTTAGGATTGATGTTTGATGAACTGGAGATTCTATAATTCTAGTCTACTAATTAAGCATGATTGACTGAAGAATAACTACAGGGAATGCTTTCAAAGACCCAAGTATCACTGAGTGTCTGACTCCTAGGGCCTCAGCTATCTGATTTTTCAATGTGGCCTCGGTATGGCAGCAACTGTTGCATTCCATAGAACACCCACAATCTGAGCTCCTAAAACATCAGGAACAGAAAAAGCATAAAAATATGGATCTTCCATCTTCTCATATCACTAAAAGAAAAACACAGTGACCCATCTGAATTTAGAACTCTGAAACCCCTCACCCAAGGGCTCAGGACAACTCCATGGCAGGATCAGGAGGCTCCCCCCAAAGAGCTTTTCCCTTTGGACATCAAGAAATACCCCTTGCATTCAACATATAGCACAGCTCTGGGGCCTGCGGCACCCCTACCAAGGGCTTATCCAGGTGATCAAGCTCATGCTCTGAGAGCATCTGCAAAGTCATCTGTGAGCACAGGGCAGAAACTGACCCCCTGCAGCTGAGTCCATCTTGCTCCCACTGGAGTGAGCGAAGCAGTCCTTCCTGCATACACATGGCACCACTAGAACAGGTCAGCAACACTGCTGCACAAGGGAAAAGAGACTGTCATTCCAGAGGTTCAGGTGCTACTAAATGGGCAGGACCACAATTTGAACCCAGGACTGTCTGATTCCAAACTCTGGCCCTTTGCCAACTCCAACTCACACTCCCAGCATAGGTCACAACCGCCTGTGGGCTGTTGGTTGCAGCTGCAGAGCAATGTAAAGCACGGTTTGCAGCCAGATCCCTGGGTGAACTACTCACTATCTCTGTGACCTTAGGCAAGATACCTGCCATGTCCTTGTCCCAGTTTTCTAATGCACCAGTGAAGGTGTGTTGTTCACTCCACAGAGCATGGGGGTGCTTAAATGAGATTGTCTATTGAACAGCTAGGTATCATATGGTAATTTTTGTTTTGTTTGTTTGTTTTTATGCCTTTATTTACTCAGGATGTCTTTAACTGAATCCTAGGCCTCCTGGAGGGGAGCAAGCCTTATCAGCTGCTGTTTTATTCTATCTTAAGTACAGCCTTGGCAAATTCCAGGGAGGACCGGTCACAGAGCGTGGTGCCAGCTGGTGGCTAGAACCTAGGGCTCACCAGAGGTGGTGGTCAGCTCTAGAACCTCCTGTGCTTAGAAAGCAGGGACAGGGGATGTGAGCAGGGACTTTTTAGGAATCACATGGTTGTTAGGGACAGAGGCCTGGGAACAAGGCTCAGGCCATGTCCTGTTGCATCAGGTGCCTGAAGCCTTAGCAATTTTGCAGGCCCATGGGGGTGACAAAAGTGCCCTTTCCTACTTGTTAACCCATGACAAAATCCTCCCCCAAGCTACTACAGCACCTCACGAGGCTTCTGCAGGGAGACCCAACAGCATGGCACAGGAGACACAAGCAAACAAGAAAGCCAGGCCCCTCTTGCCACTCTCACTATTGATAACCAGGAAGATCAAGGCTACCAGACACCCGACACTATCCAAAGCTCCCAGGAGCTGTGCTGCCAGAGTCCCGAAACAGCCTCAAAACACATCGTATGGGTGGGACAGCATTATTCATGAGAAGTTCTGCCCCCATGAGCCTACACACAGGCTCAACTGAGTCAATCCTACAGGACTCAAGGGACCCAGAAATGTCCTTCTTGGAAGTTCTGTGCCCATTCAATGAACAAGGATTCTGCCACCCCTACTCTGAATGCTGAAAAGTGGAGGCTGAGCCTGGGGTTCCCAGCCCAGAGGCAAAATTCTGCAAAGAATAGGCCCAAGTTTCCTCTTTGGCCTGACACCCTAGTGACCGTGCTTCCTTCCTACTGGTCCCTGATACTTCCATGTACCTCCTCTGGTCCAAACTCCCCCAGGGCTCCCATCTTACCCAGGGTGAGGGCCAAAGACCACAGCAGCCACGAGACTCTGCAAGGTGGACCCTGTTCTTTCTCTGACAGCATCATCACTCTCCTCCTTCACTCTGCTCTGGTTTCATTGGCCACCTTGCTACTCTGTCTTCCCAGCTCAAGATCTTGCAGGTGTTGATAATTCTGCCAGGAACACCCTTCCTGAAGGAGTGTATGTCCTCCCTTCCTTCAACGCTCTGCTCAAACATTATCCCCTCAGCGAGGCCAAGCTGACCACCACCTCTGGTGAGCCCTTTCCCTGTCTTTCTGACCTTCATGTCTGCCATGGAACTTATTATTTATCTACCTGTCCTCAGACTGGATTGTACTCTCAATGAAAGCATGTGAGTAAGTGCTCAATTTGCATCTGCACGAGGAGGGGAGCCTCAGTGGTGTTCAGTTCATCCACCACATGATGCCACCCCTAACACACACACACACACACACACAGAGAGAGAGAGACAGACAGACAGACAACAGACAGACAGACAGACCAGGCTGGCCCAAAATGTCTACACATTGTAAGACCTCGAGCTGACAGCTCACAAGATGCAAACATGGCTGCAAAGGGGTGCCAGGCTGAGCAATGGTGGGGGGTGACAAGAGAAGGGCAAATCTCACACACACACATACACACACACACAAATCATAGCCTTATTTATTCATATATACTCATGCATTACACTAAACAGACTCACAAAAACAGTTCACACCGATTCACATGCAATGTCTGGAAATGCACTTGGACATCTGCAGACAGATGCACATACATTCTCATACTCACACACTGCAGCCCAAACTCCACACATATGCACACCACACACACACATACACACACACACACACACACACACACACACACACACAGAGCCATGTGTGTACCCACGCACACTCAGTCCAGACCTGCAGATGCCATCCTCAGCCCGGCCACTCTAAATGTTCCCTACCTCTACAGGGACCTGAGAGGTGACTAGCTATACATCCAGAGGCTGGACTAATCTCCACCATGGCCCAAGGGACAGTAAATGGGCAGCAGGGCAGCAGAAGTCTGTTTGTCATTCTCCTGTGTTAGGTGGTTAAGATGATGGGATGCTGCCTGCCAATGGAGCAGTCCACAGACCTGAGACCCCCAAGAAGTGGCCTCTGTCTCCTGGTGGTGGTGGCTCTGGGTACTGAGAATGTGTGCGTGCAGGAGGGAGTCTTTTTGTCCCCAAACTGAACCTCTCCTTTTCTGAACGCTGGGCCCTCTTTGGCAGGTCCACTCAACATGGTCCTCCCCAAACAGGCCTACCTGTCCCCAGGAGCTTGTCTCTCCTTTAAGGCCCCCTCACTGAGACCCACACAACTGTTCCTGCACAACAGGGGGTCCCAACCAGACACCTCAAGGTATGCCCCCAACCTGGAGGATCTTCACACTGCATCCACCCCTGCACACAGCTTAAAGACACCACAGGTACCCCATACCTCCAGCCCCAGAACCCTAAACACATGGGTCATCCCTCCAGCCCTCCAGAGGTAGATGCTCATCCTGGGTGAGCCTGCCTACAGTGTGGCAGCTCCTGTCACCAGGGAGCACCCCTCCAAGAACCATTGGCCCCCACCCAAGTTGGCTGTGCCTTCCCAGATGTGCGGCCTGCACCTACCTTCTTCCTCAAGGTCAGCAGCAGCTTCAATACTCTGCAGCAGCTTCTGCCTTATGCCAGGTCTTCATCTCTAGGGGACAAGCCGGTGGGCATGGGTGACCACATGGTAGGAGCATCCAGGGCTGTCCACTCCCCAGCCCACCTTGACCTTCCTTACCTGAGGGAGCAGCAGCCATGGCTCTCACAGTGTCCTCTGAACAGAAAGGGATGGGGGACCCTTGGGAATATGTGCCTGGTAAGGGCAGTGTGTTTGGTGTGCTACAACTCAGGTGGGCATGGGTAGAGCCAGGGACTGCCAAGTTCTGAACTCAGGGTCAGGTGCCTCCAACTGCAGTTGGACCATTCACTAGGAGGGCACCATCACCTAAGATCAGCTTGGAAAGTGTTGGGAAATTTTCCTGGAGACCAAAGCCTCACTCAGGATCTGAGGATCTGCTCACCTGATCCACGCTGCCCTCACATGGACTCATACCAGCATCACAGAGCAATGGTGCAGTAGCTTAACCACAAGAGGCCTCTGCTTCCTGCGGTGTCACTTCAGCGCCCTCTACTGAGGAAGCCGACAGCATGCACTGTGTAAATGGGAAATGATGTAAATCCAGGCTATGGTGGAGGAGCAAACACTGAAGGAAGGAAGGAAATAAAATCGGAGCCAACATTAATGAACTTGACAACAAACATAACAACACTAAGGACCAATAAAACAGTTGTTTCTTTAAAAAGGTAAACAAGATTGAAAAGCCCCCATGCTAAAATAACCAAGAAAAAAGCAGAGAAAAGCCAAGTTTATAAAATTAGAGATTGTAGATATCATAGATATCACAGAAATCCAGCGGATCATTAGAGACTATTTTGAAAACTTGTACTCCCATACATTGGAAAACCTAGAAGAAATGAATACATTTCTAGATAAATAGGATCTCCCCAAACTGAATCCAGAGCAAAAGAAAACCCAAACATACCAATGACTTGTAATGAGATGGAAGGCTTTTCATTACTGTCTCTAACAAAGAAAAACTCAGGGCTGGCTGGACTCCCAGCTGAGGTCTACCGAAAATCTTTGAAGAAGAAGTGATGCCAAAACTCCTCAAATTACTCCATGAAATACAAAGGGATGGAACACATTCCAAATTTATAAAGCCAGCATTGCACACATACCCAAACCAGATAAGGACACATCAAGGAAAAAAACCTACACATCAACATCCCCAAAGAACTTAGATGCACAAATATTGGATGTACGTTTTCTCTGATATGCAAAAAAATAAAGAACAAAAAGGAAAAGGAATGTGGGAAAGATGAGTAGAGAAAAGGGACCAAGTGGTAGGGGTAGGGGAACTGAGCCATATTGCATCAGTAAAAATATGGGGAAAATGATAAAGATTTCCAAGAAGTCTTGATACTAACCCCAACAACTGAGACAACCAGTCATTAAGAGAATGGAACAGCTCTCAAAAACTGAGAGGTATCTCATTTCGCATAAAACCACTGTTTGCTTGTTTTGGGGGGTGGGGAGAGAGGGGACTTGTCAATTAGCCTACCCTTTAATAGAGACAAAATGCCACAAGATATTTGTTTGATGGCATCGGAGGAAGCCCTAAAAGAAACTCCAACACAAGTCTTCACAGGTGTCAGCTTTCTGAGGCAGGCAACATGGCTCTCAGTAAATTAAGTGTCCTGGTAGAAATGTGAAGTGATCCAAATCAAGCTAAAGGACAGCTGGAATCCTAGAGGTGATGACCCAACCAAGAGCTGCTCCTGGATACTACATTCCCCCACCCCCACTTTGGGTAGTAGTTATGACCGTTTGATTTTTTCTCGTGAAATTTATAAAATAGGTGCAGAATAACCATCTTAGTGTATTCTACTGTGATTAAGTGTTTTGTTCACACAGAAAACACTCTACTGCCATCCCAATTCCAGAAAGTGGGAAGATGTACTCAGGGGGCACTCTTCCTCTGTCAAAGCAGAATGACATCAATGCCTCAAGAATATGTTACACCCTTGAAGTGATTTTTCCCTAGGTTCAAAAACAAGTGAGTTTTCTTGTTCTTCCTGGCCCAGGTGTTCTGATGCCAGGCCTGCACTCTCTTTTAAGATGTTTGTGATGGTGATTGGCCCAAGACTCACAAACTGCACAAAGGATCCAAAAGAAGAGGCCACCTCAGAAAGGGCAAAGTGTGGGCAGTGGGGCCCCTAGTGGATGAGACAGATGATTCAGACCCTTCAAGACCATTTTCCCATCTCCAAAACCTATAGGGAGCAATTTAAACCCATTATAGACTGCTTACTTGCCCAGGGACCCCGCTTTCCTACTGACTCCCCCTGAAACACTCCCAAATTGCCAGGATGCAAACCCTCAGGAGCCTATCACTTAGTCCAGAATCTTCGCCTAATGAATGAGACAGTTATTCCCATCCACCTGGTGGTTCCCAATCCTGACACTCTTCTTTCTCATGTCCCCCCTTTGAACACTCACTTTATTGTCCTGGATCTTAAAGATGCATTCTTTTCTGTGTCCCTCCATCCTGACTCTTATTAGCTCTTTGCCTTCACATGGGAAGGTATCATCAGCTGACCTGGACAGTCCTACCCCAAGGCTTCAGGGACAGTCCCTATCTCTTTGGGCAAGGCTTGGCATGGGATCTAACTGCTTGTGACAGCACACTTGGGGCAGCACACTCTTACAATATGTGAATGACCTTCTATGCGGTTCATCATTCAAGGCTTGTGAACTCACACTGCTCAGCTCCTCGATCTCCTGGGGTCCCTGGACTATTGGGCCTCTCCAGCCAAAGCCCAGCTTACTACCTCTTCAGTTAATTATTTAGGTACACTTCTCACTTCAACCTCTAAAAGCCTCACATCAGACAGAATTCAAGCTCTCCATGACCTACAACCACCCAAAACAGTGGAATACACCCTCTCTTTCCTGGGTCTGGCAGACTTTTTCAGGCATTGGGTTCCCCACTTTGCACTTCTTACCAACCCCTTATACAAGGCCACTAAGGAGACCCCTCATTGGACCCTCACCTCCCCTAAGCTAGTAGCCAATTCCTTTTACAAACTCAGGAATGCTCTTACATATTCTTACACTCTCTCTCTCTTCCTAACCCTAAACACCCTTTCCACCTCGTTATGGATGAAAGACAGGGTATCACCACTGGCCTCCTCGCTCAGCCAACTGCACCCTCCTATAAGCCGATGGGATACCTCTTCAAGCAGCTTCACTCTATGGTTCATGATGACTACCGAGAAATGTTATAAAATTTTATGTTCTCCTGAGAAGTCAACTCAAATATATCTCTAAAAGACAACAAAGAGAGCCTAGCTTATTTAAAGTTTAAAAATGTTTTGCCTCTTTCCCTTAAGAGGGAATTAAAGGCTCTCTTACCTTTACATAATGATAAATTACGTTCACTAATTAATATTAATTTTAAAATTATGTATAAGTTTTTGTAAAATAATATTCAAGTAAAAAATTAAGATTAGTTTCAAAATCAAAACATCTTGCCTAAGATTGAACAAGCGGCCACCATACCTACGTTAAAATTCTTTCATATCATTCCAAGATAAGACAATTGTTCAAGTTTATTTAAAATTAAATTCAGAAGATAGGCTTTTGTCATAAAGATTATTCCTAAAGTAAACAAAAACACTATATATAAATAAGTAAATGTTTCAAATTATAAAAATTATATTCCTTAATTTATAACTATTATAAAATTAAATCTTTTACTCTTATTAGTTTTATATTGTATTATCCTTACAAGTTTCAAAACTATTATCTCGTAAAGCCTTATGCAAGTACAAATTTTAATGTAACAACTGAAGGTAATTTATAATAATAAGGTGATTACTTATAAGACAAACAAGTTGTAATTCTGTATTTTAGTATCTATACTGGCCCCAGTTTATACTTTTATTGCTTAGCCCATTAGTAGAGACAAAGGAAAATCATAAGACTCATAAAAACAAACAAAACAACAAAAATCTAGGCCTCCTTTTGCTGTGGTGCCCTCTTTGGTTCGACAGCATGGACTTTAACAATCCTCCCTTGCATCACAGGTCACTCTTGCTAATTTTCCTGGCCAAATAAAAATATGTATTGTCACTTCTTGCTGTTTAAATACTTGTACAGTGCTGGGCCATTCTCTAAAGCTAATGGTGGTCCAGTTTATATCAACTTTTTTCTACAATTTTAAAAATAAAAAGGGGGAAACAAAATCCCATATAACCCCACTAAATCTCACAATTATTTTGAAAAGTTTCAAAGTTGTGATATTAAAAGTCTCACTCCTGCTGAGTGACACATGGAGCTTCACTGGGGTGGATGCCCTGGCCAAATTGAGTCTTCAAGGGCTACAGCATGCCAGACTCACCATCCTATGGTGGAGGTGATAGGATGCCCAGTGGCCCCATGGCGTGGAGGCAGGGCCAGCTGAGGCCCAGATGGGGGCAGTGGAAGACTGTTGGGATCTAGGCAGCGTCAGTCCTACCTGGGTAGAGGGGCTGAAGGTGTTAAAGCCCAAGTGTGTTCTTAGCGCTTTCTCGCGCTTCTTGTTTCTCCACGTGGGCTGATGACCATGGCTCCAAAAGCAGAGATCAGATCTGGGAGCCAGTCTGGGCTCCCAGGCCTCATAGATACATTATGGGAGGACGTCAAAGTAGAGGTTGATTTTGAGGATGTGGTGCTGGTTCCCCCAGGAGAGCTTAAGCCTTTCTGTGTGGGCAGGCTTTGGGGGATGGCAGTAACTGTGGCCACACCAGACGTTGCTTTCCCTGGGGTGTGCCTTGCTTTCTGTCCCTTGGTCCCCATGGTGGTGCTCTGGCTAGGGGCACTGGAGGTGTTCTGTTCTAACTGTGCCCCATGTTGCTGCCTGTTGCTTGGGGTACCTCCTCTTTTGGAGGAGATACACAAGGCCTCAAAAGCTATAATGAGTTCAGGGAGCATGTCATGGCTCCCAGATCCTCTCGATGTCATTGGGACCAAAGGGTAACTAGAGGTAGCCTTACTGGCTGTACTGCTTGTCCCGCAAGGTGAGCTTAGGTGTTTCTGGGTGGGCAGGCTTTGAGGGATGGCAGTCAGTGTAGGAACATGAGTGTTTCCTTGCCCCTTTGTTCCCTTTTCTGTGTGTTTCCCCAGTGCCACGGTGGTACTGTGGCTAGGGGCACTGGAGGTGTTCTGTACCAACTGTGCCCCTTGTTGCTGCCTGTTGCTTGGGGTACCTCCTCTTTGGGAGGAGATACACAAGGCCCCCAAAGCTGTAATGAGTTCAGGGAGCAAGTCTTGGCTCCCTGATCCTCTTGATGTCATTGGGACCAAAGAGAAACTAGAGATACCCTTTGTAGTGCTTGTCTCCTGAGGTGAGTTTTGGTGTTTCTGGGTGAGCAGGCTTTGAGGGATGGCACTCAGGGTAGAAATTCTACTGTTTTCTTGCCCCTTTTTAACCTCTTTTGTGTTTTTCCTGGGTGCCATGGTGGTACTCTGGCTAGGGGCACTGGAGGTTTTCCGTTCCAACCTTGCCCCATGTTGCTGCCTGTTGCTTGGGGATTCTCCTCTTTGGGAGGAGCTACACCAGGCCCCAAAGGCTGACATCATTTCAGGGAGCAAGTCTGGGCTCTCTGATCTCCTTGATGTCCCAGGGGCCATAGGGAGACTAGAGATGCCCTTTTCAGTGGTAGTACTTGTCCCCTGAGGTGAGCTTAGGTGTTTCTGGGTGGGCAGGCTTTGAGGGATGGCACTCGGGGTAGGAACTCCACTCTTTCCTTGCTCTTTTTGACCCTCTTTGGTGTGCTTTCTGGGTGCCATGGTGCTGCTCTGGTGAGGGGCACTGGAGAGGTTCTGTTCCAAACTTTCCCCATGTTGCTGCCTGGTGCTTGGGGTTTCTCCTCTTTGGGAGGAGCTACACCAGGCCCCAAAGGCTGACATGAGGTCAGGAAGCAAGTCTGGGCTCTCTGATCTACTTGATGTCCCAGGGACTGAAGGCAAACGATAGATACCCTTTTCAGTGGGAGTGCTTGTCCCCTGAGGTAAGCTTTGATGTTTCTGGGTGGGCAGGCTTTGAGGAATGGCACTCGGGGTAGGAACTCCACTCTTTCCTTGCCCTTTGTTACCCTTTTTGGTGTGTTTTCTGGGTGCCATGGTGGTGCTCTGGCTAGGGGCACTGGAGGTGTTCTGTTCCAACCTTGCTCCTTGTTGCTGCCTGTTGCTTGGGGTTTCTCCTCTTTGGGAGGAGCTACACCAGGCCCCAAAGGCTGACATGAGGTCAGGAAGCAAGTCTGGGCTCTCTGATCTCCTTGATGTCCCAGGGACTGAAGGGCAACTAGAGATACCCTTTGTAGTACTTGTCCCCTGAGGTGAGCTTTGGTGTTTCTGGGTGGGCAGGCTTTGAGGAATGGCACTCGGGGTAGGAACTCCACTCTTTCCTTGCCCTTTTTTACCCCCTTTTGTGGGTTTTCTGGGTGTCATGGTGGTGCTCTGGCTAGGGGCACTGGAGGTGTCATTTCCCAAACTTGCCCCACGGTGCTCTCTACTTTTGGGGGTTTCTCTACTTTCTGAGCCTGATATTTCCTTGCGTGATGTACGGCCCAAGGACAAGTCTCTCCTCCCATCTGCCTTTGAGGTCACTGCATGTGTCTGGGTGCTGCCACGAGGACCCACAGTGGAGTTTCTATGTTTCTCAGACCCAAGGGCTGAGTAGTTTAGGCTGCCCACGCTCAAGGGTGGCATCGGAGCTGCCCCCCCTGGACCTGGAGCTCCTACGTGTCCATGCTGACGACAGCTGACAAAGCTAGGGGCTCCAGGCTTCATCCCACCAGGAACCCCAGAACTGGGTGAGACGGTGGCTCCAGGGGTGAGAGGCTGCTTCCCCTGCAGAATGTGTCCTCGCACCCTTGGAGCTGGAGAGCTGGAGCTTGCTACAGGTGAGGGCCTGTGTGTACAGTAGGGCTTTGGGCCCTGGTGAGAGCGCCGGAAGCTCCTACCCAAGGTGGAGGGAGGCCCCAGATGTGGGGGCTGTGAAGGCATAGTGGTGTTCGAAAGTGTGACCCCAAAGGGGGCCACTGGCTGTGCAGCCAAGCCTGCCAATGTGCTGAGAGAGGGCCTGGGAGGAAGGGCCAAAGCAGCAATTGGCAGGCTGGGGGAGAGCGGTCCTGTAAGGTTGGTGATGGGAGGATGGCTCTGGGAAGAGACAGCAGAGCTGACCCACACTGGGGTGTGGGCCACCATGGTTGTGCTGCTGGGGGGATGGGGAAAGGTCTGGCTGAGGCCCACTGATGCCAGAGGCCTGGCCCCTCCCGGTGGAGAGGGGACCCCCCCATGGGCTTGTGGGGCCATGGCACAGCTGTTCCCAATGACCTGGGTCTCACCCATCAGAAGACCGTTGATGCGCTGCAGAGCTTTCTTCTTCTCCCTGTCTAGGTCTTCAGCAGTCACTACACAGGCCAGTAACAGAGGTGGTGGCAGCTTCAGAGGTTCCCCTCGGCGGCATTGCAGGAGAGGAAACTTGCGTTTCCGTGGCCCACTGGTGTCTCCCGTGGGTGAGGACTTCTTCTTGGGAAATGGGTGTCCCGCCCTGCCTTCTGCCACTTTCTCACCCTGGGCCTTCTTTGGGGCAATCCCTGGGGATGAAGAACATCCCAGGGGCGGCTCCCCGTTGGATGGGTCTGGAGCCCTCCTCTTCAGGGCTCGCAGACCTCGCGTGGAGCTGTAGGAGCTGCTGATGGGGTTTCTTTTGGGGCAGGAGCTCATGCAGATGGCCCGGGAGCTCTCAGCTCTGTCTTGGGAGCTCTGGGTGCAGAGGTTACTCCACAGAGGCCCAGGCCTGGGCACAAAGGCAGGCACACAGCTATGGGCCCCCAGGGGCCTAAAAGCAGATGCTCTCCCAGTGACCTGAGGGCGCCCCCTCTGATGTTCTGTGTGTACAGGGTGCTCTGCTTGCTCAGCCACCACTTGGCCACTGTCCCCAGGGGCTGTGATCACAGTCCTCCCTGGGCAGGGTTCTTGGGGTGCTGGAAGCTGGCAAGGAGCCACTTCCTGCCCCTGCACCCTACAAGGCGGCTGTCTGAGTCTGCGGCCTGGGATGCAGGAATTCATGAAAGCTGCAGTTGACAGCAGCATCCTCTTCAGGGGACCTGGCATGCCAAGGAAGGAGGCAATATCCAAGTCTCCGAGAAAAGATCCAAGGGCCCGCAGGACCCTGGAAAAGCACCCACCAGGCACATTTCGCAACCGCTGAGGAGCAGTTGCAGGATGGCGGCAAGACGACCTGCGCACAGCCCAGGAAGCCCTTAGTGGCCCACCAGTATAGGGATGTCGGCGCGGCCCATGATCGGGCTTCTGGTGGGACCCTTCTGGCAGGTCTCTGGCCCTCAGCGCCAGGGGCAGGGGTGAGGGACAACACTTGCTGTGAGAAGTCTCCATGGGAGTCTCAGCGAAGGCGCTAGTGGCTAATTCTAGCGTTGATCGCAGAAGGCCTTCTTCCGTGACTCACACAGCTTCAGGAGGAACGGCTGTCACAACTGTTGAAAGGGCGCAGCTGAGGATGGAATGCGTGGAGAACACGCCAGCGCGTGAGGAAAACCGTCAATACCGGACAACAGGCAGGCGCGCGCCAGGAACGGCCCAGCGCGTGCAAATTCCGCGTGCCTGTGCAAAGTCTGCATGCACGTGCAAAGTCCAGGTGCGTGCATCAGATGCGGAAGAAATAGGCAAGGGAACTGCGTGCCTGGTGGGTGCGTGGGTCCTGGGGGGACTGTTGAGTGCTGACACTGGGAGGTGATTCAGATCCCGCTGGTCCACCTCCTGACCCAGTGAGGTTTCCGGGTCATCTCGGAAGGGATGAAAGCAATGTCATTAGATAGGCGGTGCACCAGCAGGGGAGCAAGTGGTGGTGGCATCTCCAGGATCTCGCTTGCTGGGGCTGGGCAAGGACACCTTGTCCTCCCTTGAAGGTGTGAGCTAGGGTTTGTATCTAGCCTTGCTCTGGTGAGGGTGGGCGGGGCTTAGTTTGACAGCCAGGAGCTCTTGCAATGGCAGGAATCCCTCAGCCCATGCCCCGCCCCTGAGCTGTCAGACTGTTGAAAGGGCGCAGCTGAGGAAGGAATGAGTGGAGAACACGCGAGCGTGTGAGGAAAACCCTCAATACTGGAAAAGAGGCAGGCTTGCGCCAGGAACGGACGCGCGCGTGCAAATTCCGCGTGCCTGTGCAAAGTCTGCATGCACGTGCAAAGTCCAGGTGCGTGCATCAGATGCGGAAGAAATAGGCAAGGGAACTGCGTGCCTGGTGGGTGCGTGGGTCCTGGGGGGACTGTTGAGTGCTGACACTGGGAGGTGATTCAGATCCCGCTGGTCCACCTCCTGACCCAGTGAGGTTTCCGGGTCATCTCGGAAGGGATGAAAGCAATGTCATTAGATAGGCGGTGCACCAGCAGGGGAGCAAGTGGTGGTGGCATCTCCAGGATCTCGCTTGCTGGGGCTGGGCAAGGACACCTTGTCCTCCCTTGAAGGTGTGAGCTAGGGTTTGTATCTAGCCTTGCTCTGGTGAGGGTGAGCAGGGCTTAGTTTGACAGCCAGGAGCTCTTGCAATGGCAGGAATCCCTAAGCCCATGCCCCGCCCCTGAGCTGTCAGACTGTTGAAAGGGCGCAGCTGAGGAAGGAATGAGTGGAGAACACGCGAGCATGTGAGGAAAACCCTCAATACTGGAAAACAGGCAGGCTTCCGCCAGGAACGGACGCGCACGTGCAAATTCCGCGTGCCTGTGCAAAGTCTGCATGCACGTGCAAAGTCCAGGTGCGTGCATCAGATGCGGAAGAAATAGGCAAGGGAACTGCGTGCCTGGTGGGTGCGTGGGTCCTGGGGGGACTGTTGAGTGCTGACACTGGGAGGTGATTCAGATCCCGCTGGTCCACCTCCTGACCCAGTGAGGTTTCCGGGTCATCTCGGAAGGGATGAAAGCAATGTCATTAGATAGGCGGTGCACCAGCAGGGGAGCAAGTGGTGGTGGCATCTCCAGGATCTCGCTTGCTGGGGCTGGGCAAGGACACCTTGTCCTCCCTTGAAGGTGTGAGCTAGGGTTTGTATCTAGCCTTGCTCTGGTGAGGGTGGGCGGGGCTTAGTTTGACAGCCAGGAGCTCTTGCAATGGCAGGAATCCCTCAGCCCATGCCCCGCCCCTGAGCTGTCAGACTGTTGAAAGGGCACAGCTGAGGAAGGAATGAGTGGAGAACAGGCCAGCGTGTGAGGAAAACCCTCAATACTGGAAAAGAGGCAGGCTTGTGCCAGGAACGGACGCGCGCCTGCAAATTCCACGTGCCTGTGCAAAGTCTGCATGCACGTGCAAAGTCCAGGTGCATGCATCAGATGCGGAAGAAATAGGCAAGGGAACTGCGTGCCTGGTGGGTGCGTGGGTCCTGGGGGGACTGTTGAGTGCTGACACTGGGAGGTGATTCAGATCCCGCTGGTCCACCTCCTGACCCAGTGAGGTTTCCGGGTCATCTCGGAAGGGATGAAGCAATGTCATTAGATAGGCGGTGCACCAGCAGGGGAGCAAGTGGTGGTGGCATCTCCAGGATCTCGCTTGCTGGGGCTGGGCAAGGACACCTTGTCCTCCCTTGAAGGTGTGAGCTAGGGTTTGTATCTAGCCTTGCTCTGGTGAGGGTGGGCGGGGCTTAGTTTGACAGAGAGGAGCTCTTGCAATGGCAGGAATCCCTCAGCCCATGCCCCGCCCCTGAGCTGTCAGACTGTTGAAAGGGCGCAGCTGAGGAAGGAATGAGTGGAGAACAGGCCAGCGTGTGAGGAAAACCCTCAATAATGGAAAAGAGGCAGGCTTGCGCCAGGAGCGGACGCGCGTGTGCAAATTCCGCGTGCCTGTGCAAAGTCTGCATGCACGTGCAAAGTCCAGGTGCGTGCATCAGATGCGGAAGAAATAGGCAAGGGAACTGCGTGCCTGGTGGGTGCGTGGGTCCTGGGGGGACTGTTGAGTGCTGACACTGGGAGGTGATTCAGATCCCGCTGGTCCACCTCCTGACCCAGTGAGGTTTCCGGGTCATCTCGGAAGGGATGAAAGCAATGTCATTAGATAGGCGGTGCACCAGCAGGGGAGCAAGTGGTGGTGGCATCTCCAGGATCTCGCTTGCTGGGGCTGGGCAAGGACACCTTGTCCTCCCTTGAAGGTGTGAGCTAGGGTTTGTATCTAGCCTTGCTCTGGTGAGGGTGGGCGGGGCTTAGTTTGACAGCCAGGAGCTCTTGCAATGGCAGGAATCCCTCAGCCCATGCCCCGCCCCTGAGATTTCAGACTGTTGAAAGGGCGCAGCTGAGGAAGGAATGAGTGGAGAACACGTGAGCCTGTGAGGAAAACCCTCAATACTGGAAAAGAGGCAGGCTTGCGCCAGGAATGGACGTGCGCCTGCAAATTCCGCGTGCCTGTGCAAAGTCTGCATGCACCTGCAAAGTCCAGGTGCGTGCATCAGATGCGGAAGAAATAGGCAAGGGAACTGCGTGCCTGGTGGGTGCGTGGGTCCTGGGGGGACTGTTGAGTGCTGACACTGGGAGGTGATTCAGATCCGCTGGTCCACCTCCTGACCCAGTGAGGTTTCCGGGTCATCTCGGAAGGGATGAAAGCAATGTCATTAGATAGGCGGTGCACCAGCAGGGGAGCAAGTGGTGGTGGCATCTCCAGGATCTCGCTTGCTGGGGCTGGGCAAGGACACCTTGTCCTCCCTTGAAGGTGTGAGCTAGGGTTTGTATCTAGCCTTGCTCTGGTGAGGGTGGGCGGGGCTTAGTTTGACAGCCAGGAGCTCTTGCAATCACAGGAATCCCTCAGCCCATGCCCCGCCCCTGAGCTGTCAGACTGTTGAAAGGGCGCAGCTGAGGAAGGAATGAGTGGAGAACAGGCCAGCGTGTGAGGAAAACCCTCAATACTGGAAAAGAGGCAGGCTTGCGCCAGGAACGGACGCGCGCGTGCAAATTCCGCCTGCCTGTGCAAAGTCTGCATGCACCTGCAAAGTCCAGGTGCGTGCATCAGATGCGGAAGAAATAGGCAAGGGAACTGCGTGCCTGGTGGGTGCGTGGGTCCTGGGGGGACTGTTGAGTGCTGACACTGGAAGGTGATTCAGATCCCGCTGGTCCACCTCCTGACCCAGTGAGGTTTCCGGGTCATCTCGGAAGGGATGAAAGCAATGTCATTAGATAGGTGGTGCACCAGCAGGGGAGCAAGTGGTGGTGGCATCTCCAGGATCTCGCTTGCTGGGGCTGGGCAAGGACACCTTGTCCTCCCTTGAAGGTGTGAGCTAGGGTTTGTATCTAGCCTTGCTCTGGTGAGGGTGGGCGGGGCTTAGTTTGACAGCCAGGAGCTCTTGCAATGGCAGGAATCCCTCAGCCCATGTCCCGCCCCTGAGCTGTCAGACTGTTGAAAGGGCGCAGCTGAGGAAGGAATGAGTGGAGAACACGCGAGCCTGTGAGGAAAACCCTCAATACTGGAAAAGAGGCAGGCTTGCGCCAGGAACGGACGTGCGCCTGCAAATTCCGTGTGCCTGTGCAAAGTCTGCATGCACGTGCAAAGTCCAGGTGCGTGCATCAGATGCGGAAGAAATAGGCAAGGGAACTGCGTGCCTGGTGGGTGCGTGGGTCCTGGGGGGACTGTTGAGTGCTGACACTGGGAGGTGATTCAGATCCCGCTGGTCCACCTCCTGACCCAGTGAGGTTTCCGGGTCATCTCGGAAGGGATGAAAGCAATGTCATTAGATAGGCGGTGCACCAGCAGGGGAGCAAGTGGTGGTGGCATCTCCAGGATCTCGCTTGCTGGGGATGGGCAAGGACACCTTGTCCTCCCTTGAAGGTGTGAGCTAGGGTTTGTATCTAGCCTTGCTCTGGTGAGGGTGGGCGGGGCTTAGTTTGACAGCCAGGAGCTCTTGCAATGGCAGGAATCCCTCAGCCCATGCCCCGCCCCTGAGCTGTCAGACTGTTGAAAGGGCACAGCTGAGGAAGGAATGAGTGGAGAACACGCGAGCCTGTGAGGAAAACCCTCAATACTGGAAAAGAGGCAGGCTTGCGCCAGGAACGGACGCGCGCGTGCAAATTCCGCGTGCCTGTGCAAAGTCTGCATGCACCTGCAAAGTCCAGGTGCGTGCATCAGATGCGGAAGAAATAGGCAAGGGAACTGCGTGCCTGGTGGGTGCGTGGGTCCTGGGGGGACTGTTGAGTGCTGACACTGGGAGGTGATTCAGATCCCGCTGGTCCACCTCCTGACCCAGTGAGGTTTCCGGGTCATCTCAGAAGGGATGAAAGCAATGTCATTAGATAGGCGGTGCACCAGCAGGGGAGCAAGTGGTGGTGGCATCTCCAGGATCTCGCTTGCTGGGGCTGGGCAAGGACACCTTGTCCTCCCTTGAAGGTGTGAGCTAGGGTTTGTATCTAGCCTTGCTCTGGTGAGGGTGGGCGGGGCTTAGTTTGACAGCCAGGAGCTCTTGCAATCACAGGAATCCCTCAGCCCATGCCCCGCCCCTGAGCTGTCAGACTGTTGAAAGGGCGCGGCTGAGGAAGGAATGAGTGGAGAACAGGCCAGCGTGTGAGGAAAACCCTCAATACTGGAAAAGAGGCAGGCTTGCGCCAGGAACGGACGCGCGCGTGCAAATTCCGCCTGCCTGTGCAAAGTCTGCATGCACGTGCAAAGTCCAGGTGCGTGCATCAGATGCGGAAGAAATAGGCAAGGGAACTGCGTGCCTGGTGGGTGCGTGGGTCCTGGGGGGACTGTTGAGTGCTGACACTGGGAGGTGATTCAGATCCCGCTGGTCCACCTCCTGACCCAGTGAGGTTTCCGGGTCATCTCGGAAGGGATGAAGCAATGTCATTAGATAGGCGGTGCACCAGCAGGGGAGCAAGTGGTGGTGGCATCTCCAGGATCTCGCTTGCTGGGGCTGGGCAAGGACACCTTGTCCTCCCTTGAAGGTGTGAGCTAGGGTTTGTATCTAGCCTTGCTCTGGTGAGGGTGGGCGGGGCTTAGTTTGACAGCCAGGAGCTCTTGCAATGGCAGGAATCCCTCAGCCCATGCCCCGCCCCTGAGATTTCAGACTGTTGAAAGGGCGCAGCTGAGGAAGGAATGAGTGGAGAACACGCGAGCCTGTGAGGAAAACCCTCAATACTGGAAAAGAGGCAGGCTTGCGCCAGGAACGGACGTGCGCCTGCAAATTCCGCGTACCTGTGCAAAGTCTGCATGCACCTGCAAAGTCCAGGTGCGTGCATCAGATGCGGAAGAAATAGGCAAGGGAACTGCGTGCCTGGTGGGTGCGTGGGTCCTGGGGGGACTGTTGAGTGCTGACACTGGGAGGTGATTCAGATCCCGCTGGTCCACCTCCTGACCCAGTGAGGTTTCCGGGTCATCTCGGAAGGGATGAAAGCAATGTCATTAGATAGGCGGTGCACCAGCAGGGGAGCAAGTGGTGGTGGCATCTCCAGGATCTCGCTTGCTGGGGATGGGCAAGGACACCTTGTCCTCCCTTGAAGGTGTGAGCTAGGGTTTGTATCTAGCCTTGCTCTGGTGAGGGTGGGCGGGGCTTAGTTTGACAGCCAGGAGCTCTTGCAATGGCAGGAATCCCTCAGCCCATGCCCCGCCCCTGAGCTGTCAGACTGTTGAAAGGGCACAGCTGAGGAAGGAATGAGTGGAGAACAGGCCAGCGTGTGAGGAAAACCCTCAATACTGGAAAAGAGGCAGGCTTGCGCCAGGAAGGGACGCACGCGTGCAAATTCCGCGTGCCTGTGCAAAGTCTGCATGCACCTGCAAAGTCCAGGTGCGTGCATCAGATGCGGAAGAAATAGGCAAGGGAACTGCGTGCCTGGTGGGTGCGTGGGTCCTGGGGGGACTGTTGAGTGCTGACACTGGGAGGTGATTCAGATCCCGCTGGTCCACCTCCTGACCCAGTGAGGTTTCCGGGTCATCTCGGAAGGGATGAAAGCAATGTCATTAGATAGGCGGTGCACCAGCAGGGGAGCAAGTGGTGGTGGCATCTCCAGGATCTCGCTTGCTGGGGCTGGGCAAGGACACCTTGTCCTCCCTTGAAGGTGTGAGCTAGGGTTTGTATCTAGCCTTGCTCTGGTGAGGGTGGGCGGGGCTTAGTTTGACAGCCAGGAGCTCTTGCAATGGCAGGAATCCCTCAGCCCATGCCCCGCCCCTGAGCTGTCAGACTGTTGAAAGGGCACAGCTGAGGAAGGAATGAGTGGAGAACAGGCCAGCGTGTGAGGAAAACCCTCAATACTGGAAAAGAGGCAGGCTTGTGCCAGGAACGGACGCGCGCCTGCAAATTCCACGTGCCTGTGCAAAGTCTGCATGCACGTGCAAAGTCCAGGTGCATGCATCAGATGCGGAAGAAATAGGCAAGGGAACTGCGTGCCTGGTGGGTGCGTGGGTCCTGGGGGGACTGTTGAGTGCTGACACTGGGAGGTGATTCAGATCCCGCTGGTCCACCTCCTGACCCAGTGAGGTTTCCGGGTCATCTCGGAAGGGATGAAAGCAATGTCATTAGATAGGCGGTGCACCAGCAGGGGAGCAAGTGGTGGTGGCATCTCCAGGATCTCGCTTGCTGGGGCTGGGCAAGGACACCTTGTCCTCCCTTGAAGGTGTGAGCTAGGGTTTGTATCTAGCCTTGCTCTGGTGAGGGTGGGCGGGGCTTAGTTTGACAGCCAGGAGCTCTTGCAATGGCAGGAATCCCTCAGCCCATGCCCCGCCCCTGAGCTGTCAGACTGTTGAAAGGGCGCAGCTGAGGAAGGAATGAGTGGAGAACACGCGAGCCTGTGAGGAAAACCCTCATTACTGGAAAAGAGGCAGGCTTGCGCCAGGAACGGACGCGCGCGTGCAAATTCCGCGTGCCTGTGCAAAGTCTGCATGCACGTGCAAAGTCCAGGTGCGTGCATCAGATGCGGAAGAAATAGGCAAGGGAACTGCGTGCCTGGTGGGTGCGTGGGTCCTGGGGGGACTGTTGAGTGCTGACACTGGGAGGTGATTCAGATCCCGCTGGTCCACCTCCTGACCCAGTGAGGTTTCCGGGTCATCTCGGAAGGGATGAAAGCAATGTCATTAGATAGGCGGTGCACCAGCAGGGGAGCAAGTGGTGGTGGCATCTCCAGGATCTCGCTTGCTGGGGCTGGGCAAGGACACCTTGTCCTCCCTTGAAGGTGTGAGCTAGGGTTTGTATCTAGCCTTGCTCTGGTGAGGGTGGGCGGGGCTTAGTTTGACAGCCAGGAGCTCTTGCAATGGCAGGAATCCCTCAGCCCATGCCCCGCCCCTGAGCTGTCAGACTGTTGAAAGGGCACAGCTGAGGAAGGAATGAGTGGAGAACAGGCCAGCGTGTGAGGAAAACCCTCAATACTGGAAAAGAGGCAGGCTTGTGCCAGGAACGGACGCGCGCCTGCAAATTCCACGTGCCTGTGCAAAGTCTGCATGCACGTGCAAAGTCCAGGTGCATGCATCAGATGCGGAAGAAATAGGCAAGGGAACTGCGTGCCTGGTGGGTGCGTGGGTCCTGGGGGGACTGTTGAGTGCTGACACTGGGAGGTGATTCAGATCCCGCTGGTCCACCTCCTGACCCAGTGAGGTTTCCGGGTCATCTCGGAAGGGATGAAGCAATGTCATTAGATAGGCGGTGCACCAGCAGGGGAGCAAGTGGTGGTGGCATCTCCAGGATCTCGCTTGCTGGGGCTGGGCAAGGACACCTTGTCCTTCCTTGAAGGTGTGAGCTAGGGTTTGTATCTAGCCTTGCTCTGGTGAGGGTGGGCGGGGCTTAGTTTGACAGCCAGGAGCTCTTGCAATGGCAGGAATCCCTCAGCCCATGCCCCGCCCCTGAGCTGTCAGACTGTTGAAAGGGCGCACTTGAGGAAGGAATGAGTGGAGAACAGGCCAGCGTGTGAGGAAAACCCTCAATACTGGAAAAGAGGCAGGCTTGCGCCAGGAGCGGACGCGCGTGTGCAAATTCCGCGTGCCTGTGCAAAGTCTGCATGCACGTGCAAAGTCCAGGTGCGTGCATCAGATGCGGAAGAAATAGGCAAGGGAACTGCGTGCCTGGTGGGTGCGTGGGTCCTGGGGGGACTGTTGAGTGCTGACACTGGGAGGTGATTCAGATCCCGCTGGTCCACCTCCTGACCCAGTGAGGTTTCCGGGTCATCTCGGAAGGGATGAAAGCAATGTCATTAGATAGGCGGTGCACCAGCAGGGGAGCAAGTGGTGGTGGCATCTCCAGGATCTCGCTTGCTGGGGCTGGGCAAGGACACCTTGTCCTCCCTTGAAGGTGTGAGCTAGGGTTTGTATCTAGCCTTGCTCTGGTGAGGGTGGGCGGGGCTTAGTTTGACAGCCAGGAGCTCTTGCAATGGCAGGAATCCCTCAGCCCATGCCCCGCCCCTGAGATTTCAGACTGTTGAAAGGGCGCAGCTGAGGAAGGAATGAGTGGAGAACACGTGAGCCTGTGAGGAAAACCCTCAATACTGGAAAAGAGGCAGGCTTGCGCCAGGAATGGACGTGCGCCTGCAAATTCCGCGTGCCTGTGCAAAGTCTGCATGCACCTGCAAAGTCCAGGTGCGTGCATCAGATGCGGAAGAAATAGGCAAGGGAACTGCGTGCCTGGTGGGTGCGTGGGTCCTGGGGGGACTGTTGAGTGCTGACACTGGGAGGTGATTCAGATCCGCTGGTCCACCTCCTGACCCAGTGAGGTTTCCGGGTCATCTCGGAAGGGATGAAAGCAATGTCATTAGATAGGCGGTGCACCAGCAGGGGAGCAAGTGGTGGTGGCATCTCCAGGATCTCGCTTGCTGGGGCTGGGCAAGGACACCTTGTCCTCCCTTGAAGGTGTGAGCTAGGGTTTGTATCTAGCCTTGCTCTGGTGAGGGTGGGCGGGGCTTAGTTTGACAGCCAGGAGCTCTTGCAATCACAGGAATCCCTCAGCCCATGCCCCGCCCCTGAGCTGTCAGACTGTTGAAAGGGCGCAGCTGAGGAAGGAATGAGTGGAGAACAGGCCAGCCTGTGAGGAAAACCCTCAATACTGGAAAAGAGGCAGGCTTGCGCCAGGAACGGACGCGCGCGTGCAAATTCCGCCTGCCTGTGCAAAGTCTGCATGCACCTGCAAAGTCCAGGTGCGTGCATCAGATGCGGAAGAAATAGGCAAGGGAACTGCGTGCCTGGTGGGTGCGTGGGTCCTGGGGGGACTGTTGAGTGCTGACACTGGAAGGTGATTCAGATCCCGCTGGTCCACCTCCTGACCCAGTGAGGTTTCCGGGTCATCTCGGAAGGGATGAAAGCAATGTCATTAGATAGGTGGTGCACCAGCAGGGGAGCAAGTGGTGGTGGCATCTCCAGGATCTCGCTTGCTGGGGCTGGGCAAGGACACCTTGTCCTCCCTTGAAGGTGTGAGCTAGGGTTTGTATCTAGCCTTGCTCTGGTGAGGGTGGGCGGGGCTTAGTTTGACAGCCAGGAGCTCTTGCAATGGCAGGAATCCCTCAGCCCATGCCCCGCCCCTGAGCTGTCAGACTGTTGAAAGGGCGCAGCTGAGGAAGGAATGAGTGGAGAACACGCGAGCCTGTGAGGAAAACCCTCAATACTGGAAAAGAGGCAGGATTGCGCCAGGAACGGACGTGCGCCTGCAAATTCCGTGTGCCTGTGCAAAGTCTGCATGCACGTGCAAAGTCCAGGTGCGTGCATCAGATGCGGAAGAAATAGGCAAGGGAACTGCGTGCCTGGTGGGTGCGTGGGTCCTGGGGGGACTGTTGAGTGCTGACACTGGGAGGTGATTCAGATCCCGCTGGTCCACCTCCTGACCCAGTGAGGTTTCCGGGTCATCTCGGAAGGGATGAAAGCAATGTCATTAGATAGGCGGTGCACCAGCAGGGGAGCAAGTGGTGGTGGCATCTCCAGGATCTCGCTTGCTGGGGATGGGCAAGGACACCTTGTCCTCCCTTGAAGGTGTGAGCTAGGGTTTGTATCTAGCCTTGCTCTGGTGAGGGTGGGCGGGGCTTAGTTTGACAGCCAGGAGCTCTTGCAATGGCAGGAATCCCTCAGCCCATGCCCCGCCCCTGAGCTGTCAGACTGTTGAAAGGGCACAGCTGAGGAAGGAATGAGTGGAGAACACGCGAGCCTGTGAGGAAAACCCTCAATACTGGAAAAGAGGCAGGCTTGCGCCAGGAACGGACGCGCGCGTGCAAATTCCGCGTGCCTGTGCAAAGTCTGCATGCACCTGCAAAGTCCAGGTGCGTGCATCAGATGCGGAAGAAATAGGCAAGGGAACTGCGTGCCTGGTGGGTGCGTGGGTCCTGGGGGGACTGTTGAGTGCTGACACTGGGAGGTGATTCAGATCCCGCTGGTCCACCTCCTGACCCAGTGAGGTTTCCGGGTCATCTCGGAAGGGATGAAAGCAATGTCATTAGATAGGCGGTGCACCAGCAGGGGAGCAAGTGGTGGTGGCATCTCCAGGATCTCGCTTGCTGGGGCTGGGCAAGGACACCTTGTCCTCCCTTGAAGGTGTGAGCTAGGGTTTGTATCTAGCCTTGCTCTGGTGAGGGTGGGCGGGGCTTAGTTTGACAGCCAGGAGCTCTTGCAATCACAGGAATCCCTCAGCCCATGCCCCGCCCCTGAGCTGTCAGACTGTTGAAAGGGCGCGGCTGAGGAAGGAATGAGTGGAGAACAGGCCAGCGTGTGAGGAAAACCCTCAATACTGGAAAAGAGGCAGGCTTGCGCCAGGAACGGACGCGCGCGTGCAAATTCCGCCTGCCTGTGCAAAGTCTGCATGCACGTGCAAAGTCCAGGTGCGTGCATCAGATGCGGAAGAAATAGGCAAGGGAACTGCGTGCCTGGTGGGTGCGTGGGTCCTGGGGGGACTGTTGAGTGCTGACACTGGGAGGTGATTCAGATCCCGCTGGTCCACCTCCTGACCCAATGAGGTTTCCGGGTCATCTCGGAAGGGATGAAGCAATGTCATTAGATAGGCGGTGCACCAGCAGGGGAGCAAGTGGTGGTGGCATCTCCAGGATCTCGCTTGCTGGGGCTGGGCAAGGACACCTTGTCCTCCCTTGAAGGTGTGAGCTAGGGTTTGTATCTAGCCTTGCTCTGGTGAGGGTGGGCGGGGCTTAGTTTGACAGCCAGGAGCTCTTGCAATGGCAGGAATCCCTCAGCCCATTCCCGCCCCTGAGCTGTCAGACTGTTGAAAGGGCGCAGCTGAGGAAGGAATGAGTGGAGAACAGGCCAGCGTGTGAGGAAAACCCTCAATACTGGAAAAGAGGCAGGCTTGTGCCAGGAACGGACGCGCGCCTGCAAATTCCACGTGCCTGTGCAAAGTCTGCATGCACGTGCAAAGTCCAGGTGCGTGCATCAGATGCGGAAGAAATAGGCAAGGGAACTGCGTGCCTGGTGGGTGCGTGGGTCCTGGGGGGACTGTTGAGTGCTGACACTGGGAGGTGATTCAGATCCCGCTGGTCCACCTCCTGACCCAGTGAGGTTTCCGGGTCATCTCGGAAGGGATGAAAGCAATGTCATTAGATAGGCGGTGCACCAGCAGGGGAGCAAGTGGTGGTGGCATCTCCAGGATCTCGCTTGCTGGGGCTGGGCAAGGACACCTTGTCCTCCCTTGAAGGTGTGAGCTAGGGTTTGTATCTAGCCTTGCTCTGGTGAGGGTGGGCGGGGCTTAGTTTGACAGCCAGGAGCTCTTGCAATGGCAGGAATCCCTCAGCCCATGCCCCGCCCCTGAGATTTCAGACTGTTGAAAGGGCGCAGCTGAGGAAGGAATGAGTGGAGAACACGCGAGCCTGTGAGGAAAACCCTCAATACTGGAAAAGAGGCAGGCTTGCGCCAGGAACGGACATGCGCCTGCAAATTCCGCGTACCTGTGCAAAGTCTGCATGCACCTGCAAAGTCCAGGTGCGTGCATCAGATGCGGAAGAAATAGGCAAGGGAACTGCGTGCCTGGTGGGTGCGTGGGTCCTGGGGGGACTGTTGAGTGCTGACACTGGGAGGTGATTCAGATCCCGCTGGTCCACCTCCTGACCCAGTGAGGTTTCCGGGTCATCTCGGAAGGGATGAAAGCAATGTCATTAGATAGGCGGTGCACCAGCAGGGGAGCAAGTGGTGGTGGCATCTCCAGGATCTCGCTTGCTGGGGATGGGCAAGGACACCTTGTCCTCCCTTGAAGGTGTGAGCTAGGGTTTGTATCTAGCCTTGCTCTGGTGAGGGTGGGCGGGGCTTAGTTTGACAGCCAGGAGCTCTTGCAATGGCAGGAATCCCTCAGCCCATGCCCCGCCCCTGAGCTGTCAGACTGTTGAAAGGGCTCAGCTGAGGAAGGAATGAGTGGAGAACAGGCCAGCGTGTGAGGAAAACCCTCAATACTGGAAAAGAGGCAGGCTTGCGCCAGGAAGGGACGCACGCGTGCAAATTCCGCGTGCCTGTGCAAAGTCTGCATGCACCTGCAAAGTCCAGGTGCGTGCATCAGATGCGGAAGAAATAGGCAAGGGAACTGCGTGCCTGGTGGGTGCGTGGGTCCTGGGGGGACTGTTGAGTGCTGACACTGGGAGGTGATTCAGATCCCGCTGGTCCACCTCCTGACCCAGTGAGGTTTCCGGGTCATCTCGGAAGGGATGAAAGCAATGTCATTAGATAGGCGGTGCACCAGCAGGGGAGCAAGTGGTGGTGGCATCTCCAGGATCTCGCTTGCTGGGGCTGGGCAAGGACACCTTGTCCTCCCTTGAAGGTGTGAGCTAGGGTTTGTATCTAGCCTTGCTCTGGTGAGGGTGGGCGGGGCTTAGTTTGACAGCCAGGAGCTCTTGCAATGGCAGGAATCCCTCAGCCCATGCCCCGCCCCTGAGCTGTCAGACTGTTGAAAGGGCACAGCTGAGGAAGGAATGAGTGGAGAACAGGCCAGCGTGTGAGGAAAACCCTCAATACTGGAAAAGAGGCAGGCTTGTGCCAGGAACGGACGCGCGCCTGCAAATTCCACGTGCCTGTGCAAAGTCTGCATGCACGTGCAAAGTCCAGGTGCATGCATCAGATGCGGAAGAAATAGGCAAGGGAACTGCGTGCCTGGTGGGTGCGTGGGTCCTGGGGGGACTGTTGAGTGCTGACACTGGGAGGTGATTCAGATCCCGCTGGTCCACCTCCTGACCCAGTGAGGTTTCCGGGTCATCTCGGAAGGGATGAAGCAATGTCATTAGATAGGCGGTGCACCAGCAGGGGAGCAAGTGGTGGTGGCATCTCCAGGATCTCGCTTGCTGTGGCTGGGCAAGGACACCTTGTCCTCCCTTGAAGGTGTGAGCTAGGGTTTGTATCTAGCCTTGCTCTGGTGAGGGTGGGCGGGGCTTAGTTTGACAGCCAGGAGCTCTTGCAATGGCAGGAATCCCTCAGCCCATGCCCCGCCCCTGAGCTGTCAGACTGTTGAAAGGGCGCAGCTGAGGAAGGAATGAGTGGAGAACAGGCCAGCGTGTGAGGAAAACCCTCAATACTGGAAAAGAGGCAGGCTTGCGCCAGGAACGGACGCGCGTGTGCAAATTCCGCGTGCCTGTGCAAAGTCTGCATGCACGTGCAAAGTCCAGGTGCGTGCATCAGATGCGGAAGAAATAGGCAAGGGAACTGCGTGCCTGGTGGGTGCGTGGGTCCTGGGGGGACTGTTGAGTGCTGACACTGGGAGGTGATTCAGATCCCGCTGGTCCACCTCCTGACCCAGTGAGGTTTCCGGGTCATCTCGGAAGGGATGAAGCAATGTCATTAGATAGGCGGTGCACCAGCAGGGGAGCAAGTGGTGGTGGCATCTCCAGGATCTCGCTTGCTGGGGCTGGGCAAGGACACCTTGTCCTCCCTTGAAGGTGTGAGCTAGGGTTTGTATCTAGCCTTGCTCTGGTGAGGGTGGGCGGGGCTTAGTTTGACAGCCAGGAGCTCTTGCAATGGCAGGAATCCCTCAGCCCATGCCCCGCCCCTGAGATTTCAGACTGTTGAAAGGGCGCAGCTGAGGAAGGAATGAGTGGAGAACACGCGAGCCTGTGAGGAAAACCCTCAATACTGGAAAAGAGGCAGGCTTGCGCCAGGAACGGACGTGCGCCTGCAAATTCCGCGTACCTGTGCAAAGTCTGCATGCACCTGCAAAGTCCAGGTGCGTGCATCAGATGCGGAAGAAATAGGCAAGGGAACTGCGTGCCTGGTGGGTGCGTGGGTCCTGGGGGGACTGTTGAGTGCTGACACTGGGAGGTGATTCAGATCCCGCTGGTCCACCTCCTGACCCAGTGAGGTTTCCGGGTCATCTCGGAAGGGATGAAAGCAATGTCATTAGATAGGCGGTGCACCAGCAGGGGAGCAAGTGGTGGTGGCATCTCCAGGATCTCGCTTGCTGGGGCTGGGCAAGGACACCTTGTCCTCCCTTGAAGGTGTGAGCTAGGGTTTGTATCTAGCCTTGCTCTGGTGAGGGTGGGCGGGGCTTAGTTTGACAGCCAGGAGCTCTTGCAATGGCAGGAATCCCTCAGCCCATGCCCCGCCCCTGAGCTGTCAGACTGTTGAAAGGGCACAGCTGAGGAAGGAATGAGTGGAGAACAGGCCAGCGTGTGAGGAAAACCCTCAATACTGGAAAAGAGGCAGGCTTGTGCCAGGAACGGACGCGCGCCTGCAAATTCCACGTGCCTGTGCAAAGTCTGCATGCACGTGCAAAGTCCAGGTGCATGCATCAGATGCGGAAGAAATAGGCAAGGGAACTGCGTGCCTGGTGGGTGCGTGGGTCCTGGGGGGACTGTTGAGTGCTGACACTGGGAGGTGATTCAGATCCCGCTGGTCCACCTCCTGACCCAGTGAGGTTTCCGGGTCATCTCGGAAGGGATGAAAGCAATGTCATTAGATAGGCGGTGCACCAGCAGGGGAGCAAGTGGTGGTGGCATCTCCAGGATCTCGCTTGCTGGGGCTGGGCAAGGACACCTTGTCCTCCCTTGAAGGTGTGAGCTAGGGTTTGTATCTAGCCTTGCTCTGGTGAGGGTGGGCGGGGCTTAGTTTGACAGCCAGGAGCTCTTGCAATGGCAGGAATCCCTCAGCCCATGCCCCGCCCCTGAGCTGTCAGACTGTTGAAAGGGCGCAGCTTAGGAAGGAATGAGTGGAGAACACGCGAGCCTGTGAGGAAAACCCTCAATACTGGAAAAGAGGCAGGCTTGCGCCAGGAACGGACGCGCGCGTGCAAATTCCGCGTGCCTGTGCAAAGTCTGCATGCACGTGCAAAGTCCAGGTGCGTGCATCAGATGCGGAAGAAATAGGCAAGGGAACTGCGTGCCTGGTGGGTGCGTGGGTCCTGGGGGGACTGTTGAGTGCTGACACTGGGAGGTGATTCAGATCCCGCTGGTCCACCTCCTGACCCAGTGAGGTTTCCGGGTCATCTCGGAAGGGATGAAAGCAATGTCATTAGATAGGCGGTGCACCAGCAGGGGAGCAAGTGGTGGTGGCATCTCCAGGATCTCGCTTGCTGGGGCTGGGCAAGGACACCTTGTCCTCCCTTGAAGGTGTGAGCTAGGGTTTGTATCTAGCCTTGCTCTGGTGAGGGTGGGCGGGGCTTAGTTTGACAGCCAGGAGCTCTTGCAATGGCAGGAATCCCTCAGCCCATGCCCCGCCCCTGAGCTGTCAGACTGTTGAAAGGGCACAGCTGAGGAAGGAATGAGTGGAGAACAGGCCAGCGTGTGAGGAAAACCCTCAATACTGGAAAAGAGGCAGGCTTGTGCCAGGAACGGACGCGCGCCTGCAAATTCCACGTGCCTGTGCAAAGTCTGCATGCACGTGCAAAGTCCAGGTGCATGCATCAGATGCGGAAGAAATAGGCAAGGGAACTGCGTGCCTGGTGGGTGCGTGGGTCCTGGGGGGACTGTTGAGTGCTGACACTGGGAGGTGATTCAGATCCCGCTGGTCCACCTCCTGACCCAGTGAGGTTTCCGGGTCATCTCGGAAGGGATGAAGCAATGTCATTAGATAGGCGGTGCACCAGCAGGGGAGCAAGTGGTGGTGGCATCTCCAGGATCTCGCTTGCTGGGGCTGGGCAAGGACACCTTGTCCTTCCTTGAAGGTGTGAGCTAGGGTTTGTATCTAGCCTTGCTCTGGTGAGGGTGGGCGGGGCTTAGTTTGACAGCCAGGAGCTCTTGCAATGGCAGGAATCCCTCAGCCCATGCCCCGCCCCTGAGCTGTCAGACTGTTGAAAGGGCGCACTTGAGGAAGGAATGAGTGGAGAACAGGCCAGCGTGTGAGGAAAACCCTCAATACTGGAAAAGAGGCAGGCTTGCGCCAGGAGCGGACGCGCGTGTGCAAATTCCGCGTGCCTGTGCAAAGTCTGCATGCACGTGCAAAGTCCAGGTGCGTGCATCAGATGCGGAAGAAATAGGCAAGGGAACTGCGTGCCTGGTGGGTGCGTGGGTCCTGGGGGGACTGTTGAGTGCTGACACTGGGAGGTGATTCAGATCCCGCTGGTCCACCTCCTGACCCAGTGAGGTTTCCGGGTCATCTCGGAAGGGATGAAAGCAATGTCATTAGATAGGCGGTGCACCAGCAGGGGAGCAAGTGGTGGTGGCATCTCCAGGATCTCGCTTGCTGGGGCTGGGCAAGGACACCTTGTCCTCCCTTGAAGGTGTGAGCTAGGGTTTGTATCTAGCCTTGCTCTGGTGAGGGTGGGCGGGGCTTAGTTTGACAGCCAGGAGCTCTTGCAATGGCAGGAATCCCTCAGCCCATGCCCCGCCCCTGAGATTTCAGACTGTTGAAAGGGCGCAGCTGAGGAAGGAATGAGTGGAGAACACGTGAGCCTGTGAGGAAAACCCTCAATACTGGAAAAGAGGCAGGCTTGCGCCAGGAATGGACGTGCGCCTGCAAATTCCGCGTGCCTGTGCAAAGTCTGCATGCACCTGCAAAGTCCAGGTGCGTGCATCAGATGCGGAAGAAATAGGCAAGGGAACTGCGTGCCTGGTGGGTGCGTGGGTCCTGGGGGGACTGTTGAGTGCTGACACTGGGAGGTGATTCAGATCCGCTGGTCCACCTCCTGACCCAGTGAGGTTTCCGGGTCATCTCGGAAGGGATGAAAGCAATGTCATTAGATAGGCGGTGCACCAGCAGGGGAGCAAGTGGTGGTGGCATCACCAGGATCTCGCTTGCTGGGGCTGGGCAAGGACACCTTGTCCTCCCTTGAAGGTGTGAGCTAGGGTTTGTATCTAGCCTTGCTCTGGTGAGGGTGGGCGGGGCTTAGTTTGACAGCCAGGAGCTCTTGCAATCACAGGAATCCCTCAGCCCATGCCCCGCCCCTGAGCTGTCAGACTGTTGAAAGGGCGCAGCTGAGGAAGGAATGAGTGGAGAACAGGCCAGCCTGTGAGGAAAACCCTCAATACTGGAAAAGAGGCAGGCTTGCGCCAGGAACGGACGCGCGCGTGCAAATTCCGCCTGCCTGTGCAAAGTCTGCATGCACCTGCAAAGTCCAGGTGCGTGCATCAGATGCGGAAGAAATAGGCAAGGGAACTGCGTGCCTGGTGGGTGCGTGGGTCCTGGGGGGACTGTTGAGTGCTGACACTGGAAGGTGATTCAGATCCCGCTGGTCCACCTCCTGACCCAGTGAGGTTTCCGGGTCATCTCGGAAGGGATGAAAGCAATGTCATTAGATAGGTGGTGCACCAGCAGGGGAGCAAGTGGTGGTGGCATCTCCAGGATCTCGCTTGCTGGGGCTGGGCAAGGACACCTTGTCCTCCCTTGAAGGTGTGAGCTAGGGTTTGTATCTAGCCTTGCTCTGGTGAGGGTGGGCGGGGCTTAGTTTGACAGCCAGGAGCTCTTGCAATGGCAGGAATCCCTCAGCCCATGCCCCGCCCCTGAGCTGTCAGACTGTTGAAAGGGCGCAGCTGAGGAAGGAATGAGTGGAGAACACGCGAGCCTGTGAGGAAAACCCTCAATACTGGAAAAGAGGCAGGATTGCGCCAGGAACGGACGTGCGCCTGCAAATTCCGTGTGCCTGTGCAAAGTCTGCATGCACGTGCAAAGTCCAGGTGCGTGCATCAGATGCGGAAGAAATAGGCAAGGGAACTGCGTGCCTGGTGGGTGCGTGGGTCCTGGGGGGACTGTTGAGTGCTGACACTGGGAGGTGATTCAGATCCCGCTGGTCCACCTCCTGACCCAGTGAGGTTTCCGGGTCATCTCGGAAGGGATGAAAGCAATGTCATTAGATAGGCGGTGCACCAGCAGGGGAGCAAGTGGTGGTGGCATCTCCAGGATCTCGCTTGCTGGGGATGGGCAAGGACACCTTGTCCTCCCTTGAAGGTGTGAGCTAGGGTTTGTATCTAGCCTTGCTCTGGTGAGGGTGGGCGGGGCTTAGTTTGACAGCCAGGAGCTCTTGCAATGGCAGGAATCCCTCAGCCCATGCCCCGCCCCTGAGCTGTCAGACTGTTGAAAGGGCACAGCTGAGGAAGGAATGAGTGGAGAACACGCGAGCCTGTGAGGAAAACCCTCAATACTGGAAAAGAGGCAGGCTTGCGCCAGGAACGGACGCGCGCGTGCAAATTCCGCGTGCCTGTGCAAAGTCTGCATGCACCTGCAAAGTCCAGGTGCGTGCATCAGATGCGGAAGAAATAGGCAAGGGAACTGCGTGCCTGGTGGGTGCGTGGGTCCTGGGGGGACTGTTGAGTGCTGACACTGGGAGGTGATTCAGATCCCGCTGGTCCACCTCCTGACCCAGTGAGGTTTCCGGGTCATCTCGGAAGGGATGAAAGCAATGTCATTAGATAGGCGGTGCACCAGCAGGGGAGCAAGTGGTGGTGGCATCTCCAGGATCTCGCTTGCTGGGGCTGGGCAAGGACACCTTGTCCTCCCTTGAAGGTGTGAGCTAGGGTTTGTATCTAGCCTTGCTCTGGTGAGGGTGGGCGGGGCTTAGTTTGACAGCCAGGAGCTCTTGCAATCACAGGAATCCCTCAGCCCATGCCCCGCCCCTGAGCTGTCAGACTGTTGAAAGGGCGCGGCTGAGGAAGGAATGAGTGGAGAACAGGCCAGCGTGTGAGGAAAACCCTCAATACTGGAAAAGAGGCAGGCTTGCGCCAGGAACGGACGCGCGCGTGCAAATTCCGCCTGCCTGTGCAAAGTCTGCATGCACGTGCAAAGTCCAGGTGCGTGCATCAGATGCGGAAGAAATAGGCAAGGGAACTGCGTGCCTGGTGGGTGCGTGGGTCCTGGGGGGACTGTTGAGTGCTGACACTGGGAGGTGATTCAGATCCCGCTGGTCCACCTCCTGACCCAATGAGGTTTCCGGGTCATCTCGGAAGGGATGAAGCAATGTCATTAGATAGGCGGTGCACCAGCAGGGGAGCAAGTGGTGGTGGCATCTCCAGGATCTCGCTTGCTGGGGCTGGGCAAGGACACCTTGTCCTCCCTTGAAGGTGTGAGCTAGGGTTTGTATCTAGCCTTGCTCTGGTGAGGGTGGGCGGGGCTTAGTTTGACAGCCAGGAGCTCTTGCAATGGCAGGAATCCCTCAGCCCATTCCCGCCCCTGAGCTGTCAGACTGTTGAAAGGGCGCAGCTGAGGAAGGAATGAGTGGAGAACAGGCCAGCGTGTGAGGAAAACCCTCAATACTGGAAAAGAGGCAGGCTTGTGCCAGGAACGGACGCGCGCCTGCAAATTCCACGTGCCTGTGCAAAGTCTGCATGCACGTGCAAAGTCCAGGTGCGTGCATCAGATGCGGAAGAAATAGGCAAGGGAACTGCGTGCCTGGTGGGTGCGTGGGTCCTGGGGGGACTGTTGAGTGCTGACACTGGGAGGTGATTCAGATCCCGCTGGTCCACCTCCTGACCCAGTGAGGTTTCCGGGTCATCTCGGAAGGGATGAAAGCAATGTCATTAGATAGGCGGTGCACCAGCAGGGGAGCAAGTGGTGGTGGCATCTCCAGGATCTCGCTTGCTGGGGCTGGGCAAGGACACCTTGTCCTCCCTTGAAGGTGTGAGCTAGGGTTTGTATCTAGCCTTGCTCTGGTGAGGGTGGGCGGGGCTTAGTTTGACAGCCAGGAGCTCTTGCAATGGCAGGAATCCCTCAGCCCATGCCCCGCCCCTGAGATTTCAGACTGTTGAAAGGGCGCAGCTGAGGAAGGAATGAGTGGAGAACACGCGAGCCTGTGAGGAAAACCCTCAATACTGGAAAAGAGGCAGGCTTGCGCCAGGAACGGACGTGCGCCTGCAAATTCCGCGTACCTGTGCAAAGTCTGCATGCACCTGCAAAGTCCAGGTGCGTGCATCAGATGCGGAAGAAATAGGCAAGGGAACTGCGTGCCTGGTGGGTGCGTGGGTCCTGGGGGGACTGTTGAGTGATGACACTGGGAGGTGATTCAGATCCCGCTGGTCCACCTCCTGACCCAGTGAGGTTTCCGGGTCATCTCGGAAGGGATGAAAGCAATGTCATTAGATAGGCGGTGCACCAGCAGGGGAGCAAGTGGTGGTGGCATCTCCAGGATCTCGCTTGCTGGGGCTGGGCAAGGACACCTTGTCCTCCCTTGAAGGTGTGAGCTAGGGTTTGTATCTAGCCTTGCTCTGGTGAGGGTGGGCGGGGCTTAGTTTGACAGCCAGGAGCTCTTGCAATGGCAGGAATCCCTCAGCCCATGCCCCGCCCCTGAGCTGTCAGACTGTTGAAAGGGCACAGCTGAGGAAGGAATGAGTGGAGAACAGGCCAGCGTGTGAGGAAAACCCTCAATACTGGAAAAGAGGCAGGCTTGCGCCAGGAAGGGACGCACGCGTGCAAATTCCGCGTGCCTGTGCAAAGTCTGCATGCACCTGCAAAGTCCAGGTGCGTGCATCAGATGCGGAAGAAATAGGCAAGGGAACTGCGTGCCTGGTGGGTGCGTGGGTCCTGGGGGGACTGTTGAGTGCTGACACTGGGAGGTGATTCAGATCCCGCTGGTCCACCTCCTGACCCAGTGAGGTTTCCGGGTCATCTCGGAAGGGATGAAAGCAATGTCATTAGATAGGCGGTGCACCAGCAGGGGAGCAAGTGGTGGTGGCATCTCCAGGATCTCGCTTGCTGGGGCTGGGCAAGGACACCTTGTCCTCCCTTGAAGGTGTGAGCTAGGGTTTGTATCTAGCCTTGCTCTGGTGAGGGTGGGCGGGGCTTAGTTTGACAGCCAGGAGCTCTTGCAATGGCAGGAATCCCTCAGCCCATGCCCCGCCCCTGAGCTGTCAGACTGTTGAAAGGGCACAGCTGAGGAAGGAATGAGTGGAGAACAGGCCAGCGTGTGAGGAAAACCCTCAATACTGGAAAAGAGGCAGGCTTGTGCCAGGAACGGACGCGCGCCTGCAAATTCCACGTGCCTGTGCAAAGTCTGCATGCACGTGCAAAGTCCAGGTGCATGCATCAGATGCGGAAGAAATAGGCAAGGGAACTGCGTGCCTGGTGGGTGCGTGGGTCCTGGGGGGACTGTTGAGTGCTGACACTGGGAGGTGATTCAGATCCCGCTGGTCCACCTCCTGACCCAGTGAGGTTTCCGGGTCATCTCGGAAGGGATGAAGCAATGTCATTAGATAGGCGGTGCACCAGCAGGGGAGCAAGTGGTGGTGGCATCTCCAGGATCTCGCTTGCTGTGGCTGGGCAAGGACACCTTGTCCTCCCTTGAAGGTGTGAGCTAGGGTTTGTATCTAGCCTTGCTCTGGTGAGGGTGGGCGGGGCTTAGTTTGACAGCCAGGAGCTCTTGCAATGGCAGGAATCCCTCAGCCCATGCCCCGCCCCTGAGCTGTCAGACTGTTGAAAGGGCGCAGCTGAGGAAGGAATGAGTGGAGAACAGGCCAGCGTGTGAGGAAAACCCTCAATACTGGAAAAGAGGCAGGCTTGCGCCAGGAACGGACGCGCGTGTGCAAATTCCGCGTGCCTGTGCAAAGTCTGCATGCACGTGCAAAGTCCAGGTGCGTGCATCAGATGCGGAAGAAATAGGCAAGGGAACTGCGTGCCTGGTGGGTGCGTGGGTCCTGGGGGGACTGTTGAGTGCTGACACTGGGAGGTGATTCAGATCCCGCTGGTCCACCTCCTGACCCAGTGAGGTTTCCGGGTCATCTCGGAAGGGATGAAAGCAATGTCATTAGATAGGCGGTGCACCAGCAGGGGAGCAAGTGGTGGTGGCATCTCCAGGATCTCGCTTGCTGGGGCTGGGCAAGGACACCTTGTCCTCCCTTGAAGGTGTGAGCTAGGGTTTGTATCTAGCCTTGCTCTGGTGAGGGTGGGCGGGGCTTAGTTTGACAGCCAGGAGCTCTTGCAATCGCAGGAATCCCTCAGCCCATGCCCCGCCCCTGAGCTGTCAGACTGTTGAAAGGGCGCAGCTGAGGAAGGAATGAGTGGAGAACACGCGAGCCTGTGAGGAAAACCCTCAATACTGGAAAAGAGGCAGGCTTGCGCCAGGAACGGACGCGCGCGTGCAAATTCCGCGTGCCTGTGCAAAGTCTGCATGCACCTGCAAAGTCCAGGTGCGTGCATCAGATGCGGAAGAAATAGGCAAGGGAACTGCGTGCCTGGTGGGTGCGTGGGTCCTGGGGGGACTGTTGAGTGCTGACACTGGGAGGTGATTCAGATCCCGCTGGTCCACCTCCTGACCCAGTGAGGTTTCCGGGTCATCTCGGAAGGGATGAAAGCAATGTCATTAGATAGGCGGTGCACCAGCAGGGGAGCAAGTGGTGGTGGCATCTCCAGGATCTCGCTTGCTGGGGCTGGGCAAGGACACCTTGTCCTCCCTTGAAGGTGTGAGCTAGGGTTTGTATCTAGCCTTGCTCTGGTGAGGGTGGGCGGGGCTTAGTTTGACAGCCAGGAGCTCTTGCAATCACAGGAATCCCTCAGCCCATTCCCGCCCCTGAGCTGTCAGACTGTTGAAAGGGCGCAGCTGAGGAAGGAATGAGTGGAGAACAGGCCAGCGTTTGAGGAAAACCCTCAATACTGGAAAAGAGGCAGGCTTGCGCCAGGAAGGGACGCACGCGTGCAAATTCCGCGTGCCTGTGCAAAGTCTGCATGCACCTGCAAAGTCCAGGTGCGTGCATCAGATGCTGAAGAAATAGGCAAGGGAACTGCGTGCCTGGTGGGTGCGTGGGTCCTGGGGGGACTGTTGAGTGCTGACACTGGGAGGTGATTCAGATCCCGCTGGTCCACCTCCTGACCCAGTGAGGTTTCCGGGTCATCTCGGAAGGGATGAAAGCAATGTCATTAGATAGGCGGTGCACCAGCAGGGGAGCAAGTGGTGGTGGCATCTCCAGGATCTCGCTTGCTGGGGCTGGGCAAGGACACCTTGTCCTCCCTTGAAGGTGTGAGCTAGGGTTTGTATCTAGCCTTGCTCTGGTGAGGGTGGGCGGGGCTTAGTTTGACAGCCAGGAGCTCTTGCAATGGCAGGAATCCCTCAGCCCATGCCCCGCCCCTGAGATTTCAGACTGTTGAAAGGGCGCAGCTGAGGAAGGAATGAGTGGAGAACACGCGAGCCTGTGAGGAAAACCCTCAATACTGGAAAAGAGGCAGGCTTGCGCCAGGAACGGACGTGCGCCTGCAAATTCCGCGTACCTGTGCAAAGTCTGCATGCACCTGCAAAGTCCAGGTGCGTGCATCAGATGCGGAAGAAATAGGCAAGGGAACTGCGTGCCTGGTGGGTGCGTGGGTCCTGGGGGGACTGTTGAGTGCTGACACTGGGAGGTGATTCAGATCCCGCTGGTCCACCTCCTGACCCAGTGAGGTTTCCGGGTCATCTCGGAAGGGATGAAAGCAATGTCATTAGATAGGCGGTGCACCAGCAGGGGAGCAAGTGGTGGTGGCATCTCCAGGATCTCGCTTGCTGGGGCTGGGCAAGGACACCTTGTCCTCCCTTGAAGGTGTGAGCTAGGGTTTGTATCTAGCCTTGCTCTGGTGAGGGTGGGCGGGGCTTAGTTTGACAGCCAGGAGCTCTTGCAATCACAGGAATCCCTCAGCCCATGCCCCGCCCCTGAGCTGTCAGACTGTTGAAAGGGCGCGGCTGAGGAAGGAATGAGTGGAGAACAGGCCAGCGTGTGAGGAAAACCCTCAATACTGGAAAAGAGGCAGGCTTGCGCCAGGAACGGACGCGCGCGTGCAAATTCCGCGTGCCTGTGCAAAGTCTGCATGCACCTGCAAAGTCCAGGTGCGTGCATCAGATGCGGAAGAAATAGGCAAGGGAACTGCGTGCCTGGTGGGTGCGTGGGTCCTGGGGGGACTGTTGAGTGCTGACACTGGGAGGTGATTCAGATCCCGCTGGTCCACCTCCTGACCCAGTGAGGTTTCCGGGTCATCTCGGAAGGGATGAAAGCAATGTCATTAGATAGGCGGTGCACCAGCAGGGGAGCAAGTGGTGGTGGCATCTCCAGGATCTCGCTTGCTGGGGCTGGGCAAGGACACCTTGTCCTCCCTTGAAGGTGTGAGCTAGGGTTTGTATCTAGCCTTGCTCTGGTGAGGGTGGGCGGGGCTTAGTTTGACAGCCAGGAGCTCTTGCAATGGCAGGAATCCCTCAGCCCATGCCCCGCCCCTGAGCTGTCAGACTGTTGAAAGGGCACAGCTGAGGAAGGAATGAGTGGAGAACAGGCCAGCGTGTGAGGAAAACCCTCAATACTGGAAAAGAGGCAGGCTTGTGCCAGGAACGGACGCGCGCCTGCAAATTCCACGTGCCTGTGCAAAGTCTGCATGCACGTGCAAAGTCCAGGTGCATGCATCAGATGCGGAAGAAATAGGCAAGGGAACTGCGTGCCTGGTGGGTGCGTGGGTCCTGGGGGGACTGTTGAGTGCTGACACTGGGAGCTGATTCAGATCCCGCTGGTCCACCTCCTGACCCAGTGAGGTTTCCGGGTCATCTCGGAAGGGATGAAGCAATGTCATTAGATAGGCGGTGCACCAGCAGGGGAGCAAGTGGTGGTGGCATCTCCAGGATCTCGCTTGCTGGGGCTGGGCAAGGACACCTTGTCCTCCCTTGAAGGTGTGAGCTAGGGTTTGTATCTAGCCTTGCTCTGGTGAGGGTGGGCGGGGCTTAGTTTGACAGCCAGGAGCTCTTGCAATGGCAGGAATCCCTCAGCCCATGCCCCGCCCCTGAGCTGTCAGACTGTTGAAAGGGCGCAGCTGAGGAAGGAATGAGTGGAGAACAGGCCAGCGTGTGAGGAAAACCCTCAATACTGGAAAAGAGGCAGGCTTGCGCCAGGAACGGACGCGCGTGTGCAAATTCCGCGTGCCTGTGCAAAGTCTGCATGCACGTGCAAAGTCCAGGTGCGTGCATCAGATGCGGAAGAAATAGGCAAGGGAACTGCGTGCCTGGTGGGTGCGTGGGTCCTGGGGGGACTGTTGAGTGCTGACACTGGGAGGTGATTCAGATCCCGCTGGTCCACCTCCTGACCCAGTGAGGTTTCCGGGTCATCTCGGAAGGGATGAAAGCAATGTCATTAGATAGGCGGTGCACCAGCAGGGGAGCAAGTGGTGGTGGCATCTCCAGGATCTCGCTTGCTGGGGCTGGGCAAGGACACCTTGTCCTCCCTTGAAGGTGTGAGCTAGGGTTTGTATCTAGCCTTGCTCTGGTGAGGGTGGGCGGGGCTTAGTTTGACAGCCAGGAGCTCTTGCAATGGCAGGAATCCCTCAGCCCATGCCCCGCCCCTGAGCTGTCAGACTGTTGAAAGGGCGCAGCTGAGGAAGGAATGAGTGGAGAACAGGCCAGCCTGTGAGGAAAACCCTCAATACTGGAAAAGAGGCAGGCTTGCGCCAGGAACGGACGTGCGCCTGCAAATTCCGCGTACCTGTGCAAAGTCTGCATGCACCTGCAAAGTCCAGGTGCGTGCATCAGATGCGGAAGAAATAGGCAAGGGAACTGCGTGCCTGGTGGGTGCGTGGGTCCTGGGGGGACTGTTGAGTGCTGACACTGGGAGGTGATTCAGATCCCGCTGGTCCACCTCCTGACCCAGTGAGGTTTCCGGGTCATCTCGGAAGGGATGAAAGCAATGTCATTAGATAGGCGGTGCACCAGCAGGGGAGCAAGTGGTGGTGGCATCTCCAGGATCTCGCTTGCTGGGGCTGGGCAAGGACACCTTGTCCTCCCTTGAAGGTGTGAGCTAGGGTTTGTATCTAGCCTTGCTCTGGTGAGGGTGGGCGGGGCTTAGTTTGACAGCCAGGAGCTCTTGCAATGGCAGGAATCCCTCAGCCCATGCCCCGCCCCTGAGCTGTCAGACTGTTGAAAGGGCACAGCTGAGGAAGGAATGAGTGGAGAACAGGCCAGCGTGTGAGGAAAACCCTCAATACTGGAAAAGAGGCAGGCTTGTGCCAGGAACGGACGCGCGCCTGCAAATTCCACGTGCCTGTGCAAAGTCTGCATGCACGTGCAAAGTCCAGGTGCATGCATCAGATGCGGAAGAAATAGGCAAGGGAACTGCGTGCCTGGTGGGTGCGTGGGTCCTGGGGGGACTGTTGAGTGCTGACACTGGGAGCTGATTCAGATCCCGCTGGTCCACCTCCTGACCCAGTGAGGTTTCCGGGTCATCTCGGAAGGGATGAAGCAATGTCATTAGATAGGCGGTGCACCAGCAGGGGAGCAAGTGGTGGTGGCATCTCCAGGATCTCGCTTGCTGGGGCTGGGCAAGGACACCTTGTCCTCCCTTGAAGGTGTGAGCTAGGGTTTGTATCTAGCCTTGCTCTGGTGAGGGTGGGCGGGGCTTAGTTTGACAGCCAGGAGCTCTTGCAATGGCAGGAATCCCTCAGCCCATGCCCCGCCCCTGAGCTGTCAGACTGTTGAAAGGGCGCAGCTGAGGAAGGAATGAGTGGAGAACAGGCCAGCGTGTGAGGAAAACCCTCAATACTGGAAAAGAGGCAGGCTTGCGCCAGGAACGGACGCGCGTGTGCAAATTCCGCGTGCCTGTGCAAAGTCTGCATGCACGTGCAAAGTCCAGGTGCGTGCATCAGATGCGGAAGAAATAGGCAAGGGAACTGCGTGCCTGGTGGGTGCGTGGGTCCTGGGGGGACTGTTGAGTGCTGACACTGGGAGGTGATTCAGATCCCGCTGGTCCACCTCCTGACCCAGTGAGGTTTCCGGGTCATCTCGGAAGGGATGAAAGCAATGTCATTAGATAGGCGGTGCACCAGCAGGGGAGCAAGTGGTGGTGGCATCTCCAGGATCTCGCTTGCTGGGGCTGGGCAAGGACACCTTGTCCTCCCTTGAAGGTGTGAGCTAGGGTTTGTATCTAGCCTTGCTCTGGTGAGGGTGGGCGGGGCTTAGTTTGACAGCCAGGAGCTCTTGCAATGGCAGGAATCCCTCAGCCCATGCCCCGCCCCTGAGCTGTCAGACTGTTGAAAGGGCGCAGCTGAGGAAGGAATGAGTGGAGAACAGGCCAGCCTGTGAGGAAAACCCTCAATACTGGAAAAGAGGCAGGCTTGCGCCAGGAACGGACGTGCGCCTGCAAATTCCGCGTACCTGTGCAAAGTCTGCATGCACCTGCAAAGTCCAGGTGCGTGCATCAGATGCGGAAGAAATAGGCAAGGGAACTGCGTGCCTGGTGGGTGCGTGGGTCCTGGGGGGACTGTTGAGTGCTGACACTGGGAGGTGATTCAGATCCCGCTGGTCCACCTCCTGACCCAGTGAGGTTTCCGGGTCATCTCGGAAGGGATGAAAGCAATGTCATTAGATAGGCGGTGCACCAGCAGGGGAGCAAGTGGTGGTGGCATCTCCAGGATCTCGCTTGCTGGGGCTGGGCAAGGACACCTTGTCCTCCCTTGAAGGTGTGAGCTAGGGTTTGTATCTAGCCTTGCTCTGGTGAGGGTGGGCGGGGCTTAGTTTGACAGCCAGGAGCTCTTGCAATGGCAGGAATCCCTCAGCCCATGCCCCGCCCCTGAGCTGTCAGACTGTTGAAAGGGCGCAGCTGAGGAAGGAATGAGTGGAGAACAGGCCAGCGTGTGAGGAAAACCCTCAATACTGGAAAAGAGGCAGGCTTGCGCCAGGAACGGACGCGCGTGTGCAAATTCCGCCTGCCTGTGCAAAGTCTGCATGCACGTGCAAAGTCCAGGTGCGTGCATCAGATGCAGAAGAAATAGGCAAGGGAACTGCGTGCCTGGTGGGTGCGTGGGTCCTGGGGGGACTGTTGAGTGCTGACACTGGGAGGTGATTCAGATCCCGCTGGTCCACCTCCTGACCCAGTGAGGTTTCCGGGTCATCTCGGAAGGGATGAAGCAATGTCATTAGATAGGCGGTGCACCAGCAGGGGAGCAAGTGGTGGTGGCATCTCCAGGATCTCGCTTGCTGGGGCTGGGCAAGGACACCTTGTCCTCCCTTGAAGGTGTGAGCTAGGGTTTGTATCTAGCCTTGCTCTGGTGAGGGTGGGCGGGGCTTAGTTTGACAGCCAGGAGCTCTTGCAATGGCAGGAATCCCTCAGCCCATGCCCCGCCCCTGAGCTGTCAGACTGTTGAAAGGGCGCAGCTGAGGAAGGAATGAGTGGAGAACAGGCCAGCGTGTGAGGAAAACCCTCAATACTGGAAAAGAGGCAGGCTTGCGCCAGGAACGGACGCGCGCGTGCAAATTCCGCCTGCCTGTGCAAAGTCTGCATGCACCTGCAAAGTCCAGGTGCGTGCATCAGATGCGGAAGAAATAGGCAAGGGAACTGCGTGCCTGGTGGGTGCGTGGGTCCTGGGGGGACTGTTGAGTGCTGACACTGGGAGGTGATTCAGATCCCGCTGGTCCACCTCCTGACCCAGTGAGGTTTCCGGGTCATCTCGGAAGGGATGAAAGCAATGTCATTAGATAGGCGGTGCACCAGCAGGGGAGCAAGTGGTGGTGGCATCTCCAGGATCTCGCTTGCTGGGGCTGGGCAAGGACACCTTGTCCTCCCTTGAAGGTGTGAGCTAGGGTTTGTATCTAGCCTTGCTCTGGTGAGGGTGGGCGGGGCTTAGTTTGACAGCCAGGAGCTCTTGCAATGGCAGGAATCCCTCAGCCCATGCCCCGCCCCTGAGCTGTCAGACTGTTGAAAGGGCGCAGCTGAGGAAGGAATGAGTGGAGAACAGGCCAGCGTGTGAGGAAAACCCTCAATACTGGAAAAGAGGCAGGCTTGTGCCAGGAACGGACGCGCGCCTGCAAATTCCCCGTGCCTGTGCAAAGTCTGCATGCACGTGCAAAGTCCAGGTGCGTGCATCAGATGCGGAAGAAATAGGCAAGGGAACTGCGTGCCTGGTGGGTGCGTGGGTCCTGGGGGGACTGTTGAGTGCTGACACTGGGAGGTGATTCAGATCCCGCTGGTCCACCTCCTGACCCAGTGAGGTTTCCGGGTCATCTCGGAAGGGATGAAAGCAATGTCATTAGATAGGCGGTGCACCAGCAGGGGAGCAAGTGGTGGTGGCATCTCCAGGATCTCGCTTGCTGGGGCTGGGCAAGGACACCTTGTCCTCCCTTGAAGGTGTGAGCTAGGGTTTGTATCTAGCCTTGCTCTGGTGAGGGTGGGCGGGGCTTAGTTTGACAGCCAGGAGCTCTTGCAATGGCAGGAATCCCTCAGCCCATGCCCCGCCCCTGAGATTTCAGACTGTTGAAAGGGCGCAGCTGAGGAAGGAATGAGTGGAGAACACGCGAGCCTGTGAGGAAAACCCTCAATACTGGAAAAGAGGCAGGCTTGCGCCAGGAACGGACGCGCGCGTGCAAATTCCGCGTGCCTGTGCAAAGTCTGCATGCACGTGCAAAGTCCAGGTGCGTGCATCAGATGCGGAAGAAATAGGCAAGGGAACTGCGTGCCTGGTGGGTGCGTGGGTCCTGGGGGGACTGTTGAGTGCTGACACTGGGAGGTGATTCAGATCCCGCTGGTCCACCTCCTGACCCAGTGAGGTTTCTGGGTCATCTCGGAAGGGATGAAAGCAATGTCATTAGATAGGCGGTGCACCAGCAGGGGAGCAAGTGGTGGTGGCATCTCCAGGATCTCGCTTGCTGGGGCTGGGCAAGGACACCTTGTCCTCCCTTGAAGGTGTGAGCTAGGGTTTGTATCTAGCCTTGCTCTGGTGAGGGTGGGCGGGGCTTAGTTTGACAGCCAGGAGCTCTTGCAATCACAGGAATCCCTCAGCCCATGCCCCGCCCCTGAGCTGTCAGACTGTTGAAAGGGCGCAGCTGAGGAAGGAATGAGTGGAGAACAGGCCAGCGTGTGAGGAAAACCCTCAATACTGGAAAAGAGGCAGGCTTGCGCCAGGAACGGACGCGCGCGTGCAAATTCCGCCTGCCTGTGCAAAGTCTGCATGCACGTGCAAAGTCCAGGTGCGTGCATCAGATGCGGAAGAAATAGGCAAGGGAACTGCGTGCCTGGTGGGTGCGTGGGTCCTGGGGGGACTGTTGAGTGCTGACACTGGGAGGTGATTCAGATCCCGCTGGTCCACCTCCTGACCCAGTGAGGTTTCCGGGTCATCTCGGAAGGGATGAAAGCAATGTCATTAGATAGGCGGTGCACCAGCAGGGGAGCAAGTGGTGGTGGCATCTCCAGGATCTCGCTTGCTGGGGCTGGGCAAGGACACCTTGTCCTCCCTTGAAGGTGTGAGCTAGGGTTTGTATCTAGCCTTGCTCTGGTGAGGGTGGGCGGGGCTTAGTTTGACAGCCAGGAGCTCTTGCAATGGCAGGAATCCCTCAGCCCATGCCCCGCCCCTGAGATTTCAGACTGTTGAAAGGGCGCAGCTGAGGAAGGAATGAGTGGAGAACACGCGAGCCTGTGAGGAAAACCCTCAATACTGGAAAAGAGGCAGGCTTGCGCCAGGAACGGACGCGCGCGTTCAAATTCCGCGTGCCTGTGCAAAGTCTGCATGCACGTGCAAAGTCCAGGTGCGTGCATCAGATGCGGAAGAAATAGGCAAGGGAACTGCGTGCCTGGTGGGTGCGTGGGTCCTGGGGGGACTGTTGAGTGCTGACACTGGGAGGTGATTCAGATCCCGCTGGTCCACCTCCTGACCCAGTGAGGTTTCTGGGTCATCTCGGAAGGGATGAAAGCAATGTCATTAGATAGGCGGTGCACCAGCAGGGGAGCAAGTGGTGGTGGCATCTCCAGGATCTCGCTTGCTGGGGCTGGGCAAGGACACCTTGTCCTCCCTTGAAGGTGTGAGCTAGGGTTTGTAGCTAGCCTTGCTCTGGTGAGGGTGGGCGGGGCTTAGTTTGACAGCCAGGAGCTCTTGCAATGGCAGGAATCTCTCAGCCCATGCCCCGCCCCTGAGCTGTCAGACTGTTGAAAGGGCACAGCTGAGGAAGGAATGAGTGGAGAACACGCGAGCCTGTGAGGAAAACCCTCAATACTGGAAAAGAGGCAGGCTTGCGCCAGGAACGGACGCGCGCGTGCAAATTCCGCGTGCCTGTGCAAAGTCTGCATGCACCTGCAAAGTCCAGGTGCGTGCATCAGATGCGGAAGAAATAGGCAAGGGAACTGCGTGCCTGGTGGGTGCGTGGGTCCTGGGGGGACTGTTGAGTGCTGACACTGGGAGGTGATTCAGATCCCGCTGGTCCACCTCCTGACCCAGTGAGGTTTCCGGGTCATCTCGGAAGGGATGAAAGCAATGTCATTAGATAGGCGGTGCACCAGCAGGGGAGCAAGTGGTGGTGGCATCTCCAGGATCTCGCTTGCTGGGGCTGGGCAAGGACACCTTGTCCTCCCTTGAAGGTGTGAGCTAGGGTTTGTATCTAGCCTTGCTCTGGTGAGGGTGGGCGGGGCTTAGTTTGACAGCCAGGAGCTCTTGCAATGGCAGGAATCCCTCAGCCCATGCCCCGCCCCTGAGCTGTCAGACTGTTGAAAGGGCGCAGCTGAGGAAGGAATGAGTGGAGAACAGGCCAGCGTGTGAGGAAAACCCTCAATACTGGAAAAGAGGCAGGCTTGCGCCAGGAACGGACGCACGCGTGCAAATTCCGCGTGCCTGTGCAAAGTCTGCATGCACCTGCAAAGTCCAGGTGCGTGCATCAGATGCGGAAGAAATAGGCAAGGGAACTGCGTGCCTGGTGGGTGCGTGGGTCCTGGGGGGACTGTTGAGTGCTGACACTGGGAGGTGATTCAGATCCCGCTGGTCCACCTCCTGACCCAGTGAGGTTTCCGGGTCATCTCGGAAGGGATGAAAGCAATGTCATTAGATAGGCGGTGCACCAGCAGGGGAGCAAGTGGTGGTGGCATCTCCAGGATCTCGCTTGCTGGGGCTGGGCAAGGACACCTTGTCCTCCCTTGAAGGTGTGAGCTAGGGTTTGTATCTAGCCTTGCTCTGGTGAGGGTGGGTGGGGCTTAGTTTGACAGCCAGGAGCTCTTGCAATGGCAGGAATCCCTCAGCCCATGCCCCGCCCCTGAGCTGTCAGACTGTTGAAAGGGCGCAGCTGAGGAAGGAATGAGTGGAGAACAGGCCAGCGTGTGAGGAAAACCCTCAATACTGGAAAAGAGGCAGGCTTGCGCCAGGAACGGACGCGCGCGTGCAAATTCCGCGTGCCTGTGCAAAGTCTGCATGCACGTGCAAAGTCCAGGTGCGTGCATCAGATGCGGAAGAAATAGGCAAGGGAACTGCGTGCCTGGTGGGTGCGTGGGTCCTGGGGGGACTGTTGAGTGCTGACACTGGGAGGTGATTCAGATCCCGCTGGTCCACCTCCTGACCCAGTGAGGTTTCCGGGTCATCTCGGAAGGGATGAAGCAATGTCATTAGATAGGCGGTGCACCAGCAGGGGAGCAAGTGGTGGTGGCATCTCCAGGATCTCGCTTGCTGGGGCTGGGCAAGGGCACCTTGTCCTCCCTTGAAGGTGTGAGCTAGGGTTTGTATCTAGCCTTGCTCTGGTGAGGGTGGGCGGGGCTTAGTTTGACAGCCAGGAGCTCTTGCAATGGCAGGAATCCCTCAGCCCATGCCCCGCCCCTGAGCTGTCAGACTGTTGAAAGGGCGCAGCTGAGGAAGGAATGAGTGGAGAACAGGCCAGCGTGTGAGGAAAACCCTCAATACTGGAAAAGAGGCAGGCTTGCGCCAGGAACGGACGCGCGTGTGCAAATTCCGCGTGCCTGTGCAAAGTCTGCATGCACCTGCAAAGTCCAGGTGCGTGCATCAGATGCGGAAGAAATAGGCAAGGGAACTGCGTGCCTGGTGGGTGCGTGGGTCCTGGGGGGACTGTTGAGTGCTGACACTGGGAGGTGATTCAGATCCCGCTGGTCCACCTCCTGACCCAGTGAGGTTTCCGGGTCATCTCGGAAGGGATGAAAGCAATGTCATTAGATAGGCGGTGCACCAGCAGGGGAGCAAGTGGTGGTGGCATCTCCAGGATCTCGCTTGCTGGGGCTGGGCAAGGACACCTTGTCCTCCCTTGAAGGTGTGAGCTAGGGTTTGTATCTAGCCTTGCTCTGGTGAGGGTGGGCGGGGCTTAGTTTGACAGCCAGGAGCTCTTGCAATGGCAGGAATCCCTCAGCCCATGCCCCGCCCCTGAGCTGTCAGACTGTTGAAAGGGCGCAGCTGAGGAAGGAATGAGTGGAGAACAGGCCAGCCTGTGAGGAAAACCCTCAATACTGGAAAAGAGGCAGGCTTGCGCCAGGAACGGACGTGCGCCTGCAAATTCCGCGTACCTGTGCAAAGTCTGCATGCACGTGCAAAGTCCAGGTGCGTGCATCAGATGCGGAAGAAATAGGCAAGGGAACTGCGTGCCTGGTGGGTGCGTGGGTCCTGGGGGGACTGTTGAGTGCTGACACTGGGAGGTGATTCAGATCCCGCTGGTCCACCTCCTGACCCAGTGAGGTTTCCGGGTCATCTCGGAAGGGATGAAAGCAATGTCATTAGATAGGCGGTGCACCAGCAGGGGAGCAAGTGGTGGTGGCATCTCCAGGATCTCGCTTGCTGGGGCTGGGCAAGGACACCTTGTCCTCCCTTGAAGGTGTGAGCTAGGGTTTGTATCTAGCCTTGCTCTGGTGAGGGTGGGCGGGGCTTAGTTTGACATCCAGGAGCTCTTGCAATCACAGGAATCCCTCAGCCCATGCCCCGCCCCTGAGCTGTCAGACTGTTGAAAGGGCGCGGCTGAGGAAGGAATGAGTGGAGAACAGGCCAGCGTGTGAGGAAAACCCTCAATACTGGAAAAGAGGCAGGCTTGCGCCAGGAACGGACGCGCGCGTGCAAATTCCGCCTGCCTGTGCAAAGTCTGCATGCACCTGCAAAGTCCAGGTGCGTGCATCAGATGCGGAAGAAATAGGCAAGGGAACTGCGTGCCTGGTGGGTGCGTGGGTCCTGGGGGGACTGTTGAGTGCTGACACTGGGAGGTGATTCAGATCCCGCTGGTCCACCTCCTGACCCAGTGAGGTTTCCGGGTCATCTCGGAAGGGATGAAAGCAATGTCATTAGATAGGCGGTGCACCAGCAGGGGAGCAAGTGGTGGTGGCATCTCCAGGATCTCGCTTGCTGGGGCTGGGCAAGGACACCTTGTCCTCCCTTGAAGGTGTGAGCTAGGGTTTGTATCTAGCCTTGCTCTGGTGAGGGTGGGCGGGGCTTAGTTTGACAGCCAGGAGCTCTTGCAATGGCAGGAATCCCTCAGCCCATGCCCCGCCCCTGAGCTGTCAGACTGTTGAAAGGGCACAGCTGAGGAAGGAATGAGTGGAGAACAGGCCAGCGTGTGAGGAAAACCCTCAATACTGGAAAAGAGGCAGGCTTGTGCCAGGAACGGACGCGCGCCTGCAAATTCCACGTGCCTGTGCAAAGTCTGCATGCACGTGCAAAGTCCAGGTGCATGCATCAGATGCGGAAGAAATAGGCAAGGGAACCGCGTGCCTGGTGGGTGCGTGGGTCCTGGGGGGACTGTTGAGTGCTGACACTGGGAGGTGATTCAGATCCCGCTGGTCCACCTCCTGACCCAGTGAGGTTTCCGGGTCATCTCGGAAGGGATGAAGCAATGTCATTAGATAGGCGGTGCACCAGCAGGGGAGCAAGTGGTGGTGGCATCTCCAGGATCTCGCTTGCTGGGGCTGGGCAAGGACACCTTGTCCTCCCTTGAAGGTGTGAGCTAGGGTTTGTATCTAGCCTTGCTCTGGTGAGGGTGGGCGGGGCTTAGTTTGACAGCCAGGAGCTCTTGCAATGGCAGGAATCCCTCAGCCCATGCCCCGCCCCTGAGCTGTCAGACTGTTGAAAGGGCGCAGCTGAGGAAGGAATGAGTGGAGAACAGGCCAGCGTGTGAGGAAAACCCTCAATACTGGAAAAGAGGCAGGCTTGTGCCAGGAACGGACGCGCGTGTGCAAATTCCGCGTGCCTGTGCAAAGTCTGCATGCACGTGCAAAGTCCAGGTGCGTGCATCAGATGCGGAAGAAATAGGCAAGGGAACTGCGTGCCTGGTGGGTGCGTGGGTCCTGGGGGGACTGTTGAGTGCTGACACTGGGAGGTGATTCAGATCCCGCTGGTCCACCTCCTGACCCAGTGAGGTTTCCGGGTCATCTCGGAAGGGATGAAAGCAATGTCATTAGATAGGCGGTGCACCAGCAGGGGAGCAAGTGGTGGTGGCATCTCCAGGATCTCGCTTGCTGGGGCTGGGCAAGGACACCTTGTCCTCCCTTGAAGGTGTGAGCTAGGGTTTGTATCTAGCCTTGCTCTGGTGAGGGTGGGCGGGGCTTAGTTTGACAGCCAGGAGCTCTTGCAATGGCAGGAATCCCTCAGCCCATGCCCCGCCCCTGAGCTGTCAGACTGTTGAAAGGGCACAGCTGAGGAAGGAATGAGTGGAGAACACGCGAGCCTGTGAGGAAAACCCTCAATACTGGAAAAGAGGCAGGCTTGTGCCAGGAACGGACGCGCGCGTGCAAATTCCGCGTGCCTGTGCAAAGTCTGCATGCACGTGCAAAGTCCAGGTGCGTGCATCAGATGCGGAAGAAATAGGCAAGGGAACTGCGTGCCTGGTGGGTGCGTGGGTCCTGGGGGGACTGTTGAGTGCTGACACTGGGAGGTGATTCAGATCCCGCTGGTCCACCTCCTGACCCAGTGAGGTTTCCGGGTCATCTCGGAAGGGATGAAAGCAATGTCATTAGATAGGCGGTGCACCAGCAGGGGAGCAAGTGGTGGTGGCATCTCCAGGATCTCGCTTGCTGGGGCTGGGCAAGGACACCTTGTCCTCCCTTGAAGGTGTGAGCTAGGGTTTGTATCTAGCCTTGCTCTGGTGAGGGTGGGCGGGGCTTAGTTTGACAGCCAGGAGCTCTTGCAATGGCAGGAATCCCTCAGCCCATGCCCCGCCCCTGAGCTGTCAGACTGTTGAAAGGGCACAGCTGAGGAAGGAATGAGTGGAGAACAGGCCAGCGTGTGAGGAAAACCCTCAATACTGGAAAAGAGGCAGGCTTGCGCCAGGAACGGACGCGCGCGTGCAAATTCCGCCTGCCTGTGCAAAGTCTGCATGCACGTGCAAAGTCCAGGTGCATGCATCAGATGCGGAAGAAATAGGCAAGGGAACTGCGTGCCTGGTGGGTGCGTGGGTCCTGGGGGGACTGTTGAGTGCTGACACTGGGAGGTGATTCAGATCCCGCTGGTCCACCTCCTGACCCAGTGAGGTTTCCGGGTCATCTCGGAAGGGATGAAGCAATGTCATTAGATAGGCGGTGCACCAGCAGGGGAGCAAGTGGTGGTGGCATCTCCAGGATCTCGCTTGCTGGGGCTGGGCAAGGACACCTTGTCCTCCCTTGAAGGTGTGAGCTAGGGTTTGTATCTAGCCTTGCTCTGGTGAGGGTGGGCGGGGCTTAGTTTGACAGCCAGGAGCTCTTGCAATGGCAGGAATCCCTCAGCCCATGCCCCGCCCCTGAGCTGTCAGACTGTTGAAAGGGCGCAGCTGAGGAAGGAATGAGTGGAGAACAGGCCAGCGTGTGAGGAAAACCCTCAATACTGGAAAAGAGGCAGGCTTGCGCCAGGAACGGACGCGCGTGTGCAAATTCCGCGTGCCTGTGCAAAGTCTGCATGCACGTGCAAAGTCCAGGTGCGTGCATCAGATGCGGAAGAAATAGGCAAGGGAACTGCGTGCCTGGTGGGTGCGTGGGTCCTGGGGGGACTGTTGAGTGCTGACACTGGGAGGTGATTCAGATCCCGCTGGTCCACCTCCTGACCCAGTGAGGTTTCCGGGTCATCTCGGAAGGGATGAAAGCAATGTCATTAGATAGGCGGTGCACCAGCAGGGGAGCAAGTGGTGGTGGCATCTCCAGGATCTCGCTTGCTGGGGCTGGGCAAGGACACCTTGTCCTCCCTTGAAGGTGTGAGCTAGGGTTTGTATCTAGCCTTGCTCTGGTGAGGGTGGGCGGGGCTTAGTTTGACAGCCAGGAGCTCTTGCAATGGCAGGAATCCCTCAGCCCATGCCCCGCCCCTGAGCTGTCAGACTGTTGAAAGGGCGCAGCTGAGGAAGGAATGAGTGGAGAACAGGCCAGCCTGTGAGGAAAACCCTCAATACTGGAAAAGAGGCAGGCTTGCGCCAGGAACGGACGTGCGCCTGCAAATTCCGCGTACCTGTGCAAAGTCTGCTTGCACCTGCAAAGTCCAGGTGCGTGCATCAGATGCGGAAGAAATAGGCAAGGGAACTGCGTGCCTGGTGGGTGCGTGGGTCCTGGGGGGACTGTTGAGTGCTGACACTGGGAGGTGATTCAGATCCCGCTGGTCCACCTCCTGACCCAGTGAGGTTTCCGGGTCATCTCGGAAGGGATGAAAGCAATGTCATTAGATAGGCGGTGCACCAGCAGGGGAGCAAGTGGTGGTGGCATCTCCAGGATCTCGCTTGCTGGGGCTGGGCAAGGACACCTTGTCCTCCCTTGAAGGTGTGAGCTAGGGTTTGTATCTAGCCTTGCTCTGGTGAGGGTGGGCGGGGCTTAGTTTGACAGCCAGGAGCTCTTGCAATCACAGGAATCCCTCAGCCCATGCCCCGCCCCTGAGCTGTCAGACTGTTGAAAGGGCGCGGCTGAGGAAGGAATGAGTGGAGAACAGGCCAGCGTGTGAGGAAAACCCTCAATACTGGAAAAGAGGCAGGCTTGCGCCAGGAACGGACGCGCGCGTGCAAATTCCGCCTGCCTGTGCAAAGTCTGCATGCACCTGCAAAGTCCAGGTGCGTGCATCAGATGCGGAAGAAATAGGCAAGGGAACTGCGTGCCTGGTGGGTGCGTGGGTCCTGGGGGGACTGTTGAGTGCTGACACTGGGAGGTGATTCAGATCCCGCTGGTCCACCTCCTGACCCAGTGAGGTTTCCGGGTCATCTCGGAAGGGATGAAAGCAATGTCATTAGATAGGCGGTGCACCAGCAGGGGAGCAAGTGGTGGTGGCATCTCCAGGATCTCGCTTGCTGGGGCTGGGCAAGGACACCTTGTCCTCCCTTGAAGGTGTGAGCTAGGGTTTGTATCTAGCCTTGCTCTGGTGAGGGTGGGCGGGGCTTAGTTTGACAGCCAGGAGCTCTTGCAATGGCAGGAATCCCTCAGCCCATGCCCCGCCCCTGAGCTGTCAGACTGTTGAAAGGGCACAGCTGAGGAAGGAATGAGTGGAGAACAGGCCAGCGTGTGAGGAAAACCCTCAATACTGGAAAAGAGGCAGGCTTGTGCCAGGAACGGACGCGCGCGTGCAAATTCCGCGTGCCTGTGCAAAGTCTGCATGCACGTGCAAAGTCCAGGTGCGTGCATCAGATGCGGAAGAAATAGGCAAGGGAACTGCGTGCCTGGTGGGTGCGTGGGTCCTGGGGGGACTGTTGAGTGCTGACACTGGGAGGTGATTCAGATCCCGCTGGTCCACCTCCTGACCCAGTGAGGTTTCCGGGTCATCTCGGAAGGGATGAAAGCAATGTCATTAGATAGGCGGTGCACCAGCAGGGGAGCAAGTGGTGGTGGCATCTCCAGGATCTCGCTTGCTGGGGCTGGGCAAGGACACCTTGTCCTCCCTTGAAGGTGTGAGCTAGGGTTTGTATCTAGCCTTGCTCTGGTGAGGGTGGGCGGGGCTTAGTTTGACAGCCAGGAGCTCTTGCAATGGCAGGAATCCCTCAGCCCATGCCCCGCCCCTGAGCTGTCAGACTGTTGAAAGGGCGCAGCTGAGGAAGGAATGAGTGGAGAACAGGCCAGCGTGTGAGGAAAACCCTCAATACTGGAAAAGAGGCAGGCTTGCGCCAGGAACGGACGCGCGCGTGCAAATTCCGCCTGCCTGTGCAAAGTCTGCATGCACCTGCAAAGTCCAGGTGCGTGCATCAGATGCGGAAGAAATAGGCAAGGGAACTGCGTGCCTGGTGGGTGCGTGGGTCCTGGGGGGACTGTTGAGTGCTGACACTGGGAGGTGATTCAGATCCCGCTGGTCCACCTCCTGACCCAGTGAGGTTTCCGGGTCATCTCGGAAGGGATGAAAGCAATGTCATTAGATAGGCGGTGCACCAGCAGGGGAGCAAGTGGTGGTGGCATCTCCAGGATCTCGCTTGCTGGGGCTGGGCAAGGACACCTTGTCCTCCCTTGAAGGTGTGAGCTAGGGTTTGTATCTAGCCTTGCTCTGGTGAGGGTGGGCGGGGCTTAGTTTGACAGCCAGGAGCTCTTGCAATGGCAGGAATCCCTCAGCCCATGCCCCGCCCCTGAGATTTCAGACTGTTGAAAGGGCGCAGCTGAGGAAGGAATGAGTGGAGAACACGCGAGCCTGTGAGGAAAACCCTCAATACTGGAAAAGAGGCAGGCTTGCGCCAGGAACGGACGCGCGCGTGCAAATTCCGCGTGCCTGTGCAAAGTCTGCATGCACGTGCAAAGTCCAGGTGCGTGCATCAGATGCGGAAGAAATAGGCAAGGGAACTGCGTGCCTGGTGGGTGCGTGGGTCCTGGGGGGACTGTTGAGTGCTGACACTGGGAGGTGATTCAGATCCCGCTGGTCCACCTCCTGACCCAGTGAGGTTTCTGGGTCATCTCGGAAGGGATGAAAGCAATGTCATTAGATAGGCGGTGCACCAGCAGGGGAGCAAGTGGTGGTGGCATCTCCAGGATCTCGCTTGCTGGGGCTGGGCAAGGACACCTTGTCCTCCCTTGAAGGTGTGAGCTAGGGTTTGTATCTAGCCTTGCTCTGGTGATGGTGGGCGGGGCTTAGTTTGACAGCCAGGAGCTCTTGCAATCACAGGAATCCCTCAGCCCATGCCCCGCCCCTGAGCTGTCAGACTGTTGAAAGGGCGCAGCTGAGGAAGGAATGAGTGGAGAACAGGCCAGCGTGTGAGGAAAACCGTCAATACTGGAAAAGAGGCAGGCTTGCGCCAGGAACGGACGCACGCGTGCAAATTCCGCCTGCCTGTGCAAAGTCTGCATGCACGTGCAAAGTCCAGGTGCGTGCATCAGATGCGGAAGAAATAGGCAAGGGAACTGCGTGCCTGGTGGGTGCGTGGGTCCTGGGGGGACTGTTGAGTGCTGACACTGGGAGGTGATTCAGATCCCGCTGGTCCACCTCCTGACCCAGTGAGGTTTCCGGGTCATCTCGGAAGGGATGAAAGCAATGTCATTAGATAGGCGGTGCACCAGCAGGGGAGCAAGTGGTGGTGGCATCTCCAGGATCTCGCTTGCTGGGGCTGGGCAAGGACACCTTGTCCTCCCTTGAAGGTGTGAGCTAGGGTTTGTATCTAGCCTTGCTCTGGTGAGGGTGGGCGGGGCTTAGTTTGACAGCCAGGAGCTCTTGCAATGGCAGGAATCCCTCAGCCCATGCCCCGCCCCTGAGCTGTCAGACTGTTGAAAGGGCGCAGCTGAGGAAGGAATGAGTGGAGAACAGGCCAGCGTGTGAGGAAAACCCTCAATACTGGAAAAGAGGCAGGCTTGCGCCAGGAACGGACGCGCGCGTGCAAATTCCGCCTGCCTGTGCAAAGTCTGCATGCACCTGCAAAGTCCAGGTGCGTGCATCAGATGCGGAAGAAATAGGCAAGGGAACTGCGTGCCTGGTGGGTGCGTGGGTCCTGGGGGGACTGTTGAGTGCTGACACTGGGAGGTGATTCAGATCCCGCTGGTCCACCTCCTGACCCAGTGAGGTTTCCGGGTCATCTCGGAAGGGATGAAAGCAATGTCATTAGATAGGCGGTGCACCAGCAGGGGAGCAAGTGGTGGTGGCATCTCCAGGATCTCGCTTGCTGGGGCTGGGCAAGGACACCTTGTCCTCCCTTGAAGGTGTGAGCTAGGGTTTGTATCTAGCCTTGCTCTGGTGAGGGTGGGCGGGGCTTAGTTTGACAGCCAGGAGCTCTTGCAATGGCAGGAATCCCTCAGCCCATGCCCCGCCCCTGAGCTGTCAGACTGTTGAAAGGGCGCAGCTGAGGAAGGAATGAGTGGAGAACAGGCCAGCGTGTGAGGAAAACCCTCAATACTGGAAAAGAGGCAGGCTTGCGCCAGGAACGGACGCGCGTGTGCAAATTCCGCGTGCCTGTGCAAAGTCTGCATGCACGTGCAAAGTCCAGGTGCGTGCATCAGATGCGGAAGAAATAGGCAAGGGAACTGCGTGCCTGGTGGGTGCGTGGGTCCTGGGGGGACTGTTGAGTGCTGACACTGGGAGGTGATTCAGATCCCGCTGGTCCACCTCCTGACCCAGTGAGGTTTCCGGGTCATCTCGGAAGGGATGAAAGCAATGTCATTAGATAGGCGGTGCACCAGCAGGGGAGCAAGTGGTGGTGGCATCTCCAGGATCTCGCTTGCTGGGGCTGGGCAAGGACACCTTGTCCTCCCTTGAAGGTGTGAGCTAGGGTTTGTATCTAGCCTTGCTCTGGTGAGGGTGGGCGGGGCTTAGTTTGACAGCCAGGAGCTCTTGCAATGGCAGGAATCCCTCAGCCCATGCCCCGCCCCTGAGCTGTCAGACTGTTGAAAGGGCGCGGCTGAGGAAGGAATGAGTGGAGAACAGGCCAGCGTGTGAGGAAAACCCTCAATACTGGAAAAGAGGCAGGCTTGCGCCAGGAACGGACGCGCGCGTGCAAATTCCGCCTGCCTGTGCAAAGTCTGCATGCACCTGCAAAGTCCAGGTGCGTGCATCAGATGCGGAAGAAATAGGCAAGGGAACTGCGTGCCTGGTGGGTGCGTGGGTCCTGGGGGGACTGTTGAGTGCTGACACTGGGAGGTGATTCAGATCCCGCTGGTCCACCTCCTGACCCAGTGAGGTTTCCGGGTCATCTCGGAAGGGATGAAAGCAATGTCATTAGATAGGCGGTGCACCAGCAGGGGAGCAAGTGGTGGTGGCATCTCCAGGATCTCGCTTGCTGGGGCTGGGCAAGGACACCTTGTCCTCCCTTGAAGGTGTGAGCTAGGGTTTGTATCTAGCCTTGCTCTGGTGAGGGTGGGCGGGGCTTAGTTTGACAGCCAGGAGCTCTTGCAATGGCAGGAATCCCTCAGCCCATGCCCCGCCCCTGAGCTGTCAGACTGTTGAAAGGGCACAGCTGAGGAAGGAATGAGTGGAGAACAGGCCAGCGTGTGAGGAAAACCCTCAATACTGGAAAAGAGGCAGGCTTGTGCCAGGAACGGACGCGCGCCTGCAAATTCCACGTGCCTGTGCAAAGTCTGCATGCACGTGCAAAGTCCAGGTGCATGCATCAGATGCGGAAGAAATAGGCAAGGGAACCGCGTGCCTGGTGGGTGCGTGGGTCCTGGGGGGACTGTTGAGTGCTGACACTGGGAGGTGATTCAGATCCCGCTGGTCCACCTCCTGACCCAGTGAGGTTTCCGGGTCATCTCGGAAGGGATGAAGCAATGTCATTAGATAGGCGGTGCACCAGCAGGGGAGCAAGTGGTGGTGGCATCTCCAGGATCTCGCTTGCTGGGGCTGGGCAAGGACACCTTGTCCTCCCTTGAAGGTGTGAGCTAGGGTTTGTATCTAGCCTTGCTCTGGTGAGGGTGGGCGGGGCTTAGTTTGACAGCCAGGAGCTCTTGCAATGGCAGGAATCCCTCAGCCCATGCCCCGCCCCTGAGCTGTCAGACTGTTGAAAGGGCGCAGCTGAGGAAGGAATGAGTGGAGAACAGGCCAGCGTGTGAGGAAAACCCTCAATACTGGAAAAGAGTCAGGCTTGCGCCAGGAACGGACGCGCGCGTGCAAATTCCGCCTGCCTGTGCAAAGTCTGCATGCACCTGCAAAGTCCAGGTGCGTGCATCAGATGCGGAAGAAATAGGCAAGGGAACTGCGTGCCTGGTGGGTGCGTGGGTCCTGGGGGGACTGTTGAGTGCTGACACTGGGAGGTGATTCAGATCCCGCTGGTCCACCTCCTGACCCAGTGAGGTTTCCGGGTCATCTCGGAAGGGATGAAAGCAATGTCATTAGATAGGCGGTGCACCAGCAGGGGAGCAAGTGGTGGTGGCATCTCCAGGATCTCGCTTGCTGGGGCTGGGCAAGGACACCTTGTCCTCCCTTGAAGGTGTGAGCTAGGGTTTGTATCTAGCCTTGCTCTGGTGAGGGTGGGCGGGGCTTAGTTTGACAGCCAGGAGCTCTTGCAATGGCAGGAATCCCTCAGCCCATGCCCCGCCCCTGAGCTGTCAGACTGTTGAAAGCGCACAGCTGAGGAAGGAATGAGTGGAGAACACGCGAGCCTGTGAGGAAAACCCTCAATACTGGAAAAGAGGCAGGCTTGTGCCAGGAACGGACGCGCGCGTGCAAATTCCGCGTGCCTGTGCAAAGTCTGCATGCACGTGCAAAGTCCAGGTGCGTGCATCAGATGCGGAAGAAATAGGCAAGGGAACTGCGTGCCTGGTGGGTGCGTGGGTCCTGGGGGGACTGTTGAGTGCTGACACTGGGAGGTGATTCAGATCCCGCTGGTCCACCTCCTGACCCAGTGAGGTTTCCGGGTCATCTCGGAAGGGATGAAAGCAATGTCATTAGATAGGCGGTGCACCAGCAGGGGAGCAAGTGGTGGTGGCATCTCCAGGATCTCGCTTGCTGGGGCTGGGCAAGGACACCTTGTCCTCCCTTGAAGGTGTGAGCTAGGGTTTGTATCTAGCCTTGCTCTGGTGAGGGTGGGCGGGGCTTAGTTTGACAGCCAGGAGCTCTTGCAATGGCAGGAATCCCTCAGCCCATGCCCCGCCCCTGAGCTGTCAGACTGTTGAAAGGGCACAGCTGAGGAAGGAATGAGTGGAGAACAGGCCAGCGTGTGAGGAAAACCCTCAATACTGGAAAAGAGGCAGGCTTGCGCCAGGAACGGACGCGCGCGTGCAAATTCCGCCTGCCTGTGCAAAGTCTGCATGCACGTGCAAAGTCCAGGTGCATGCATCAGATGCGGAAGAAATAGGCAAGGGAACTGCGTGCCTGGTGGGTGCGTGGGTCCTGGGGGGACTGTTGAGTGCTGACACTGGGAGGTGATTCAGATCCCGCTGGTCCACCTCCTGACCCAGTGAGGTTTCCGGGTCATCTCGGAAGGGATGAAAGCAATGTCATTAGATAGGCGGTGCACCAGCAGGGGAGCAAGTGGTGGTGGCATCTCCAGGATCTCGCTTGCTGGGGCTGGGCAAGGACACCTTGTCCTCCCTTGAAGGTGTGAGCTAGGGTTTGTATCTAGCCTTGCTCTGGTGAGGGTGGGCGGGGCTTAGTTTGACAGCCAGGAGCTCTTGCAATGGCAGGAATCCCTCAGCCCATGCCCCGCCCCTGAGCTGTCAGACTGTTGAAAGGGCGCGGCTGAGGAAGGAATGAGTGGAGAACAGGCCAGCGTGTGAGGAAAACCCTCAATACTGGAAAAGAGGCAGGCTTGCGCCAGGAACGGACGCGCGCGTGCAAATTCCGCCTGCCTGTGCAAAGTCTGCATGCACCTGCAAAGTCCAGGTGCGTGCATCAGATGCGGAAGAAATAGGCAAGGGAACTGCGTGCCTGGTGGGTGCGTGGGTCCTGGGGGGACTGTTGAGTGCTGACACTGGGAGGTGATTCAGATCCCGCTGGTCCACCTCCTGACCCAGTGAGGTTTCCGGGTCATCTCGGAAGGGATGAAAGCAATGTCATTAGATAGGCGGTGCACCAGCAGGGGAGCAAGTGGTGGTGGCATCTCCAGGATCTCGCTTGCTGGGGCTGGGCAAGGACACCTTGTCCTCCCTTGAAGGTGTGAGCTAGGGTTTGTATCTAGCCTTGCTCTGGTGAGGGTGGGCGGGGCTTAGTTTGACAGCCAGGAGCTCTTGCAATGGCAGGAATCCCTCAGCCCATGCCCCGCCCCTGAGCTGTCAGACTGTTGAAAGGGCACAGCTGAGGAAGGAATGAGTGGAGAACAGGCCAGCGTGTGAGGAAAACCCTCAATACTGGAAAAGAGGCAGGCTTGTGCCAGGAACGGACGCGCGCCTGCAAATTCCACGTGCCTGTGCAAAGTCTGCATGCACGTGCAAAGTCCAGGTGCATGCATCAGATGCGGAAGAAATAGGCAAGGGAACCGCGTGCCTGGTGGGTGCGTGGGTCCTGGGGGGACTGTTGAGTGCTGACACTGGGAGGTGATTCAGATCCCGCTGGTCCACCTCCTGACCCAGTGAGGTTTCCGGGTCATCTCGGAAGGGATGAAGCAATGTCATTAGATAGGCGGTGCACCAGCAGGGGAGCAAGTGGTGGTGGCATCTCCAGGATCTCGCTTGCTGGGGCTGGGCAAGGACACCTTGTCCTCCCTTGAAGGTGTGAGCTAGGGTTTGTATCTAGCCTTGCTCTGGTGAGGGTGGGCGGGGCTTAGTTTGACAGCCAGGAGCTCTTGCAATGGCAGGAATCCCTCAGCCCATGCCCCGCCCCTGAGCTGTCAGACTGTTGAAAGGGCACAGCTGAGGAAGGAATGAGTGGAGAACAGGCCAGCGTGTGAGGAAAACCCTCAATACTGGAAAAGAGGCAGGCTTGCGCCAGGAACGGACGCGCGCGTGCAAATTCCGCGTGCCTGTGCAAAGTCTGCATGCACGTGCAAAGTCCAGGTGCGTGCATCAGATGCGGAAGAAATAGGCAAGGGAACTGCGTGCCTGGTGGGTGCGTGGGTCCTGGGGGGACTGTTGAGTGCTGACACTGGGAGGTGATTCAGATCCCGCTGGTCCACCTCCTGACCCAGTGAGGTTTCCGGGTCATCTCGGAAGGGATGAAAGCAATGTCATTAGATAGGCGGTGCACCAGCAGGGGAGCAAGTGGTGGTGGCATCTCCAGGATCTCGCTTGCTGGGGCTGGGCAAGGACACCTTGTCCTCCCTTGAAGGTGTGAGCTAGGGTTTGTATCTAGCCTTGCTCTGGTGAGGGTGGGTGGGGCTTAGTTTGACAGCCAGGAGCTCTTGCAATGGCAGGAATCCCTCAGCCCATGCCCCGCCCCTGAGATTTCAGACTGTTGAAAGGGCGCAGCTGAGGAAGGAATGAGTGGAGAACACGCGAGCCTGTGAGGAAAACCCTCAATACTGGAAAAGAGGCAGGCTTGCGCCAGGAACGGACGCGCGCGTGCAAATTCCGCGTGCCTGTGCAAAGTCTGCATGCACGTGCAAAGTCCAGGTGCGTGCATCAGATGCGGAAGAAATAGGCAAGGGAACTGCGTGCCTGGTGGGTGCGTGGGTCCTGGGGGGACTGTTGAGTGCTGACACTGGGAGGTGATTCAGATCCCGCTGGTCCACCTCCTGACCCAGTGAGGTTTCTGGGTCATCTCGGAAGGGATGAAAGCAATGTCATTAGATAGGCGGTGCACCAGCAGGGGAGCAAGTGGTGGTGGCATCTCCAGGATCTCGCTTGCTGGGGCTGGGCAAGGACACCTTGTCCTCCCTTGAAGGTGTGAGCTAGGGTTTGTATCTAGCCTTGCTCTGGTGAGGGTGGGCGGGGCTTAGTTTGACAGCCAGGAGCTCTTGCAATCACAGGAATCCCTCAGCCCATGCCCCGCCCCTGAGCTGTCAGACTGTTGAAAGGGCGCAGCTGAGGAAGGAATGAGTGGAGAACAGGCCAGCGTGTGAGGAAAACCCTCAATACTGGAAAAGAGGCAGGCTTGCGCCAGGAACGGACGCACGCGTGCAAATTCCGCCTGCCTGTGCAAAGTCTGCATTAACGTGCAAAGTCCAGGTGCGTGCATCAGATGCGGAAGAAATAGGCAAGGGAACTGCGTGCCTGGTGGGTGCGTGGGTCCTGGGGGGACTGTTGAGTGCTGACACTGGGAGGTGATTCAGATCCCGCTGGTCCACCTCCTGACCCAGTGAGGTTTCCGGGTCATCTCGGAAGGGATGAAAGCAATGTCATTAGATAGGCGGTGCACCAGCAGGGGAGCAAGTGGTGGTGGCATCTCCAGGATCTCGCTTGCTGGGGCTGGGCAAGGACACCTTGTCCTCCCTTGAAGGTGTGAGCTAGGGTTTGTATCTAGCCTTGCTCTGGTGAGGGTGGGCGGGGCTTAGTTTGACAGCCAGGAGCTCTTGCAATGGCAGGAATCCCTCAGCCCATGCCCCGCCCCTGAGCTGTCAGACTGTTGAAAGGGCGCAGCTGAGGAAGGAATGAGTGGAGAACAGGCCAGCGTGTGAGGAAAACCCTCAATACTGGAAAAGAGGCAGGCTTGCGCCAGGAACGGACGCGCGCGTGCAAATTCCGCCTGCCTGTGCAAAGTCTGCATGCACCTGCAAAGTCCAGGTGCGTGCATCAGATGCGGAAGAAATAGGCAAGGGAACTGCGTGCCTGGTGGGTGCGTGGGTCCTGGGGGGACTGTTGAGTGCTGACACTGGGAGGTGATTCAGATCCCGCTGGTCCACCTCCTGACCCAGTGAGGTTTCCGGGTCATCTCGGAAGGGATGAAAGCAATGTCATTAGATAGGCGGTGCACCAGCAGGGGAGCAAGTGGTGGTGGCATCTCCAGGATCTCGCTTGCTGGGGCTGGGCAAGGACACCTTGTCCTCCCTTGAAGGTGTGAGCTAGGGTTTGTATCTAGCCTTGCTCTGGTGAGGGTGGGCGGGGCTTAGTTTGACAGCCAGGAGCTCTTGCAATGGCAGGAATCCCTCAGCCCATGCCCCGCCCCTGAGCTGTCAGACTGTTGAAAGGGCGCAGCTGAGGAAGGAATGAGTGGAGAACAGGCCAGCGTGTGAGGAAAACCCTCAATACTGGAAAAGAGGCAGGCTTGCGCCAGGAACGGACGCGCGTGTGCAAATTCCGCGTGCCTGTGCAAAGTCTGCATGCACGTGCAAAGTCCAGGTGCGTGCATCAGATGCGGAAGAAATAGGCAAGGGAACTGCGTGCCTGGTGGGTGCGTGGGTCCTGGGGGGACTGTTGAGTGCTGACACTGGGAGGTGATTCAGATCCCGCTGGTCCACCTCCTGACCCAGTGAGGTTTCCGGGTCATCTCGGAAGGGATGAAAGCAATGTCATTAGATAGGCGGTGCACCAGCAGGGGAGCAAGTGGTGGTGGCATCTCCAGGATCTAACTTGCTGGGGCTGGGCAAGGACACCTTGTCCTCCCTTGAAGGTGTGAGCTAGGGTTTGTATCTAGCCTTGCTCTGGTGAGGGTGGGCGGGGCTTAGTTTGACAGCCAGGAGCTCTTGCAATGGCAGGAATCCCTCAGCCCATGCCCCGCCCCTGAGCTGTCAGACTGTTGAAAGGGCGAAGCTGAGGAAGGAATGAGTGGAGAACAGGCCAGCCTGTGAGGAAAACCCTCAATACTGGAAAAGAGGCAGGCTTGCGCCAGGAACGGACGTGCGCCTGCAAATTCCGCGTACCTGTGCAAAGTCTGCATGCACCTGCAAAGTCCAGGTGCGTGCATCAGATGCGGAAGAAATAGGCAAGGGAACTGCGTGCCTGGTGGGTGCGTGGGTCCTGGGGGGACTGTTGAGTGCTGACACTGGGAGGTGATTCAGATCCCGCTGGTCCACCTCCTGACCCAGTGAGGTTTCCGGGTCATCTCGGAAGGGATGAAAGCAATGTCATTAGATAGGCGGTGCACCAGCAGGGGAGCAAGTGGTGGTGGCATCTCCAGGATCTCGCTTGCTGGGGCTGGGCAAGGACACCTTGTCCTCCCTTGAAGGTGTGAGCTAGGGTTTGTATCTAGCCTTGCTCTGGTGAGGGTGGGCGGGGCTTAGTTTGACAGCCAGGAGCTCTTGCAATGGCAGGAATCCCTCAGCCCATGCCCCGCCCCTGAGCTGTCAGACTGTTGAAAGGGCGCGGCTGAGGAAGGAATGAGTGGAGAACAGGCCAGCGTGTGAGGAAAACCCTCAATACTGGAAAAGAGGCAGGCTTGCGCCAGGAACGGACGCGCGCGTGCAAATTCCGCCTGCCTGTGCAAAGTCTGCATGCACCTGCAAAGTCCAGGTGCGTGCATCAGATGCGGAAGAAATAGGCAAGGGAACTGCGTGCCTGGTGGGTGCGTGGGTCCTGGGGGGACTGTTGAGTGCTGACACTGGGAGGTGATTCAGATCCCGCTGGTCCACCTCCTGACCCAGTGAGGTTTCCGGGTCATCTCGGAAGGGATGAAAGCAATGTCATTAGATAGGCGGTGCACCAGCAGGGGAGCAAGTGGTGGTGGCATCTCCAGGATCTCGCTTGCTGGGGCTGGGCAAGGACACCTTGTCCTCCCTTGAAGGTGTGAGCTAGGGTTTGTATCTAGCCTTGCTCTGGTGAGGGTGGGCGGGGCTTAGTTTGACAGCCAGGAGCTCTTGCAATGGCAGGAATCCCTCAGCCCATGCCCCGCCCCTGAGCTGTCAGACTGTTGAAAGGGCACAGCTGAGGAAGGAATGAGTGGAGAACAGGCCAGCGTGTGAGGAAAACCCTCAATACTGGAAAAGAGGCAGGCTTGTGCCAGGAACGGACGCGCGCCTGCAAATTCCACGTGCCTGTGCAAAGTCTGCATGCACGTGCAAAGTCCAGGTGCATGCATCAGATGCGGAAGAAATAGGCAAGGGAACCGCGTGCCTGGTGGGTGCGTGGGTCCTGGGGGGACTGTTGAGTGCTGACACTGGGAGGTGATTCAGATCCCGCTGGTCCACCTCCTGACCCAGTGAGGTTTCCGGGTCATCTCGGAAGGGATGAAGCAATGTCATTAGATAGGCGGTGCACCAGCAGGGGAGCAAGTGGTGGTGGCATCTCCAGGATCTCGCTTGCTGGGGCTGGGCAAGGACACCTTGTCCTCCCTTGAAGGTGTGAGCTAGGGTTTGTATCTAGCCTTGCTCTGGTGAGGGTGGGCGGGGCTTAGTTTGACAGCCAGGAGCTCTTGCAATGGCAGGAATCCCTCAGCCCATGCCCCGCCCCTGAGCTGTCAGACTGTTGAAAGGGCGCAGCTGAGGAAGGAATGAGTGGAGAACAGGCCAGCGTGTGAGGAAAACCCTCAATACTGGAAAAGAGGCAGGCTTGCGCCAGGAACGGACGCGCGCGTGCAAATTCCGCGTGCCTGTGCAAAGTCTGCATGCACCTGCAAAGTCCAGGTGCGTGCATCAGATGCGGAAGAAATAGGCAAGGGAACTGCGTGCCTGGTGGGTGCGTGGGTCCTGGGGGGACTGTTGAGTGCTGACACTGGGAGGTGATTCAGATCCCGCTGGTCCACCTCCTGACCCAGTGAGGTTTCCGGGTCATCTCGGAAGGGATGAAAGCAATGTCATTAGATAGGCGGTGCACCAGCAGGGGAGCAAGTGGTGGTGGCATCTCCAGGATCTCGCTTGCTGGGGCTGGGCAAGGACACCTTGTCCTCCCTTGAAGGTGTGAGCTAGGGTTTGTATCTAGCCTTGCTCTGGTGAGGGTGGGCGGGGCTTAGTTTGACAGCCAGGAGCTCTTGCAATGGCAGGAATCCCTCAGCCCATGCCCCGCCCCTGAGCTGTCAGACTGTTGAAAGCGCACAGCTGAGGAAGGAATGAGTGGAGAACACGCGAGCCTGTGAGGAAAACCCTCAATACTGGAAAAGAGGCAGGCTTGTGCCAGGAACGGACGCGCGCGTGCAAATTCCGCGTGCCTGTGCAAAGTCTGCATGCACGTGCAAAGTCCAGGTGCATGCATCAGATGCGGAAGAAATAGGCAAGGGAACTGCGTGCCTGGTGGGTGCGTGGGTCCTGGGGGGACTGTTGAGTGCTGACACTGGGAGGTGATTCAGATCCCGCTGGTCCACCTCCTGACCCAGTGAGGTTTCCGGGTCATCTCGGAAGGGATGAAAGCAATGTCATTAGATAGGCGGTGCACCAGCAGGGGAGCAAGTGGTGGTGGCATCTCCAGGATCTCGCTTGCTGGGGCTGGGCAAGGACACCTTGTCCTCCCTTGAAGGTGTGAGCTAGGGTTTGTATCTAGCCTTGCTCTGGTGAGGGTGGGCGGGGCTTAGTTTGACAGCCAGGAGCTCTTGCAATGGCAGGAATCCCTCAGCCCATGCCCCGCCCCTGAGCTGTCAGACTGTTGAAAGGGCACAGCTGAGGAAGGAATGAGTGGAGAACAGGCCAGCGTGTAAGGAAAACCCTCAATACTGGAAAAGAGGCAGGCTTGCGCCAGGAACGGACGCGCGCGTGCAAATTCCGCCTGCCTGTGCAAAGTCTGCATGCACGTGCAAAGTCCAGGTGCATGCATCAGATGCGGAAGAAATAGGCAAGGGAACTGCGTGCCTGGTGGGTGCGTGGGTCCTGGGGGGACTGTTGAGTGCTGACACTGGGAGGTGATTCAGATCCCGCTGGTCCACCTCCTGACCCAGTGAGGTTTCCGGGTCATCTCGGAAGGGATGAAAGCAATGTCATTAGATAGGCGGTGCACCAGCAGGGGAGCAAGTGGTGGTGGCATCTCCAGGATCTCGCTTGCTGGGGCTGGGCAAGGACACCTTGTCCTCCCTTGAAGGTGTGAGCTAGGGTTTGTATCTAGCCTTGCTCTGGTGAGGGTGGGCGGGGCTTAGTTTGACAGCCAGGAGCTCTTGCAATGGCAGGAATCCCTCAGCCCATGCCCCGCCCCTGAGCTGTCAGACTGTTGAAAGGGCACAGCTGAGGAAGGAATGAGTGGAGAACAGGCCAGCGTGTAAGGAAAACCCTCAATACTGGAAATGAGGCAGGCTTGCGCCAGGAACGGACGCGCGCGTGCAAATTCCGCCTGCCTGTGCAAAGTCTGCATGCACGTGCAAAGTCCAGGTGCATGCATCAGATGCGGAAGAAATAGGCAAGGGAACTGCGTGCCTGGTGGGTGCGTGGGTCCTGGGGGGACTGTTGAGTGCTGACACTGGGAGGTGATTCAGATCCCGCTGGTCCACCTCCTGACCCAGTGAGGTTTCCGGGTCATCTCGGAAGGGATGAAGCAATGTCATTAGATAGGCGGTGCACCAGCAGGGGAGCAAGTGGTGGTGGCATCTCCAGGATCTCGCTTGCTGGGGCTGGGCAAGGACACCTTGTCCTCCCTTGAAGGTGTGAGCTAGGGTTTGTATCTAGCCTTGCTCTGGTGAGGGTGGGCGGGGCTTAGTTTGACAGCCAGGAGCTCTTGCAATGGCAGGAATCCCTCAGCCCATGCCCCGCCCCTGAGCTGTCAGACTGTTGAAAGGGCGCAGCTGAGGAAGGAATGAGTGGAGAACAGGCCAGCGTGTGAGGAAAACCCTCAATACTGGAAAAGAGGCAGGCTTGCGCCAGGAACGGACGCGCGTGTGCAAATTCCGCGTGCCTGTGCAAAGTCTGCATGCACGTGCAAAGTCCAGGTGCGTGCATCAGATGCGGAAGAAATAGGCAAGGGAACTGCGTGCCTGGTGGGTGCGTGGGTCCTGGGGGGACTGTTGAGTGCTGACACTGGGAGGTGATTCAGATCCCGCTGGTCCACCTCCTGACCCAGTGAGGTTTCCGGGTCATCTCGGAAGGGATGAAAGCAATGTCATTAGATAGGCGGTGCACCAGCAGGGGAGCAAGTGGTGGTGGCATCTCCAGGATCTCGCTTGCTGGGGCTGGGCAAGGACACCTTGTCCTCCCTTGAAGGTGTGAGCTAGGGTTTGTATCTAGCCTTGCTCTGGTGAGGGTGGGCGGGGCTTAGTTTGACAGCCAGGAGCTCTTGCAATGGCAGGAATCCCTCAGCCCATGCCCCGCCCCTGAGCTGTCAGACTGTTGAAAGGGCGCAGCTGAGGAAGGAATGAGTGGAGAACAGGCCAGCCTGTGAGGAAAACCCTCAATACTGGAAAAGAGGCAGGCTTGCGCCAGGAACGGACGTGCGCCTGCAAATTCCGCGTACCTGTGCAAAGTCTGCATGCACCTGCAAAGTCCAGGTGCGTGCATCAGATGCGGAAGAAATAGGCAAGGGAACTGCGTGCCTGGTGGGTGCGTGGGTCCTGGGGGGACTGTTGAGTGCTGACACTGGGAGGTGATTCAGATCCCGCTGGTCCACCTCCTGACCCAGTGAGGTTTCCGGGTCATCTCGGAAGGGATGAAAGCAATGTCATTAGATAGGCGGTGCACCAGCAGGGGAGCAAGTGGTGGTGGCATCTCCAGGATCTCGCTTGCTGGGGCTGGGCAAGGACACCTTGTCCTCCCTTGAAGGTGTGAGCTAGGGTTTGTATCTAGCCTTGCTCTGGTGAGGGTGGGCGGGGCTTAGTTTGACAGCCAGGAGCTCTTGCAATCACAGGAATCCCTCAGCCCATGCCCCGCCCCTGAGCTGTCAGACTGTTGAAAGGGCGCGGCTGAGGAAGGAATGAGTGGAGAACAGGCCAGCGTGTGAGGAAAACCCTCAATACTGGAAAAGAGGCAGGCTTGCGCCAGGAACGGACGCGCGCGTGCAAATTCCGCCTGCCTGTGCAAAGTCTGCATGCACCTGCAAACTCCAGGTGCGTGCATCAGATGCGGAAGAAATAGGCAAGGGAACTGCGTGCCTGGTGGGTGCGTGGGTCCTGGGGGGACTGTTGAGTGCTGACACTGGGAGGTGATTCAGATCCCGCTGGTCCACCTCCTGACCCAGTGAGGTTTCCGGGTCATCTCGGAAGGGATGAAAGCAATGTCATTAGATAGGCGGTGCACCAGCAGGGGAGCAAGTGGTGGTGGCATCTCCAGGATCTCGCTTGCTGGGGCTGGGCAAGGACACCTTGTCCTCCCTTGAAGGTGTGACCTAGGGTTTGTATCTAGCCTTGCTCTGGTGAGGGTGGGCGGGGCTTAGTTTGACAGCCAGGAGCTCTTGCAATGGCAGGAATCCCTCAGCCCATGCCCCGCCCCTGAGCTGTCAGACTGTTGAAAGGGCACAGCTGAGGAAGGAATGAGTGGAGAACAGGCCAGCGTGTGAGGAAAACCCTCAATACTGGAAAAGAGGCAGGCTTGCGCCAGGAACGGACGCGCGCGTGCAAATTCCGCGTGCCTGTGCAAAGTCTGCATGCACGTGCAAAGTCCAGGTGCGTGCATCAGATGCGGAAGAAATAGGCAAGGGAACTGCGTGCCTGGTGGGTGCGTGGGTCCTGGGGGGACTGTTGAGTGCTGACACTGGGAGGTGATTCAGATCCCGCTGGTCCACCTCCTGACCCAGTGAGGTTTCCGGGTCATCTCGGAAGGGATGAAAGCAATGTCATTAGATAGGCGGTGCACCAGCAGGGGAGCAAGTGGTGGTGGCATCTCCAGGATCTCGCTTGCTGGGGCTGGGCAAGGACACCTTGTCCTCCCTTGAAGGTGTGAGCTAGGGTTTGTATCTAGCCTTGCTCTGGTGAGGGTGGGCGGGGCTTAGTTTGACAGCCAGGAGCTCTTGCAATGGCAGGAATCCCTCAGCCCATGCCCCGCCCCTGAGATTTCAGACTGTTGAAAGGGCGCAGCTGAGGAAGGAATGAGTGGAGAACACGCGAGCCTGTGAGGAAAACCCTCAATACTGGAAAAGAGGCAGGCTTGCGCCAGGAACGGACGCGCGCGTGCAAATTCCGCGTGCCTGTGCAAAGTCTGCATGCACGTGCAAAGTCCAGGTGCGTGCATCAGATGCGGAAGAAATAGGCAAGGGAACTGCGTGCCTGGTGGGTGCGTGGGTCCTGGGGGGACTGTTGAGTGCTGACACTGGGAGGTGATTCAGATCCCGCTGGTCCACCTCCTGACCCAGTGAGGTTTCTGGGTCATCTCGGAAGGGATGAAAGCAATGTCATTAGATAGGCGGTGCACCAGCAGGGGAGCAAGTGGTGGTGGCATCTCCAGGATCTCGCTTGCTGGGGCTGGGCAAGGACACCTTGTCCTCCCTTGAAGGTGTGAGCTAGGGTTTGTATCTAGCCTTGCTCTGGTGAGGGTGGGCGGGGCTTAGTTTGACAGCCAGGAGCTCTTGCAATCACAGGAATCCCTCAGCCCATGCCCCGCCCCTGAGCTGTCAGACTGTTGAAAGGGCGCAGCTGAGGAAGGAATGAGTGGAGAACAGGCCAGCGTGTGAGGAAAACCCTCAATACTGGAAAAGAGGCAGGCTTGCGCCAGGAACGGACGCACGCGTGCAAATTCCGCCTGCCTGTGCAAAGTCTGCATGCACGTGCAAAGTCCAGGTGCGTGCATCAGATGCGGAAGAAATAGGCAAGGGAACTGCGTGCCTGGTGGGTGCGTGGGTCCTGGGGGGACTGTTGAGTGCTGACACTGGGAGGTGATTCAGATCCCGCTGGTCCACCTCCTGACCCAGTGAGGTTTCCGGGTCATCTCGGAAGGGATGAAAGCAATGTCATTAGATAGGCGGTGCACCAGCAGGGGAGCAAGTGGTGGTGGCATCTCCAGGATCTCGCTTGCTGGGGCTGGGCAAGGACACCTTGTCCTCCCTTGAAGGTGTGAGCTAGGGTTTGTATCTAGCCTTCCTCTGGTGAGGGTGGGCGGGGCTTAGTTTGACAGCCAGGAGCTCTTGCAATGGCAGGAATCCCTCAGCCCATGCCCCGCCCCTGAGATTTCAGACTGTTGAAAGGGCGCAGCTGAGGAAGGAATGAGTGGAGAACACGCGAGCCTGTGAGGAAAACCCTCAATACTGGAAAAGAGGCAGGCTTGTGCCAGGAACGGACGCGCGCGTTCAAATTCCGCGTGCCTGTGCAAAGTCTGCATGCACGTGCAAAGTCCAGGTGCGTGCATCAGATGCGGAAGAAATAGGCAAGGGAACTGCGTGCCTGGTGGGTGCGTGGGTCCTGGGGGGACTGTTGAGTGCTGACACTGGGAGGTGATTCAGATCCCGCTGGTCCACCTCCTGACCCAGTGAGGTTTCTGGGTCATCTCGGAAGGGATGAAAGCAATGTCATTAGATAGGCGGTGCACCAGCAGGGGAGCAAGTGGTGGTGGCATCTCCAGGATCTCGCTTGCTGGGGCTGGGCAAGGACACCTTGTCCTCCCTTGAAGGTGTGAGCTAGGGTTTGTAGCTAGCCTTGCTCTGGTGAGGGTGGGCGGGGCTTAGTTTGACAGCCAGGAGCTCTTGCAATGGCAGGAATCCCTCAGCCCATGCCCCGCCCCTGAGCTGTCAGACTGTTGAAAGGGCACAGCTGAGGAAGGAATGAGTGGAGAACACGCGAGCCTGTGAGGAAAACCCTCAATACTGGAAAAGAGGCAGGCTTGCGCCAGGAACGGACGCGCGCGTGCAAATTCCGCGTGCCTGTGCAAAGTCTGCATGCACCTGCAAAGTCCAGGTGCGTGCATCAGATGCGGAAGAAATAGGCAAGGGAACTGCGTGCCTGGTGGGTGCGTGGGTCCTGGGGGGACTGTTGAGTGCTGACACTGGGAGGTGATTCAGATCCCGCTGGTCCACCTCCTGACCCAGTGAGGTTTCCGGGTCATCTCGGAAGGGATGAAAGCAATGTCATTAGATAGGCGGTGCACCAGCAGGGGAGCAAGTGGTGGTGGCATCTCCAGGATCTCGCTTGCTGGGGCTGGGCAAGGACACCTTGTCCTCCCTTGAAGGTGTGAGCTAGGGTTTGTATCTAGCCTTGCTCTGGTGAGGGTGGGCGGGGCTTAGTTTGACAGCCAGGAGCTCTTGCAATCACAGGAATCCCTCAGCCCATGCCCCGCCCCTGAGCTGTCAGACTGTTGAAAGGGCGCGGCTGAGGAAGGAATGAGTGGAGAACAGGCCAGCGTGTGAGGAAAACCCTCAATACTGGAAAAGAGGCAGGCTTGCGCCAGGAACGGACGCACGCGTGCAAATTCCGCGTGCCTGTGCAAAGTCTGCATGCACCTGCAAAGTCCAGGTGCGTGCATCAGATGCGGAAGAAATAGGCAAGGGAACTGCGTGCCTGGTGGGTGCGTGGGTCCTGGGGGGACTGTTGAGTGCTGACACTGGGAGGTGATTCAGATCCCGCTGGTCCACCTCCTGACCCAGTGAGGTTTCCAGGTCATCTCGGAAGGGATGAAAGCAATGTCATTAGATAGGCGGTGCACCAGCAGGGGAGCAAGTGGTGGTGGCATCTCCAGGATCTCGCTTGCTGGGGCTGGGCAAGGACACCTTGTCCTCCCTTGAAGGTGTGAGCTAGGGTTTGTATCTAGCCTTGCTCTGGTTAGGGTGGGTGGGGCTTAGTTTGACAGCCAGGAGCTCTTGCAATGGCAGGAATCCCTCAGCCCATGCCCCGCCCCTGAGCTGTCAGACTGTTGAAAGGGCGCAGCTGAGGAAGGAATGAGTGGAGAACAGGCCAGCGTGTGAGGAAAACCCTCAATACTGGAAAAGAGGCAGGCTTGCGCCAGGAATGGACGCGCGCGTGCAAATTCCGCGTGCCTGTGCAAAGTCTGCATGCACCTGCAAAGTCCAGGTGCGTGCATCAGATGCGGAAGAAATAGGCAAGGGAACTGCGTGCCTGGTGGGTGCGTGGGTCCTGGGGGGACTGTTGAGTGCTGACACTGGGAGGTGATTCAGATCCCGCTGGTCCACCTCCTGACCCAGTGAGGTTTCCGGGTCATCTCGGAAGGGATGAAAGCAATGTCATTAGATAGGCGGTGCACCAGCAGGGGAGCAAGTGGTGGTGGCATCTCCAGGATCTCGCTTGCTGGGGCTGGGCAAGGACACCTTGTCCTCCCTTGAAGGTGTGAGCTAGGGTTTGTATCTAGCCTTGCTCTGGTGAGGGTGGGCGGGGCTTAGTTTGACAGCCAGGAGCTCTTGCAATGGCAGGAATCCCTCAGCCCATGCCCCGCCCCTGAGCTGTCAGACTGTTGAAAGGGCGCAGCTGAGGAAGGAATGAGTGGAGAACAGGCCAGCATGTGAGGAAAACCCTCAATACTGGAAAAGAGGCAGGCTTGCGCCAGGAACGGACGCGCGCGTGCAAATTCCGCGTGCCTGTGCAAAGTCTGCATGCACGTGCAAAGTCCAGGTGCGTGCATCAGATGCGGAAGAAATAGGCAAGGGAACTGCGTGCCTGGTGGGTGCGTGGGTCCTGGGGGGACTGTTGAGTGCTGACACTGGGAGGTGATTCAGATCCCGCTGGTCCACCTCCTGACCCAGTGAGGTTTCCGGGTCATCTCGGAAGGGATGAAAGCAATGTCATTAGATAGGCGGTGCACCAGCAGGGGAGCAAGTGGTGGTGGCATCTCCAGGATCTCGCTTGCTGGGGCTGGGCAAGGACACCTTGTCCTCCCTTGAAGGTGTGAGCTAGGGTTTGTATCTAGCCTTGCTCTGGTGAGGGTGGGCGGGGCTTAGTTTGACAGCCAGGAGCTCTTGCAATGGCAGGAATCCCTCAGCCCATGCCCCGCCCCTGAGCTGTCAGACTGTTGAAAGGGCACAGCTGAGGAAGGAATGAGTGGAGAACAGGCCAGCGTGTGAGGAAAACCCTCAATACTGGAAAAGAGGCAGGCTTGCGCCAGGAACGGACGCGCGCGTGCAAATTCCGCCTGCCTGTGCAAAGTCTGCATGCACGTGCAAAGTCCAGGTGCGTGCATCAGATGCGGAAGAAATAGGCAAGGGAACTGCGTGCCTGGTGGGTGCGTGGGTCCTGGGGGGACTGTTGAGTGCTGACACTGGGAGGTGATTCAGATCCCGCTGGTCCACCTCCTGACCCAGTGAGGTTTCTGGGTCATCTCGGAAGGGATGAAAGCAATGTCATTAGATAGGCGGTGCACCAGCAGGGGAGCAAGTGGTGGTGGCATCTCCAGGATCTCGCTTGCTGGGGCTGGGCAAGGACACCTTGTCCTCCCTTGAAGGTGTGAGCTAGGGTTTGTATCTAGCCTTGCTCTGGTGAGGGTGGGCGGGGCTTAGTTTGACAGCCAGGAGCTCTTGCAATGGCAGGAATCCCTCAGCCCATGCCCCGCCCCTGAGATTTCAGACTGTTGAAAGGGCGCAGCTGAGGAAGGAATGAGTGGAGAACACATGAGCCTGTGAGGAAAACCCTCAATACTGGAAAAGAGGCAGGCTTGTGCCAGGAACGGACGCGCGCGTTCAAATTCCGCGTGCCTGTGCAAAGTCTGCATGCACGTGCAAAGTCCAGGTGCGTGCATCAGATGCGGAAGAAATAGGCAAGGGAACTGCGTGCCTGGTGGGTGCGTGGGTCCTGGGGGGACTGTTGAGTGCTGACACTGGGAGGTGATTCAGATCCCGCTGGTCCACCTCCTGACCCAGTGAGGTTTCTGGGTCATCTCGGAAGGGATGAAAGCAATGTCATTAGATAGGCGGTGCACCAGCAGGGGAGCAAGTGGTGGTGGCATCTCCAGGATCTCGCTTGCTGGGGCTGGGCAAGGACACCTTGTCCTCCCTTGAAGGTGTGAGCTAGGGTTTGTAGCTAGCCTTGCTCTGGTGAGGGTGGGCGGGGCTTAGTTTGACAGCCAGGAGCTCTTGCAATGGCAGGAATCCCTCAGCCCATGCCCCGCCCCTGAGCTGTCAGACTGTTGAAAGGGCACAGCTGAGGAAGGAATGAGTGGAGAACACGCGAGCCTGTGAGGAAAACCCTCAATACTGGAAAAGAGGCAGGCTTGCGCCAGGAACGGACGCGCGCGTGCAAATTCCGCGTGCCTGTGCAAAGTCTGCATGCACCTGCAAAGTCCAGGTGCGTGCATCAGATGCGGAAGAAATAGGCAAGGGAACTGCGTGCCTGGTGGGTGCGTGGGTCCTGGGGGGACTGTTGAGTGCTGACACTGGGAGGTGATTCAGATCCCGCTGGTCCACCTCCTGACCCAGTGAGGTTTCCGGGTCATCTCGGAAGGGATGAAAGCAATGTCATTAGATAGGCGGTGCACCAGCAGGGGAGCAAGTGGTGGTGGCATCTCCAGGATCTCGCTTGCTGGGGCTGGGCAAGGACACCTTGTCCTCCCTTGAAGGTGTGAGCTAGGGTTTGTATCTAGCCTTGCTCTGGTGAGGGTGGGCGGGGCTTAGTTTGACAGCCAGGAGCTCTTGCAATGGCAGGAATCCCTCAGCCCATGCCCCGCCCCTGAGCTGTCAGACTGTTGAAAGGGCGCAGCTGAGGAAGGAATGAGTGGAGAACAGGCCAGCGTGTGAGGAAAACCCTCAATACTGGAAAAGAGGCAGGCTTGCGCCAGGAACGGACGCACGCGTGCAAATTCCGCGTGCCTGTGCAAAGTCTGCATGCACCTGCAAAGTCCAGGTGCGTGCATCAGATGCGGAAGAAATAGGCAAGGGAACTGCGTGCCTGGTGGGTGCGTGGGTCCTGGGGGGACTGTTGAGTGCTGACACTGGGAGGTGATTCAGATCCCGCTGGTCCACCTCCTGACCCAGTGAGGTTTCCGGGTCATCTCGGAAGGGATGAAAGCAATGTCATTAGATAGGCGGTGCACCAGCAGGGGAGCAAGTGGTGGTGGCATCTCCAGGATCTCGCTTGCTGGGGCTGGGCAAGGACACCTTGTCCTCCCTTGAAGGTGTGAGCTAGGGTTTGTATCTAGCCTTGCTCTGGTGAGGGTGGGTGGGGCTTAGTTTGACAGCCAGGAGCTCTTGCAATGGCAGGAATCCCTCAGCCCATGCCCCGCCCCTGAGCTGTCAGACTGTTGAAAGGGCGCAGCTGAGGAAGGAATGAGTGGAGAACAGGCCAGCATGTGAGGAAAACCCTCAATACTGGAAAAGAGGCAGGCTTGCGCCAGGAATGGACGCGCGCGTGCAAATTCCGCGTGCCTGTGCAAAGTCTGCATGCACCTGCAAAGTCCAGGTGCGTGCATCAGATGCGGAAGAAATAGGCAAGGGAACTGCGTGCCTGGTGGGTGCGTGGGTCCTGGGGGGACTGTTGAGTGCTGACACTGGGAGGTGATTCAGATCCCGCTGGTCCACCTCCTGACCCAGTGAGGTTTCCGGGTCATCTCGGAAGGGATGAAAGCAATGTCATTAGATAGGCGGTGCACCAGCAGGGGAGCAAGTGGTGGTGGCATCTCCAGGATCTCGCTTGCTGGGGCTGGGCAAGGACACCTTGTCCTCCCTTGAAGGTGTGAGCTAGGGTTTGTATCTAGCCTTGCTCTGGTGAGGGTGGGCGGGGCTTAGTTTGACAGCCAGGAGCTCTTGCAATGGCAGGAATCCCTCAGCCCATGCCCCGCCCCTGAGCTGTCAGACTGTTGAAAGGGCGCAGCTGAGGAAGGAATGAGTGGAGAACAGGCCAGCATGTGAGGAAAACCCTCAATACTGGAAAAGAGGCAGGCTTGCGCCAGGAAGGGACTCGCGCCTGCAAATTCCGCGTGCCTGTGCAAAGTCTGCATGCACCTGCAAAGTCCAGGTGCGTGCATCAGATGCGGAAGAAATAGGCAAGGGAACTGCGTGCCTGGTGGGTGCGTGGGTCCTGGGGGGACTGTTGAGTGCTGACACTGGGAGGTGATTCAGATCCCGCTGGTCCACCTCCTGACCCAGTGAGGTTTCCGGGTCATCTCGGAAGGGATGAAAGCAATGTCATTAGATAGGCGGTGCACCAGCAGGGGAGCAAGTGGTGGTGGCATCTCCAGGATCTCGCTTGCTGGGGCTGGGCAAGGACACCTTGTCCTCCCTTGAAGGTGTGAGCTAGGGTTTGTATCTAGCCTTGCTCTGGTGAGGGTGGGCGGGGCTTAGTTTGACAGCCAGGAGCTCTTGCAATCACAGGAATCCCTCAGCCCATGCCCCGCCCCTGAGCTGTCAGACTGTTGAAAGGGCGCAGCTGAGGAAGGAATGAGTGGAGAACAGGCCAGCGTGTGAGGAAAACCCTCAATACTGGAAAAGAGGCAGGCTTGCGCCAGGAACGGACGCGCGCGTGCAAATTCCGCCTGCCTGTGCAAAGTCTGCATGCACCTGCAAAGTCCAGGTGCGTGCATCAGATGCGGAAGAAATAGGCAAGGGAACTGCGTGCCTGGTGGGTGCGTGGGTCCTGGGGGGACTGTTGAGTGCTGACACTGGGAGGTGATTCAGATCCCGCTGGTCCACCTCCTGACCCAGTGAGGTTTCCGGGTCATCTCGGAAGGGATGAAAGCAATGTCATTAGATAGGCGGTGCACCAGCAGGGGAGCAAGTGGTGGTGGCATCTCCAGGATCTCGCTTGCTGGGGCTGGGCAAGGACACCTTGTCCTCCCTTGAAGGTGTGAGCTAGGGTTTGTATCTAGCCTTGCTCTGGTGAGGGTGGGCGGGGCTTAGTTTGACAGCCAGGAGCTCTTGCAATGGCAGGAATCCCTCAGCCCATGCCCCGCCCCTGAGCTGTCAGACTGTTGAAAGGGCGCAGCTGAGGAAGGAATGAGTGGAGAACAGGCCAGCGTGTGAGGAAAACCCTCAATACTGGAAAAGAGGCAGGCTTGCGCCAGGAATGGACGCGCGCGTGCAAATTCCGCGTGCCTGTGCAAAGTCTGCATGCACCTGCAAAGTCCAGGTGCGTGCATCAGATGCGGAAGAAATAGGCAAGGGAACTGCGTGCCTGGTGGGTGCGTGGGTCCTGGGGGGACTGTTGAGTGCTGACACTGGGAGGTGATTCAGATCCCGCTGGTCCACCTCCTGACCCAGTGAGGTTTCCGGGTCATCTCGGAAGGGATGAAAGCAATGTCATTAGATAGGCGGTGCACCAGCAGGGGAGCAAGTGGTGGTGGCATCTCCAGGATCTTGCTTGCTGGGGCTGGGCAAGGACACCTTGTCCTCCCTTGAAGGTGTGAGCTAGGGTTTGTATCTAGCCTTGCTCTGGTGAGGGTGGGCGGGGCTTAGTTTGACAGCCAGGAGCTCTTGCAATGGCAGGAATCCCTCAGCCCATGCCCCGCCCCTGAGCTGTCAGACTGTTGAAAGGGCGCAGCTGAGGAAGGAATGAGTGGAGAACAGGCCAGCATGTGAGGAAAACCCTCAATACTGGAAAAGAGGCAGGCTTGCGCCAGGAAGGGACGCGCGCCTGCAAATTCCGCGTGCCTGTGCAAAGTCTGCATGCACCTGCAAAGTCCAGGTGCGTGCATCAGATGCGGAAGAAATAGGCAAGGGAACTGCGTGCCTGGTGGGTGCGTGGGTCCTGGGGGGACTGTTGAGTGCTGACACTGGGAGGTGATTCAGATCCCGCTGGTCCACCTCCTGACCCAGTGAGGTTTCCGGGTCATCTCGGAAGGGATGAAAGCAATGTCATTAGATAGGCGGTGCACCAGCAGGGGAGCAAGTGGTGGTGGCATCTCCAGGATCTCGCTTGCTGGGGCTGGGCAAGGACACCTTGTCCTCCCTTGAAGGTGTGAGCTAGGGTTTGTATCTAGCCTTCCTCTGGTGAGGGTGGGCGGGGCTTAGTTTGACAGCCAGGAGCTCTTGCAATGGCAGGAATCCCTCAGCCCATGCCCCGCCCCTGAGATTTCAGACTGTTGAAAGGGCGCAGCTGAGGAAGGAATGAGTGGAGAACACATGAGCCTGTGAGGAAAACCCTCAATACTGGAAAAGAGGCAGGCTTGTGCCAGGAACGGACGCGCGCGTTCAAATTCCGCGTGCCTGTGCAAAGTCTGCATGCACGTGCAAAGTCCAGGTGCGTGCATCAGATGCGGAAGAAATAGGCAAGGGAACTGCGTGCCTGGTGGGTGCGTGGGTCCTGGGGGGACTGTTGAGTGCTGACACTGGGAGGTGATTCAGATCCCGCTGGTCCACCTCCTGACCCAGTGAGGTTTCCGGGTCATCTCGGAAGGGATGAAAGCAATGTCATTAGATAGGCGGTGCACCAGCAGGGGAGCAAGTGGTGGTGGCATCTCCAGGATCTCGCTTGCTGGGGCTGGGCAAGGACACCTTGTCCTCCCTTGAAGGTGTGAGCTAGGGTTTGTATCTAGCCTTGCTCTGGTGAGGGTGGGCGGGGCTTAGTTTGACAGCCAGGAGCTCTTGCAATGGCAGGAATCCCTCAGCCCATGCCCCGCCCCTGAGCTTTCAGACTGTTGAAAGGGCACAGCTGAGGAAGGAATGAGTGGAGAACAGGCCAGCGTGTGAGGAAAACCCTCAATACTGGAAAAGAGGCAGGCTTGCGCCAGGAATGGACGCGCGCGTGCAAATTCCGCGTGCCTGTGCAAAGTCTGCATGCACCTGCAAAGTCCAGGTGCGTGCATCAGATGCGGAAGAAATAGGCAAGGGAACTGCGTGCCTGGTGGGTGCGTGGGTCCTGGGGGGACTGTTGAGTGCTGACACTGGGAGGAGATTCAGATCCCGCTGGTCCACCTCCTGACCCAGTGAGGTTTCCGGGTCATCTCGGAAGGGATGAAAGCAATGTCATTAGATAGGCGGTGCACCAGCAGGGGAGCAAGTGGTGGTGGCATCTCCAGGATCTCGCTTGCTGGGGCTGGGCAAGGACACCTTGTCCTCCCTTGAAGGTGTGAGCTAGGGTTTGTATCTAGCCTTGCTCTGGTGAGGGTGGGCGGGGCTTAGTTTGACAGCCAGGAGCTCTTGCAATGGCAGGAATCCCTCAGCCCATGCCCCGCCCCTGAGCTGTCAGACTGTTGAAAGGGCGCAGCTGAGGAAGGAATGAGTGGAGAACACGCCAGCATGTGAGGAAAACCCTCAATACTGGAAAAGAGGCAGGCTTGGGCCAGGAAGGGACGCGCGCCTGCAAATTCCGCGTGCCTGTGCAAAGTCTGCATGCACCTGCAAAGTCCAGGTGCGTGCATCAGATGCGGAAGAAATAGGCAAGGGAACTGCGTGCCTGGTGGGTGCGTGGGTCCTGGGGGGACTGTTGAGTGCTGACACTGGGAGGTGATTCAGATCCCGCTGGTCCACCTCCTGACCCAGTGAGGTTTCCGGGTCATCTCGGAAGGGATGAAAGCAATGTCATTAGATAGGCGGTGCACCAGCAGGGGAGCAAGTGGTGGTGGCATCTCCAGGATCTCGCTTGCTGGGGCTGGGCAAGGACACCTTGTCCTCCCTTGAAGGTGTGAGCTAGGGTTTGTATCTAGCCTTGCTCTGGTGAGGGTGGGCGGGGCTTAGTTTGACAGCCAGGAGCTCTTGCAATGGCAGGAATCCCTCAGCCCATGCCCCGCCCCTGAGCTGTCAGACTGTTGAAAGGGCGCAGCTGAGGAAGGAATGAGTGGAGAACAGGCCAGCGTGTGAGGAAAACCCTCAATACTGGAAAAGAGGCAGGCTTGCGCCAGGAACGGACGCGCGAGTGCAAATTACAAGTGCCTGTGCAAAGTCTGCATGCACCTGCAAAGTCCAGGTGCGTGCATCAGATGCGGAAGAAATAGGCAAGGGAACTGTGTGCCTGGTGGGTGCGTGGGTCCTGGGGGGACTGTTGAGTGCTGACATTGGGAGGTGATTCAGATCCCGCTGGTCCACCTCCTGACCCAGTGAGGTTTCCGGGTCATCTCGGAAGGGATGAAAGCAATGTCATTAGATAGGCGGTGCACCAGCAGGGGAGCAAGTGGTGGTGGCATCTCCAGGATCTCGCTTGCTGGGGCTGGGCAAGGACACCTTGTCCTCCCTTGAAGGTGTGAGCTAGGGTTTGTATCTAGCCTTGCTCTGGTGAGGGTGGGCGGGGCTTAGTTTGACAGCCAGGAGCTCTTGCAATGGCAGGAATCCCTCAGCCCATGCCCCGCCCCTGAGATTTCAGACTGTTGAAAGGGCGCAGCTGAGGAAGGAATGAGTGGAGAAAACGCGAGCCTGTGAGGAAAACCCTCAATACTGGAAAAGAGGCAGGCTTGCGCCAGGAACGGACGCGCGCGTGCAAATTCCGCGTGCCTGTGCAAAGTCTGCATGCACCTGCAAAGTCCAGGTGCGTGCATCAGATGCGGAAGAAATAGGCAAGGGAACTGCGTGCCTGGTGGGTGCGTGGGTCCTGGGGGGACTGTTGAGTGCTGACACTGGGAGGTGATTCAGATCCCGCTGGTCCACCTCCTGACCCAGTGAGGTTTCCGGGTCATCTCGGAAGGGATGAAAGCAATGTCATTAGATAGGCGGTGCACCAGCAGGGGAGCAAGTGGTGGTGGCATCTCCAGGATCTCGCTTGCTGGGGATGGGCAAGGACACCTTGTCCTCCCTTGAAGGTGTGAGCTAGGGTTTGTATCTAGCCTTGCTCTGGTGAGGGTGGGCGGGGCTTAGTTTGACAGCCAGGAGCTCTTGCAATGGCAGGAATCCCTCAGCCCATGCCCCGCCCCTGAGCTGTCAGACTGTTGAAAGGGCACAGCTGAGGAAGGAATGAGTGGAGAACACGCGAGCCTGTGAGGAAAACCCTCAATACTGGAAAAGAGGCAGGCTTGCGCCAGGAACGGACGCGCGCGTGCAAATTCCGCGTGCCTGTGCAAAGTCTGCATGCACCTGCAAAGTCCAGGTGCGTGCATCAGATGCGGAAGAAATAGGCAAGGGAACTGCGTGCCTGGTGGGTGCGTGGGTCCTGGGGGGACTGTTGAGTGCTGACACTGGGAGGTGATTCAGATCCCGCTGGTCCACCTCCTGACCCAGTGAGGTTTCCGGGTCATCTCGGAAGGGATGAAAGCAATGTCATTAGATAGGCGGTGCACCAGCAGGGGAGCAAGTGGTGGTGGCATCTCCAGGATCTCGCTTGCTGGGGCTGGGCAAGGACACCTTGTCCTCCCTTGAAGGTGTGAGCTAGGGTTTGTATCTAGCCTTGCTCTGGTGAGGGTGGGCGGGGCTTAGTTTGACAGCCAGGAGCTCTTGCAATGGCAGGAATCCCTCAGCCCATGCCCCGCCCCTGAGATTTCAGACTGTTGAAAGGGCACAGCTGAGGAAGGAATGAGTGGAGAACACGCGAGCCTGTGAGGAAAACCCTCAATACTGGAAAAGAGGCAGGCTTGCGCCAGGAACGGACGCGCGCGTGCAAATTCCGCGTGCCTGTGCAAAGTCTGCATGCACCTGCAAAGTCCAGGTGCGTGCATCAGATGCGGAAGAAATAGGCAAGGGAACTGCGTGCCTGGTGGGTGCGTGGGTCCTGGGGGGACTGTTGAGTGCTGACACTGGGAGGTGATTCAGATCCCGCTGGTCCACCTCCTGACCCAGTGAGGTTTCCGGGTCATCTCGGAAGGGATGAAAGCAATGTCATTAGATAGGCGGTGCACCAGCAGGGGAGCAAGTGGTGGTGGCATCTCCAGGATCTCGCTTGCTGGGGCTGGGCAAGGACACCTTGTCCTCCCTTGAAGGTGTGAGCTAGGGTTTGTATCTAGCCTTGCTCTGGTGAGGGTGGGCGGGGCTTAGTTTGACAGCCAGGAGCTCTTGCAATGGCAGGAATCCCTCAGCCCATGCCCCGCCCCTGAGATTTCAGACTGTTGAAAGGGCGCAGCTGAGGAAGGAATGAGTGGAGAAAACGCGAGCCTGTGAGGAAAACCCTCAATACTGGAAAAGAGGCAGGCTTTCGCCAGGAACGGACGCGCGCGTGCAAATTCCGCGTGCCTGTGCAAAGTCTGCATGCACCTGCAAAGTCCAGGTGCGTGCATCAGATGCGGAAGAAATAGGCAAGGGAACTGCGTGCCTGGTGGGTGCGTGGGTCCTGGGGGGACTGTTGAGTGCTGACACTGGGAGGTGATTCAGATCCCGCTGGTCCACCTCCTGACCCAGTGAGGTTTCCGGGTCATCTCGGAAGGGATGAAAGCAATGTCATTAGATAGGCGGTGCACCAGCAGGGGAGCAAGTGGTGGTGGCATCTCCAGGATCTCGCTTGCTGGGGCTGGGCAAGGACACCTTGTCCTCCCTTGAAGGTGTGAGCTAGGGTTTGTATCTAGCCTTGCTCTGGTGAGGGTGGGCGGGGCTTAGTTTGACAGCCAGGAGCTCTTGCAATGGCAGGAATCCCTCAGCCCATGCCCCGCCCCTGAGCTGTCAGACTGTTGAAAGGGCGCAGCTGAGGAAGGAATGAGTGGAGAACAGGCCAGCGTGTGAGGAAAACCCTCAATACTGGAAAAGAGGCAGGCTTGCGCCAGGAAGGGACGCGCGCCTGCAAATTCCGCGTGCCTGTGCAAAGTCTGCATGCACCTGCAAAGTCCAGGTGCGTGCATCAGATGCGGAAGAAATAGGCAAGGGAACTGCGTGCCTGGTGGGTGCGTGGGTCCTGGGGGGACTGTTGAGTGCTGACACTGGGAGGTGATTCAGATCCCGCTGGTCCACCTCCTGACCCAGTGAGGTTTCCGGGTCATCTCGGAAGGGATGAAAGCAATGTCATTAGATAGGCGGTGCACCAGCAGGGGAGCAAGTGGTGGTGGCATCTCCAGGATCTCGCTTGCTGGGGCTGGGCAAGGACACCTTGTCCTCCCTTGAAGGTGTGAGCTAGGGTTTGTATCTAGCCTTGCTCTGGTGAGGGTGGGCGGGGCTTAGTTTGACAGCCAGGAGCTCTTGCAATGGCAGGAATCCCTCAGCCCATGCCCCGCCCCTGAGCTGTCAGACTGTTGAAAGGGCACAGCTGAGGAAGGAATGAGTGGAGAACAGGCCAGCGTGTGAGGAAAACCCTCAATACTGGAAAAGAGGCAGGCTTGCGCCAGGAATGGACGCGCGCGTGCAAATTCCGCGTGCCTGTGCAAAGTCTGCATGCACCTGCAAAGTCCAGGTGCGTGCATCAGATGCGGAAGAAATAGGCAAGGGAACTGCGTGCCTGGTGGGTGCGTGGGTCCTGGGGGGACTGTTGAGTGCTGACACTGGGAGGTGATTCAGATCCCGCTGGTCCACCTCCTGACCCAGTGAGGTTTCCGGGTCATCTCGGAAGGGATGAAAGCAATGTCATTAGATAGGCGGTGCACCAGCAGGGGAGCAAGTGGTGGTGGCATCTCCAGGATCTCGCTTGCTGGGGCTGGGCAAGGACACCTTGTCCTCCCTTGAAGGTGTGAGCTAGGGTTTGTATCTAGCCTTGCTCTGGTGAGGGTGGGCGGGGCTTAGTTTGACAGCCAGGAGCTCTTGCAATGGCAGGAATCCCTCAGCCCATGCCCCGCCCCTGAGCTGTCAGACTGTTGAAAGGGCACAGCTGAGGAAGGAATGAGTGGAGAACAGGCCAGCGTGTGAGGAAAACCCTCAATACTGGAAAAGAGGCAGGCTTGCGCCAGGAACGGACGCGCGCGTGCAAATTCCGCCTGCCTGTGCAAAGTCTGCATGCACCTGCAAAGTCCAGGTGCGTGCATCAGATGCGGAAGAAATAGGCAAGGGAACTGCGTGCCTGGTGGGTGCGTGGGTCCTGGGGGGACTGTTGAGTGCTGACACTGGGAGGTGATTCAGATCCCGCTGGTCCACCTCCTGACCCAGTGAGGTTTCCGGGTCATCTCGGAAGGGATGAAAGCAATGTCATTAGATAGGCGGTGCACCAGCAGGGGAGCAAGTGGTGGTGGCATCTCCAGGATCTCGCTTGCTGGGGCTGGGCAAGGACACCTTGTCCTCCCTTGAAGGTGTGAGCTAGGGTTTGTATCTAGCCTTGCTCTGGTGAGGGTGGGCGGGGCTTAGTTTGACAGCCAGGAGCTCTTGCAATGGCAGGAATCCCTCAGCCCATGCCCCGCCCCTGAGCTGTCAGACTGTTGAAAGGGCGCAGCTGAGGAAGGAATGAGTGGAGAACAGGCCAGCGTGTGAGGAAAACCCTCAATACTGGAAAAGAGGCAGGCTTGCGCCAGGAATGGACGCGCGCGTGCAAATTCCGCGTGCCTGTGCAAAGTCTGCATGCACCTGCAAAGTCCAGGTGCGTGCATCAGATGCGGAAGAAATAGGCAAGGGAACTGCGTGCCTGGTGGGTGCGTGGGTCCTGGGGGGACTGTTGAGTGCTGACACTGGGAGGTGATTCAGATCCCGCTGGTCCACCTCCTGACCCAGTGAGGTTTCCGGGTCATCTCGGAAGGGATGAAAGCAATGTCATTAGATAGGCGGTGCACCAGCAGGGGAGCAAGTGGTGGTGGCATCTCCAGGATCTTGCTTGCTGGGGCTGGGCAAGGACACCTTGTCCTCCCTTGAAGGTGTGAGCTAGGGTTTGTATCTAGCCTTGCTCTGGTGAGGGTGGGCGGGGCTTAGTTTGACAGCCAGGAGCTCTTGCAATGGCAGGAATCCCTCAGCCCATGCCCCGCCCCTGAGCTGTCAGACTGTTGAAAGGGCGCAGCTGAGGAAGGAATGAGTGGAGAACAGGCCAGCATGTGAGGAAAACCCTCAATACTGGAAAAGAGGCAGGCTTGCGCCAGGAAGGGACGCGCGCCTGCAAATTCCGCGTGCCTGTGCAAAGTCTGCATGCACCTGCAAAGTCCAGGTGCGTGCATCAGATGCGGAAGAAATAGGCAAGGGAACTGCGTGCCTGGTGGGTGCGTGGGTCCTGGGGGGACTGTTGAGTGCTGACACTGGGAGGTGATTCAGATCCCGCTGGTCCACCTCCTGACCCAGTGAGGTTTCCGGGTCATCTCGGAAGGGATGAAAGCAATGTCATTAGATAGGCGGTGCACCAGCAGGGGAGCAAGTGGTGGTGGCATCTCCAGGATCTCGCTTGCTGGGGCTGGGCAAGGACACCTTGTCCTCCCTTGAAGGTGTGAGCTAGGGTTTGTATCTAGCCTTGCTCTGGTGAGGGTGGGCGGGGCTTAGTTTGACAGCCAGGAGCTCTTGCAATGGCAGGAATCCCTCAGCCCATGCCCCGCCCCTGAGCTTTCAGACTGTTGAAAGGGCACAGCTGAGGAAGGAATGAGTGGAGAACAGGCCAGCGTGTGAGGAAAACCCTCAATACTGGAAAAGAGGCAGGCTTGCGCCAGGAATGGACGCGCGCGTGCAAATTCCGCGTGCCTGTGCAAAGTCTGCATGCACCTGCAAAGTCCAGGTGCGTGCATCAGATGCGGAAGAAATAGGCAAGGGAACTGCGTGCCTGGTGGGTGCGTGGGTCCTGGGGGGACTGTTGAGTGCTGACACTGGGAGGAGATTCAGATCCCGCTGGTCCACCTCCTGACCCAGTGAGGTTTCCGGGTCATCTCGGAAGGGATGAAAGCAATGTCATTAGATAGGCGGTGCACCAGCAGGGGAGCAAGTGGTGGTGGCATCTCCAGGATCTCGCTTGCTGGGGCTGGGCAAGGACACCTTGTCCTCCCTTGAAGGTGTGAGCTAGGGTTTGTATCTAGCCTTGCTCTGGTGAGGGTGGGCGGGGCTTAGTTTGACAGCCAGGAGCTCTTGCAATGGCAGGAATCCCTCAGCCCATGCCCCGCCCCTGAGCTGTCAGACTGTTGAAAGGGCGCAGCTGAGGAAGGAATGAGTGGAGAACACGCCAGCATGTGAGGAAAACCCTCAATACTGGAAAAGAGGCAGGCTTGGGCCAGGAAGGGACGCGCGCCTGCAAATTCCGCGTGCCTGTGCAAAGTCTGCATGCACCTGCAAAGTCCAGGTGCGTGCATCAGATGCGGAAGAAATAGGCAAGGGAACTGCGTGCCTGGTGGGTGCGTGGGTCCTGGGGGGACTGTTGAGTGCTGACACTGGGAGGTGATTCAGATCCCGCTGGTCCACCTCCTGACCCAGTGAGGTTTCCGGGTCATCTCGGAAGGGATGAAAGCAATGTCATTAGATAGGCGGTGCACCAGCAGGGGAGCAAGTGGTGGTGGCATCTCCAGGATCTCGCTTGCTGGGGCTGGGCAAGGACACCTTGTCCTCCCTTGAAGGTGTGAGCTAGGGTTTGTATCTAGCCTTGCTCTGGTGAGGGTGGGCGGGGCTTAGTTTGACAGCCAGGAGCTCTTGCAATGGCAGGAATCCCTCAGCCCATGCCCCGCCCCTGAGCTGTCAGACTGTTGAAAGGGCGCAGCTGAGGAAGGAATGAGTGGAGAACAGGCCAGCGTGTGAGGAAAACCCTCAATACTGGAAAAGAGGCAGGCTTGCGCCAGGAACGGACGCGCGAGTGCAAATTACAAGTGCCTGTGCAAAGTCTGCATGCACCTGCAAAGTCCAGGTGCGTGCATCAGATGCGGAAGAAATAGGCAAGGGAACTGTGTGCCTGGTGGGTGCGTGGGTCCTGGGGGGACTGTTGAGTGCTGACATTGGGAGGTGATTCAGATCCCGCTGGTCCACCTCCTGACCCAGTGAGGTTTCCGGGTCATCTCGGAAGGGATGAAAGCAATGTCATTAGATAGGCGGTGCACCAGCAGGGGAGCAAGTGGTGGTGGCATCTCCAGGATCTCGCTTGCTGGGGCTGGGCAAGGACACCTTGTCCTCCCTTGAAGGTGTGAGCTAGGGTTTGTATCTAGCCTTGCTCTGGTGAGGGTGGGCGGGGCTTAGTTTGACAGCCAGGAGCTCTTGCAATGGCAGGAATCCCTCAGCCCATGCCCCGCCCCTGAGATTTCAGACTGTTGAAAGGGCGCAGCTGAGGAAGGAATGAGTGGAGAAAACGCGAGCCTGTGAGGAAAACCCTCAATACTGGAAAAGAGGCAGGCTTGCGCCAGGAACGGACGCGCGCGTGCAAATTCCGCGTGCCTGTGCAAAGTCTGCATGCACCTGCAAAGTCCAGGTGCGTGCATCAGATGCGGAAGAAATAGGCAAGGGAACTGCGTGCCTGGTGGGTGCGTGGGTCCTGGGGGGACTGTTGAGTGCTGACACTGGGAGGTGATTCAGATCCCGCTGGTCCACCTCCTGACCCAGTGAGGTTTCCGGGTCATCTCGGAAGGGATGAAAGCAATGTCATTAGATAGGCGGTGCACCAGCAGGGGAGCAAGTGGTGGTGGCATCTCCAGGATCTCGCTTGCTGGGGATGGGCAAGGACACCTTGTCCTCCCTTGAAGGTGTGAGCTAGGGTTTGTATCTAGCCTTGCTCTGGTGAGGGTGGGCGGGGCTTAGTTTGACAGCCAGGAGCTCTTGCAATGGCAGGAATCCCTCAGCCCATGCCCCGCCCCTGAGCTGTCAGACTGTTGAAAGGGCACAGCTGAGGAAGGAATGAGTGGAGAACACGCGAGCCTGTGAGGAAAACCCTCAATACTGGAAAAGAGGCAGGCTTGCGCCAGGAACGGACGCGCGCGTGCAAATTCCGCGTGCCTGTGCAAAGTCTGCATGCACCTGCAAAGTCCAGGTGCGTGCATCAGATGCGGAAGAAATAGGCAAGGGAACTGCGTGCCTGGTGGGTGCGTGGGTCCTGGGGGGACTGTTGAGTGCTGACACTGGGAGGTGATTCAGATCCCGCTGGTCCACCTCCTGACCCAGTGAGGTTTCCGGGTCATCTCGGAAGGGATGAAAGCAATGTCATTAGATAGGCGGTGCACCAGCAGGGGAGCAAGTGGTGGTGGCATCTCCAGGATCTCGCTTGCTGGGGATGGGCAAGGACACCTTGTCCTCCCTTGAAGGTGTGAGCTAGGGTTTGTATCTAGCCTTGCTCTGGTGAGGGTGGGCGGGGCTTAGTTTGACAGCCAGGAGCTCTTGCAATGGCAGGAATCCCTCAGCCCATGCCCCGCCCCTGAGCTGTCAGACTGTTGAAAGGGCACAGCTGAGGAAGGAATGAGTGGAGAACACGCGAGCCTGTGAGGAAAACCCTCAATACTGGAAAAGAGGCAGGCTTGCGCCAGGAACGGACGCGCGCGTGCAAATTCCGCGTGCCTGTGCAAAGTCTGCATGCACCTGCAAAGTCCAGGTGCGTGCATCAGATGCGGAAGAAATAGGCAAGGGAACTGCGTGCCTGGTGGGTGCGTGGGTCCTGGGGGGACTGTTGAGTGCTGACACTGGGAGGTGATTCAGATCCCGCTGGTCCACCTCCTGACCCAGTGAGGTTTCCGGGTCATCTCGGAAGGGATGAAAGCAATGTCATTAGATAGGCGGTGCACCAGCAGGGGAGCAAGTGGTGGTGGCATCTCCAGGATCTCGCTTGCTGGGGCTGGGCAAGGACACCTTGTCCTCCCTTGAAGGTGTGAGCTAGGGTTTGTATCTAGCCTTGCTCTGGTGAGGGTGGGCGGGGCTTAGTTTGACAGCCAGGAGCTCTTGCAATGGCAGGAATCCCTCAGCCCATGCCCCGCCCCTGAGATTTCAGACTGTTGAAAGGGCACAGCTGAGGAAGGAATGAGTGGAGAACACGCGAGCCTGTGAGGAAAACCCTCAATACTGGAAAAGAGGCAGGCTTGCGCCAGGAACGGACGCGCGCGTGCAAATTCCGCGTGCCTGTGCAAAGTCTGCATGCACCTGCAAAGTCCAGGTGCGTGCATCAGATGCGGAAGAAATAGGCAAGGGAACTGCGTGCCTGGTGGGTGCGTGGGTCCTGGGGGGACTGTTGAGTGCTGACACTGGGAGGTGATTCAGATCCCGCTGGTCCACCTCCTGACCCAGTGAGGTTTCCGGGTCATCTCGGAAGGGATGAAAGCAATGTCATTAGATAGGCGGTGCACCAGCAGGGGAGCAAGTGGTGGTGGCATCTCCAGGATCTCGCTTGCTGGGGCTGGGCAAGGACACCTTGTCCTCCCTTGAAGGTGTGAGCTAGGGTTTGTATCTAGCCTTGCTCTGGTGAGGGTGGGCGGGGCTTAGTTTGACAGCCAGGAGCTCTTGCAATGGCAGGAATCCCTCAGCCCATGCCCCGCCCCTGAGATTTCAGACTGTTGAAAGGGCGCAGCTGAGGAAGGAATGAGTGGAGAAAACGCGAGCCTGTGAGGAAAACCCTCAATACTGGAAAAGAGGCAGGCTTGCGCCAGGAACGGACGCGCGCGTGCAAATTCCGCGTGCCTGTGCAAAGTCTGCATGCACCTGCAAAGTCCAGGTGCGTGCATCAGATGCGGAAGAAATAGGCAAGGGAACTGCGTGCCTGGTGGGTGCGTGGGTCCTGGGGGGACTGTTGAGTGCTGACACTGGGAGGTGATTCAGATCCCGCTGGTCCACCTCCTGACCCAGTGAGGTTTCCGGGTCATCTCGGAAGGGATGAAAGCAATGTCATTAGATAGGCGGTGCACCAGCAGGGGAGCAAGTGGTGGTGGCATCTCCAGGATCTCGCTTGCTGGGGCTGGGCAAGGACACCTTGTCCTCCCTTGAAGGTGTGAGCTAGGGTTTGTATCTAGCCTTGCTCTGGTGAGGGTGGGCGGGGCTTAGTTTGACAGCCAGGAGCTCTTGCAATGGCAGGAATCCCTCAGCCCATGCCCCGCCCCTGAGCTGTCAGACTGTTGAAAGGGCGCAGCTGAGGAAGGAATGAGTGGAGAACAGGCCAGCGTGTGAGGAAAACCCTCAATACTGGAAAAGAGGCAGGCTTGCGCCAGGAAGGGACGCGCGCCTGCAAATTCCGCGTGCCTGTGCAAAGTCTGCATGCACCTGCAAAGTCCAGGTGCGTGCATCAGATGCGGAAGAAATAGGCAAGGGAACTGCGTGCCTGGTGGGTGCGTGGGTCCTGGGGGGACTGTTGAGTGCTGACACTGGGAGGTGATTCAGATCCCGCTGGTCCACCTCCTGACCCAGTGAGGTTTCCGGGTCATCTCGGAAGGGATGAAAGCAATGTCATTAGATAGGCGGTGCACCAGCAGGGGAGCAAGTGGTGGTGGCATCTCCAGGATCTCGCTTGCTGGGGCTGGGCAAGGACACCTTGTCCTCCCTTGAAGGTGTGAGCTAGGGTTTGTATCTAGCCTTGCTCTGGTGAGGGTGGGCGGGGCTTAGTTTGACAGCCAGGAGCTCTTGCAATGGCAGGAATCCCTCAGCCCATGCCCCGCCCCTGAGCTGTCAGACTGTTGAAAGGGCACAGCTGAGGAAGGAATGAGTGGAGAACAGGCCAGCGTGTGAGGAAAACCCTCAATACTGGAAAAGAGGCAGGCTTGCGCCAGGAATGGACGCGCGCGTGCAAATTCCGCGTGCCTGTGCAAAGTCTGCATGCACCTGCAAAGTCCAGGTGCGTGCATCAGATGCGGAAGAAATAGGCAAGGGAACTGCGTGCCTGGTGGGTGCGTGGGTCCTGGGGGGACTGTTGAGTGCTGACACTGGGAGGTGATTCAGATCCCGCTGGTCCACCTCCTGACCCAGTGAGGTTTCCGGGTCATCTCGGAAGGGATGAAAGCAATGTCATTAGATAGGCGGTGCACCAGCAGGGGAGCAAGTGGTGGTGGCATCTCCAGGATCTCGCTTGCTGGGGCTGGGCAAGGACACCTTGTCCTCCCTTGAAGGTGTGAGCTAGGGTTTGTATCTAGCCTTGCTCTGGTGAGGGTGGGCGGGGCTTAGTTTGACAGCCAGGAGCTCTTGCAATGGCAGGAATCCCTCAGCCCATGCCCCGCCCCTGAGCTGTCAGACTGTTGAAAGGGCGCAGCTGAGGAAGGAATGAGTGGAGAACAGGCCAGCATGTGAGGAAAACCCTCAATACTGGAAAAGAGGCAGGCTTGCGCCAGGAAGGGACGCGCGCCTGCAAATTCCGCGTGCCTGTGCAAAGTCTGCATGCACCTGCAAAGTCCAGGTGCGTGCATCAGATGCGGAAGAAATAGGCAAGGGAACTGCGTGCCTGGTGGGTGCGTGGGTCCTGGGGGGACTGTTGAGTGCTGACATTGGGAGGTGATTCAGATCCCGCTGGTCCACCTCCTGACCCAGTGAGGTTTCCGGGTCATCTCGGAAGGGATGAAAGCAATGTCATTAGATAGGCGGTGCACCAGCAGGGGAGCAAGTGGTGGTGGCATCTCCAGGATCTCGCTTGCTGGGGCTGGGCAAGGACACCTTGTCCTCCCTTGAAGGTGTGAGCTAGGGTTTGTATCTAGCCTTGCTCTGGTGAGGGTGGGCGGGGCTTAGTTTGACAGCCAGGAGCTCTTGCAATGGCAGGAATCCCTCAGCCCATGCCCCGCCCCTGAGATTTCAGACTGTTGAAAGGGCGCAGCTGAGGAAGGAATGAGTGGAGAAAACGCGAGCCTGTGAGGAAAACCCTCAATACTGGAAAAGAGGCAGGCTTGCGCCAGGAACGGACGCGCGCGTGCAAATTCCGCGTGCCTGTGCAAAGTCTGCATGCACCTGCAAAGTCCAGGTGCGTGCATCAGATGCGGAAGAAATAGGCAAGGGAACTGCGTGCCTGGTGGGTGCGTGGGTCCTGGGGGGACTGTTGAGTGCTGACACTGGGAGGTGATTCAGATCCCGCTGGTCCACCTCCTGACCCAGTGAGGTTTCCGGGTCATCTCGGAAGGGATGAAAGCAATGTCATTAGATAGGCGGTGCACCAGCAGGGGAGCAAGTGGTGGTGGCATCTCCAGGATCTCGCTTGCTGGGGCTGGGCAAGGACACCTTGTCCTCCCTTGAAGGTGTGAGCTAGGGTTTGTATCTAGCCTTGCTCTGGTGAGGGTGGGCGGGGCTTAGTTTGACAGCCAGGAGCTCTTGCAATGGCAGGAATCCCTCAGCCCATGCCCCGCCCCTGAGCTGTCAGACTGTTGAAAGGGCACAGCTGAGGAAGGAATGAGTGGAGAACACGCGAGCCTGTGAGGAAAACCCTCAATACTGGAAAAGAGGCAGGCTTGCGCCAGGAACGGACGCGCGCGTGCAAATTCCGCGTGCCTGTGCAAAGTCTGCATGCACCTGCAAAGTCCAGGTGCGTGCATCAGATGCGGAAGAAATAGGCAAGGGAACTGCGTGCCTGGTGGGTGCGTGGGTCCTGGGGGGACTGTTGAGTGCTGACACTGGGAGGTGATTCAGATCCCGCTGGTCCACCTCCTGACCCAGTGAGGTTTCCGGGTCATCTCGGAAGGGATGAAAGCAATGTCATTAGATAGGCGGTGCACCAGCAGGGGAGCAAGTGGTGGTGGCATCTCCAGGATCTCGCTTGCTGGGGCTGGGCAAGGACACCTTGTCCTCCCTTGAAGGTGTGAGCTAGGGTTTGTATCTAGCCTTGCTCTGGTGAGGGTGGGCGGGGCTTAGTTTGACAGCCAGGAGCTCTTGCAATGGCAGGAATCCCTCAGCCCATGCCCCGCCCCTGAGCTGTCAGACTGTTGAAAGGGCACAGCTGAGGAAGGAATGAGTGGAGAACACGCGAGCCTGTGAGGAAAACCCTCAATACTGGAAAAGAGGCAGGCTTGCGCCAGGAACGGACGCGCGCGTGCAAATTCCGCGTGCCTGTGCAAAGTCTGCATGCACCTGCAAAGTCCAGGTGCGTGCATCAGATGCGGAAGAAATAGGCAAGGGAACTGCGTGCCTGGTGGGTGCGTGGGTCCTGGGGGGACTGTTGAGTGCTGACACTGGGAGGAGATTCAGATCCCGCTGGTCCACCTCCTGACCCAGTGAGGTTTCCGGGTCATCTCGGAAGGGATGAAAGCAATGTCATTAGATAGGCGGTGCACCAGCAGGGGAGCAAGTGGTGGTGGCATCTCCAGGATCTCGCTTGCTGGGGCTGGGCAAGGACACCTTGTCCTCCCTTGAAGGTGTGAGCTAGGGTTTGTATCTAGCCTTGCTCTGGTGAGGGTGGGCGGGGCTTAGTTTGACAGCCAGGAGCTCTTGCAATGGCAGGAATCCCTCAGCCCATGCCCCGCCCCTGAGCTGTCAGACTGTTGAAAGGGCACAGCTGAGGAAGGAATGAGTGGAGAACACGCGAGCCTGTGAGGAAAACCCTCAATACTGGAAAAGAGGCAGGCTTGCGCCAGGAACGGACGCGCGCGTGCAAATTCCGCGTGCCTGTGCAAAGTCTGCATGCACCTGCAAAGTCCAGGTGCGTGCATCAGATGCGGAAGAAATAGGCAAGGGAACTGCGTGCCTGGTGGGTGCGTGGGTCCTGGGGGGACTGTTGAGTGCTGACACTGGGAGGTGATTCAGATCCCGCTGGTCCACCTCCTGACCCAGTGAGGTTTCCGGGTCATCTCGGAAGGGATGAAAGCAATGTCATTAGATAGGCGGTGCACCAGCAGGGGAGCAAGTGGTGGTGGCATCTCCAGGATCTCGCTTGCTGGGGCTGGGCAAGGACACCTTGTCCTCCCTTGAAGGTGTGAGCTAGGGTTTGTATCTAGCCTTGCTCTGGTGAGGGTGGGCGGGGCTTAGTTTGACAGCCAGGAGCTCTTGCAATGGCAGGAATCCCTCAGCCCATGCCCCGCCCCTGAGCTGTCAGACTGTTGAAAGGGCACAGCTGAGGAAGGAATGAGTGGAGAACACGCGAGCCTGTGAGGAAAACCCTCAATACTGGAAAAGAGGCAGGCTTGCGCCAGGAACGGACGCGCGCGTGCAAATTCCGCGTGCCTGTGCAAAGTCTGCATGCACCTGCAAAGTCCAGGTGCGTGCATCAGATGCGGAAGAAATAGGCAAGGGAACTGCGTGCCTGGTGGGTGCGTGGGTCCTGGGGGGACTGTTGAGTGCTGACACTGGGAGGAGATTCAGATCCCGCTGGTCCACCTCCTGACCCAGTGAGGTTTCCGGGTCATCTCGGAAGGGATGAAAGCAATGTCATTAGATAGGCGGTGCACCAGCAGGGGAGCAAGTGGTGGTGGCATCTCCAGGATCTCGCTTGCTGGGGCTGGGCAAGGACACCTTGTCCTCCCTTGAAGGTGTGAGCTAGGGTTTGTATCTAGCCTTGCTCTGGTGAGGGTGGGCGGGGCTTAGTTTGACAGCCAGGAGCTCTTGCAATGGCAGGAATCCCTCAGCCCATGCCCCGCCCCTGAGCTGTCAGACTGTTGAAAGGGCACAGCTGAGGAAGGAATGAGTGGAGAACAGGCCAGCGTGTGAGGAAAACCCTCAATACTGGAAAAGAGGCAGGCTTGCTCCAGGAATGGACGCGCGCGTGCAAATTCCCCGTGCCTGTGCAAAGTCTGCATGCACGTGCAAAGTCCAGGTGCGTGCATCAGATGCGGAAGAAATAGGCAAGGGAACTGCGTGCCTGGTGGGTGCGTGGGTCCTGGGGGGACTGTTGAGTGCTGACACTGGGAGGTGATTCAGATCCCGCTGGTCCACCTCCTGACCCAGTGAGGTTTCCGGGTCATCTCGGAAGGGATGAAAGCAATGTCATTAGATAGGCGGTGCACCAGCAGGGGAGCAAGTGGTGGTGGCATCTCCAGGATCTCGCTTGCTGGGGCTGGGCAAGGACACCTTGTCCTCCCTTGAAGGTGTGAGCTAGGGTTTGTATCTAGCCTTGCTCTGGTGAGGGTGGGCGGGGCTTAGTTTGACAGCCAGGAGCTCTTGCAATGGCAGGAATCCCTCAGCCCATGCCCCGCCCCTGAGCTGTCAGACTGTTGAAAGGGCGCAGCTGAGGAAGGAATGAGTGGAGAACAGGCCAGCATGTGAGGAAAACCCTCAATACTGGAAAAGAGGCAGGCTTGCGCCAGGAACGGACGTGCGCCTGCAAATTCCGCGTGCCTGTGCAAAGTCTGCATGCACGTGCAAAGTCCAGGTGCGTGCATCAGATGCGGAAGAAATAGGCAAGGGAACTGCGTGCCTGGTGGGTGCGTGGGTCCTGGGGGGACTGTTGAGTGCTGACACTGGGAGGTGATTCAGATCCCGCTGGTCCACCTCCTGACCCAGTGAGGTTTCCGGGTCATCTCGGAAGGGATGAAAGCAATGTCATTAGATAGGCGGTGCACCAGCAGGGGAGCAAGTGGTGGTGGCATCTCCAGGATCTCGCTTGCTGGGGCTGGGCAAGGACACCTTGTCCTCCCTTGAAGGTGTGAGCTAGGGTTTGTATCTAGCCTTGCTCTGGTGAGGGTGGGCGGGGCTTAGTTTGACAGCCAGGAGCTCTTGCAATGGCAGGAATCCCTCAGCCCATGCCCCGCCCCTGAGCTGTCAGACTGTTGAAAGGGCACAGCTGAGGAAGGAATGAGTGGAGAACACGGGAGCCTGTGAGGAAAACCCTCAATACTGGAAAAGAGGCAGGCTTGCGCCAGGAACGGACGCGCGCGTGCAAATTCCGCGTGCCTGTGCAAAGTCTGCATGCACCTGCAAAGTCCAGGTGCGTGCATCAGATGCGGAAGAAATAGGCAAGGGAACTGCGTGCCTGGTGGGTGCGTGGGTCCTGGGGGGACTGTTGAGTGCTGACACTGGGAGGTGATTCAGATCCCGCTGGTCCACCTCCTGACCCAGTGAGGTTTCCGGGTCATCTCGGAAGGGATGAAAGCAATGTCATTAGATAGGCGGTGCACCAGCAGGGGAGCAAGTGGTGGTGGCATCTCCAGGATCTCGCTTGCTGGGGCTGGGCAAGGACACCTTGTCCTCCCTTGAAGGTGTGAGCTAGGGTTTGTATCTAGCCTTGCTCTGGTGAGGGTGGGCGGGGCTTAGTTTGACAGCCAGGAGCTCTTGCAATGGCAGGAATCCCTCAGCCCATGCCCCGCCCCTGAGCTGTCAGACTGTTGAAAGGGCACAGCTGAGGAAGGAATGAGTGGAGAACACGCGAGCCTGTGAGGAAAACCCTCAATACTGGAAAAGAGGCAGGCTTGCGCCAGGAACGGACGCGCGCGTGCAAATTCCGCGTGCCTGTGCAAAGTCTGCATGCACCTGCAAAGTCCAGGTGCGTGCATCAGATGCGGAAGAAATAGGCAAGGGAACTGCGTGCCTGGTGGGTGCGTGGGTCCTGGGGGGACTGTTGAGTGCTGACACTGGGAGGAGATTCAGATCCCGCTGGTCCACCTCCTGACCCAGTGAGGTTTCCGGGTCATCTCGGAAGGGATGAAAGCAATGTCATTAGATAGGCGGTGCACCAGCAGGGGAGCAAGTGGTGGTGGCATCTCCAGGATCTCGCTTGCTGGGGCTGGGCAAGGACACCTTGTCCTCCCTTGAAGGTGTGAGCTAGGGTTTGTATCTAGCCTTGCTCTGGTGAGGGTGGGCGGGGCTTAGTTTGACAGCCAGGAGCTCTTGCAATGGCAGGAATCCCTCAGCCCATGCCCCGCCCCTGAGCTGTCAGACTGTTGAAAGGGCACAGCTGAGGAAGGAATGAGTGGAGAACACGCGAGCCTGTGAGGAAAACCCTCAATACTGGAAAAGAGGCAGGCTTGCGCCAGGAACGGACGCGCGCGTGCAAATTCCGCGTGCCTGTGCAAAGTCTGCATGCACCTGCAAAGTCCAGGTGCGTGCATCAGATGCGGAAGAAATAGGCAAGGGAACTGCGTGCCTGGTGGGTGCGTGGGTCCTGGGGGGACTGTTGAGTGCTGACACTGGGAGGTGATTCAGATCCCGCTGGTCCACCTCCTGACCCAGTGAGGTTTCCGGGTCATCTCGGAAGGGATGAAAGCAATGTCATTAGATAGGCGGTGCACCAGCAGGGGAGCAAGTGGTGGTGGCATCTCCAGGATCTCGCTTGCTGGGGCTGGGCAAGGACACCTTGTCCTCCCTTGAAGGTGTGAGCTAGGGTTTGTATCTAGCCTTGCTCTGGTGAGGGTGGGCGGGGCTTAGTTTGACAGCCAGGAGCTCTTGCAATGGCAGGAATCCCTCAGCCCATGCCCCGCCCCTGAGCTGTCAGACTGTTGAAAGGGCACAGCTGAGGAAGGAATGAGTGGAGAACACGCGAGCCTGTGAGGAAAACCCTCAATACTGGAAAAGAGGCAGGCTTGCGCCAGGAACGGACGCGCGCGTGCAAATTCCGCGTGCCTGTGCAAAGTCTGCATGCACCTGCAAAGTCCAGGTGCGTGCATCAGATGCGGAAGAAATAGGCAAGGGAACTGCGTGCCTGGTGGGTGCGTGGGTCCTGGGGGGACTGTTGAGTGCTGACACTGGGAGGAGATTCAGATCCCGCTGGTCCACCTCCTGACCCAGTGAGGTTTCCGGGTCATCTCGGAAGGGATGAAAGCAATGTCATTAGATAGGCGGTGCACCAGCAGGGGAGCAAGTGGTGGTGGCATCTCCAGGATCTCGCTTGCTGGGGCTGGGCAAGGACACCTTGTCCTCCCTTGAAGGTGTGAGCTAGGGTTTGTATCTAGCCTTGCTCTGGTGAGGGTGGGCGGGGCTTAGTTTGACAGCCAGGAGCTCTTGCAATGGCAGGAATCCCTCAGCCCATGCCCCGCCCCTGAGCTGTCAGACTGTTGAAAGGGCACAGCTGAGGAAGGAATGAGTGGAGAACAGGCCAGCGTGTGAGGAAAACCCTCAATACTGGAAAAGAGGCAGGCTTGCTCCAGGAATGGACGCGCGCGTGCAAATTCCCCGTGCCTGTGCAAAGTCTGCATGCACGTGCAAAGTCCAGGTGCGTGCATCAGATGCGGAAGAAATAGGCAAGGGAACTGCGTGCCTGGTGGGTGCGTGGGTCCTGGGGGGACTGTTGAGTGCTGACACTGGGAGGTGATTCAGATCCCGCTGGTCCACCTCCTGACCCAGTGAGGTTTCCGGGTCATCTCGGAAGGGATGAAAGCAATGTCATTAGATAGGCGGTGCACCAGCAGGGGAGCAAGTGGTGGTGGCATCTCCAGGATCTCGCTTGCTGGGGCTGGGCAAGGACACCTTGTCCTCCCTTGAAGGTGTGAGCTAGGGTTTGTATCTAGCCTTGCTCTGGTGAGGGTGGGCGGGGCTTAGTTTGACAGCCAGGAGCTCTTGCAATGGCAGGAATCCCTCAGCCCATGCCCCGCCCCTGAGCTGTCAGACTGTTGAAAGGGCGCAGCTGAGGAAGGAATGAGTGGAGAACAGGCCAGCATGTGAGGAAAACCCTCAATACTGGAAAAGAGGCAGGCTTGCGCCAGGAACGGACGTGCGCCTGCAAATTCCGCGTGCCTGTGCAAAGTCTGCATGCACGTGCAAAGTCCAGGTGCGTGCATCAGATGCGGAAGAAATAGGCAAGGGAACTGCGTGCCTGGTGGGTGCGTGGGTCCTGGGGGGACTGTTGAGTGCTGACACTGGGAGGTGATTCAGATCCCGCTGGTCCACCTCCTGACCCAGTGAGGTTTCCGGGTCATCTCGGAAGGGATGAAAGCAATGTCATTAGATAGGCGGTGCACCAGCAGGGGAGCAAGTGGTGGTGGCATCTCCAGGATCTCGCTTGCTGGGGCTGGGCAAGGACACCTTGTCCTCCCTTGAAGGTGTGAGCTAGGGTTTGTATCTAGCCTTGCTCTGGTGAGGGTGGGCGGGGCTTAGTTTGACAGCCAGGAGCTCTTGCAATGGCAGGAATCCCTCAGCCCATGCCCCGCCCCTGAGCTGTCAGACTTCTGTCTGCTGTCCTGCCTGGGCCTGGCCAGTCAGAAGGGGAACTGCTGGGGGGCAAGTGTCCTGGCTGAGCAGCATTTGCAGGTGGTGGCAGCTTTGGGATCATGGCCTGTGTGTCTTCCTGCACTTCCTCTGGGAACAGTGGAGGGAACAGCTGCTGAGAATGCATTTAAGGCATCCCCCAGAGTCTGGCTGAGGGGTTCAGCAGGGCAGGCTGGGAGGGAATGCTACCCTCTGTGCACGGTCCTTTCTCTTTTTTTTTTTTTTTCAGAGTTTAACACCACTTCAGCCACTTTATTTTTTTAAAAGAGAGAGAGAATTTTTTTTTTTTTTATTGGTTGTTCACAACGTTACAAAGCTCTTGACATATGGTCCTTTCTCTTTGTGTGGAAAACAGAAAAACCCAGCTGTGTGCTCACAAAATCGAGTTTTATTCATATTTGGGTTGCTTCCTTTGAATTTTGGTTATCAAGATTCTCCCATTTTTTAATTTATTTTTTTTAGTTGTCAACAGGCCTTTATTCATTTCTGTGCAGTGCTGAACCCAGTGCCTCCCACGTGCTAGGCAAGCACTCTGCAAATGAGCCACAACCCCAGCTCTCCAATTGTTTGACTGTCTTCATTGCTTAGCTGTTCTGGGGACAATACTAGGCCTCCTACTGTTCCTACAGTGTAAGATATGTTACCTTTCACCAGTCCAATCCAACACAGACACCTACAGACCCAGAGATCCACTCAGCATTCACTCTTTGGAGGTTCCAGTTGTCATGGGTCTTGGCTTTTCCTGGATGGAAGGGCACCCTGCCAGGGTTAGCTGTGAGGTTTCAAGCTCAAGCTTCCCACAACCCACTAAGCAGCCCTGCATGCTCCTCCATGCTCAGCTATTAAGAACTGTCCCTCCTCCTCCTCACTGGTGGAGTTCTGGGCTTGCTTCTGAACTGGGCAAAATATCAGTGAGTGGGGACCCGGAGGAGTGAGGTTGGAGGGAGCCTCACCTGGGACTGTTGTCCCAAGTGGGTGCTCCTTGGGCCCCTTGCATTGCCCATGGCCTTTTCTGGGTCCACTGGACCTTCAGTAATCAGTGAAGGCTGCTGGGTGAGGTTGTGGCAGTGCTCATCTCTCCTGATGGGATAATTCCTGGCATGGTATCCTTCTGAACCCAGTTCGAGGTGCTGCCCAGTAGGCTGCATTGGGAATCAGGGTCCTGGAAGTAATGGAATCACCTGATGGGCCAGTGCAGCACAGACATGCAGTGGGTGACAAAGTTGGAGTTGGGTTGCCAAGAACATGGTCCTGGGGCTCAGTCTATAGGTCCTTCCTCATGCCACACAGCTGAATTGGCACTTATCTTGAACTTTCCTCTGGAGTGGCCAGAACCAGAAGCTCCTTCACTTCCCCAGTGTCATGAAATCATAGTGCTTTTGAGAAAATGGCTGGAAGATGGGTTTATGTCCTCCACCATAGGCCTCCCCACAGGCTTACAGGCTGGGAAATTCTCAGTTTCCTCTTTCTGTCACCATTTCCTGCTGCATAGGGAGGAAAAATGGACACCCTCCTAGATCTTGCCTGCCTCTGGAGTCAGGGTACTGACTGCATTGATGGACAGGGTGACCAAATGTGGGTCATACCTGAGTGGTCCTGGGGTCTGAGGTTGGCCAAACTCTTTATTTTCTACTAACAAAGGTAAACACAGTCTTTATTTCTTGTTTTATTTCTTATTAAATCAGCAATTCATGCTTGGGGTAGATCAGATAGAAAGTACAGATTGCTAAGATTCCTTGGAATGTGGCCTTGGGTTTGAGTCTATGGATAGTGTTGTGTACAAGTGTTGTTCAGTCATTTAAAAGGAATGCACATTGTGGTGGTCGCAAACATACACCTGTAGGATGAACTTGCAAGTATACTAAGCCACATGAAGGCCTCAGTGTGGTTTGTCAAGATCATCCTGATTCACAAGGACCCGTCTTTCCCTCGCCTTAGAGGGAACAGAACCCAAGTCCTGGAAACTGCCTTTAAGACTCCAAATTTGTTTTGGAGAGGGTAAAAGAACACCAATGTTGGAGAGGACTATGATGAGTTTTAGTTAAAAATTGATTTCTAAATGTGGAATCAGAATAAAGTAATACATGTGTAATAACCTGTCAGGCTATGGTGATATGTTAGGCAAAAAGAGACATTACTGAATTCAGTGTAGTGGCAGAGACAGTAAACGATTAAATAGTCACAACATAACAAGAAAATAAAATAAACTCAAAATATTTGTAATTCTGAAGGAAAAGTACAGAGTATTACAAGTACCTAACAGTGGAGCAAGGATCTTCTCAGAGCACCAAAGAGTGTTTTCTTGTGGAAGTGATGACACCAGTGAGAAAGGTGGGCTCATATTCAATAAGCCACACAGGTAACAAGGTGTTCGCGCAAGTATGAAAGTTAAAGTATAAATTAAGAAACAGGGTTACAAAGATTGCTGTGGGTGATGTGATGCATGTTATTAATTCACATTAAATCACAGGACACATGGGGCAAACTCAGATGTCCAACAACACGTGATAAGACACTCGGATCCACACCCCATTAGTCTGTTGCTCACTGTAACCACATGCATGCCATTTACCAAGAGCCTCAACACTTGTTCTCATCTAGCTAATCCTTACTTTGGTTCCTAACAGCCAACACAACTCTTTCAGCAAAACAGAACACTATCAGAAAGTAAAGAGTACATAATACATATTTTAGAAACCAATTAATGCTACTTGTGTAATATCTCACATTTCTGGGTATGTGACCCAAACTATGGAACAATCACTTGGTGTTTTCTTGTTTTTATATCACTTTTTGTGTGTGCTATATCACAAAATAGGAAGTTGGCTGGGTTTTATCACAACTTGCTTTGCAAACTTTCAGGGTTCACCACCTGGAAAATTAGGGCAGCCTTTTTTTCCTAAAGAACTTATATGTAAGTATCTGTAAGGCTAGGTGTGGTGGTGCATGCCTGTAATCCCAGCAGATGGGGAGGCTGAAGCAGGAGGATCGCAATGGTGAGGAACTAAGAAACTCAGTGAGACCCTGTCTCTAAATAAAAAAAAAAAAAAATATATATATATATATATATATATATATATATATATATATATATATATATATAAAATAAGTATTTGCAAACAGTAGCTCATGTGTCAGGACACATACAGCAAACAACCTTCAGGTGTAGTGGTATTTTACTTAGTGAAAAAATATCTTGGGAACACCATCCAGTACTTCAAAAGATCCCTAGTTTAGGTGCCTGTCACTGAACAAGTACACTTCTTAGGCATCATTAGTATTATGAAAAGCACCCACATCACTTACCCTCTCATTTGGCTAGCTTCAAGTAAATTAGACATATACTCAAATGCACCGTGAACTTTTGGAAATTCCAATTATTTTCTTGGAAATATACAAGATACATTCCCATTATGCATGCTTCAATTAAAGTTTATATAAGCAAGAATCTCTTAAGGTACCACTGAACACACAGGAAATAAAAACATCCCCATCCATAAACATACAAAAAAGAGAAAGTTTTAAAATATTGTCATCCTGAATATCCTGAGTTGTACAAGAATATGTCAACCAATTCTGCAATAAAATTGACTTGGAGGTATATTTGACTCACAAGTAATTATTCATGATAGTGCAGTTCAGAAGTTATGATTACTTACTATGCTGCAGAATCATTAAGCTGGTACTCTCGGGATCTGTTGAAACAGGCTTGTACACCACTATCTTTCCACAATCTCTTTATAACTCCAGCAAGTTCTACAGTCATAAAGCCTTCTTCAGCAGCTCCAGCAAGCACAAAGAGTTGGCGGGCGTCATCCTGAACATTCAACAACCCATTTTTTAGAGAGTAAAAAGAGAGACATTAGAGATTAAAAAGTACAAATGGAGAGATTAGAGATAAAAATGCAATATTGAATTTCCTTATATTTTGATAGAAGTGTCCTAGCTTCTCTCTCTCTAAAACACCCTTAAGAAATTGGCTTAACCAAGAGAGTATAATCATAAATCAGGAGCTTATGTTTTATGGTATTAGCAATATTCGCCAAGGCACCAGGAAGCTGCCAGAATTTCTTCAGTTATGGTACATGAAGGGGACCTGAGTTAACTATCTACACTTTTCTGTGTACTAGATATGATCATTTTTGAGAAAATAGAGGAAGAGTCTTGTCTTGCTGCTTCTTGCTCAAGATGTTTTCAATCTAAGAAACATAAAACACCATGAATGATTACATTAAATAGAATCCATTTAGGTGTGAGCTTTCTGATATAATTTATAGATGCAAAATATGTTAAGAGAAAGGAAAAAATCAATGTGGAGTAAGCAAGAAAGGTTTCACAAAAAAAATGGTCTGTAGATTCACAGGAGATTTTAAAATGTATATACATTAAAACCAAGGAGGAAGCAGTTGGGAGCAGGTGTTTGCCAACTCAGGCAAGGAGAACAAAATAAGCACATCTTGGGAATAGAAATATTCAAGACACACACAGAGAACAGACAAAAAAAATTCTAAGTGAGAATACTGTCTATAAAGTTAGCTAAATTGTGCTTAAATATGAGGCTACTAATATTAAGTCTGTTCTACAAGTAATCAACCACTCATGACCAGTGCTGTCAAAGAAAAAAAATGTAATGTAAGCAATAATGGGATCTAAATTTTCTAACCACCACTTAAAAGAATCAAAAGCAAAAAAGGTCATATGAAAATAATTTTAATAATATGTTTTGTTTAATCTATATACAAAAATATTATAACTCAACATGTAAACAATTAAGTTTATGAGATAATTCAAATTTTTATACATATTGTCTTCAAAATGTGGTGTGTATTTTACACATACAGCACATGTCAATTCAGAATAGACACATTTTATTCACTCAATGGTATATGTATGTAGAAGCTACCTACCATACTTGATAATATCACTCTAGCCTCCAGGTAATAACACAGCTAATTCAAAGTGGATGGAAGAAGGGAGAAGCTGCTATCTTCATAGAGGTTTTCATTAACCTGAGACATGTTAACTGGGTGGAAAATATTATTATCAAGGGGCATTCTTCCAGATACAGATGGCCTTCAGTTTTCTATGGTTTCTGTACCGCAGATCTAACAAACTTCAGATTGAAGATATTTGAAAAAATAATTGCATCTGTACAAACTTTTTTCCTTAATCCCTAAACAATACTATATAACAACTATTTATAAGACATCTACATTGTATTAGGTATTATAAGTATTCTAGAGATAATTTAAAGTGTATGGAAAGATATGCATAGATTATATGCAAATATTGTGCCATTGTGTAAGACACTTCAGAATCTTTGGATTTCAGTATCTAATGATGGTCCTGGAACCAATCCCCCACAGATACGGAAGAATAAATGTATGGTACTAAATGCTTATAAAGAGGAGGAACGCATTACGATATGATATACATAAGAAAAGATGCAGTTGGTGACACAGCTCATAGCTGACAATGTAAATTCATCCTGCTGCCAATTTGTGAAGCATTTCCTTTTGGGCTGGAACTCATCATGAAAAATAATTAAGTCTCAGCATGGGAACATATTATTCAAGCATATGTTCCCCTTTTTAGTAAATCACAAGAGAAATATGGGCAAGCAAGCAACATGTGCATAATATCCTTAATAAACCCCATATATCATGGTTTCAAGTCATTCTGAAAACCACTAACCCAATTCCATTAAAAGACTATTCAATTTTTCTAAATATTTACTCATACGTGAGAAATTTCTACATTTGATCATTTTTATTTATTAAACTACATCAAATAATTTCTCTGTTTTGGAAAAAATGCTTTTCACTTAAGTATGCTTTTAAATGCATTTTGGTTATAGTATCTTTATTCAATTTCAATAAATTTTTGAAAGGGAAAGACCAATGCCTTCCAGGATAGGTCAGGAGATCATTCTTGCCTCTAACTTTCTAGGAAGAAGCCTAAAGAAAACGCAGAAGAAACTTTGGAAGCTCTATTTATAAACTGCACTTTCTGTGGCATTCAAAAATGTCTCTTCCTTTTTTTAGATTCAACATACAAGTGGGATCATGCAATATTTTTCTTTCTGTGTCTGGCTCATTTCACTTAGCATAACTTCCTCCACATTCAAATGAATGAACGAATGTCAAATATACAGAAAGACTTCAACAGCAGTGGGACATAGGAAGTGAGAAAGGAAATGAAGAGATGTAGTTCAAAGGTCAAAGGAACAGACATGTAGGATGATCAAGTCCAAAGAAATTATAACATGCGAACTATAAATAAACAAAAAAGTATTGCATCAGAAATTTTTGTTAAGTATATTTTAGCTGCTCTTGTCACAAAAAAAAAATGTAACTATTTGAAATGAGGGATACGTTAATTTGCTTCAGAATAGTAACCATTTTACTATCCATATGTATCCCATAAGGTCAAATTCTAAACCTCAAAAATAGACAGTATTAAAATGCAAAATAGCTTCTACTGGAAAAATAACTAAAACATTCACCTCCGTGTCAGTAGCTGAATGTTCAGATGCTGAATTTGAGCTGGAAGGCACTGTAGAAATCATTCTATGTAATCTTTTGTTTTGTACAAAAAGAGCCCAAGGGCACAGAGAAGTTAGACAATCTGCTTAAAGTTTCACAGCTAAAAAGTCACCCAATGGTCATTTAAATTGGTAAGTCAACAATTGCTCAGTAGCAATTGTCTAAAATAGGACAAATTTCAAAACTGTAGAATGGAGGCACTGATTTTATCTTGACAAGGAATGAGGTCTTCATAGGTTTGTATTAAAATTAATTAAGAACATTTATAAACACAAACATGAGGGTACCAAAAGGGTGTGGTACACAGTAGGAAAAGGGCAGGTATTACTGAAAACAAGATTGAAGTTTGATTAGGAGGCACAAAGGCTAGTAAATCAGTATACAGAAACTTTTTTGTGGTAATTTAAAAAAAAAAAAAAAGAGCACCTAGCAGGGGTGTGGCTCAGTGGCAGAGAACACTTGGCTTGTGCAAGGCCCTTGTTCAATTCACAGCATTCCCCTCTAAAAAATATAAATAAAAATGTAAAGAAAAAGGAATGTTATTTGCCAAGCAATTATTTGAGAGTAGCAAGGGGAAAAGAAATTCTTGGATGTAGCCAAGTTAAAATGTTTTTAAATTACTAAGGACTAAATGAAAATAAGATGGTTCAGAGAATGCAAATTTCATATAACATATACATATAACTCTGCTTTGAAAACTCAAAAGAAGCTACAATATGTTATTGTGTCTAGAGAGAAGTAACCAGTCTTTTTCCGTGAAAATCAGGTAACACCTAGTATGCAGTACTTTCTTGCTGTTTAGTGATGTGCATTATATGTGCAGCTATCATCCACTTGATCAAATTGATACCGCTGTTGACCGGTGACGAGTCCTTGCTTCCCCGATGTTGAAGAATAACACCAAAGAAGCACGCCGAGGCAAGGTCAGAGTAGAAATTAGAAGTTTATTAAAGGACAGCAGAAAAGACTTCTCCCGGAGGAAGAAGGGGACCCAAGAGGTGGAATCCGAGGAAGGGCTGTTGTCTCCCCTTTTTATAGTTTTGGTGATGGAATGTAGGTTGAAAGGCCCGAGGGGTGGGACACTTCTTTGTGATGGGCTATCTTTAAGTTTGCTGGGGGCTGTTCATTAACACTTCTTTGAGGTGGACTTTGGCCTAGGGCCTTTTCGGGACTTCGTCATCATCATTCCATGAATTGTCCTGTGTTTTCCCTGAGTCATTCCCAGCATGGCCTCCATTTTAGATTTCACTCGGTATTAGACCCAATTTACCTAACTACACTGACTACCTAACTTTAAATCTGGCTTCATTCCCCCCTCTAATTTGGGAACTCCTTACTGCTGTAAGGAAAGGGGGCGAAGAAGATCTTTCTGGCTTCTTCAGGCTGACAAAAGGGGCGATGTTGGGGCAAGCAGTTTGGAGTCCCCCTTTAAAAATATCGGGTCTATCGAGTGGTCCATGCTAAAAGTCCAATTGAGAAGTAATAGGCTGGAGGGCCATTCGAGTGATAGGTGGTCTATAAGAGAAACAAGAGTTCATTAGTACTGGAACCAGATTGATACAGCAAGAAATGCCACAGCACAGAAATATGTCAATGAGTATAATGGCCAAGACAAAGATCAACAATGTTTTCTATCAGGCAGTACCAGGAACTAAGAGTTAAGATACTGTTTCCACGACAATATTGCTGAGGACATGGCTTCTATCTGAGCATGTAAATCTTTAAGGATATTTGTCACATTGCCAGAAATGTCAGGGATGTCAACACAACATTTAGGGTTACAGATGTCTTTTCCTTTAAGATATAGTCTAATAATTTAATGCCATCTGATCCTGCAAAATCCTTTTACTAGTATGACCTCTGTGTCTAATAGAAAAATCTTTAATTCTGCTACACAGGGCTGGATAACCATACTAGCAAACATCAAGCCTACCTGCGTTGGTTAGAAATAAAGGCCTTAGACTAAAACTACTCTAGCAGTCCCTTTGACAGTTATCAGGCATTTCTGTCTAAGAATCTCTTTTGTAGCCTTCAGTTTACTTATTTATGGAAGTTTCATTTAACTATCATTATTATTAAAGTGTCCAGGAATAGCTGTGTCTTGGCTTTGACTGTCTTTGCTAAGTGTTTAAGATGAAGCAAGTCAAACTGACTTTTGTTTCAATCTATTGTTAACAGTCAGCTGAGTTATGGGAGTCTTCGGGAACTTCACAGCAGCTTCTCAGTTCTGCTAGTGCCATTTGCGCTAGGATGGGTCCAGGCCTTGCTTGACCATGTGGCTTCCCTCGGAAGCATCAGGGATGTCTCCCTTTTTGATGATCCTCCTCTTCACAGCAAATGCACCGACTGGCTTCCTGTCCTCCACTGGTCTCATTAATCTCCCTGATCAGGAGGTTATGTGGCCTAGAGTTGCAGAGCCCTTTGGAGAAGTCCCCTATTCCCTGATTCAGACTGACTCAGAGGGCAAGAGCCAAATTTTTAATTTTAAAACTTAATCTTAAACATCCAGCAAATAAGTTTCAACAGCCTTATACTAAGAGTATTGGACTTTAATGTCTATCTCTCTATCCTGTAGGTGATAACTTCTTGTCTTAAATTAACCCAGGTAGTGAGCTCTTAAATCAGTACCTCTGCAAAACATTAACAGGCAATCTTAAATCATTTATAAGAAAACTACAAGATAAAATTATCAAGAGTAAAAACATCTAGTTCATATAATAGCTACCTTGAATTTTGGTGGAGTATATCTCCTGTTTGAGATCCTGGCAATCGTGACAAAAACCAACTTTTGGACACAACTTTAAGTGTACTGAAATCTAGCCTACTTCTTTCATAGTCACTTTCACATGAGATGGGACATAGAGCCTTATCTCAAGTAAGGTGGGGCTCTTCATAAATCTTAAATACTATAGTTCTGAAGCTGATCTTTGTTTTTTTTTTAAAACATCATTTTACAAAGCCTACATAAATTGTTGTTTAAGTTCACATGAATATTAGCTAACACAACATAATATCACATCTAAAACATGAATTAAAGGAAGGCTGGAAGCTTCTAACCTCTTGTTGGAAATTAGCAAAGTATTTCTGTGTCTCACAATAAAACCTTCACCCAGATTAGGCTCTCATTGACTTAAAAATACATTTAAATTGTATCTCAGTGTAAAAAGTAACATGGAACTTTACATAACTTATTGATAATAAGTACAGTTATAGAACACAAGTGATAAATAAATTTCCAACATGTTTTTCTTTTAAGCCTAAAATTACCATACACTTTTAGAATACCAGCTTGATATAATGCTCTTTCTAAAGCTTCTACCTTACAGACTTGTATACCTGGAAGATATGAACACATTAATGGCACCAATTACATTGATGTTTTTATATTAACCAAGTTTAGCTTTTAAAGAAATAACATAGCACAATTTTCTAAAACAACAGCACTTGTTTAACCAGCTGTTTAATTTCTTTAAGATTACTTGCTCAAAAACTTACACTTATAACCAACTTGCACAGACCTTTTTTATATCATTTATTTAAACCCTCTTAATTACTTAATCATATAGACTCTTATCCAGAAATCTAGAACCTTTTAGTTTCTCCTTTTTTATCTGTTAACCTCCTTCTGTTCACATTTTGAAACAATACTTGTAAATTTTTGAATTTAAGCAGATTTAACATTTTATTAAGGTCTTTTTGAACACCTAGAAAAACTTATAAGCTTAGTTTTAAAGACATCTTTACTTTCATCTGTTTACCCAACTTAAATTGAGCCATTTGAATCACGTGAATCAAAGATATTTGGATCCATTTTTGATTTTTCATGAGCGCTCCTCATCTGTCAATTGTCATATCACTGCATGATATATGGACATACACACACACATACCGACATACAACACAAGTGTAACACATAACACAAAAGGCCTTTGCAGCTTTCTCAGGTGAAATCTCATTGCAATGTTTAAAAAAACTCCAGTTGATCAAAAATAGAACTTATCAGAAAAACATTAGCTTGTCTGTAGAATAAAAATCATGAGCTCAAAAATAAAAACATAGAATCTAAGAAAAGGCAAAAGTCCTAGAAAGAAATTGACCTGCCAGTAATTAGTAAATGCCATACAATTTACTCTTTGGTTTAATCTAGTTTGAGTTCAGGTAAGACACCTTTACTTTTTTTTTTTCCTTTGGGCCTCAGATCTGTCTCCTACTGGTGCTCCAGGCTTCTTCTATTTGCATATCAACTTAAGTCCTGGCTGAGGTCTGGAAGGAACTGGGAAAACTGGAATTTTGAGCAGAAACTTCATGTCTAAGGCATTTTAACCATAAGTCACAATTTTCAGGTTTGGAAGTTGAAAATATGGTAAAAGTTTAAGATCATCTTTATATCTTCCTACACTAGAAAAACTTGCTCACACAAAACTGAAAATAGGATCTTTCTTGATAGTATAAAAGCCACCATCAGAAGAAGTTCCTTCAGGATCATTAAGCTACTTTCTTTGTTCTGAAGTTCCTAAAGTAGTATTAAGTTACATTAAATCACCTGGAAAAAATCCACACACTACCATGTATATCTAAAATTAAGCTTTGAAAATTCCCAAGACTGTTGCTAATTAATGTCATTTCAATAAGCCAGACCAACGTTTTAATTCAACACTTTTTCCTAAATCTTACACACTGAGAGAAACATACCAAATTATAATTTACTATCCTTGCCCAAATCAATGCACTGTATACCTAGTGAAATCTCCTTAGGCTACCCAGTTTAAAAATTGATGAAAAAATAAAACTGAATGATTGGGAGTTACTTGCCAACTTGGAAGTAGAGTTCTTTTAATTTTCTATCCTAAGTATTTAATTTCTCTGGCATGAGTTATCTGAAATCAAACTAATCAATTATCTAACCCTAACTTTTAACTGTAAGATTACACAATGCTTCAAACTCATTTAGATACCAGATGTTACAATGAAACATCTTTTAGACACATTTAGCCTAGATTATCCCCAAGAAATAATCTATAATAACCTTTAAAACAGACCAGATAAGAAAAAAAAATCTCTCCAGGTTTTGAACTTCCATTTAATTATGACTCTTATCAGTGGCACCTTAGATTTCCCCATGAGTGGACCAGATGTTCTCACATAAGGGCAACTATAGGTGTAAAATCAAGGGTCTCAGTGTGACTGACTTTACTGCATTTAGGTGGAGTAATCCTTAAGTGCAGGGAAATTATGAGGAAATTTTCCCCAAAGCGAAAATGGCTCTGGCAGCTGCTGGGAATTCCTCAGTTTCCCTTTCACTTGCAAGATTAGCTCCTTTGGATAGATCCAATCCTAGGCAATCTGGCATATCTCCTAACTTTCCAGTAGAGTCAGTTTTTATCTGCCTTAGGTCTTGAAGGGGGAAGGGGGTATGTACTTTGATCGGCCCAAATTTTTCTCTTGATTCTTGATTCTTTTTCCTCAGTGAGTCCAAGATTTTTTCTCTTCATGGCAGATATCATAGCTAAGTCTACTTTACACTGTTGGCATAATTTAGGATTTTCCCTGAGAGCAAAGAAAATCTGAACATACGGCACCTCACACCATTTCCTTTTTTGTAAATTTTATCAAACTGTAAAATTGCATTAAAATTGATATTTCCCTCTGGTGGCCAGGTTTCTCATATTTGAGGCCAGGCTAAGAAAATGAGGCACTTTTTTTTTTTTTTTGAGCACCTGAGGTTCAAATCTATCCCAATTTTTCAATACGCAGGCTAGTGGTTCACCTGGTGTATTGGAGAGAGAGAAGCTCCCGTCTGAGTGAGAAGAAAACAGGATTCAGGCGCCCACGCTGCGCCAGAGAAAACTGTTCTCATGAGGGACGTCTCCCTAAGTTTGAGCTTCCTAAACGGTCCAGAAAACCCGTCTCTCACCTTGCTTTGCCAAGGGGTTTCTGGTCCCCTTTAGCAAATTGCTAGGGTCTCAGTTTGCCCTGTGCCAGAGACCCTGGGAGGATTCAGACTTAAGGGCCTTACTGCTTTCCTCCCGACCACTAAAAAACCATTGCAAAAGAGAATCGTGTGCTCTTTTGTTGTCTTTGCTCTGTAGACTAAAGGAGCCGCCTAAGTGTTAAGGGATATCTACTGGTTGTAAGGTAGCAGATTACTGGAGGAGTTGATAAAATTAAGGAGTTGATTCAAAAAATGCCTCTCTAGTAGCTTAAGGAACACAGAACATTTTAAACATTGGACGGTAAAACAGACTAGTAAAAGTTACCTATGCATCTTAGGGAACCTGGGCAGATTTTACTAATTATCTCATGCCTTTCTCAGTCCTGCAACCTGAATTGCTAACATTTCTGACCTGCGAAGGAAGGGAAGCATCCAGGAGGAATGGATGCGGAGTTGGGGGTGTTGCGCGTAGCCCATACGGAGGCAAATGTGATTGGGGCTTTCCCTCAGTGCCATTCATCTACCGATCACCCTAGATACCCCTGAGGGCTGTCGGAAGGGGGCTCAAGAGAAAGGAACCTTAAGAATCCTCTGAGAGTAGCCCAGACCGGAATTCCGCAGTTGTTCCAAACTCCTTCCTCCACCTCCACGCATCCGAGGCAGACCGGGATTAGGGACACTGTGTACTCACGCCAATTGCTCTCCGGGCCCAGACAGAAAAGTTGGAAGCGGCTTTGACAGAACCCAACATGCCTGCTCTGTACCGAACAGGTGATTGAGAGCTGCTTAGGCCGGGAAACCTCTCACCCGAGTCTTGTAGAGTGGCGGCTGCACTAATTGCGTTTAAGTAGCCGTCGGGTGCCCACCTTACCTCCAGAAAGAAAGAGAAAGATGCACCTCAAACAGACATGGGGTGCGTAGAGAGGCGCTTACCTCGGTGTCTCGGTGGGACCTCCAATATGATACCGCTGTTGACCGGTGACGAGTCCTTGCTTCCCCGATGTTGAAGAATAACACCAAAGAAGCACGCCGAGGCAAGGTCAGAGTAGAAATTAGAAGTTTATTAAAGGACAGCAGAAAAGACTTCTCCCGGAGGAAGAAGGGGACCCAAGAGGTGGAATCCGAGGAAGGGCTGTTGTCTCCCCTTTTTATAGTTTTGGTGATGGAATGTAGGTTGAAAGGCCCGAGGGGTGGGACACTTCTTTGTGATGGGCTATCTTTAAGTTTGCTGGGGGCTGTTCATTAACACTTCTTTGAGGTGGACTTTGGCCTAGGGCCTTTTCGGGACTTCGTCATCATTCCATGAATTGTCCTGTGTTTTCCCTGAGTCATTCCCAGCATGGCCTCCATTTTAGATTTCACTCGGTATTAGACCCGATTTACCTAACTACACTGACTACCTAACTTTAAATCTGGCTTCAAAATCCACAAGAGTCTGTTCAGGATGGGGCAGGGGAGATGCTGAGGGACCAAAATGGCTATCCTCTGACATACTAAAGATCATAAAAGGTAAGAAGGAATAAACTTCCTGTTGAGCTTAGAGCAGAAAAAGGAGCATTCTTAAGACAAAAGATATAAGCTTTCAATTGAATATTGGGAACACACTTTAATAATCACAGCAACCTAATAAGAATAAAAAAAATGGACAGAAATTTTTTCCTTTTTTCTTTTTGCCCCTTTCAGTTCTAGAGATTTAATCCAGGGGAATTTGACACTGAACTATTCCCAGACTTTTGTTTGTTTGTTTTTTAATTTGTACAGAAGGTCTCACCAAATTGCCCAGGCTGACCTCAAATGTGCATTCCTCCTGCCTCAACCTCCCAAGTAGCTGGGATTACAGGCATGTGCCACTGCACCAGGTAATGCAGAGGTCGGGGGATTTAAACAGAAGCTAGATAACACAGCAGACAAAACTTATGGAGGAGATTGAGTTTACATAAAAAAATATCAAAAAAGACATTCTAATGTATAGGCTAAATAATATTAAAAAATAGTGATATCTATAAATTTTGAGTCATAGGAATAAGAGATTAATGTCAAGGTTGACTTATAAATGAATGTCTTGATTCAGTGGCTTATCTTAAACCACATAGGATAAAAACTTCTCATTATTTAATCTACCATACTTATATAGCATACCATTTTACTCCAATAAATTTAAAACAACTATACTGTTTTATTGTATCCTTAAGGAAATCTTAAGAACTTCAATGTGTTCATCACACCATGGCTCATGGTGCCCATTATAAGATGTTAAAGGGTTGCTTTAAGAAACAAGTATGTGTCAAACACACATTTTCTGTAAAAACACAAATCTAAGTAAAAAAGACTTGAGGCAAGAAAATAGGCAGTCATTATTCTTTTTTTCCATAAGATTGTTTAAAAGGGGAAAAAGCCTAAAAATAAAATAAGTTAATTTTAACTAAATTGCAGAGAGCAAAAATTTTAACTAAATTGCAGTGAATTTAGTATGAAGCATAAGCTTCATTATATCAAGAAGGAAAATTACTGATAAAATGTGTGACACAAATATAATTTTAATGCCTATTCATGAATATTATATATGTATACATATTTTCAAAATATAAAATAAAGAAATATTGATACTTATATGTTCTTTATATGAATAACAGAAACTGTTGTCAATGGAGATACAGAAGAATGTGGTAAGAAGTGAAATGAGGAAGGTAGAAATATGAAGTGCTAGAAGCACACATTATTTTTCAAGTAACTATCATTTTTGCATATATTGATATTTCTCAAAACGAAAAAAATATAAAAGTATAAGTTCCTTCATTTTATGTCTCAAATATAAATCAGGAGCTGTAATAAATGACTCAAATATTAATCAAGAAAAAACAAATTAAAAATAACTAGAGACATTTTGAAAAAGAAGACTGGAGAAAGAGGGCTGATATTATTGGATATTAAAAGCCTATAATATGTAGAACAGTCTGGAATTAATATAGGTCAATAGGAGAAACAATTCCAAATCTGAATTCACTTTTATGATAAGGCAGCAAGACAAATCAATTGGAAAGAATATGATTATTCAAAATCAGTTATATAAAAAGAAAAATAATGTTGAATCTTATTCAATGCACAGAACAAATACAAGTTTCAAAGGGATTAAAAAACAAACACACAAAAAAATATTAAAACTCACTACCCTAAAACACTTTAAAAATATCAAATCTCTGGTTGACAGAGGATGTTCTAAATTGAAGCATAATACAAGAAATAATAGGAGAGGTTATACTGGCCAAATTATATTGTTATATTGCCTACTGCATGCATGTACAAATATGTATTAACAAATCCTATCAGTATGTACAAGTATAATGTACCAATAAAAATGTGAGGAAAAATTATATATGTATCCATAAGATTGAAGGCAATAAGCAAATTATGAAAGAAATTTCTATCACAGACAAGGGTCAACACATATGTATGTGCAAACAAGCAAATATGGTAACCAAAACACCAAGACTCCAGTGGGTAAATATATATAAAACACAAGCCACAGAGAAATAAAATCTAGTCAATGAAGATATAGAAAGCGACATAATTATATTAAAATTGAAAATTCAAATTAAATCAATGTAAGATTTACAAAAAGCAAATTAGCAAAGTTTGTTTTATTTTGTTTTGTTTAATATAAGACTCCTAAATTTTGGCTACCCCAAGTACTTTAAGAAAAGGTACCTCATAGGCCGTTGCTTGGAAGGTAAACTGATAACAACCTTTCTCAAAGGCAATCTGGCAAACAGACATACACAAACCAACTCAATAAGGAAAATAAATTACAAATTTATTACAGAGAAGTGAGCATTATTCAAGAGAACACTAAGAATTGAGGCAGAAATGGATGTTGTTTAAGTGGAGTCAAGGAAAAGTTTCTATTCCTTACAGAATAAGGTATTCCAAGTGCTTTTCCAGCTGTTATGAAGGACAAGGCATGTATTTTGGTTTATACTGTTTCTAATTTATTTTGTAACTAATACTACTAGAAAACTATAATTAAAGAAATCTATATACATTTTTATATTTTGTATGTTTATTTATATTTGAATGCTATTTATATATTATTTATATATAGATCTATATTATATATAACTGTCAGTTTCCATAAATCCATATACATACTTATCCTTACTCTGTCCTCATTTTATACACATTCTTGGGACAGGCACTGGTCCATTGACCACATTTTGTGCAATAGTGTTCTAAGTAACCAGTACCTGAGGCACACTAATGACCCTCCAGCTTAACATTATTAGAAATATAACAGACTATGTTGTCAATATGTTATCATTCACAAATGAACCACCCTCATTTCAAGAAAATTTTAAAAAGACATTGGGTATAAAATTTGATTGCTCTATGCCAGCCTTGAAAAACTGTTTTCTCTCATTTTAAATAACTAATGTATAATCTGCTTTGCAAATCTACTAACTGCCAAATATGATGCAAACCATAGCACATTAGTCATCATTATTTCTTAAAATTTTACACCTTTTTAGCCAATTCTCACCAAATCACTCTACATTTAGGATGTAATTCCAATAGAAATATCAACTGGGTTTTTAAAATGTTTTGTTTTCAAGAGAGTTGAGGAGAATTCATTCTCAAGTTCACATGGAAGAGAAATGCTTAAAAGCATATCTGCTTAAAAACAACAACAGGATGAGGTGATTTTTACCTGCTAGCTGCCAATTAACCCTATGAAGCAACAGAAATCAAAATAATGTGATTCTGACCATAATGACTGTATAAAACTTGTAAATAATAAAACAACCAACAAACATTTTATTGGGCATCTATTATGACCAAAGAATGTGTTAAACACTTTATATTCTTTTTGTCTGTTCCTAACAACCCTGCAAATTAGATGTTATCATTATTTCTCTTCTAATGAAACATGCTTAGAGAGGTTAATTAACTTAGCTAGTAGTTGGATGGGTAAATAAAAAACAAATTATCAGTAGGGGAAAAAAGGTGTTCAAATCAAATGTTAAAGCAGCATTTTTACCTAAATGGGATGATTATTTTCAAAATGGCTACTGGCAAGAATCAATTCCAATGGAGGTGTACAAAACAATATATATAAAAAACAAAACTAGGCATTCTAGAAAAATATGAAAATTTAAAAATAATTGTAACATGAAGACTATCTTTCTATGAAGACGGAACACAGAAGTTAGAATTGATTGAAAAACAAAAACAAATAAAACCCCAGGTCTCTAACAAGAAGTTTTTCAAAAACACGGGAAAAAATATTTGCCATACACACACACACACACACACACACACACACATACTTGAAAAGGACAAGCAATTTAACAGAACACTGTAAGAAGACTAAGAGAGGTTAACAGGAGAAACAGCTGCTACAATGCAGAAGGTTGTAAAGCAAATCTACGGCACTGACCAGAATTCAATATCTGATTATCCTTCAACTTAGGAACTGATACTTCAGAAACAGGAATATATTCAGACTGCCTGTGAATAAACTGTTTCTTATTTACTAAATGCTTTTTCCTTATTTACTCCTGTTTCAATACCCAGCTCAAACTTCCCTTCCCACCTCCGGTCCAAAGTGAATCCATCTACACATCCCTGAACATAACTTTGAGGGCCTAGTGGTTCTTCAGAGGTGTGTAAAGGCAAGGCAACCCAACAGGGAAGAGTCAAATCACAAACAGTGTGAGGATAGGTGTCTGTGTGGATGAGTTAATAGGGACCACAAGAGAGGAGGAAGAAACAGATGCAAAGCAGGCCATATTAGATTCCAAAACCTCAGGTAAACCAACTAAAAAAGAAAAGATAAGAAAAGGCTTATGGTGAGGGATTATGGTATGGTAAGGGATTATTCCTGGTCATTCCTGAAACTAAGCTGAAATTAACTTTATAAAAAGGTGATGGAGGTGTAAGAAAATAATATTCCTTGAGAGAATTGAGAGAATCATATGAAAAAAAATCCTCTTTCAAAGTTGCTTGCACTAGCCAGGCATAGTGGCACACACCTATAAACCAGCTACTCAACTGAGGCAGAGGATTACAAATCCAAAGCAAAACTGGGCAACTTAGTAGAACTCTTGTCTCAAAAAAAATAAAAAATAAAAAGGAAAAAAGGACTGGTGATGCAGCTCAGTGGTAGAGTGCCTTTGCACTGAACCTTCATTAGCTCCCACCTTATAGGGTAAGGGTACAAATCTTTTTTTTCATAGCCACATACAAGATATGAATGCAGAATACTGCATACATTATTGACAAAATGTTTTAAATACCATAATTGGAACTGGAATTGGTATAAATTGTATTAATTCTTTCTCCTTAATCTAAGAGTAGAGTCCTTATATGTACTTCTTTTACATAAAGATTAAAAAGTTAAGTGTGATTAACATTTCTAAGATTTTAAGATTATTTTAATAAATCATAATTCTGCTGAATTTTTTTTGAAATATATGTCCAGAATACTGATACATTATTCAATGTACTGCGCTACTACTCAATCTGTAATTTATCCACTTATCATTTGTTCACTAACACATACTGGACATGTGTTGAATGAAAAATTATAAATGAATACATTATTGTAAATGACCCGCAGTCCTCTATTGTACATTGTATCTCCAGATTCCTTCATCCTACACATCTCCTACTTTGTCCCCTTTGACCTATGTCTCCTCCTTCCCTTGCACCCCACCACCCAGCCCCTGGTGATCATTATTTTATTCTCTAATTCTGCACAGATGACTTTTCTTGGTTTTAGTTCTACATGTAAATGGAATCAGGCAAAATTTTTATCTGTATCCGGCTTTATTTCACTAAATAATACCCTTCAGGTTCATTCATGTTGAGGAAAAAACTTTTCGAAGTCTGAACAATATTCCATTGTATGTGTGTGTGTGTATGTGTGTGTGTGTGCGCGCGTGCGCGAGTCTCCCCACATGTGTACACACATCACATTCTCTTTACCTTTTTGTCCACTGACAGGTTGTTTCCCTGTCTTGGCTATTTTGAATAAACAATGCAATGAACACAGAACTGCAGATACCATAATGAAGTGGTTATTTTGCCTCCTTTTAGTTTATACCCAGAAGAGTGATAACTGGATCATAATTTTATTTTTAATTTCTTTGGAAACTTCCTACTGTTTTCATAATGGATGAGTCAATATGCATTCTTACCAAGAGTGCACTAGGGTTCCCTCTTTTCCACATCCTCACCAAAATCTGTTATCTCTTTCTTTTTGACAACATGAGGACTATAGCTAATTAAACTGAAAGAGGGGTTTTTGTTAAACAAGATTGTAGATGCCTCCCCAACACACACTCAGTGTGAGATGATATGTAAGTTAATTTATTTCATTATAGTACCAATATTACTATGTATACATATCCAATGACAATGTCATAAATTTCAAAAAATAAAATTTGTTCTTAAAAAGGATCTTAAAATCTACATGAAAATTTTAATTAACATGCTAAAGCCTTGAAAATTTTTGTTTAAAAGGAAAAACAGTAATTTATAAGAAAATTTTAAAGTAACTCATAATCAAGCCCGGTTTATTTTAGATTTCTCTAACCTATATTTCCTAATATGGGTTTTATTCATTTTCCTTCCTTATTAAGCATGAATTTCCCTGGATGTTAAAAGTAAACAACAACAACAACAAACTGAAAGACAGAAAGTTATAGTCTCTATGCAGAAAATCTTCATGGTATTAGTAAGGAGATGTATGTGTGTGCTCGTGTGCGCACACACTCAACATAAAAAGATAAAAGAACTATAAAAATGCAGCATAGTATTATTAATAATATACATACTTTGTGCAAAAAAAGAGCTAAGCTTCAGTTAAAGGTTTTTCATTAAGTTTTATAACAGTTATTAAAAAAGAATCAGTAAAGTACTCAAATAGCAAACAATCAAATGGGAGCTGGGGAAAAACAATGTTTTGTGGACAGTACCAACAGTATTGCTTTGAATCAAACTGAAAACAAATTACTGGGTCAAAGAAAGAAGCACAGGCACAGAGCCTTGATCATTCTAGATTGTAATATTTCCTACGTTTCAGTTTTTCTTTACTAGGAAAATAAAGGAGTGAAACTAGCTTGTCTTCAAAGGTCCCCTTTAGCTCTTAAATTTTATACATGTTTTTTAGTAGCCAATACTTTCCTATTGCAAAGATAAGCAAACTTTTGCACTGTTTTCATTATTCAAGATTAGATTTCTTTGTAGTCTGGGCATGAATACAAATAAGTAGGTCATTTCAGAATTCTAAATTATAAGAACAGATTTTAAATTGTGTTAGTGTAAGCAGTTTACAATGTATAAGCTACAAAAATATTGTTATGGGGACTGCTACACTTTGTATCTGAAATGTCCCCTAAAGCCACATGTGCTAAAGGCCTGGAACCCTGCCCATGGGGCTATTGTCAGGTGGTGGAACAATTGGGAGGTAGGGCCTAATGGGAGGTCTTAGGTTACTGGAGGCACGCCCTTAAATAGGATCATGGAAAACTGATCTTTTCTTCTCTCTCTTTTCACTTCTTGGCTGCCATGAGGTGAGTAGCTTCCTTGGCTACCTGCTACCACCACGACATATTTCCTCACTATAGGCCCAAAGCAACAGGCCAATCATACAAGGACTAAAATCTCTGAAACTGTGAGGCAAAAGAGACATGTTCTCCTTTTAAGTTGATTACGCCAGGTATTTTTTACAGTAATAGAAAACCAATGAATACAAAAACAGAGGTACCTGATACATGTTATATAGAAAGTATTGCATCAATAATAATTATTGAATTATCCCAATTACCTGATGGATAAGGTAAGTGTAACCATGAAGGAGAGAATAAACTATCCTGTATATGTTCATTTCACTCACTTCTAAAGTTCCTGACTCACGTCTATCCTTTTGACTCCTTGTATAAAAGAGTCCTGATTAGTTAACAAGTTATTCTTTTTACTTATCAAGCCTACTACAATAAAATAACTTACCGCCCGAGCCGAGTCACCAAAGTCTATCTTCAACCGCCCCATGGCCCTAATGATGGCAATGATGGACTGGATAGTGTTACTGTAGACCACTGCTCTGTACTGCTTACATTCCTCCTCTGAGTAGCCAGCTTCATGAATAATTCTAATGAAATGAAAGCAAAGAAAAAGCACTTTCTTTGATGAAGGGTATACTTAAAACATTAAAAAAAAAATTCAATGTTTTAAATCTACTTACTTCATCTGCTTCACTATTGTACTTTTCCCCGATTCACCAGCACCTAAAAAACAAAATAAAGAATTTCTAATTTCAACATTCAACTTAAGTAAATCCAACTCCCAGAACACAGATATACACTATGGGTCTCTTAAGAAAATGAGATACAAAGCAGCAACTACATAGGATGAACAAGTGTAAGACCCACTATACAACATGAGTACTACAGTTCATAATAGTGTAGAATATTTGGGATTTCTTTCTATTTTATTAGAAATTTGTTTTGTTTTTGCTTTTGTGGTGCTGGGGACCAAGTCAGGGCCTTCTGCATGTTGAGCAAGCGCTTTAACCACTATAAATACCCATCCCCGTACTGAGAATTTTGGTCAAATAAGTGAATTATAGCTGTTGTTGGCATGGGAGAAAAATGTATAGTTAGATAAGCTGATAGAAATATTAATTTCAACTGTATTAACCATTTGAGACTCGGTGTGTGTGTTTGAGAGACTTAGTTATGTGCCATGTAGTATACCTTAAAAATATACAATAAGATTTATTTAAAAAAATAAGTGAGCTTTATTAATTCAAAATATATGGAAACTTTTTCAGATGCAAGTCCTATTGTCTCTTTCTTCATAATATACTCAAATTCAATAAACTCAATTGAAAAAATCCTTTCATTGTTGTTTGTGTATATCTTCTAAAGCTCTAACAAGTTCCATCTTGTATTAAAACTGAAGCACTATAAATGAGTTTCGTTCTAGGTTTTAGTCCATATCAGCAGATGTTTTCACTGCTTGGCCAATTGGTTTTAACTTTTGGCTCTTGTGAAGTAGAATGGCAGCGGTACTGAGAAAGTGCATATAAAGTTTAAAACACAAATAGGAAAAGAAGAACTCAAATTATCATTATTTGCTGATGACATGATTCTATATTTAGAGGATCCAAAAAACTCTACCAAAAAACTTTTAGAATTAATTAATGAATTCAGTAAAGTAGCAGAATATAAAATCAATACCCATAAATCAAATGCATTTCTATATATCAGTGATGAATCCTCTGAAAGAGAAATTAGGAAAACTACCCCATTCACAAGAGCCTCAAAAAATAAATAAATAAATAAAATGCTTGGGAATCAATAAAAGAGATGAAAGACCTCTACAATGAAAACTACAGAACATTAAAGAAAGAAATTGAAGAAGACCTTAGAAGTTGGAAAGATCTTTCATGCTCTTGGATAGGCAAAATGAATATTGTCAAAATGGCCATACTACCCAAAATGCTATACAGATTCAATGTGATTCCAATTAAAATCCCATCACCATCCCTTATAGAAATAGAGAAAGCAATCATGAAATTCATTTAGAAAAAGAAGAGAACCAAAATTGCCAAAGCAATCCTCAGCAACAAGAGTGAAGAAGGAGGCATCACAATACCAGTACTTAAAATACACTACAAAGCTCTAGTAATAAAAACAGCATGGTATTGGCACCAAAATAGACATGTAGACCAATGGCAGAGAACAGAAGACACAAAGACAAATTCACATAAATACAGTTATATGAGATAACTGGACAGTTATATGAGATACAGGACAAAGGCACCAAAAACATACATTGGATAAAAGACAGACTCTTCAACAAATTGTAAGAGAGAACTGGAAATCCAAATGCAGCAAAATGAAAATAAATCTGTCTCACCATGCAGAAAATTCAACTCAAAGTAGATCAAGGACCTAGGAATTATTCCAGAGACCCTGAGCCTAACAGAGAAAAAAGAAGACCCAAATCATCATGTCAGATTAGGCCCTGACTTTTTTTTTTTTTTTGAGAGGGGGGGGGAGGGAGGGAGGGGGAGAATTTTTTAATATTTATTTTTCAGTTTTTGGCGGATACAACATCTTTGTTTGTATGTGGTGCTGAGGATCGAACCCGGGCCGCATGCACGCCAGGTGAGCACACTACCGCTTGAGCCACATCCCCAGCCCCTAGGCCCTGACTTTCTTAACAAGACTTCTAAAGCACAAGAAATAAAATCAACAATTAATAAATGGGATGGACTCAAACTAAAAAGCTTCTTCTCAGCAAAAGAACCAATCAGTATGATGAAGAAAGAGCCTACATTCTGGGAGCAAATTTTGCCACAGGCATATCAGATAGAGCACTAATCTCCTGGATATATAAAGAACTAAAAAAAAACTAGCATCAAAAAAACAAACAACCCAATCAATAAATGGGGTAAAGAGCTGAACAGACACTTCTCAAAAGAAGATATACTTTTGATCAACAAATATATGAAAAAATGTTCAACATCTGTAGTAATTAGAGAAATGTAGATCAAAAGTACTATAAGATTTCATCTCACGCCAGTCAGAATGGCAGTTATCAAGAATACAGACAACAAATAAGGTTGGCGAGGATGAGGGGGAAAAGGCACACTCATGCATTGCTGGTAGGACTGCAAATGGGTGTAACCACTCTGGAAAGCAGTATGGAGATTCCTAGAAAACTTGGAATGGAATCACCATTTGATCCACTATCCCTCTCCTCTTCAGACTATACCCAAAGGACTTAAAAACAGTATACTACAGGGACACAGCCACATCAATGTTTATAGCAGCACAATTCACAATAGCTAAACTGTGGAATCAACCTAGATGCCCTTCAATAGATGAATGGATAAAGAACCTGTGGTATATATACCCAATGGAATATGACTCAGCATTAAAAGAGGATAAAAGCATGGCATTTGCAGGTAAATGGATGGAGATGGAGAATATCATGGTAAGTGAAGTAAGTCAATCCCGAAACACCAAAGGCCAGATGTTCTCTCTGATAAGTGGGTGCTGATCTGTAATGGCGAAGGGTCATGGGGAAAATGGAGAAATTGTGATTGGGCAAAGAGGAGGGAGAAGAGGGAAGGGGCATGGCAGCAGGAAAGATGGTGGAATGAGATGGACATCATTACCGTAGGTGCATGTATGACTGCACATATGGTGCAACGCTACATCATGTACAACCAGAGAAATGAAAAGTTGTGCTGCAATTGTGTATGACGAATCAAAATGCATTCTGCTGTCATATATACCTCATTAAAATCAATAAATTTTTTAAAAGGTTTAAAACATCTTATGTCACTACAGCTCTGTCTTATGCAATTATGTTCAACCAGCACCCCTGAACACCTAACACAGTGAACACTTGGGGGATGCAATGGTATGTTAGACAAAAAGTCCACCGGGTTTTTTCATCTTCCTTTCACACAAGTCAAAAAGCCTTTCTCAAAACTCCTTCACTCTTTACACATGCAGGGTCTCTTTATGATGAGTCCCTCCCATTGTACTACTCTCACATGAAAATATTACTAATGAAATGACCACTTACAAAGTCAGTGTCCTCTTAAATACCCTTCCTTCCCACTTAACAGTAACTGCTATCTTTATATTAAATTAGACCAATATGTCAAACCTCTCAATTGGTGGATATTGAGAACATCTGAGCAGAGACCGACAAAGGTAAGACAGGATGAGCCTGTTGCCACAGGTACACACCCTGCAGGAATTTATTACTGTCTGAGGGACAGAACTCAGGATTTTCATCACCTGAGCCCCATTTCCCCAGCCATTCCTACAGTGTTTTATGCTGAGCATTACTGAGCACTGCTGCTGGCCATGCAACAAGCCTTCAAAAATACTGTTTCCCCTGACAAAATACACTTTCTCTCTTCCTCTTGTCACCTGGTGATCCTCTATCCCCTGTGTCAATCCTCCGATCCACTCCACACATGATGCTTGCTGCCTTTCACTGTGCACACATTCCTATCTGATTTCTCAGCTGCTATCTTGTGCTAGACACAGTCAACCAAACAAAAATGTTCTTAAGTTTATTTCAGCTATTTGTGATGGACAAAACTAGATGGTAACACTCCAGGCTTCCTCTTTCCCTTTGCCCCCTTTCTCCCTGGAGTCACAAACACACATGCCAACATACATTTAGACAGACAGACAGACAGACACACACACACACACACTATATATATATATATATATATATATATATATATATATATATACACACACACACACATACACACACACACACACACACACACACACACACATACAAAACATCAGAGGCCTTGGAGACGATTTGCAGCCACAGGTTGTAGTTACATGGCCTCTGAAAAATTTGAGGCGAAAACTGCAGAATATTTACTTGTGGTCTGGTATTCAAGAAATTCACCCAAGATACCCTCACATTAAATAGAAAATTAGGCACTGAATAAACAATAAAGGGCATTCTTCACTTACAGACAGCTTTTGAATCTTTCAGAGCATCTGCCAATATAAACAATTCCAAGATAAACAACCCATTATTTATTAATCAACCACAGTGCAGTTGGCTCTGGACACAGCACAATCGCAGGCATTATGGCTCACACATAATGTCCACCAAGCCTGCAAGGGCGGGCAGTTTCCAGTAGGGTTGTCTTCAAGTGGCCACCAGTTTTTGGAGTACTGAATGCTGAGTCAGCAGCTGCCATGCTGGGAGGGGGCACGTCAGATCCTAGGACCCGTACAGAGGGTGACGATTCCACAGCCACCAGGAGCCCCAATGAGTAGTCCATCCTTCTAGTGAAACCACTTGGAAGCCCAGAGAAATGTTTGAGATAAATTTTAAGCTCAAGAGGTTTGAGCTACACAGCGGGGGAAATCAGAAATTGTAAAGAACTACACTGTTCCCAGTTAAACTATGTGTATACTGATAAGTTTTAAACCTGAGAAAAAAGTATAATCTTCTGAGATTAGATATTACCTTTAAATTCATATTTGCTTTATATCTCTTTAAAATAACTGACAACATGGGACACTTAGCTTATGTTGCAACAAGCATCCAGTCTGTGACTTGTGGTTCAAATATTCTGAAATTGGCTTAACATTAAAGAAAAGAAATACCAGTCTTATTAACTGGGTTCCTACTTTCTTTTTTACTAATGAGGAAGTACTCTGTGGAATAGATAGCCAGAGGCAGACACCCTGCAAAAACCTCTCCAAGCTTAGCAATTTATGTAATTTGTTTTCTCACTTCCATATGGAGAGATTCCTAACAGAAAAATTAGAAATGCTGCATGGTGAAAGGTTCAACATGCTTAACACAGATGGGCTTTCCATAGAGCACTTAGGAAAGAGTTAAAAGATTGTTTTCCACAATCACAGTCGGAACTGTCACATGACTGGCAGGAAGCAATTAAAAAAAAATCTATGAAGGGATGGTATAGGGACAGGGGTAGGGTAAAAGGGGTACCTCTTTCCAGAAAGTACTCAGTACTCAGCCAGGAGGCTAATACTCTTCCCTTAAATCCTGAGCGGCATAAAAAATGTTCCCACCCCACCAATAGCAACTTCAAGAAGAAGCAAGAAATCCTTACACAGCATGTGTCAGTTAGGAAAGATCAAAGTGTGTGAACACTGGGATCATAAGGGCCGACCAGTCAAGGTGACTATATGGCCTATAAAGCTAGTCACTATGGAATGAGGTAGCCTTCAGAGGAGGGGAAGGGAGGCCTGAGGCTCCCAGAGGCTGAGAATGTGGACATATTGCTCCTAGCAGGTCTGTGGCTATAAAGCCCTAAGGGGGAGCACTAAGGAGCCCTCCCTCAGGTCTCCTTGGAGGAGGAAGTAGCTGAGAAAATTCCATCTCTGAGAGCAAATGTGCAGCCCAGCAGGTGTGTGAAGTGGAGCTCAGCAAAACAAACACAACTGCATGCACAGATGCTGGAAGGGCACAGGAGACAGCACAGTAACACCAAGAGGGAACACATCTGCAGTTTGGGGTCCCAGAGGCACCACCTACTAATGGGATCCATAAAAGGGAAATGTGGAGAGGGAAGACAAGGGAAGGCAGAGGGAGAGGGAAAACGAAAAACAAATCAAGCTAGATCCCAATTCATTGAATAGAGGTATACAATTTATTACTATAAAGATGACTATCAAAGAGTGTCTCTGTCCCTGATTTTACTAAAAGACAATATAGGAGTCTTTAACATTTTAACTGATGGCAAAGGTTAAAAACAAAACCAACCAATCAAACAACAACAACAACAACAACAAAAGACACTGACCTTAAAAACAAATACATTAATTTTTTAAAGAACATCCTTTGTCCTATTCTCTGCCTAGTATCACATTTAACATGGTGATTTAGTCAAATAATTTGAATTTTCCTGACACCACCACTTTCCTTCATCAAATTCTAATTATTCATAAAGATTTTAACAACTTAAAATGTTTACACTAAATCAAACTAAATTTTAATTTAGTTTAAATGGAATAGATTGCTAAATTACAAGTACATTTAAAGTCATTTCTATTTATCATAGTTCTTCTATAAGAATAGCAATATCAAGTTCTTTTTATTTAAGAGACAAGCAAATAAAGGCATAATGGGTATAATAGGAAATAAAAATTAAAAATAAGAGGTTTAATTCTTCCAGTTAAAAGTAAGGAAAAAGATTCCCCCCCTCCTTTTCTTTAGAGCATTTACTTTAGGAAGACTATAATTAGGAGTAGCTTTCCTCTCTTTGAAATATAAATATGTATATGTGTGTGTGTCCTTTTGAAAACTAAGCAGTCCTTTTGCCAGCTTGATGATTGTGGAGTATCTTTATCAAGGCCTGGGAATCCTCTTTGAAATATAAACTTCAAAGACACAAGGACCCATCACTCAGTGACTATGGGAGGGTAGGAGTCTATTTCTTATTACCTCCTTTCCTCAAGACCAGAAGCTTATTTCCCTCTGGATGAGGCCAGTTGGCCTAACATAGATGGTCACTCCAACTGGTATAGGACGCTTAGGACGAGCATGTGTGACAAAAGGTGGGGTCAAGTTCTCCTATCTAAGGGCTGTTACTGTTCATGTTTTCAACAGGTATGTAACAGGTGGTACGAGGTTGGCTATACAACGGGCGAGATTACTTTCTGTCTTTACAATCTCTTAGCAAGTTGCCTAGAAGTCACACCACCTTCTGATGTAATGTTTATTCAATAATATAAATGTTTTCATTCTCTATTACTTTCATGAAGAGGAATTCTAGGATGAGAGAAGATTTTGTTTTTAATTGTAATGCTCAAGCAGGGGAATAATCTAGGATCTTCTTTATTTAGCTATAAGAAGCTTAAAACTTATATTTAAATAAACACATGTATACGGATATGTATGTATACACATACACGTACGTGCATGAGTGATATACCTGAAATTCTTGGATATAAGAATAATTTGACAATACTCATAAACCCCAAAATCTAGATCCTCAAGATGATCCACTTTCCTCAATCTTAACTCCTCACAAAATGACATGCTAAGTCATTCATGCCTAAGATAGGTATAATACCTTCATACATATTAAGAATGAATGTACACAAAAGTAATAAATCAATGTTCAAAAACTATGTTTACTGTAGAACATTTATAATAGTTAAAAAATGAAATCAATCTAAATATTTGAAGACAGATAAGTGTATAAATAAAGTGTGAGGATGTGTGTGTGTTGACAGCTTAATTTTGGAACTTTATCCTCCAGAACTGTGGAAGAATAAAGTTAACATGGTTATTATTTGGAAAAGAAAAAGAACAAATGTGTACACAAGACTCCTAGAAAGACAGGACAATTTCATAAAGAAAAAATGTGTGGCGCTTGAAGCTCCACCCTGATAGCCTTAACAGTCATGATTCAGTAACCCTAACTGGTAGACCAATGTTTCTCTACAATTAGGGTCTGCAGACCCAGAAGATGAGGGTGAGGAAGAATGGAACTGGAGAACACAATGGTGGTAGTCCAAAGTTTTCTGCATCAATTTTTAATTCAGTGTTTTTATTTGTATAGGAATAAAAATGAGAAACTGAGTCACCTAGATGACTTCACATATCCAACAGTCACACAATGTTAACATCTATATCTGAGTTTGTATTTATAGATACTTATGTTATATATATATATATATATATATATATATATATATATATCAATATGTATTTATAGATAGACATAAATATGTATTGATGTGTATTTATGGATACATTAAGATCCTTAAGAAGTGTCAACAGTATGCCTTAGGGACCCTCCTATGCACAACTCTGTCTGATCTGGTTATCAATCACCTGACTTTTGACCACTGAAAACAACAGCTGCATCCCCAGCTGGACCACAGGAACATGTCACTGGGAGTGAAATTCCTTATGCTTATGGGTCTTTTATCAACCATTAAACAATACATTTTATGAACTAGGATATGTAAAACTTCTCTCTCTCTCTCTCTCTCTCTCTCTCTCTCTCTCTCTCTCTCTCTCTCACACACACACACACACACACACACACACACACACCAATCACTTTTGGATACAGCAAATTCCTCCCCCTATTCCCAAGAAAAGAAGGACAATAAGGAACCAACCAGATTCCTTATCTGGTCTCTATGTGAAAGTTATCAAGAAAGATCACAGTGCTAAAAGTATGATGTGAAAAATGGCCCACAAACACCATTTTGCATTATCATGTCACAGAAAACAATATTAAAAGATGAGGCCCAAACAGGAAAGTGGCACTGAGAGGCTATGAGAAAGCTGGGATGAGATTTTGGACAGCACTGCTTACACCTGTCAATGAAATCACAGTTGGGGGAAGATGTAATTACCATCCAGCTTGGGACACTTTTGAGGTCAGGCAGATTTATTATATATTATAGATATTAAAATAACTGGGAATCCCTAAGTTCAGGTTCTAGGACTGACATGGGCAAGGCATGAAATCTATGACTGGAGTCATAATCAAGGAAGAAGCCCACCTTGATTTCCAATTTGTGAGAACCAGATATGAATTTGTTTCTGTCCTGTGGACCCAAGAGTCGTGGACTAACCCTGTGCCAAGTAGTATTACTTTAATTATCCTGAGATAATGAGGGAACAACAAAAGAGGTTAATGATGCATTTGCACCAAGTGAAGATCAAATGATAATCACTACACACTTCACAAATCCGAGCTACAGTAGTTTACATAGTGGAAAGATGTGGGAAAATTAGTCATTAGAAGTCAACTGTAGAAGTGGTATGCCAAAAAAGACTCACACTGCAAGTGCAATTCACTTTAGCTAACTGTAAGATTACTTTTACTTTTTAAATTTGCTCCCTATGACAGTTTACACATTTATGAAAATAATTTAGAATCACTCAAGAGGGATATATTTACTTCATTGGGGAGCATATGCATCACTCTGTCCAAAGTCTAACTGTTCTTGCTTTTGCTAAGCTATTCACTATTAAGGACTGGTAAATAAGCCACAGATATATACTACCAGCTTTTCTTAGGTCAAATTACACTTTTTGATGGGCCTCTTGCATCTGTGAACATGTGTGAGCAGAGGACTGGCGGCCTATGTTCACAATTTCCTCAGAAGAGTGTGTGTGTAGAGAACAGCCTTGGGAGATAGAGATACTGTGTTCCACTGGAGCAGAGGAAGGTTTGTTTACTGTCCAGTATAATAAATGTAATGCATCCTCCAGAACAAAGGTCAGGCTGACTTACTGTGCATTATATACAAAGAAAATGAGGAACTCCCTAGTTCAGGACTCCTCAACTATAATACAACCTAATGCTGGTATAGCCATCACATGGTTCTCTCATGTCACCATCAGAGAACTGAGGCTTGTTACAACTCCACAAATGCTGACTCTGGAGACTATAATGACTGTACTGAAGTACTTCTTGCATATGAACTAGGAATCTTCTATCTTTTACCAGCACCCATGATTCTAACAGGTTCCCAACTGTTCTGTGTCACTTTTAATTAATTCCCAAATGTCTGGTAACTAAGCACACTTCTAGCCATTGTCTTTAAAACTGTACTACTTTGAAATTTCAAATCCTTTTTTTCTTTCTCCAAATGGCATCTAAAGCAGGTTAATCTAACAAATCCAATGAAACAGATATAATAGGGATTCTTATAAAAGCATGGTAGCAGTATCACAGCATCTGTAATTTGTTAGAACAAGCCAAAACTTACTTAGAAACTCTGGAAATAGGGTCTAGAAATCTGTAACTTAAAATCCCTCCAACTGATTTTGAGGCAAGAAAAATATTGAGGACCACATCCTATTTTTATTAGTGACCAAAATATATTCATTAAGTTGCTGACTAGATATTAAAAACCAAAACATTATTTTATTAAAAAATTAGATTTTTTCTTCCTTCACCCCCAAATATACAACTAACAAGTAGCATTATTTTACTTTTTTTGCACACTGCTTAATAAAAGACATCTGGATTCTCACATCTAATTCTGCACTTCATATGTCATAGTACATTACTTTGGCTGAAATTGTATACCAAGAATATTCATTTCCACACAATTATATAATAGATAAAGTACAAGTATTTTAACAGCATTTATAGATAACCATGAATAGTCTTTGATTCTATACCGAAATGTGAAAAAGGGGGTACCATCCTAAAGTGTTGCTATGTGAAATCTGAACCATTTCTATAAACTTTTCATACTTCGGTACATTAAATCCACTGGTCTATCTTATACTGAAATAGACATTTTGTTAATGTCTGTTTTAGAAATTGATTCACTGAGTTATGCAGAGCTAAATATTGACACAGCCCATGATATTACTATACACACACACATATATGTATATTTAAGTTGTCTTTTTAATGTTACCCAAAATCTCATCAGAAAAGGCTTAAAATCTTGGGAAGACTTCAAGATTCCAGTGGCAGAGAGGTTTCATGTATATGTGTGTGTGTGTGTGTGTGTGTGTGTGTTTAATTTTTTTCCCTTTTTTTTCTTGAAAGCTTATTTCACTACTGACACATTTACTGTTAGCTGTTTTCTTCAGAGTGAAAGGCTAATGCTGCCAAAACCCCAAGTCAGACTAACCACAGCTTGCCATCCTTTCAAGTAAAATCAGTTTCCTAATAAAAGGACAATTACCAGTTCACAACTCATCATACAACCTCTCTCCTCAGGAAAACTACCATGCTTCGGTATTTAGCAGGAGTACTTCAGGTGCACTTCCTATTTGATCATGCAGAATACTAAAGAGATGTGTGCTTAATTTTTCCTGCCTCTGCTATTTTTCTTTAAACCACAGGTACGAAGTAGTGAAAAAAATTACAGTAATAGTAGTACAATTTGATGTTTCTGTCTTTATTCCTGCTAATGTGCCAGCATCCTGACCCATTAGTACTTTGGTACCACTGGTACAGTAACATCACAATAGAAAAAGGCAATCCATCAACATCCTACTATTATTAAGAAAATGGTACCCTAGACTGCCCCTAGGGTCTGTAGGTCATTCCAAACACTGATGATTTAATGTCCTTCTCACCCACCTGAACATAAACTAGGTGAGGAGTAAGGTCCCTTGGTTTTCATAGCCATGGTATTCCCAGGGAATACACCTATTGTCTACTATACTTGGCACATTGCAGGAGCTCAACAGACTGGTGGGGGTGGGGGTGGGGGGAGGAAGGTATTCCATGGTATTCCACAAAGCATAAGAAAATGTTAATTTTGGCAAAAGACAGATGAAACAATGAAAGAGTGGTGGAAACTTATGACTGTCCACTAAAACTTTCTCTTCTTTCACTTACTGAATGGAAGAGTAGTGGCTGGAGCAGGAATGTAGCTCCGTGGTAAGCACTTTCCTAACATGTGTGAGGCCTGGGTTCCAGTGATGCCCAGCACAAAACAAAAAGACAGTGGCTGGGAGCATGTCTGTCCCTCTAGAGACAGCAGCAAGTCTCACCCTCCCCTGCTGCTGGGTGGAGCCACATCCCCACATTTCTCACCAAAGTCACATGATGTGTGTGTGTGTGTGTGTGTGTGTGTGTGTGTGTGTATAAAAGAAAAGGGCAGCCATGGACCCTCTCTCTCCTGCCCCTTCAGGTGAGAATGGGTATCACTGTGGATTTGTTGTGAACATGTGGATTAGGACGATGCCCAGGAGATAGCTGAGCAAGAAGACAGGAACTTGGGTCTCTAGACCATAGAGGCAGAATACCCCTGCATTACTTAACATTAGCTATCTTACATGGAAGAAATAAACATTTGTTTTCTTTAGGTCTCGATCAAGTTAAGTTTCTTTGGTACAGAGCTTGGTTTTTTGCTGACAATATTTTTAAAAGGTGACTGACTTTAAATATATGAACACACACACACACACACACACAAACAAAAAATTCTAAAACCTACATATGTTTAAAAAACACCATGAATAAAGTAAAAAGGCAAAACTACAGGCTAGTTTTAAAGTACAAGTATTTTAACAGCATTTATAGATAACAGGCTAGGGAAAATATTCACGATTAATGAGTATCCAAGCACAGATTTCTTTAATACAATGAGAACTATCATTAATTCACAAGAAAAAAAATGATCATATTCATGAATATGGGGGTTGACTAAAAAAAATCCTGGGGTGCTGTAGGTATCACTTGTTTCCCAGGAACACTCCAGGGCTCCAGATAAGTTTAATCACTAGCAAATATTTATTCAATATTGACTGTGTGCCAGGCACTATTCTAGGCACCTGCGACATTCTGAAAGAAGAGCAAAAAGCCCACAAAAACAACCAATAGAGGCAGAAAAAAAAGAAAGCACAGAATTTTAAAATTATCTATAAATATACATATATTCATGCACAAGAAAAGTGCATGGGAAGAAATACACTGAAGAGATGTTTATAACTGAGTAATGCAATTTTATTCCTCAAACATTTCTGCAATTTCCAAATTTTTACATTGTACATAATAAGACTGAATCAAAATTATGTAATTTATTTAGAAAAATTCAGTCACATCTCTCCCATGATTAAAGCTGAATAAAATCATCTTCTTTAAACTCATTTGCATCTACCCACTTTCCCATCGCATCACTCATGCACATAAATCTCACACTCTAGTCATAGCAATTTACTTTTACTCTCAAGTTTCAGGATCAGCCCTGCCTCCCTTCCTCCCCTGCACTTTCTCCCAAATTGAGCCACTTATAAACTTGGGTCCTAAAAGGGGACCATACTGTGTTTAAGCAAGGATACCTCTGGGGGTCCAATTTTCCCAACCAAGTCACCTCCAGTTTTCAGAGACTACAGTAACTGAGTTGACACCAGGTTGTTACATGACCCAGTATGGCAGGAGGAGTGACAACCAACAACCACCAAGACTACAGCCCTACACAAACTTACATGAGATCTGAGGCTGTCACTTAGAGGGCACTTGGGCAAGCAGGCTCAAATCACAAGCTGCAGCATGGTGATTTTGGCTGTGATGCCAGGGGCATCGAGGAGAGAGCCCTCACCTTCTAGACCAGAGGAAGCAGAGCACATCACATCCAAGGGACCAGACTGTCCTTGACAGAAAGGGCTCACTGAAACCACACTTTCCTCCTCTCCCACCTGCCCTTTGTCCCCCTATACTGATCAGGAAGAACAGCAGATGGGGAGCATGGCAAGGGACAAAGCATTTTAATCTAAACACTACATTAGTGGACTGTTTACACTATCAGACCTAAGCTTTAAACATTTTGAATTTTTTTAAACATTTTGTAGTTTTTCCCTACTGATTGCAGGAGACAGCCTGATTTTAGTCTAAATTAAAATAATTTTACCCCTCTATACCCAAGCAACAGTGTGAGTCCACTCTTGAAAGCCTCCTTATTAATACCTAACTAATTGGTTTTAAAACATTTAGAAAAAGGTATAAATACTGTGCTTTTGCTTTGCCATCTTCATGACATGACTTCCATCTCAGATGCACATTTAGGATCCCACCGGCACATGTGTCTTGCAGTCAGTGGGAGGGAAAGAACAAGCAAGGGAATTGAAGGGATGCCCTTTCCTCCTAAGACAAGACCTAAAAGTTCCCACTGCTTCTACTCATGCCCCCATGGCCAGAACCTAGTCTTTTCATCTCAACAGGTTACATGTAAGGCTGGGAAGGAGTGTCAGTAGCTATGTGGGGATGTGCCCACAAAATAGATAATGAAGGACAATATATACTGGGGGGATAACCAGAAGTCTCTGCTGTACTCCATAAGCTTATTATTAAATTTCCTTTCCTACTGTCCTACTTTAATCTTTAAAAATTAAATACTATGCAATTTGATACATGTAAATGAAAGAGCTGGAGATCTGAGGGCTTTTAAAACTTGTTTTGGTTTCCCTCTGCCTTTGAAAAAGAACAAATTAGACAAGTTGTTTAAAAACAAAATTATTGAATTAAGGTGAAGAAAAATGGTATGCAGGGAGTTAAAAGAAATTTAAATTTTAGAATGTTTGGATTGCTTTGCAAATATCTTATATTTTCACTCACTTGAAAGAAACATTAACTGGAAATAAGGAGTCCATTTTGGATATGCAAACAGTCATTAGTGAATAATACTAAAAAAAAAAAAAAAGCCATGATCCTACATCAAAAGATTACTAGACAAACATATATGGATGGGGCTGAGGTTGTGACTCAGTGGTAGAGTGCTCGCCAAGCATGTGTGAGGCACTGGTTCAATCTCCAGCACCACATAAAAAATAAATAAATGAAACAAAATTAAAGAGTATTTTTAAAAAAGTATATGGACATATTTTCAACTAAAATAAAATCCCAAGTTATATTTACAATTTTTTTTTTTTTTAGAATTTCCCCCTATGACAGGTTGTTGTTGACAGATGAGTTCTGATCCCATCTTCATACAGCAAACTTCTCCCAGCCTCAGTCCAAAACTTAACCTCCATTTCCTCTCAGAAGTGTTTTTCTAAAATGTTTAAATCTCTATCAATTCTATTACCACAAACTTCTTTGCAAGGCATCTAAGCATGCTAGGACTTGAATCCAACTGTTTTCAGCCTCACCTCTTTTTACATCCTCCAACCCAACTGTCCAGTCAACTGATTCTTTCAAATGATTCATCTACTCCACAGTCAGAACTTTAGCAACTTGGGTCAAGGAATGTGTTAAGAAAATATATTGAATAGAATATAGATCCCCTAACTCTCTGAAGTTCAATGCAGACTACAAGGAGAGAGACATGCAAATGAATCATCACAATATCTAATGCCTCATTCAAAATATTAGACTAAATATCTACTAAATGAAAGGCACAACATTAGATACTGAGGACAGAGTTAGTGGGAACAAGAGCTGTGGTCGCTGCTCTCAGTGGGGGAGGAACAGGTGGCAGGAAACCCTTCAGATTGTGTGGTAAGGAAAGGAAGTGCTCAATTCATGTGCATGGTTTACTTAATATATCAACACTAGTTATTAATATATTTCAACAACAAATTAATATACGCAGTAACTCACCGTGAGGACTAAATTAATGAAAAACAAGAAAATGACAGTAAAGAATTACAAAATTTGATACAAATAAAACATGTGCAAGCACGTAAAATACCAAAGTATAAGAACTATGGCCCTACAATACTTTTCTTTGGTCCACTAATATTTTACACCATTTAAAAAACCATCCTTGTAGGAAGGACACTGATAAGTAAGTTTACATCAAGGAGATGATGTAGAAAGCTATAAACCATTTCATTTGAAAAATATATGAAGGAGGGAGGGAGGAATATTTAGGGGGAAAGATGACTAGGAGGAAATAAGATGTGTGATAAATAGTTAGCGAGCCCTCATGCAGAAAGGGAAGTTGTATCATGTGACACTCAGGAGATTAAAATTAAGATCAATAACAGCAGTTATACAGAGGTAAATCTGGCTTTGGAAAAGAAACAACCTATTAATCTTATGCCAGAATCTATAGAACTACATCATCTGTCAATAGGACTGCCACCCCCACCCAGTCCATTATTGTAGAGAGTATATGCATAGTGTCTGTAGTTGTCATTTTACATTAAGATTTAAGTTTAAAAGAAAAGGGAAGCAAAATGCTGCTAGATTACACTGCTGCAAATCATTAACACTGTCTAACCTGTTTCATGTAGTTATTTTAAAATGTAAGATTCAGAGATCAATGAGACTATTGGGTTCATGTTCTGGCCATAGTCAGTTCTGCAGAGGGTCAAAGTCCAAATGAAGATCAATAAAAGACAAGCCTTTCTCATCAGCTGTCTCCACCCAAGGAGCATGAGACTAACAATGACAGATGATGGTGTATCTTTAACTAGCCTATTCTCCCTTTCAGGTAATAAACACAGAGATCTAAAGCTTATAAAGAAGAATATAATCAAAAAGCCAAAATAACCAATCAATTCATAAGTTTTCACTACAAGGAAATGGGAGTTCTTTCTTTAATACAATGAGGATAAATATTGCATCAAATCCCTCCAGACCGGCTAAGAAACAATATATTTTTTTTAAAGTGGCAGGTATTGGCCACTGCTCAGAAAAGGTTTATGTAGATAAAGAGACTTCACACCATAAATTATTTAACTACTTTAGTCTGATTAACTATAGGAGAAGAAATCATTTGATCCTAATTTGAGAAAATTTTAATTTCTAGTTGTACAAGTTTCTCTAGCACTATAAAACCAGAAGCAACAAACCTTTTAACTATCAAATAGATTTTCTTTTTCAAAATGTCTTTACTAAAGCCAGAATGAACTTGAGATGATTACAGTAATAGTAAATGTGAAAAATTTATATCTCAGAAATAACAAAATACCATGTCCCCTTGATCCATCCTAAAATCTAAATGAGAGGTTAGAGCTTCCATTAAGGATTTAGTATGCTTAAGTTTTAAGAGATAATAAAAGTTAATAAACCCGATATTTTACTCAGCATTTTCGCTGCCACGACCAAAAAGAGCTTATGAGAACAATTAAAAGGAGGATAAGTTTATTTAGAGCTCACAGTTTCAGACGTCTCAGTCCATGAACCACTGGCTTCATTCCTCAGGGCTCAGGGTGAGCAGAATGTCATGGTGGAGAGTGTGTGGAGGAAAGCAGATCAAGACATCACAGCAGGAAGCAGAGAGAGAAAGACCCCCTTCATCACCCATAAAATATAAACCCCACAGGCTCTCATAACCCAATTATTTCACCTCTAAGCCTTTCTGCATCATCTCAAACATAAGCTTTTGGGGTACACCAAACATCCAAACCATAACAGCTAAAAAGATACTTAACGCCATTAGAGAAATGAATACCAACACCACAATAAAGATGCTACTTCACAGTAGAATGAATTGGACCTAACTTTCCTATGTTCATATATGACCAGCATCACTCCACAGATGTATATATGTCAAAATGCACTCTACTGTCATGTATATCTAAAAAGAAAAAAAAAAAACAGATACTACTTCATACCAGCTAGGATGGCGAATTCATAATCAAGTGTTGGAGTCCTCACATACTGACCTCAAGCATGTGAAACAGTACAGTTACTGTGGAAAACATTCTGGCAGTTCTTCAGAAAGTTAAACACAGCGTTACCATTTGAACCAACACTGTCAATCCTACTTTATACCCAAGAGAAATGAAACAGAAGCCCATCTAAAAAGTTGTGCATGAATGTCCACAGCAGCATTATTCACGTAGCCCAAAGATGGAAAACTCCAGATGTCCACCAACTGATGAATAACAATGTGGCCTATCCACACAATGGAATCTTTATTATGGAATTATTTTATTCCACATAAAAGAAAAATGTACATACTGACCCATGCAGAACATTGATGGACCTTACAAACATTATGCTAAGTGACATAGTTAAACACAAAGATTACATATTACTATATATGATTTTATTTAAACAAAATGTTCAGAAATGTCAAATCCATAGAAAAACAAAGTAGATTAGTGGTTCCTCAGTGGTGTGTGTGTGTGGGGGGGGGTGGAGCCTAAGAAGAAATCAGAGGTGACTCCTGGAGGGCATAGGGTTTCTTTGCAGGGTAATGAAAATATTCTAAAATTGGTCATGGCAATGGCTGCATGACACTGTGAATATACTCAAAAAAAAAAAACAACTGCATACTTTAGGGAAATTACATGGTTGGTGAATTATATTTCAAAGTAGCTATCTATAAAAGTTAATAAATGCTAGGTGAAATAAAACAATTCCAAAAAAACAAAGGCTGAATATTCTGACTCATAATGGGGCAGGGAGGGAATAGAAGTTCATTGGATTAGACAAAGGGGAATGAAGGGAAGTGAGAGGGATTGGGAATAGAAAAGACAGTAGAATGAATCAGACCTAACTTTCCTATATTCACAACCAGTATTAACTCCACATCATGCACAACCAAACACAATAATGGGAAGTTATACCCCAAGTATGTATAAAATGTCAAAATACACTCTATGGTCATGTATAACTAAAAAGAACAAATAAAAATATAAAATGTTAATAAATTTTTAGTAATCAATAATTATCAAAATAGTCTATGAATGATATTTAAAATCTTAGTAATAGTTATTTCACTGTTAGTCTTTCCGACAAAATCATCTTGAAACATGACCACACTTGTTTCCTTGCTCAGGTAAGCTAGACTGAGCTTACCTCTCCTTCTACTGAGTGGCACTTGTGACCAAATAGTATGCTGAAAAAGTATTCATATAAAGTAGGAGTCTAAAGATTTTATACTAGCAGATGAGTGGTGTTTGATGTGAGAGAATAATGTACTTCTATTACTTCAGTATGACACTACATTAGTAAAATATTTCCTTGGGAGGATGTTTTGGCCTGAAGTATCCAGACTTGCCAAAGTTCAAAGGTTTTAGGCCATGAAGCAGTCATGACAGAACTTTTATTAGAGAAAGCCAGGAGAGCTGCTGTGAGGCAGTGGATGAAAAGCCACCCCAAAACCTTGCTTAAGAGGTAGGATTTCCTTATAATTGTCATGGTTCTTGCTCTCTAATTTGAAATCCACAGTATTTTAAAAGGGAAAAAAAATCATAAATCATTTTATTGTAAAAGAATGATAAAAACAGAATCAAATCAATAAAGGACAAATGTACAAAAAGAGGGTGGTGAGAAAAATGTTTGCATGTAAAATTGGAAAATGAAACCAAAAAGCAATAAAGACAGAACAAGCTACAGTAAATGGAAAAACGAAGTGGAAGAATGGGCAACAGAGGAAACATATGAGATACGAGGCCCATAAACATAGAGACAGATGATGTCATTTATGGTCAAAAAAATCCATAGTAAAATATCTTTGGTCAAACTAGTATGTTAAACTATTGGCAATGGTGTGGAAGCAGGAGCAGCTCACACAAAGTTACTGGGAGCAGAGCTGCTGCAGTCTTTCTTCACAGGCAACTGACAATACACTTCCAAGCCTTAAAAAAATATTCCAAATCCAAATGGTTCGGTCCCTTTTAGCAATCGGTCCTAAAAGCATTTAACAATATGAAGAGAAACTAAGTTACCAAGAATAGGAGAGTCATTAAAGAAATTATCATATGGCCATATACTCGCAGTGTATTTTTATAAAGCATTAAAAATGTGACAATTCTGCATGAGTCAACACAGAAAAATGTACAGGACACAAGCTATAAAAGTATGTGAATAGATTAAATGTATGTGTATAAATATATACATATACAATCATCAGTTTCTGAAAGGCTATATACCAACTAGTCATCCCCTGAGGCTTGGGATAGTGTTTTTCATTTTCTAATTTATATACCTTCTCTCATAAGTTCTTTTTATAATTACCAGATATCACTTTATAATAAAAGCAGTGATCTTACAATGGAAGAACAGCATTCAAAGTCAGTAATATATCTAGTGGGCTAGTGAAGAGAGTTAGGAAATGTGGTGTTTAAAAATGAAGAAGACTGAAAAAGGTTTGTTAAAAGAACTAGAGTGATTTTTACAAATAAAATGTGTCCATATTTTACAATAAAAAATGAAGCATAATGCAAATTAAAAAACAAGTAGAAAAACAGATAAAGTAGGAAAATTTACATATGACAAAGGGTTTAAGACATTAAAATGGTAAGATATTAAGCCTGTAAATGTCAACTTTCAAAATAAAAAGTTAAAAATCCAGTAAGTTAGACAACCACACATAAAAATTAGAAAGCTGAACCTTTACCTTATACTGTATGCAAAAAGTTACTTAAAATGGACCAGAGATCTAAACATAGGCAATAAAATTTACAAAACAGAGAAAATGTACACAACATTGGGTTTGACAGCTATTTCTTGGATATGATACCAAAAGCACGAGCAATAAAATAAATTATAGTATACTGGATATCAAAATAAAAACCTGAATATTAAAAGAAAATGAAAAGGTAACCTGAAGAGTGGAAGAAGGTATTTGCAAATCTTTTATGTGATGAGGGATTAACTTCAAGAAAACATATAGAACTCCTGTAGAGCAACAATAAAGCAACAAAGAACCTAATTTAAAAATATACAAGGGACTTGAATATACATGTCTCCAAAGAAGATATATAAACAGCAATAAAGCACATGGAAAGATACTCCACATCAGTAATCATTAGGAAAATGCAAATCAGAATCACTATTTGACATTACCTCCCATATATTAGGGTGGTTGCTATTAAAAGAAAAAAAAAATATGTTGGTAAACAAGGATGTAGAGAAAATAGAAACCGAGCTGGGAATGTGGCTCAAGCGGTAGCGCGCTCGCCTGGCATGCGTGCGGCCTGGGTTCGATCCTCAGCACCACATACCAACAAAGATGTTATGTCTGCCGAGAACTAAGAAATAAACATTAAAAAAAAATTCTCTCTCTCTCTCTCTCTCTCTCTCTCTCTCTCTCTCTCTCTCTCTCCTCTCTCACTCTCTCTAAAAAAAAAAAAAAAAAAGAAAGAAAGAAAGAAAATAGAAACCATGTACACAGTAAGTGGAAATGTAAAATGGTATAGATGCTATGGAAAACAGTGTGGCAGTTTAAATAATAAATATAATTAATTAATAAAAATATAAAATTAGCAAATGATCCTGCAATTCTATTTCTGGCTATATACCCAAAAGAATTAAAAAGCAAGATCTCAGAGACAACTGCACATCCATATTCACTGCAGCACATTCACAATAGCTCCAAATTGGAATCTACCCAAATGTACATTGATGGATGGATGGATAAACAAATGTGGTGTTGTATATAAATAATGGAATTTGGGGGGCCTTCAAAAGCAAGGAAACTCTGATACATGCAACAAAATGGACACACTTTGCTGACCCTAAGTGAAATAAGCTACACACAAAAGGACAAGTGTTTTTGTATGATTTCAATAGTTATAAGTCATTCAGAACAGTTAAATTCATAGAAACACAATATAGAATGTCCACTATCAGAAAGAGGCAATGGGGAATTATCATTTAATACGTACAGAGTTTCAGTTGGGGATGATATATAAGTTCTGGAGATAGATAATGTTGCTGGCTGAACAACAATGTAATCATAGTTAATTCCCCTGACAGTACACTTGAAAAGTTAAAATGGTAAATTTCATGTCATGAATATTGTGATACATGCACACAAAAGTGAATGTGGTTTTCCAGGTGTGGCCTCTGTATATATAGTCTTTTTTCCTAAAAAATTTCATGGTAATCTTAAAAAAAAATCTAATAAATCATTGAAAAGAGGGACAAATACATGACTGGAGATTTTTGTTATTCTTTTTAGTTAAACAAGACAGTAGTAGATATTTCAACATATCATACAAACATGGAATATAACTTCCTATTCTTGTAGTTGTTCACGATATGGAGTTAGACTGGTCGTATATTCATATATGAAAACAGAAAAGTTATGTCCAATTCATTCTATTATCTTTCTCATTCCCATCCTCCTCCTTTCTCCCAATTTCCCCCAATCCAAACTGGTGCACCTCCACTCCCTCCCTATTCTTTCCCACTGTGAGTCAACATGTGCATATCAGAGAACATTTGGCCTTGGGCTTTGTGGGATTGGCTTATTTTACTGAGCATGATATCTTCAGTTTCATCCATTTACTGGTAAATGCCATAATTTCATTCATCTTTATGGCTAAGTAGTATTGCATTGTATATATGTACCACATTTTCTTTATCCATTCATCTACTGAAGGGCATCTAGGTTGGTTTCATAGCTTAGCTATTGTTAATTGAACTGCTATAAACACTGATGTTGCCACTCATTATAATATGCTGATTTTAAGTCCTCTGGGTATAGACCAAGGAGTGGGACAGCTGGTTCAAATGGTGGTTCCATTTCAAGTTTTCTGAGGACTCTCCATAGTGCTTTCTAGAGTGACTGCACACAATCTGCAGTCCCACCAGCAATGTATGGGTTTACCTTTTTCTCCATATCCCTGCCAACATTCATTGTTACTTGTATTCTTGATAATTGCCATTATGACTGGAGTGAAATAAAATATCAGTGTAGGTTGATTTGAGTTTCTCTAGTTGCTAGTGATGTTGAACTTTTTTTCGTGTATTTGTTGGCCATTCATATTTCTTTTTCTATGAAGTGTTCAGTTCCTTTGCTGCCCACTTACTGATTAAGTTATTTGGGGTTTTTTGTTTGTCTGTTTGTTTGTTTGGTGTTAAGCTGTTTGAGTTCTTTATATACCCTGGAGATTAATGCTCTAATGTAGGTGAATGTAGTAAAGATTTTTCTCCCATTCTGTAGGCTCTCACTTCACATTCTTGATTGTTTCCTTTGCTGAGAAGAAGCTGTTTAGTTTGATACAATCTCATTTACTCATTCTTAATTTTACTTCTTGAGCCTTAGGAGTCTTGTTGAGGAAATCAGTTCCTAAGCCAACATGATGGATATTGGGCCTACTTTTTCTTCTGTTAGGCTCAGGGTCTCTGGTCTAATGCCTAGGTCCTTGATCCACTTTGAATTGAGTTATGGGCAGGGTGAGAGATAGGGGTCTAATTTCATTTTGTTACATATGGATTTCAAGTTTTCCCACACTATTTGTTGAAGAGGCTATCTTTTCTCTAATACAGTATGAGATAACTGTATTTATATGGGTTTGTCTCTGTGTCTTCTATTCCATACCCCTCCCTGGTCTTCATGTCGCTTTTGGTGCCAATACCATGCCATTTTTGTTACTACAGTTCTGCAGTAATGATTTAAGTTCTGGTATTGTGATGCCTCTGCTTCACTTTTCTTGTTGAGGATTACTTTAACTATTCTGGGCCTCTATTTTTCCAAATACATTTGACGACTGCTTTTTTCTATTTCTACAATGAATATCATTGGAACCTTAACAGAAATTACATTAAGTCTTATAGTGCTTTGGGTAGTTAGGCCATTTTGACAATATTAATTCTTCCTATCCAAAAACATGGGAGATCTTTCCATCTTCTAAGGTCTTCTTCAATTTCTTCAGTTCTCAAGTATTCCATAGTTTTCCTTGTAGTATTCTGTAGTTTTCATTGTAGAAGTCTTTCACCTCTGTTGCTAGACTGATTGCCAAATATTTTATTTTCTGCGAGGCTACTGTGAACAGGATAGTTTTTCTAATTTCTCTTTCAGTTGATTCATTAATTAATGTATAGGAATGTAACTGATTTATGGATAATTTTATATACTGCTACTTTGCTGAATTCATTTATGAGTTCTAGAAGTGTTTTGGTGGAGGTTTGGGGGTCTTCTAAATATAGAATCATGTTGCATGTCTGGAGATTTCTAAACCACCTTTCAAATATACAGGTTCATGTTAATTTTCTGGTGTGAGATAGCTTCAAGTTGCTGTTTGGAGCTCTAATAGAGTCAGCATAGGGCAGTGAATGTAGTGGAAATTTGCAAGGGAATCTTTGGTGACTGGAGTCGCTGGGTAAACTACGACAAGATATGAAACAATCCTACCAATGAAGTACTGCCCTTAGGTTGTACAATTTTCCTATGACTCTGGATATCCTGTTGGTAAAAAGAAAATTTTCATAATATCTAACTCCACTTTGCATATGAACACAAAGACCATTTTGCATAGCTTTAATATACACCAATGAAACTACTGCATAAATGGAGATAAGACAGCAGTACCCTTATCTTCTGGAATTTCTGGAAAAGCTGAGCACCATGTTTTCAAATCATATTCTCAGTGGCAAACCTACTGAAGCTTGCATGTGAACAAACTACAAATGATTCTAAGTATGAAAACAAGTGTCTGACTTGTAAACAAATTAGTTGTGGCTGAAAAACCCTTACATGCTTAAAAAATATAAATTGCAGTCAGGATATGTCATACCAATTGTCTTTTATAAATAAACATTAAGATAGATTATTGCCAGATGTGTTGGCTCATGCCTGTAATACCAGCGGCTTGGGAGACTAAGGCAGGGGGATCACGAGTTCAAAGTCAACCTCAACAACTTCGCAAGCCCTAAGCAACTTAGTGAGACCCTATCTCTAAATAAAACATATTTTTTTAAAGTGGGAGGGCAGGGGCTGGGGATGCAACTCAGTGGTTAAGCACCCCTGGGTTTAATCCCCAGTACCAAAAGAAAAAAAAAAGGATAAAGAGAAGTTTTTGTCTACAAATTCTGTTTCAAAATATTATAGGAGGTATTAAAATTATTTGTTACAAAAGGGAACACTGGATCTGACGAGGATGGGAAGGAACCACTGTCTGCAAATCTTTTCTTTAGCCAGCCATCTGACTCCATCTTCACTTTACCAGCAACTAAGTACAGAAAAGTGAGTTATGAAATCCATATGCCTCCTGTTATACATTATAATACACTGTAAATGCCTGTTTTCCACAGAATGCTAAGCACTACAAGAAAAAAGCCTTCTCCTCTCTCATCCATCCATGTGTATTACTCTTAGGGGCTGGATGCCCATCAGTTAGAGATGTAGAATGACAAAGGTCATTCTCACATTACCTGCAAGGCTGGACTAGGGTCAACTTCAGGATTCTTTCCAACTCCAAGAAATCTATGAAACCACCAATGGCTCTTCCATGACTTCAGGTTATGAAACACTACTAGGAAACAGCTGTGAATCAACCTACTCACTCTCACTGGTTATCATTTATAAAGCTCCATCTACCCATCAGCTCTCCAGGCAACATGACACCCCCAGGTAAAATACCCTTATGAGGACAAAAAAAAAAAAAAAATCTGCCATGACGAAGATGCTCTATAGATCTTGTTAACATATAAACCTGAACACTAAAAAGTAAAGAGCACATGGAACCTGCTTGGAAAACTAGAACAAATCCAATTCAGGAACCACAGCTTACACTATTCATAGAGCCTTGTGCATAGGAGTGGATTCATTTGTAACATTTCATCCCCAATATTCCGATTATTTTGTGGGGAGGAAGAAACTGAAAATAGCCTTATAAATACAGATAATACTGTCAAAACTATATTTAAAAGTAATTTATCTGTGTAATTTAAAGAGACTACAATAAAATTATCCAACATAAAGTTAAAGAAACAAATTAGAATCAAAATTCAGTATGAGACTTTAATCCTAAAGTCAACCAAAACTATTAAATTAATATCTGTAGGTAAATTCACAATGGAGCTGACAGTCTCTCCTCTTCTTCCAACAATGGTCTATGTACAATCATTTATACTCAAGCAAATGAAAACTTCATTTCCACTATTAACCTTATGATTACTTATAGGAACAATGTATCATCTATTTTGTGCTCGGGAAATAATCTAAAAAAAATACCCTTCTCTTTTTCAATAAACCAATTTGGAAGTTCTGTTTCACCCAATAATGAAGTTATTATCCAACCCTACTTTCTGAAAAGTTGTAGTTCTATGTATGCTCCTTCCTTCCTCACAATTACAAGTTTCCAGTTAAACACCTGATGCAAGCATGAAAGCTCCCTCACAGAAAAAGCCCAGTGAACAGAAGTAAGCAAAATGCACCTGTTTTAATTAATGCCTAAAAATAATTACCTTTAAGCTCTAACTATGTAGCAAGCACTGTGCTGAGTATTTTGCATTTATTTTTCATTAATCTTAACAAGCATCTTGCCTTTACTTCACTGTATTATAAATGGTAACACTGAATCTTAAAGATTAAACAAGTTGTCCAAAGCCACACCATTTATAAATGGAGATCTAGAAGTCAATTTTTATGTTAATTTACATTGTTGGTCATTAATTCACACTAAAGTACAAAGTAAAGAGAAATGGGATGATGCAATCCAAATGGCACAGCAACTGTTATGGAAATAATTACTTTAATACTTTATATTATACTTTCTCTATATTTTCATTTCATTTCCAAATCAGAATCTTTCAGGGATGATATTTTCAAACAGCATTTTTCTTTTGGGATAGATAGGATGACATGCTCAGTAATAACCTAACTTAAAAGTATTACAGTAAAAAATAACCCCTAGCTACTGAATATTTTAATCAAAAGAATTAACTAGTAATGAACTGTTTAAAAGAAAATTTAAAAGCATGGCATGTTCAATTTCACAACAGAAAAAAATGTTCTGCCAAAACTCTAAAGGCAAATTGCAAAGACTGTCTTTTAAAATAATTTATCAAGTATCTCATGCTTTTTAAATTACTGCAATACTGCATGAAGTATTTATGTTTTCTATAAACATACGAAATAGGGTTTTATTTTTACACTGAAAACAGCACACTAAACTGCATGGTCACTTTTCCATTAGCAGATTCATGACAGAATGTTAACAGTACTTTAAAAGGCAGAAGATAAAGAACAAAAGTGAACCTAATGCAACAGAGCTCTAGATGTGCAGGAGATTTGTGAGAAAAATCACTGAGCCAGGAAGGGCTTGTGAAGGTCACCTAGTATCTGCTAGCCTCTGGGAGCACTTAAGACTCCAACGTTACTGAGAAATAAAAATTTGTGTTATTTTTAGAGACTCTGGAGAGGAGAAAAATCACAACTTCCTCCAAAAAGTCACTTCAGAGATGAACAATATTTAGAATCACAAAATTCCATTTATATTCAATATAAATCCTTGAATACAACTTAAATCCATTTCCTTTTGTTTGGTCTCTGTGGAATGTGCAAAACAGCTGGCCATTACACTACACTACATTCTCACATCTAAAGTCTCAAACTTTCCATCCTTGGGGGAAAAATAATGCCTTCTTGAGCTTTTTTCTCATAAGCTTTATTTTCTGAGACTACTGCTTTTCTCTGATGTCTCTCCCTTATTGTTTCCAGGCCAAATAAAAAAGCAGGTGGTGCTCTAATGCTCGGAAATGTCAACCAGCTATTATTAAGTCATCATTCCTGCTTCTTGAATTGACTGGTCCCTTAGTAAACTCATCAAATGGAATCAGAAAAGTCATGGAGCACATTACAGAAGAAAAAAATGAACAAATGCCCCCAATTAAAAGGGAGGGGTCAAACTGGCTAAAGCCTAGAGTCAAGTTCTGGCAATTTTGAAGACACCTCATTAAAAGGCACATTCTGAGTGCTCAAAAGAGAGCACTGGAAGTAGCAATAGGTTCACTAAAAATTATCAGACCAGATCAGCTAGGATGCTTAGAGGAAACAGTGTGAGAGCATCTGAGAGCTAGAGCAGCCTGACTTCAGCAAGGCTTTCCTATATTTTGCATGACGTTCCTGCATTTTAGATAAGAATACAAGGTGAGACTAGTTCATTCAGGCAAGTCTGTATCTGGTGGGATAACTTTATTTAACAAATGTGGTTTAATGAGCTGATACCACCACATAGATGATGTGCTAAAGAATTTATACTCTGACTATGAGTTAGACAAAAGATGGAAGGAGGACTAATCAGTAATATTACTCAAAAATCAGTACTATTTGGCTAAAATAAACTATCTTTACATGTATTAAAATTAATATAAAATACACTCAAATGCTCAAGTACATACTCAAACATATTCAAAATGCCCAATCTCTCAAATGTGTGTTACTGGCTTAACTAAGTAGTTACATAAGTAAATTCCAGTTGAATACAGCTAGGGTGCCAACAGTGAAGAGCCTGATAAACACAAAACAGAACAATGGAGAATTTACTATAAACAGACCATATTACTAAGAGGACTCTATATGAGACCAAGCAAGGTGAAAATGCTCGCCATTATTCAGTATGCATTTGGATTTTATACGATCCTACCTACAGAAGGGCCTGCACAGTACTGAGGGTTCCAGGGTAAGGCAATAAGGATGATCATAGAACTAAAGTTATTTAGCTTAAAATATTGAGGAGGTTTTGCAATAAGAACCATTCTGTACTTCTAATATCTAAACTCTTTCAGATGCAGAGCAAAAGAGAACTGATGCCGGGGTATGGTGCCAGGGGAAATAAACACAAGTCAAGTGAAAGGCAGACATGTCAGCCTCCCTAGGTGGCCTTGGCGAGTCTTCTGAGTCTCCCTTGAAGCTGCAGGAGACTTTGGCCACCTTCCCTAAAACAAATCTAGCTTTGCAAATTATTTTTTAAAACAAATCTATAATAAAGATTTCGTTGGGAGACTAGGAATTACATTTACATCACACAATGCTGAGCAGAAATCTATCAATACTACCCACACATATCCACATTTCCTAATGGTTGCTCTCCACCAAATTCACCACAATTCTCTTCAATCTCTTCCCACACAGTATCTCAAAACCTACCCACTGTGCTCAGCCAAGAAGTCCTACTGTGTGCCTGAACAAGGACTGCTTATTACTTCTCCCAGGTAAGTGTCTCAAATATGTCCCCCTACCCGGTCTCAAGGAGTTGTTCAAAGTATTCATGACCGTGAAGGGCTTCTTTCTGGGTGATTTTCTGTTTCTCCTGAAGTAGAAGCTAAGAGAGTAGAGCTTCCCCTTTGAAACATAAAACTGAAAAGCATGCAGCTAATTTTCCTGTGCCTCAACAAATTATAAAGATGTAGGATGGTACTTTTCCTGCTGATTGTATTATCCTCAACATATGGCTGTGTGCCATCAGTTTGGGAAGCATGAGATTAGTCAAGTATGTTTCCTCATCTAGAAAAAGTATAATACAAACTTCCTTAGTCAGTTGCTATAGTATTAAATAAAATGCCTGAGATAAAGAACCAGACAAACTCCCTGGCACATTAGCAGGCTGTTGTAGTTGGGGCTGCTACACACCACCCGATAAGGTGGCTTCTACAGCAAGCATTTATTTCACCTAGTTTTGAAGGCTTGAAGTCTTGGATAAGATCACCAGGATGGTCAGGTTCCTGGTGAGAGCCCTCTTCCTGGTTATAGATGGCTACTTAACTCTCATGGTAGAGAGAGTTCTGGTCCCTTCATCCCCTGATATGGTCACCAATGCCATCATGGGCCTCCATTCCATGACATCATCCAAATGCAATTACTTCCCAAAGGTTCCCAACTTCAAATACCACCATACTGTGGGTCCACGCATCAACAGCATTTTGGCGAATTTAAGTATTCAGTTTATAGAACAGATACTCATGTCAACTAAAGAATCTGATATCTATAACTCCCTAGGACACCGTCTGGCAAACGGTAATATAGAGAACAATTGAGCACCTTTATAGTGATTTTCAATCATGCTATACAATTCTATGGTCCAGTAGATTCAAGGATTATTTCAGTTTTTTTTTTTTTTTTTTGAATAGGAGAATGAACCAAGGAATGCCAGAAATCTCTTTGGTCTCAGTTTGCTACCAGTCCATGATTCAGGGTATTTTAGATTGTGGAGCTTCCACTTTAGAAGCAAACATAGCCTTATGCAACAATAACATTATAGATTAATGCATATTTAAATTTAATTCAATAGGAACCTAGAGCATTTACATTGCAGAGTCATAATGCAATTCTAAAAATATATGACATCTAAAGAAATTCTTTCTTGTTTTTACAAACAGAATTAAGGAGTGGAAAATTTCACTAGCATGCCCAGTGGTAAATAGCTGACATTCTTAAACTCTCAATTCTCCAAATCAACATCCTCTAACAGATTTCTCTTTAATCACCAAAGCTGTACTCAATTAACTTCTCAAATACTTCTCAAAACAACATGCTGCTGCTGATTTAAGATCTAATTCCCTTTTCAGCACAATCTAATCTCCAAGTAAGTGAGTATGTGCTTTCATAAGGTAGTCACAATTTCTCAGATGCCTGCATACCTGACCAGTACAACACCAAAAACAGGGATTTGAGCATCAAATGAGGTAAAATATATCACTATTTGATAAACTGCAAAGTGCTATATGAGGAACTTCTTGACAACTGTATTCTTGGAACACTAATATGAAGAATGCCAACAGGTGCTGTGTGGATAAGTTATCAGTCCCCTGAAGTGTATACTATACTTTCTGAGAATTCATATAAGCAGATTAAAGGCAGGAGGGCTTCCTATAAGCACAGATCAATTAAAAAAAAAAGGAGCAGAAGTAACCCACTTATTTACTGATGGTTAATGAGGGATCCAACCAACTTAGAGAAGGTAACATCAGCACCACATAATGAGCACCCAGCATGTGCCCTGGACCAGACACTAGTCTCTAATCCTCCCACTATTCCCATGAGACAGGAGTTTCCTGCCAACTTCACAGATGAGGAAATTGAGTTCCCCAGAATTTTAGAGAAGTGCTGCAATCACACCAGCAGTTAAAATGAGAGCGCTCAAGTTCAAAATGAATTCTACCTGCCTGAACACTGGACTCGTTCAGCACAAAAAAAGTAAAAGACATCTACTTAGATGTAATCACAACCAAACACTTTCCACTTTTCAAAGAGAAAACAAAGAATAGTTTTATGTTAACAAATGACTGAAAGAGAAAACATTAAATAGAAACATCTTGCTTGAACTTGAGCTGTGTTCACCTAGGAATTAAGTTTTTTTTAGACATCTTTCAAGAGAGGTAGGGTGTCTATCCACATAGCCTGACTCAAAAGCAAAGAAGCAGCCTAAAATCTACAGTTCTGAACATGGTGTCACTCAACCCAGCCAAGCCCAACCGGACTTGGACTGATATACAGCACAAGGGTATCACAATAAACAACAAGTAAACCCAAAAGAACTGTTTCACAAGTCTTTGTGGGCCTGTGGGAGCACAAGGCACTAGAATGTGTTCTAGCAACACAGGGTTTATTTATTTATCATGTGGCCCAGGATAGAACTCTGGGCTTCACATGCAGAGTATGACAAGGGGCTTTGTGAGGCCACAAAACAAACACAGCAAACCCAACCCAAGCACCAGCAGTCTCAGCTTGTCAATGGAGGGCAGTGGCAGCAACACCTACAACATTCTCTAACCTCAACTTGAGCTTTAAAAGAGATCGCCACTGTGAGCCACAGTGAGAGAGAGGGGTGAAAATGATGGAGTGTTCATTGAAGTCAAGAGGTCAAAGATTACTATTGTGAGATCCTCCCTAACAAACCCAAGATGAAAGCATTCAAAAGAGATGGATTTCCAGGATAGCATGAGTAAGCCTGATGCAAAATGAGAGAACAGTATTTTTCCATTTGCACTGTAACTGGTTTATTGTGGGGTTTTTTGTTTTGTTTTGTTTTGTTTGGAGACAGGGTCTTCCCAAGTTGCTTGCTAAGGTAGGCCATGAACTCACAATTCTCATGCTTCGGCCTTGGGCCATTGCACTCAGCTTTGCTCACCTCGGAATGAGACTTTTATACACACCTCTCTAGGGAAGGGGCAGTGCCAGTCCATACCAGCTGACTCAAAAGCAGAGGAGCAGCCTCAGAACTAAGGGTATGAGCCTGGTCTCACTCATTCCAGTCCAACTCATCTGGACTTGGATTGGAATTGAGCATGAAAGTATTGCAGTAAACCACCAAGTAAACCTCAAAAGAACTGTTTCACAAAAGTCTCTGTGAGACTTTTTATTTAAAGGTCATTTTTTGGTAAGAAAGAATTTTAGTAAATATATTGAAACACTATTAAACATTAGCATGCCGATTTAAGCATACAAACACCTCATTAAGAGTTATGCGATTAGCAGGCAAGTTGTTTTGCAGCTATCAAAAAATTGATTCTAAAGTTTATACCCAGAGACAAAAGACAGAATAGAAGACATAGGGAAAAGAATACAGTCGGAGGTCTGACATCACCTGTCCTCAAAACTTACTATAATGCTCCCATGATCAAGACAAGAGTGGTGAAAAAACACACAGAACAATGGGTCAGAATGGGGTCCAGAAATGGAGTCCAGAAATAGACCCACACAAATACAGTCAACTGATCTTTGACAAAGGAGCAAAGGCAATACAATGGAGAAAAGACAATCTTCAAAAATGGTGCTAGAACGACCAGACATCCCCATGCAAAATAAAACAAAAAGAATCTAGACACAGGCCTTCAAAAAATTAACTCAGAATAGAATACAGACCTAAAAAAATGCAAAACTACAAAATTTCTAGAAGATAACAAAATTTCTAGAGGAGAAAACCTAGATGATCTCGGGTTTTAAGATAATGCTTTATATACTACACCAAAGGCATGAGGCATGATCCATAAAAGAGTTGGTAAATGACCTCATGAATGGTAAAAAAAAAAAAAAAAAACTTCTGTTCTCTAAAAGACACTGTCAAGAGACACTGTCAAGAGAATGAAAAGACAAAATTAGAAGAATTATTTGCAAAAGATATACTAACAAATAACTACTATGTAAAATACACAAGGGTTTTGTCAATTTAAAAAATAAAAATTAAAAAATACATATACAAAGAACTCTTAAAATTCAACAATAGACATATAAACCACTAATTAAAAAATAGGCCAGAGACCGTAACACCAAATAACTCACCAAAGAAGATAGATGGCAAGTTTCCAGAAATGCAAATCAAAACTACACTAAGATTTCATCTCACTCCAGTTGGATTAGCAAGAACACAGGCAACAATAAATGTTGGCAAGGATTGGGGTGCAGGGGAAGTACACTCATACATTGCTGTTGGGACAGAAAATTGGTACAATCACTCTGGAAAGCAGTATGGAGATTCCTCAGAAAACTTGGAATAGAACCACCATTTGACCCAGTTATCCCACTCCTTTGTTTTTATCAACAGGACTTAAAATCAGCATACTATTGTGATGTAGCTATGTAAATGTTTATAGCAGCTCAATTCACAATAGCTAAACCATGGAACACAACTCAGTGTACTTCGATAGATGAATGGATAAAGAAAATGTGGTGTATATATATTCAATGGAATATTACTCAGCTTTAAAGAAGAATGAAATTATGGCATTTGCCAGTAAATGGATGGAACTAGAGAATATCATGCTAAGCAAAATAAGCCAATCCCCAAAGGCCAGATGCTAATTCACAATAAGGGAGGCACTAGAGAATAGTGTTACCTTAGATTAGGTAGAAGGAAGTGAAGGGAGAGGAGGGAAGAGGATGAGCGGGGGGATAGGAAGAATGGTAAAATGAAACAGACATTACTACTTATGTATATATATGACTGCATGACCAATGTGATTCTACAACATGTACACTCAGAAAAGAAAGAAATTATATCCTATCTATGTATGTCAAAGTGCATAAATGCCTTCTACTGTCATGTATAACTAATTAAAACAAATAAAAATTAAAACTAAAAAAGACATTGTGTATCATTAGGGAAATACAAATTAAAACCACCATGAGATTCCACTCCACAGGCATCAGAATGTCCAAAATCCCAAACACTGACAACACCAAAAGCTGGAGAGGATGCAGAGCAACAGGGACTCCCATTCAGTATTGGTGGGACCGGAAAATGACACAGCCACTTTAGAAAACAGTTTGTCAGATCCTTACAAAACTAAATCTATTCTTAGCATACCATCCAGCAATTGCACATCTGCACAGCATCCTGCACATGGATGTTTGCATCACAAACATTTATAACTGCCAAAACCTGGAAGCAACCAAGATGCACCTCAGCAGGTAAGCGAACGCACTGTGGTAGGTTCAGACAATGAAATATTATTCAGCTTTAAAAAGAAATGAGCCACCAAGCCGTAAAGGAGACAGAGGTACTTTAAATGCATATTAGAACATGAAGCCAACCTGAAAAGGTGCATACTGTACAATGCCAACCATATGACATTCAGGAAAAGGCAAAATTACGAAACAAGTTAAAAAGTGATTTTTAGGGGTTAGGTGCAACAGAAGTACAACAGAAGGAGTACAGGGTAGTGACTATTCTGTATGAGTCTATAATGGTGGGAAAATTTCCTTTATGTATTTGTCCAAACTCACCAATACCAAAGATGAACAATATGAACAGTGAACCCTAATGTAAACTATGGACTTAGGATGACAATGATGTGTCAATATAGGTTCATCCATTTTTAAAAACGTCCCACTCCAGTAGAGAATGCCAAAGATACATAAAGCTGCACATGTAGGTTGGGGACAAATGGGAACTCTGTATTTTCTGCTCAATGGTGATGTAAACCTGAAAGTACTCTGGAAAAAAAAAGTTTTTTTTCTTTTAAAAAGTGATGGAATTAGAAAGCAATGATTCCATTTCAGTACACTGCTCAAACTCTCTCCTTTAAAATAAGAGGACATATAATAGACACTTGGGGAGTTTGTTCCACCCTGCAGAATATCTTAAATCTCTCACTGCTAGATCCAGAGTCCCAGATCTTCTCTTTCCTTATTTTCTTTTACTTCTTCTAATAACAGGACACAGGGCACATGGTAAGTGCACAATAAACTTAAGGAATACAAGTTTTTTAAGTGAGGAACAAATACAGCATCCTTAGACAACTAAGGCCTTCTCCAACAGTTTTTGGTTTTTAATGTCACAAGCAAGAGGGGCAGACTCACCTGCTGACACGTACATTCATTTCCTAATAGTCTGTTCAGTGACACACTTTTTTTTTGTTGTTGTTGTTAAACATCTACTGGCACAGCTCTGCTATCATTCCTCCTGGAATACCACTGCTACTTGAAATTTCAAAACCTCAATTATAATCACTGATCTTTAATAATAAAGACACCAGCCTACTCATTGACTTTGACACCTTAATAACTACGAGTGCAAAGTCTTGAAAACTAGACTACATAAAATATTTAAAGAAGGTAAGCGCATAGGAGTTTTTGCTTAATTCTGATGAAATTATTTGATTCCTGAGTAAATAAAAACAAAACCTTTAATGACCAAACTCTAAAATCACTTTCAATTTTCATAAACCTTGCACACCCTAAAAAATCATTTTATGCATTATAATTGCACTGTTCAATAGAAATACAGAATTGTAAACTATTTAAAAGTGTTAAGGTATCAAAGAAAGTTTGTTTCCTTGTTTATGTAAGAAAAAAGCACTTGACAATGCTTAAAATATCCAAAGATAAAATAATTCATGTGTTTAATATTAACTCAAAATTTTTTGTTCTTAGTCATGTAACATAATTATAAATATCATTAAACTTTCTTTTTCCAAGAAAAGCTCAATAATTCAAACACTGTACAATCCCACATATTGAATCAATGATTTTTAATAATCTGCACTTTAGAGATACAATATTTATAATATAAACCACACAATTAAAAAGAAGTTACAAAGCAAGGTAGTATGGAATAACTGATCTATTATTTTATTTTTTTTTTGTAGCATGTAATAAGGTATCTGTCCTGTAGTAACACATTTCATTGAAGATGAGACTACATTTCATACAACAATAAACTACTTTTTAAAATATTGTACCTGTAACCTAGTAAACTGTAAATCCAAGTCTTTCACAATTATATCCCTCATATAATGCTGGAATACAGCCCAGAAAGCTATTGCTGATCCCAAAGCTCCAGTTACAATAATCGAAACCCTTCTAAGTTCTTGCAACTCAGGGACAACCCTATTTTCAAGTGAATCTTACATTTTTTTCCTCAAATGTCAAATGTATTTTTCATTTCCTACAATCTGGATAAAGAAAAACAAACCTTGAAAATGACATAAAAATTGAGCTTTGTTATTGGTAACCATGAACCTAAATAAAATTATTCTAGTAAAGAATACAAATTATGTTAGTGGTTTTTTTGTGTAAGAAACACCAAATAAAAACTGGAATGCAAAATAACTTTGGTCTGGAAATTAATATATGCAAAGAGTGTGCAGAAACATGTTGCCACTCTTTGGGGAGGGGACATAAAATTCTACAAATTGGAAATGGTGTAGGGCTTTCTTCCTAAAGTTCCTGATACCAAGTACAATCCTAGTTTTCCTCAACTATAGAAAACACAAAACCACACAGTTACTTAAAATTAAACACTTAACAAAATGCTTCCAACCCGGAATCAATTAAACACAAGACATTTTAACCATGATGCTAACAACTGAAATAAATGTGTGCCCTTATTTTATTTCTTTAAAAAAATATCAACTTGTTAAGTATATCAGCCTAATTTCCACTGAAATTTATGTAACCTGACTGCCTAAAATACTTGCAGGAGGAATTCTAAAGAATATAAAATAGAAGTGACAGGAGATAAGATTAAGAAAACAACATAATCGCTGACTTGCAAGAAAAAAAATAGTACTATTTTCTGTCCACTAAAATGTTTTCCTTCTCTTCACTGTGAACAAAGATTATATCTCTTCTTTATGGATTTTGGAGAAAAGCATTCAGGACCATGATTCAGAATGTGAAAGCCATTAACAAACATGACCCCTCAAAATACACTGAACAGGAACACTTCTTTGTAATAATTACACTAAGTGAGCATTTGGAGATTAACAACATCCTATCCCAGCCACCCTGACTTAAATTTATTAATAGCCTTACTGTTTGTCTCCTACCTTATCACAGAAAAACACCCTCAACAAGTTCCTGGTTAACCTGTAGTGTTAGAAATGGTTTTTAATTTCTATTTAATAACCAAGACAAATCAGTGCTCAAACACATATAAAAAGCTATTGGAAAAATATAAGCATTAATTTCAGTTTACTAATTTTTAAGATAGTCATTTTAGAATGAAAAATTTAAACAAAGGGTTTTAAACTATGCTACAGATATGTCAAAGGAAAAAAAAGACACAAAATTTCTTTGAGATTCTATCATAATCTTGCAGCAGCTGGCAAGTCAATGACAGGGACTCTTCTACATTCTGGTAAGACCTCTCAAATTTAATATTTTAGTTAGCTTGTTTAATGGAAGTTACTGATGTTAAAAAGGAAAAAAAAACTTTGTAAAAATAGAACCATCTACATCCTTTCTTCAGTAAATATAGTGTATTAAGTATAATTAAGTCTCCCCTGAAAGATTCAGGACATCTAATTGCCTCAGGTTTTTTTTTTTCCTCCTTTTAATAAATTTCACTTTCCATTTGAAATATTTCAGGCCTATACATAGTAGATGTAAGAGATGAGGCTGAATTTATACTAATCCCAGATTATATCTGGAAGCTGGTATCTTACACTCTTAAAAAAAAAAAAATAGTAAGTCAGGCACAGTGGCTCATGCTGTTATCCCAGGACTTAGAAGGTTGAGGCAGGAGACTTCCAAGTTCAAAGCCAGTCTCAGCAATTTAGTGAGGCCCTAAGCAACTTAGCAAGACCCTGTTTGAAAATAAAAGTTTTTTAATAGATCTGAGGATGTGGCTCAGTGCTTAAGTACCCCTTGGTACCAAAATAAATAATAAATTTTTAAAATAGAAATACACTATTTTAACATATATGTATAATTCAGCCCCACTTTTAAAAATATTTGGTTAAAACACCTGATTATGTATAATGGATAATGCTGGCAAGATAAGTTATAGTTAATTTATTATCTGAGCCTATCATTGTTCACATTCTCAACAATATTTATTTGGTGTCTATTCTATCAGGCTCTATTTAATTTCACAGGTGCAAAGGTCCACATGAAATAATAGACAGAAGTATTCTTTGGATTCAAGTATAAGTAAGTACTAAGAGGCAATATAATCAAGAGAGTTAAATGGAAACCAAACAACAAGAGGCAGAAGAAGACCCAGCCTGCCACTTACTAACTGTATGTCCTTGAGCAAATAACTTACTTATCAAAGTCTGGATTTCCTGATTTGTAACATGAGATTAATACTACTTACTTTAGTTCTAGACAACTCAAGGAAATAGAGTCTATGAAAAAGTAATGAGAAGAGGCAATAAACGAAGAACAAAACATAAAAATAGAAAAGACAACTCAAAATAAACAGATCTCCTATTCTTGATTGTGCCCTTTAATAGCTGAAAGGGCTAAATAGTTAACAGCTCTCAACTTGAAGTTCACTGCTCCCTATGCAAGTCCAAATCTCATTCCCAGCATTCAACCTTCCAATAAATATTTCATTTTTTTCTTTTGCTGTGAAGCCTCTTGAGGGCAGGATCCATGTTAGATTCATGTTTGGATGCATATAATCCTTGACACAGGCCTTAGCAGACAGACAGAAGATAATTTAATATTTAATGAACAATTACCTGAACTTAGGCAATGCTAAATTCTAATTCTAATTCTAATCCAGTTGTTTTATTTTTTTCACATATAAAAGCAGGTACTTAATGGGCACACTAATTAGCCTTATGATTCATGACACCAAAGATAATGCCTCATGGAAGAATTCATTCTGTTGAAGGTGGGACCATTCCAAGAATGATGGTTTTGCAATTAGAGCAGGAGGATGGGAGAAATGAGACATCTTTTGGCATTTAATGGTAGACATGCCCAATGCAAAGCACTCTACTTGGCTGGCATCACAAGGACCACAAAACAACTAATGTTAATGAGAATTGAATTTGTTTGGGTCTTGTATATAATTTTGGGGGGAACTCTGTGGTTATCTAAGTGGAGACTAGGGCTGAGAAACTTGTCTAATTATATCTTACATAATTTTATACCTTTAAGAGATACTGAAATACATTTAAAATTAGGAATTGATAAAAATTGCTTTATGTGGGATCCAGATATTATTGAGTTTTGAGAAAAAATGTCCCAAACTCTGATCATGGACACACATGGAAAGAACTGAGGACAAATAAGGGTGGAAAGGCATTCCTAGCAAAAAGGAATAGTGTGAGTAAGGTTACTGAGATGGGAAACCAAGGGAAGCACTGATGATGGGAAATACAGAAAGGCTGGGTGGAAGCCAAATCACAGAGGTTCCCAAACACCATGTTAATGAACAGGGTGGCCCTTCTGTTACAATCGGAACTACTGATAAGATCAAAGCTATCATTCAGGAGGCATATATAGACTGAAGGGTGGAAAACTATGTAGGTAGGAAGACCAAGGAGGAGGATATTTCAACAGACTGACTTACGTGAAAATGGAAGAAGGAGGATGATGGTCAAGGCAATCTAAATTAAGAATGATGAGGCTTAGGAAATAATTAGATGTGAAAGCACAGGAAAAGAAGATAACAAAGTTGACATGTACTGGCCTACATTAATAAATTTTTTGTTTGTTTATGAAATATTTTTGTCCTGGAAAAATAAGATGATAAAGATCTAGGCATCCAGCAACATGCTTAATAATTAAACATTACAGTACAATGGATGCCTCTTCCTGATCTCCTTATACACATGGTAGGCCTTAAAACACTTAAGAACTTTTAATCAGTAACTTAAGGAAATAATAAGGAACACAGACAATAATACATACACATACACATATTAAATATTATCCACATAGTATTTAAGGACTAAAATTGTCATAAATCAAAATACCCAATCTTAACTTTCAGAAATACAGGAAAGTCTTAAAAATAAATTGTTTACAGAATAATAGCACTATATAATTCTAAAATATTAAAGTTTAGCTCTCAACTTACATATTTGCTTATGTATATGAACCAATTCCAGAAATGCTTCATAGCATTTTTTACTTATATTCAGAAAATATTGTTTTTTTAGCTCATTCAGATGTTTGAATTTTATGAGCTCTTATTTTCATGCTTTAATGTTAAAATAACATTTGCTCACTGATGAAGAAAAAAAGTACACAAGTAGCAAAATACAATTCAAATCTATACAAGTCAATGAATTATACAACATAAATCCTATTCTCCAAAAGAAGTCACTATTGAGATCTCATTAAGAGTTTTATATTTTATTCAGAATCACTCTCTACATTAATTACTTTTTAAACGGGGGCTTAAGTTATTTTAGATGTCACCAATAAGTCGACAAAAATGGACTATATCTTTGTTGGTTAGTAACTTTTTCAGGAAATTCTGAAATTCTAAGTATCACCATGTGCACAGTATAAATTTCTGTGAGATGTCACTACTTAGTTTTTATTCCGAGAATCCTGGAGTAGCTTTTAGCAAATAGAAATAAAATTTAACCTGACCTACAAAGTGCAGTCATTCAAAACAAAGTTAAAATAACCTACTACAAAGGCATACTGAGATAAATGGGATAGGAAAGTAACAAGAACCCCCCCTTTTTTTTTTTTTTAGTATTTATAACTCAACAATCCAAAATAACCACATTGTTGTACCTAATGACAAATGTTTAAAGAATATTTTGTTTAATTTATATCAGCGTCACAAAGACTGTTCCATATCCAGATATCTAGAACATGTAGTCCATAGAGCTGACATTCTATAAATATTTGCTGAATGAATTACACATGTTTCATAAGAACCAGATGTTATGACTAACTTCAAGTAAGCCCAACCAGCAAAGGATACTATAATGAAAGAAAGAAGCTGTGGGACACTTAGGCCATGTTTAATCACAAAACATTTTTGTGATTACTTATCACTAAATATTAACAGGAAGATGAATTTTCTAAGATTGTAATTCCCTTTTAAAGGCAATGGAAATTCCACTGCATGTGGCTTTAGATTAGGAGAGCTGAGGTTATATAAAATAACATGATCAATTATTTCAAGTCCAATGACTATAAAATGTTATCAAATGGTTCTCTCTAGCATCTTCACACTTTACATACCTCATTTAGTCCGGGCTACTAAAATGGCATATATAGATCAGGTGTCTTAAAAACTAAACATTTATTTCTCATAGTCCTGGAGGCTAGAAATCCAAGATCAGGGTGCCAGCACCATTAATTTCAATCCTATCACAAAGGCCCAACCCTCATAATCTATTCCAACCCTAATTACCTTCCAAAGTCCCCATATTGGGGATTAGGGTTTTTGGGGTGTGGGAGATGGGTTGATTAGGATTTTAACATATACTTTTGGAGAAGATAGAAACATTCAGTCCATGGCAAGCAACCACACTTTATTTACTTCTGACAAAGAAATTTTATCATGAACATTCGGAGATTAAAAATAGTCACAAAAACACTATTTTAGGTACACTTTCAACCTGGCCTGAATAATCCTGTCATCAAAAGAACTCCACTTACAAAATTCTTGCATACATAGAAATACTAGAAGATTCATTATCACTCACAGCTTCTGGTCACACCTCAGGCAGTTCACGTTTCCATATAAAATAATACTGAAAAATTTTTCTCAAAACGCACTGCTGAAACAAGGTTCCAGATTAACATCAGAAGCTTTACTATAGAGCAACAAAATCACGTGTGACAGGCATTACATGCGTGTGTGTGAGGGCATATATGTGAATGTATAAAACATAAGGAGTGCTTAGTTCGGGCAAGGCACCATTTCAAACACTTTTTTGGTAAGATTATGGGAGGTTTCGTGAATGTGGCTAAAAAACCAGTGAAAAGTGCTCACAAGTTGATAAATACAAAAAAAAAAAAAAAAAAAAAAAAAAAAAGCCAGGAGGATCACCACCATGTTGCTTCTCAAAGTGTGGACTAGACTGTGAACTAGCAGCACATTCATCTCCTGGGAGCTTGTGAGACATGCAAAATCTCAGGCCCTGCCCTGGACCAACTGAACAAGAATCTGCATATTAAAAATTCCAAATTATTTCTATGCATAGTAAAATTTACATTAAAGAAGAGCAGCGCTAGAAAAAGTAAACTTCACAAATGTGAGACAACCAAAGACAAGGCAAACAACTGGGGAGAAAAAAATTTTAAAACTATAACTTCAGAGCAAACAACAAAGATGGAAAGTGAGACATAGTTGGAAGCCTACTAATGTGCTTTTTGCTCTCTTGTACTTGCATGGATAATGGTAGAAAAGTCACATCAGTGTCATCCAGATAGAAATGGAAGGATACAAGTGACTTACTTCCCCAGGGATCCCCTGGCAAAGCCTAAGAAACTGGGAGGCACTTGGGCAATCAGTAAGCAGCAACTGCCGAAGGAAGCAGAGATGCAGAACTCTTTATCTTGATTGCCTCTCTGAGCAGAACCAAGTTCCGGAGGTAAATGGTAGGTTGGGGAAGATGAAGAGACTGCTAGAGGCAGAGGTACCGATTTGGGGTAAGAAAGTCTCCCAGGGGCCTGGTGGAGAAGTTGGCTAAGCAGAAGGAACTCCTGAGCTCGTTTCACCCTAGCATATTGGCACCTCTGTGCAACTAATGCAACGCGGAATTTTCCTCATGCTTGAAAAGACTTGAGAAGGCAGAGGACTCAAGATAGCTCAAAGCCTGGCTCCCGCATAGTGGCTCTGCAGCAAAGGATTGCCTGGAGAAAATTGTGACTAGGAGGGCCATAGCACTCACCAGACACAATAGTGCCAAGACAGTAAGAGACTTGGTCCTGGCTGTGATAAAAATGAGAGACAATGGGCTAAAAAGTACACTCACACTTCAGGAGCAGATGCCAGCAGGTAAGAAATAAGCTGACTTATAAGCACACCATCAAAGTCCACAAGACACCCAGAAGAGTATTAGGAAACCCTTCAGGGCACGCACGCACTTTCTCTCTCAAACACACACAGGAAACCATCAGTTCTGTGTTACTGGATCATGAAATGTGAGGCAGGAAAATGAGTAAAATGTTTAGAATAAATGAGGCTTTTGATTTATCGGGTGTTAAGATAAATGAGATGACAAGGATGGAGGGTGTCAACTAACACAGATGAAGCATGGAGAAAGTAGTTAACCCAAGGATGAGAAATGATGCTTTCAGCTTTTATGCTGTGTTAGGGTAAGTTAGAAATAGACCTGTCTTCCACCCCTACCCCAAGGGACTGATAGGAAAACTGCAGCCAACCCAGTGTGCACAGGGTCACACAGACAATTCACTGCTTAACATAGGCTCACAATGAGGAATTACAAGAGGATACTGCCGTTGAGAGGTCCAGACACCCAACCGAACACAACCACCTGAAAGGATACACTCTTCAAACTAGATAAGAGGCATAGTAAGACGAAAGTAACTAGAAAATAAGGGGAAAGAATGGTAAATGAATGTTAAAAGATGGATTAGAAATCGCTTCCAGATATAAAAATGTCACCATTAATATTGAAAGGTCAATATGTTAAAAGCAGATTAAGTTATTAGCAAAGAGACAAATGAACCTAGAAGATATATAAGAAATAGCACACAAGATAAAGAAGTTTAAAAAGAAATAAAACAGAGGTTAAATAGAAGGTAAAATAAGAAGCCCAACCTACATACGAAAGTATTCCATAAGGAGAGGAGAAAGAACAGACTCAAGATGTCACCTCTTTAAATAAATACAAACAGGTATGGGTTACATGATTGTCTCCCTATATTTCTCAACACATCTAGTTCCATAAAAAAAGTCTACATGTTAAAGTCTATTCTGTGTCTATAAAAAAAAACATATAATTTATAGTAAAACATTTTTTCAAGTGACTAAAAAGTTTTTTAAAAAAAGAAAAACAGCCTAAAAACAGCATTTTTTTCTAATTCTTAATATTGAACTTACCTGCAACTTTATTGACAAGTTCCATACCTCTTAAATACCATGAAGAACAACATTAGTAAACCATAAGAAAAGGCTGTCATATAAAAGGTATGTGTCCAAGAAAGAAAAAATATAATATGGATTAGACAAGTAAATAACTAGAAAAAGCTCTTGGACAGTACCTTAGAAAGATGAGGCAACAGAAAGAGGCCCGGACAACTCAAGGCTAGGTCTTAAGGGACTGCTTTTAAATTTTATTAAAAGGTACAAACACTATCATGGATTTAATGCCTCAGTGTTTCTAAGTCAAGGTTGGTACCGCTTTTCAAGAGACACTTCTCTTAAAAGTATAATCATGGTAACTAGAGTTTTGTTAGGCATCTCCTGAGCCAACAATATGGAAAGCTTCAGTAAGATTTTAAATTTTGTGAGATTTTAAAATCTTGTGCCTGAGAAAAGGCACATTCTTTTTAAGTAACTCAAATAATGTTTCATATTTAAAAAACGAATAGCTTTTATTTGCAAGAAAGTGCAAATGAAAAGTTCAGAAGAAATCACTGAATTTATTCCAACAATGAGTAATAAAATATAGAGAAAATTACTTTCAAATGATTTGTATAGTTTTCTGATTGCTTAAAATTCACTCTGTATATAATTCTTAATATAGTACAGATATTTACATGGTCTAGTCCTAATAAGGAGCCTGTTACCAGAAATTCAAATTCCACAAGTAATCTAGGGTGGGAACAGACACTAGTAATTAAAATTGATTTTGTACTTCTTGAAGTCTATGCTATACACACACCCTTGCTAAGAAAAGCCAACAAAGGGATTAACGTCTATGACAAAAAATGGATCAAACTGCAGGGAGGGCTGATCTCAAAGTCTCTAAAATGTTTATAATAACAGCTTATATTTATTAAGTACTTATGTGCCACATTCTAGTCTCAGTACGTCAGTACATTAGCTTACTCTGTCCCTGGCCCTGTGAGGTAGATACATTTATTATCCAACACTTACAGAAAAGAAAACTGAAGCTTAAATAATTTGGATAACCTGTCCAAGGTCCTAAGAAAAAACATTTTACCACTAGAGTTATAGGTCAACTGCTTTATCCCCTATCGGGAGAGTCTCCCTACAGAACTGAATAAACCTTGGAGGATAAATTTCCTTATGCAGAAAGAATAGAAGAAAACTAAATTCACCATTCACTAACAGCAGGGTCTCTTCTAAATTGTATTTCTATACAATATAGAGTTTAAAGTCAATTAGAATTAAAGAAGCAGCTCAGAAATACATGAAGGAAACTGACAGATTTAGAACCACAATAATTCCTGAGAGTCTTTCTATGTCCACCTCTACCCCTGCCCCACAGGACCAACACTGAGGTACCCAATACTGAATCTCATCTCTCTTAGCGTCTATTATCATTTTATTACCTCCCCATTTGCCATTATGATGAATCATTTTCATGCATCTGGTTTACTTCCCTAAGTAGACTGCACATTCTCTTAATGATCTGGTAAGCCTAAGGCATAGCTGGACCTCCCCAAAGCACAGAACACACTTTACAAATGCAGCCAAGGATTTCCACCACATAAAGGCTAGCAAGACATAAAACACACTGGGGATGAGCTCCTGAAAGACAAGGTTACCAATAATCACACCATCCTGTGTGATATACACAGCTGTGAGAACATAGCACACGCCACATAGAATTGGGCATTTTAAGAAAGTGTTCAAATGTGAAGCAGCAATGAAATAATACTGAAGAAAACAAAGTACTCAAATGGCACATATGAAAATCCTACTTTCAATTAGCTGAATCACAATTGTTTTCTGATCATGCAATAATTTGTCATGCTGATTAACTTAATTTTTGAATGAATGTTAGGAATAATATAGGCTTTAGTTACTCTAACAACCAAGATTTTGTTTTAAAAGTGCATATATTGTGGCAAAATTCACTTAATTACTCAAAGTACAAAAAAAATCAATTCTCTACTTCTGAAGGACAAAATTAGTGTTCACTATGGTATTCATTCATTCAACCAACATTTATTTATGAAATTGATACTATGTGCCATTCCATCAGATGATAAACAAGTTCTACAGGATTCATGTTCTAAGGGAGCTGATGCCATAGAGACAAATGATTAGAACAAGTAAATGCACAGAATGATTTTAGTATGGTGTAAGCAGGAAGGGCGAGGAAGAGTAATTTTGGCTGGATGATCAAGAAAAACTTCACTGAAGAGGAGACAAACAAAAGCCTTTCTCTTTTACATTATGACTTGAGTAAAATACCAGGGGTTCAATATTAAATGCCAGAAACTGGTGATTTTAGGGTTACCATAGTTACATAAAGTATGAAGGATTAGAGAATATAAAATTATAATCATTATGCTTTCCCTAAAGTATAATTCATGTGATATCAATAAAGATACCTGGGAGAGGGGGCACTGCTATAACAAACATTTAAAAATGTTGAAATGGCTTTGGATTTGGGAAATAGGTAAAGGCTGAAAGAATATTAAGGAACATGATAGAAAAGGCCTTGGCTGTTTCCATAACTGTTAGGAGAGACCTGATATTAATGCCTCTCCTTGCGAGGACTCAGAAAGAAGTGAGAAGCATGATGGAGGAAATTTATTTCATCCTAGAAAATACCTAAATTACAATGAAAGACTGTGGAAAAGAAACACAGGCTTTAAATGTGCTGCTGGTGAGAAAGGAAGGACATCTTACTAGAAACCAGAAGTAAGGGAACACTTGTTATTCAGACGCAGAAAGCTTAGATAAATTGTGTCCTGCTATTATGTGAAATCAAACCTTATGACCCATGAACCCAGATACTGAATGAAGACGTTTCCAAGTTAGGTATTAAAGATGTGGTTTTTCCTTGCTGGTTATATTAAAATGGGAAAAAAATTATGACACTACAAAATGAAATGCTGTAAGACCACCAAACTGCTATGAGTAAGTACTAGGCTGACAGACTACCAGCTGAGTACACATCCTACTCTTCTTTAGAAAGACAAGCACCCAAGGGCAGAGTCCAGGGTGGCAAAGGCGCAGTCGAGTCACAGAGGTCTATTCCCAGCTCTTGAAACCTAACGTAGTTTTGGCTGTACTTGAGATAGATAATTCTTTTTTCCTTTCCATTTTCTCCCTTTTGAAATGACAATGTCTGTAATTGATAACCTGTGACTGTCCCACCATTATAATCTGGGATAAGATAACTTGTTTTATAGTTTCACCAGTTCACAGATTAAAAGGATTTATCCTAGTACTGATTAGACCCCAAATTGCACCCATCCGGAGCTTTGGAATTTGAGTAGGTTCTATAATGAGTTAAAGCTTTTGCAGATGTTGGAAGGTGGTGAATGCATTTTTCATGAAAAATGGACTTGAATCTTTAGGATCCAGATGGTGAACTATGGTAGGCACTATAATAGACCCCAGAGAGACATATCCCCCAATCCCTGAAACCTGTGAATATGTTACCTTACATGGTAAAAAGAATACTACAGGTATAAATTGATTAAGAATTTCGATGTGGGGCTGTTATCCTGCAAGGGTTCTCATAAATGAAAGCAGAAGGCAGGAGAGGGAAGCCAAAGAAGGAAAACCACCAACCACAGTTGCCTCTGAAGATGGGGAAAGGCATCATGAGCCAATGAAAGCAGGCAGCCCCTTGACAGAGCCTGGGGAAGGGAAAGGGAGTCTCCTAGAAAGTGCAGAAGAAAAGCCCTGATTTTTAGCCCTGTGCATACCCTCTGTGGATTTCTAACCTCTAACTATATAATAATATTTTTTTCAGAAGTTGCTAAGCATATAGTAATAAATATTCATCTTAAAATTAGTTTGCTATTTATCTTAGGGTTTTTAATTATCATTTAATAAATTATACCAGAAAACAGCCTAAGATTAGGTACTGTTAACTTTAGTTCACAGGCTCAAATGCCATCTGGGATCTGAACTTCACCAATGTCATACTCTGGGTAGTCACACACTGAGTAAAATGCAAGCCAGGACATGTGATTAAGAAATACGTGACCTAGAAATGCAGCCAATACACTCAAGTCCCCTTACATGAATTTGCTCTATCTTAAGTTTTCCAGGGCAATGAGAAGTGTGTAACAAAATAAGAATTGTGGCTGGATAGTTCATTTTGGTTTAAAAAATTATAGCAATTTTTTTCATGTTTAAATAACATCTACTAAATCCTGTAAGCAATTATATTTCCTACTATTTTCCACTAAATCCTAAAAGGTAGGCATTATGTTTGCTATCCTTGATAAATTCTTTATAAAAGAGGCCAAAATAAATGCTAGAAAATGAGATGTACCTTCACCCCCCCAAAAAAAAATTAAGGAAAAACATCACAGCTTCAACAGACATAGAAGATTCTCCATCAATAGAGATTTTGTCTAATTTTTTGTCAAAGAATATAATGACTATGAAAAACTATTACATATGGAAAATAAAATACTAAACCAAATTGCTTGCTTTTATTTTTATTTTGTTTCTATTTGCTTTTAAATGCCATGCGTTAACTTTGGTCATCATACATGTTCTTCTATTCCCTTTTTCTTTCTTTCTTTACTTTTCTTTTTTTTAAACACTGTTTGAGTAGTTATTTATTCTGATAAATACTGAAAATGGCAGAGTATGTGGTTTATATTCCAGAAAGCAGAAAGATAATTTTACATCATTTAGAGCACATTTTACACATGACAAAGTAGAAGTGTTGCTAAGAACACAAAGATGAAGATTCTACTGCTAAAATGCTCACAGTAATAGTGAAACAAGCAGGGCCTAAGTCTCAACCGCTAGGAACCAAGACCAAAATAGCTTTAACATATGTTAACTGCTCCTGCTTGGAGGAGAGCACCCTGAGGAAAACAGTGTAAGACTCAGGAAAGCCAGGTCTAAAAGAAAGTTTTTGATCAAGCTAGTATTATGATACCAGAAGAACAGGCTAAAAGGAAAGACTAGAAGCAGGAGAGCCTACTGGAATTAGGCTGTCAGAAGGAGAGAACCTGAACTATGAATTTGAGAATGAAAAACAGAAGATGCAGAAAAATCTCGAATCTCAGCACATAATTTTATACCACCTGTGGCTTCTATCAAAAGTATCTACTAATTCAAGGTAAACCAGGCAGAGAGAAGCACACAACCCATGTTTAAATACCAGATCCATTTGTTCAAGGAAATAGGTTTGCGCTACTTAAGATCCTCAGCCAATTGGAAGGAAAAAGCTAAAGCAATGAAATAAGTCCTGCAATGCCATAATTTCTCAACTAGGGAAGTCACAGGGCAAGTTCAAAGAGAGTGAAAAGATTAATGACATAGCATCCCAAATAGCTGGTTTGTGGTAGCAATGGAAAAATATGCAGGAAACAGAAGAGGTGTAACTTCTCATTTATTTTTGCCCAACCCTGGGATATTAAACTAAGCTCGAGAAGATGATGAAGGTATAGATTTTTGTTTGCTGGTCTGGTTGTGGAGATATATAGAGTCAAGAAAAGGACTAGTATAATGAAGTACAAACATTTGAAGTGATATTGTGATTTAGGAATAAGCTAATTCATGAAAATTGTAATTTTATAAAATCAGTAGTACACCATAGTCTTACTGAAAAGCATTTGAAGATTAATGATATTGACCTTAAAAAGATGATAAGTTACATCCTCAAAGATACAACAATAAAAATATTTTCCTTTGTTAACAAGTACCCACATATAATGGAAAGAAACTTTTCTTTTTATTTCTTTCATTAATTTTTCTCTATTTAGGATTATATTATAACACTGTGAAACCTGAAAATTAGACCTGAAAGCCTTAAATCACCCAAACCATGACCTAATTTCCTTTAGGTCAATGATTAGATGAGGTCCTCTCTTTTTCAAGCCCTAATTTACTGTGCTTAATTAGGATAGTGAAATGCCTCTGATATAAATTATATATATTAGACATCCCAACACCAAATCTTTACTAATAATGTGCAAATCTTATTCTTTAATCTTTCAGACCCAATATATAAAGACCATTTATTCTCTAGCAAAAAATACAACATAATGAACTATTAATATACCATGTTAAAGGTACTCTAAAGATATTGTACTTTAAATAAAATTTGAAAAATCTTTAATGAGGAAAAACAAAATAATTAATGAGGAAGAACTACTGATGTAAATGTAAGTGACATTGTTATAGATTACCTAGAATCCATTTTAAATTTCTAGTTGATTCAATTGCTATGTTTTAAATGGAATGATTCCATTGAGCTGCTTACACATAGCCTTTAAACATCCAAAAATGAACCAAAGGTCGCAATTCACTCCTAAAGTCAAATTAGGGGGGAAAAATGTTTTCAAGCCTTCCAAGAATTAAGATTTATGAAATAAGTAAGCCAGCATTCTGTTTATAGGGTGTTGGAAGTCTGGGCAAAGGGTAGAGTGGAGTGGGGTAAGACAGATGAGAGTGTTAGACCAACAAGAAAGGGAAGTAACTGGATTCCTATACAAAGAAGAGATGTAGGGAAATGCAAAAGCCCAAGCTAGATTAGACAACTGAAGGAAATCAGTTACCTAATTAAAAAAAATATTTTTGGAATCTTTCTAATGTCACTGGTAAGAAGAAATAAAAATTCCATAATTTCTTCTGAAAATCAGGACTCTCCTTCAACTTCCTCATAAATCACCATAGATGACTGTACCAATTCAGCTTTAGGGTCTACACTGTATTAAACTATATATGTTAATCTAGAACAGTAGTTCTCAATGAAGGTTACATTTTTCCCCAGGAGACATATGACAACATTTTTAAGGGTCACAGTTTGGTATGGGGGGCAGCTGTTGGCATCTAATGGATGGTGGCTAAAGATGCTGTTAAACATCCTTACAGTGCACAAGATAACCTGACCACAAAGAATTATCAAGTTCAAAATGCCAACAGTACTAGGTTAAGAAACACTGATCTCTCCTGAATACAGTTCAAGCAACAACCTACTTCTTGGACCTTTATCCTAGCCCATGTCTAACAGTCAATTAAAGGACTAAACCACCACCACCCAAAGACCCATTTTTCATTTGGTTTAAACCTGGTGGATGGTTGGTTCCAACTAAAAGTCACACCGAAATAAATAGAGGTAATGTATCAGAGCAGAAAAGCAGAAAAAAACTTTTAAATCTTTTCATTTCATTTCTGTCTAGAACGATTCACTTTACAAGAGGAGCATTTACATGGTTCCATTATCAAGCTGTGTGTCTTCTATAGCCAATACTCTGAAAATTCACTGGCGTCTCAAAATACAATATACCTTATTAATTAAAAACTTAGGTTAACAGTATTTACAAAGAAAGATTTATGCTGGAGGCTGCGGAGGGTGAAAAAGACACCAGGTCTTTAAAATGCAAAGTTATTTCACAGTTTGCTTGCAAAATGACTCAGATCATTATTACTTTTAGTCATGCCAAGTTTGCTTCTAAGCCTACTAGTAATGGAGAAAGAAAAAAAAAAGCCCACCATTTTTTCCTGCAGTCATTAAACCAATAAAACTGGAGCTTACTGAAAACGGATTTAGGCAATATTTCTTTTATTATAACTTATATAAAAAAATACAAGCTGAAAGTGCAAATGAAGATTTCAAGAAATCTTTCATCTATCTAATACTTAGAGTGTGGGAAGAAACCAAACAAAAGGAACCCCTAACTCAGAGATTTAAAGATCTTAAACTGTGAATATTATCACAATGTTTCCCTCAGTCAAGTGTCCCTGGGTTACTCTTATTATTCTCTTCCCCTTCAAACAATTGGAAAAAGATCTCCACGTCGCACTTCAGCAAGAGAACAGGGCTAAGAACAAATCAAAGCCTGGCGTGCACCTGGCAAACCTCATTCATCAGAAACCATGGCAGTAGAGAAAATCCTGTTGTTCTGGTGACCCCTCTGCACCTTTCACAGTGGTTCCACCACTGAAGTATCTTCCTTACCTACTACTGGAGCAAACGCAACCCAACTTTGGTGGTTTCCCTACCCCCACAGTGATAAAAATCAAATATCCAGCATAGCTTATTTCCTTACGCAGGGTAAACATAATCGGTGCTTTTTAACACTCACTGAGTCTCCATGGGAAGTTGACAGTAAAGACACATTTCAACCCTACAGAGGCCCCAGGAAAGGTGCACTGACTTCACCAAAAGCGGCACTCCTGGTGTGAGAAAAACCCCCAAAGAGAAACCACCCTCTGGGTGAAAGGTTTTCCGGGAAAGGGGGGGGGGTGTCTTTTATTTTCTTGACATGAATACCCCTTCACATTTGTAAGGCTCAGCTAAACTTCAAAGAAAAGGGTTTACAAGGGATCTGCCGCCTCAAAATGCAGCTTGGCTTCCAGTGGAGTCATTAAAGCACAGAGCGCAGTGCAATGCCTGCCCTACCGCGGGGAGATCTCAGCGCCTGGCAGGAGGGCGGTTGGGGACCTAGGAGGGGACCCGCCTCGGTTCCGCACCGCAAGGGCCACACTCGCACTCCGAACCAACCTCGGGCGCTGCCAGACGCGCCCTCGCCTGCTGTCACGCGTTCCCTCCGGTTTCCCGACGCCAAGGGGCCCACAGCGGCCCCCGCCGCGCCCAGCCCACTCGCTCATTCGCCCGCCCCGGCACCTAGCCCTTCGGCCAGCCTCACCGAGCAGCAGCAGCTTGACCTCGCGCGCCGCCTTCTCGCCATCCTCGCGGAGGTTCCGGTCGATCATCTTACTCCGCTCCACCGCCGCCTTGTCCTCGGCGCTCAGCGTACAGCCCATGGTGCCTAGAGCGAGAGCCTGCCGCCGCTCCCTCCGCGCCCGGTTGCTGCCTCGGAACACAGGTGAAAGCTCTCTGTCGAATACCTCCCAACGCCGGCCACACCACCCCCACTACGTCCTAAACGGAGTCCAGAGAAACGCTTTCCGCAAACGAGCAAACAGCCCTGGGCGACTAGTTCCCCGGCCCGGCTCCGCTTTTGGCGCCGCTCAGCGCCGTGAGACCCAGGTTTGAAGGCTCTGGCTTCAGAGGCTACCGCCCTCCAGCCGGTGGCCGAGCCGCAGCCTCGCAAAACTCAGGCGAGCTCCGCGTCCGCGCGCCGCCGCGGCCCCGCCCCTGCCCGCCTCTCCTGCCACCCCGCGACCACTCCCAGAGCGCGCTCCCGCGCACGTGCCCTCGGACAGCGCCCCCTCCGAAGGGCCGCGCGCCCGCGTGGCCGCCGACCACGGGGCCGCGCACCCCGCGAGGGCCCCGCGCCCCCGCGCGCCCCCTGGAAGTGCCAGAGAGCGAGTAATTGCCCGAGGGGCTGTGGCCTCAGGCCCTATACGCTCCCTAACCCTGCGCCCGCGGCGGGAATGGGGTAATTTCTCCGGGTTTACTGATACCAAGGAATGTGTGCGTACCTGTCCCTCTACCGATGGGGATGGGAGAGATGCCAAAGTTGGAAGCCCAGAAAAGCCTGTCTAGGGCGTTTGAGCAAGCCCAGCGCCCGCAAACAAACAAGGGTTTTAAAATGTAAAACGGTGTCGGCCGGCGTTCGGGGCGGTGGGAAAGACAGGGAGCTGCAAATGGAGCCGCGGTGGGACCAGAGGTGGGGACAGTGGGAAATAGAAGTCAGGAGATGTGGTGGTAGTGGGCACCAAGGTCAACTTCCTTCCATTTTTCTTTCTTTCCCTTTTTCCTTCCTTTGTCGCCTTCCTTTTCATAAACAGATTATAATTTTAAGGATTTCTTCATAACCTTAGAAAATGTGAGACCAAAAATCAAAGAGTATATTTAAAAATGACAAGAGCAATAAAACACACCCACACAAACAAGTCTGCTCCACAGCGGTAGCAGATCTCCTCTAGGGCACATGTAAGCTCCCATGCCAAGTTTTGAACCAGTATTTATGACCATGTTCCTAACTCCTGTGCCAATGGGCATGCCATTCTTTTTTGGAAGCAATGGCTTCCTTGCACAGAAAATGAGGAGTTGTGCGATATTGTTTCCTCCTTCCAACTCCGGCAGGCAGGGATGATGCATTCATCCACCCAACACCAAATGGATGAGGATAGATTTAAGGTCTCATTTCTCAATGCCTGTTGTTCTAGGTTTTTCCTTACAAACACCGCAGGAAAAAAACGTTGACTGATGGAAAGATGAAACTAGTGTCAAAGAAAGATGTTTTCCTTGATGTATTATTTTTTTTATTGCTTTTAGGTTTCCATTCAGAAGTCTTATTTTCTAAAAATCATTTGAGAAAACCGGGCTTGAGTTTTTTCTAAGAAATTGAGATTGAATTGATGGCACGGGTAGAGGGCAGAATAACTTTAGGTTGGGTCATTCAGACCAGGCCTGTAAGCTAGTTCTGCTCTACACCCCACTGGCCATGCTTGTGCTCCAAACCATCAGAGCGAGTTGAATTGTCAATTCCTTCTATATGGGACCTGCCCTTTCCTGTTTTCCCCGAAGTCAGACCTGCGAAATGATTTCAAAACCTGCCTAAATTTTCCTATGGCCTTTTGTAATATAACAACAAAAAGGAGCAATCTTCAATGGTACCTAATCACCTTCTACCCTCATTATAATTCCTGGCACATTACATGTCCATCAGGAACTCTGAAATTAAATTTAATGAAATCAACTTTCAACACAGTATTTTCGTATTAGTCATTTGGGCTGATCTGTTACTGTCTTTCCTATAAGCTTCAGGCCAGATGGAGTGTAGGATCAACAGTTTTAGCCAAAGAGGAATCAATTATGACTGAGTACTGGTAGAAACCACTACAGAACTTGTGTTTTGGAGAAATTAAGTTGTAATGAAATTATACACATTATCTCTATCAATTTGAAAAGCTTGTCAAGTAGTTGAGTAGCTTATATGTAGTACATAGACAATTAAGAACTGCAAATTAATCTTATGTGAAACAAAACTTCTAAGAGGATACAAAGTAATAAAATAATCAGTATGGAAGGAAATTCCAGGAGAAAAAAGTTTGAAAAAAAAATACTGAAGGAAGTAATAACAGGATATTAGAGGTGAGTTTGAAGGAGAATATATTAGTCAATACCATCTGCCAAAACAAAGTACCATAGACTGGATGGGAATAATGTCTTGTGTTTCTGGAGGTCAGTAAGCCAAAGATTAAGGTGTCAACTGATTGAGATCTCTTGTGAAACCCCTCTTCCTGGCTTGCAGATGACTGCCTTCTTTCTGTGTCCTCACATGGTGGAAAGGAAGAAGTTGGGGAGGTATGAGAGAGAGGGAAAGAAGGGAAAGGGAGAGAAAAGCCATGTTTGCTCTCTATTCCTTTACTTATAGGGTCACTAATCTTGTCATAGATACTCCATTATCAGGACCACTAAACTAAATCAACTATCCAAGGTTCTCCCTCCAACTACTATCACATTGGGGTTTAGGACTTCAACATATGAATCTGGGGGAGACATACACATTCAGTCCAGAATAGTGAATTTTTGTTTCAGAGGAATGACAAAGTACACAAAAATAGTGATTATTTAACAATTTAAAGGTAGTTTGGCTATGATGAATGATAAGATATATGGGGCAATATTGAAAGAGAGCTTTACATCTTAAGGTGAAGAGTTGGACTTGACACAGTGAATACTAAGTGTCCCATACATTCTCCTGAGTTGGGTAATAGATGTTTAATAAAAAATAAAAACCCTCTTACCATATGTGTAAAACAAATGAGTTACCAACAAGTGCATGGTATTAGTAATCCAAACATGGGGTGGTAAGAGAGTCATTCAGACTAATAACTTACATAGTTATGAGGTTGTGAAATATGATTCAACAACCTTTTCAAGGAGGTGGAGCAGACATTAATAACTCATCTATTTTATAGAGAGTGAAAGAGAGAAATTTAAATTGAAGAGGTTAAAGCATTCTACTTCAGAATAGTGTTTTCCCTTCTGAACATCATAACCTCTTTATTGAGACATAAATCACATACCATAGAACTTACCTATTTAAAGCATACAGTTCAATGGCTTTAGTATATTCACAGTTGTGGAGCCACTACCAAATTGTAGAACATTTTCATCACCCCCAAAGGAATCCCTGCATCCATCCCTATCATTCCCCATCCTTCCATTCTGCTAGTCCTAGACACTACCAATTTAAATTCTGCCTCTGTATTTGCATATTCTAGACATTTTATATAAAAGGGATAATATGGATGTAGTCTTTTGTAATTGACTTTTTTCACTCAACATAAAATGTTTAAGGTTTATTCATGTTGAGCAGGTCTCATTACTTCATTTCTTTTTATTGCTGAATAATACTGAGCATCATATGTTAAGAGAGTTAGACATATGTTAAGAGACAAATTGGAACACATTCAGCTGAAAGCATCAGGCTTTAAGTAATTCAAACTGTGTCATAAGGAATAATTGGAGAAACTGGGGATATTTATTGAAGGAACAAGAAGATACAAGTGACTTGACAGTTATTTCCAAATGACTGAAAAGATGTCACAAGTCAGAGGAAAGACACACTTTCTGTCCTGCTTCAAGGTCATACATAGACTTAAGAAGTACTAAAGGAAAGTTATGACAAGCAAAATTTTATCTTGATGTGAGGAAAAATGTTACACAATTTCTAGGCAGTGATACCAACCAATAGACTAGTGTATGTGCACATGTGAAATAGGCAATCTCAAAAACATTTGACTAAGATGTAAAACTCTCATATTGGACACAATCTAGAGCTGGGTGAACTCTTAGGATGACTCCCAACTATGAGATTCTGTATTATTCAGACATCAAAAGAGACTGGTGTCAGAGGCTGAGATTGTACTACTTGTAAACTCCTCTGGCCTCAAGTGTTTTCCCTACTCATACTATCCTCAGATAAACACGCAGAAGTGGGAAAGGATAGTTTGAGATATCTTGGTTTGATCTTTTGATGGATTAGCATGAGAATAAAGAGGAACACTGGAAAGAGGATATGACCTGGTAGGTGGAGGGGAAGCAAGATCAGAAGGGCATTGCATATCTTTGGCTAGTTAAACTGCTAACCAATGTGGCATGTTCACACCTCTTCATTACTGCATTGACGTTTTTTTGCTTTCTAAAGGAGAAAAATGTTTTGGCACAAGCTAGGCATATTTAGAAAGATAGAGGGAGCATCATGGCATCTATAACCTTCTGTAGAATGATATAAGGCCCCAAACTCAAAGCATTTTCATTAGAGAGATTGTGAGATTCTAGGTAAAGCTTGAAAAGCCAAAAACCATGGAGCAACTTTGCAAAACAAACAGCATTCTTTGAGTACTCAGGTTAATATATCACATTGGCAGAGAAATCATGTGTAGCCATTGACCCTGCATGTAACATATAACCACTCAGGCATCCAAGCATTGATGAACTGAAGGAAAACATCTAAAGACAACACGCTGAGTATGGACATTTGCATTCTGCTGATGGATCCTACACCATCAGCAATACTCAAGTCTCCCTCAAGTAGCTTCATAGACAGTGGCTACCACAAAAAAAAAAGAACTGTAAAAGAGGGGGAAATGGAAAATACTAGGCAGTGACACCAACCAATAGACTAGTTCATGAGCACTTGTAAACATGATACCACATTGGAGGACTCAGAAATATCTAGGGAATAGGCTGGAGAGATTTAATTTTCTACTGAAGCAGATAAGTCTTGAAGTCACTGTTGATGGGGCCAGGAGGCAGAGAGGGCAACATGGCCTCATAAGTAAAGGTGGGAGAAGTTTAAAAAAAAAAGAAATATGTGGTTTCCAATGCATCAAGAGAAGATCACTACGAACAAACAAAAAGAAAAGGAAATGGTGGTTGTGGTATAGGGAAGAAACTCTAGACCAGAAATCAGGCACGCTTATAGCAATTCAGAATTCTGTCTTTAACTCTGTATCTGTCTTTTGAAGTCCTTTAATCTCTAATTGCTATATTCCTATCTATAAACATGAATGTATTGAATTAGATCATCAAAACAAAGTTCCAATAATTCTGAATTTGTATGAGGTTGTCATATCAACCAGACAAGATGGTTGGCAAATATACTGAAACATTTGTATGAATAGAAGCCTTCCCATATAAGATTCAGTAGTAAGTAAATAATGAAAATTCAGAAGGTTGATAAGGGTACTAAATTTTAACCACAGAATGTGTTAGACTCATGGGGTTGTAGGTCTGGAGGTGGTTTTGGGGGTTGTTCTATTTCTGTCATGACTACTCTTCTCTAGTGTCATGCAGGTGGAGAAAATATTATTATGGTACAAAGGAAAGAATATAGTTATGCCACTTTCTTCCTCCACCTCTGACCTGTTCATCTCACTCCTGTTACCTCATCACTATTATTTCTTTAATCCCAAGAGACCTTCCATCTAGTGATCATAGGTCATTTCCCTGAGCTTTATGCCTTCTCATGTGCTAGTTTTTCTCCTTATTCAGCTTATCTTCCATTTTTTCATCAGGATAATCATTCCCTTATATATACCTTCAAAACATCTCTGCCACTGTAGTCACTAGGAAATACCTAAAATCTGCTTGAATCTACTCTTTGCTTATCTGTGTCTGTACCTATACAGCTAAGTTTCACTGGAGGAAAACACAGTAATCAACAACTCCACCCTTTGATTTGTTCAGGTTAAAAACTTCAAGTCATCTTTGATTGTGTCCTTTTCTTCAAAGCATATACATTCAAGCTGTCAAAAACTCCTGTCAACACCATCTTAAAATATATCCAGAATTTTATCCATCTAGACTAATATACCTGAGTTCAAGACATTTATGGAATACTGTAATAGCCTGATTTCAGGTCCCTCAGTTTCCACCTTTATCCCTTATTATGTTCCACATAGTAACCAGAGTCATCCTTTCAAAATATCAGAGTTATTCATTTATTTACATGTTGGAAAAAATCCCAAAGTTCTTATGATGTCATAAAAGGATTGACCTGATTCAACATGCCCACCCCTTTTACCCATATTATATACTATCACCCTCCCTCTTATTCTCTATGGTCAGCCTCTTTGACCCTAGACTATTCCTTGAACTTGCCTTTGCACTTAAGTTCCACGTACCTAGAACACTACTCAGCCAGATACTTGCTTGACTCACTCCCTTATTTCATTCAGATCTCTGTTCAAATGTCACCTTATCAGAGAGGTATAGTCTCTCCACCCACTCATCCTTCTTTATTCCTTTACTATGCACTATGATTTTTTATAACTCTCATCATAAAGCATATTATTTTTGTGATTACTTATTGCCTATCTTTTCTAATTGAGTATAAATTCAAAAGGTCAGAGGATTTGCTCCCATTGTGTACTATTTTGTGTCCAGTGCCTAAAACAGTAAAATTTATAGTACATGAACAAAGAGGAGGAACAGGATTTAGAGTATAAATTAGTTTTCTAAATTTATTAATACACTTACTCAACAATATTAGTTGAAGACCTATTATGATCCAGGAAGTGTTCTTAACACTGAGAATAAGGGAGTGAATAAGATTAAATTGAGATGGAGATGATAGCAGTGTACAAGGAAGATACTGAATAAACATGTAAGTAGATTCATTAAATGGGATAAAATAAAAATTGTTCTACATGCTATGAAGATAATAAAACTCACAAGAAAGTATAACAGTTTAGTGTTTTGAGAAGTGGATGTTAAAGCAGATTTTGATGAGATTCTTATTTACTGGGGGATATGGTCACGAAACACAAAGGAGAAAGTGCACAGGAGTAGGGAATACAGCCTTGAAACCAGGGATACAGCTTTGAAACCAGGGCAAGAGAGAAGGAAACACATTTTGTGTAGTAAGAGCCTCTGACCCCGGTGCCACTCTGAGAAGGTCTTAGCAAGGCCTATAGGGATGTCTGCACAGCCTATCTTGAATGAATATTGCTCATGAAGGGCAGTATTATTCACTGGGCAGAAATGGATAAAATGGGCAAGGTCTAGTGTCCCTGGCTTGCAGGCTTGGGTTGGAGGCAGCCTCCCTGGAGTGAGGCCTCTGGCCTAGCTGTGAACTCTGTGGTGGGTCTAAAGATGGGCATTTGGAGCCTGTAGGCCACCTATACTATCCTAAGTAGTGAACTGAATATGCACCTAAGTGGCCACAGTAAGGAGTCATTCTGAGGGAAGAGTTAGGCAACTTCACCTGAATGTTCATGGAGGTTGTTCTAAGGAGATGACATGTTTGAGCTGAAACTAGATAACAAGAAGGAAACAGATTTTGCGTGAAAAAGATTTCAACCTCTCTCACAGACAGAGTGCAAGGGCAAAGTCCCTAGGGTAGGACTGAAGTTAGCCTGATTAGTTCCTAGTTCCTCAAGGAACCCAGAATTTAGTAATTGAATATGCAGTAGGAGACGGATAGCTGAGGGCTGCCTGGTCAGCAGGGACTAGGTCCTTAGAGCTGTGTAGGCCATCTGGAGGTAATCAGACTTCATTGTAACATCATTTCACATTTATTTTAAATTGATATTTTTGTCAATTTCTTCTTCAAAACTGGAGGTACCAGCAATGTTGCACTGTATGAATAATATGATGCATAACTGTTCCTAGCACATCATGTGCTTATAATTATAGTACTGTTTTCTTTCTGCTTTGTGAGATCAGAGTAAGAGCAAAATAGAAGGAAAAAGGAGATTAAGGTAAAGAAATATCTGAGGGCTTTGAAGGGGGATTAGATCCAAAAGGGAAAAATTGCTTTGTACTAAATTCATGATACAATATACACTTGTAGCTTAAGTATGTATACATATATGTATATATTTCTGTGATTCTTATAGGCCATGTGTTTTCATGATTCTCAAACTTCCCACTTTTCTTTGTGATAATAAGGCTAAGCAGAAGGACATGTCTTCTCTTGCACCCAATATTTGTTTGACTTTACCAAAATTTCTTAAGAACCGTCCTAATAAAGAATGAAGCCAACCTGGAGCAAAGCTTGAAGCAAGCAAGGGCTAGCTTCTCAAGGAAAGAGTTACCTGGCTCTACTAAGGCCTGTTTACTACATTACTACATTGGATTAAAAAATAGCTATATTGACACCTCCCCCTCTGTTTATGCTTCCTGCTGGCTCAGCTGTTTTTCCACTCACTGTAGCTCTTTGTTTAAGCCTAAGCCAACATGTGTGTCTCTTGTTCAGCTCAGCAGGAACTGCAACAGAAGGGTTGATAGAGGACTGGGCCAAAGGGATTCAGAGAAGCACGAAGAGCTTTTCTATCCTAATTACTATTAGGAGGAATGTTATGCCAAATAATGGTATTAAGGAGTTTGGCAAACATTTGCCAACATCAGTACCTTATTAGATTACATATAAATTAGGAGCTAAAAGGGACAAGATATGTTTTAAGATTTTTTTTTAAATAAAAGCTCTTTGTAAGAGTTCAAGATCATTGAGTGGGAGAAAAATGGCATGTGAAGCTTTAAGGCATGGGATTATCCACATTTTCCATATACCATACCAGCCAGCAAAATGGAAAGTCAATCAGTCAAATGCTGAAGATTATATCCTAAATCTTCTGAAAAAAAAAGTGACAGGGACAAAATAGATCAAATGAAATAAAATCCATGGTCACCTCTCCTGACCTGGCACATTATCTCTGCACATATCCGTGGCACATATCCCTTTAATTTCCAGCTTACTGTTATCCTAACATCCAGGAAGATGCACTAATCAATTCAATAGACCAACACCCTAGACATGGAATGGGTCCCAGAACATTGTCTTGTAAAGAGGGGCTCTGCTTACATGTCTTGCTTCTGACCTCCAAGGGTTGGACAGACTCAGGTAGGGCCTCTATGGGGCTTTCTCTTCCATTTGATTCACCCTAATGGGAACACAGGCTCAAAGCCTGCCTGGTTACATGTTTGTTGTTGTTGTTCCCACAATTCACTAGGAGGTGCTGCTTAGTCCTCAAACTTCAGCCATGCTTTCACCCTCTTCCCTTCACTGAGGCTGGACTTTGGATATCTGGGGAAGCATGGTTATTAACAAGAGTGATGCTTTGATCCACAGAGTACTCCTGCCCATTTTCTAAACAGCTCCTGGGAACTCCTACATAAAGAAGAGGCTTTCTGTTGACAGGGCACTTTCCAAGCATTTCTTGACCCTACAAAGAAAAATCAAAATAATTATCTACGTTTTACCTTAATCTCTAATAATTCATACAACTAAGGTTGTCAATTGATCTACAGGAGGCTGAGCCACTAATAATTGCTTTTTCAACAATAACAAAAAGTTTATTATGAGAATATACCTAAAAAATAATAAAGTAGAACCAGAATGTTGAAAAAATGAAGAGTAAAGAAAGGCACAGCTCTCTCTTAGAAATTCAGCCTCCCCAAGACTGCTGAGGCTGCTTTTTAACATAAGGGAGCTGACTGAGGAAATGTTGGATAGCATAGGGGAGACACTGAAAGGGAGAAGGTAGTGACCTACTGTGATTTCTCTGTATTCAGTGTTCCTTTTGATGTTGGTTTTATTGTCCTTGTACACAGATAGAAATATTATGTGGTTAGTTTGTTTTAATTCATACATGAAATTCACCATTTTTAAAGTAAAGAATTCAGAAAATTTTAGTATGTTCATAATGTTGTGCAACCATTGACACTAATTCCAGAACATTTTCATCACCCCCAAATGAAATCTGCTACCTGTTAGTAGTCACTTCCAATTCCCTACTGTCCCAGCCCATAGCAACCACTAACTATTTTCTGTCTTGTGCATTTGACTATTCTGGACTTTTCATATAAATGGTATCATACAACATATGACTTTTTGTGTCTTCCTTCATACTGTTTCAAACTTCCTCAATGTTGTAGCATGCATGGGTAATTTATTCCTGAATATATTGCTGAATATTTTTCTATGTATGGATATGCTACCTCTTATTTATCCAAACATTAGTAAATTTGGTTTGTTTTTACCTTTTGGCTATTATGAATAGTGCTGATATGAAGATTTATGTACAAATATTGATTTTAATACCTGTTTTTATTTCTCTTAAGCATGCACCTAAGGAGGAGTTGCTGGGTCATATGCTAACTCTTTTTAGGTTTGAGAGCAACTGCCAAGGTGTTTTCCAAAATGGATATATCATTATATTCTCCCTATCAATATATGAGGTTGGTGTGGCTAGACTTGAATTCTTAGTCACCTCTGCTGCTAGAACCATAATCAGACTTTGTGTGTCATTGAAATTTCAAAAAGTACAGAAAAAAATAAAAAAGAAAGAAAGGAAGTAAATGCCGTGAAGTGCTTGGCCTTCCATTATTATTTGGTCTTTTCATAATTTTAACATTCACTTTAGTCAGATCATTATTACTCATAAGCAAAGGACTGGCACCTATCCTGCTACTGGTTACAGAGTAGGAATTTAGGAAATATATATTCAATGAAAGGAACAGAGAGTACAAGGTAATCTTACTATTTTAATTAAAAACACTGAAGGCATTCATTAAAGGAATGTCTTCCTGATTCTTTCCACTAAGGTATTCTACCACTGTTCTGTCACTGTCATACTATTTGAAGGAAGGAAGTTTAGTGCAATAATACGAACTTCCCTGGGAGGGAAGACATATACGCTTTATTTCAGTTCTGAGACTCATTTGCTATAAGACATTAGGTAAAGGGTTATCTTCAGTTTCCTCATCTGTTAAGTGGTAATGACATCTGTTGCAGTTACTTGACAAGTTGTTGGGCATATTACAGGAAATATGCATTCATAACTCAAATTCAGCTTCTGCCTCCCTGCCCTTGGCATTCTGAGTGGTTGAGTGATGTACGCTCTGCCTCCACCTTTGTTTTAAAACATATCCCCTCTGTTCTATGCTGATCTGGTCCAGACACACTGAATTTATACACACACACACCTTTCTGGTTCATGCAATGTTCACAGAGAAGACAAAGAACCAAAATTACCTGGAAGCAACTGAAACTCACACATTGGGTATTTTTTAACTTAAAGGTATTTTTTTCCGTGTGTGTGTGTGTGTGGAGGGGTGGGCATTGGGTTGGTTTACTGGGGCCGATACTGGAGATTTTTACCATGGAGATTTTTACAAATACTTTACTCCATCAGCATTGATGCACAACACTTTGCCTTACAGATTCCTCTTTCCTGCCTTTTTGTTCCCCAATCCTCTTAGGAGCAGAAGCCAATACCTTTAGTTTTCTGCAGCAGAGCACCCTAAGCTCTTTTGTTCTTGGAACTCAGCTGGTACCAATGCCCCCAAGCTATCACTTCTCTTTCAAATGGTTTGCCAAAGTATCTTTTTTCCCTGTCAACCAAAATAGTTTCATCCCTTAGAGAAATTCTGTTTCTATCTGTTAATATAATACATTCCCCCCCACACACTTCATTCACATGTGAACGTGCTTTGGAAATTTAAAGAGAATAGTAGATACCTAAGGGATTCCATATTCGATGGCCCCTTTGTAGTAGTAGATTGGGGGATGAGCTCTCTTTCCAACGCATTGGAACATAGCAGTACTCATTCAGCAGCCATTTGATTTGTTTCCTCCTTGATCATTCATAATCTGGCAAAGTTAGATGCCCTGTGATTTTGTAGTTGGAAATAAAAGAGAGATCATTATCTGTAGTTGACTGGATCTGTAAAATGTATGCTATGAATCTGCAGGCAGTGACATTTTCATTCAAGAATAAGCAGAAGAAATCCATCTTTAGATTTTTTTAAAAAATGCTTTAGACAAACAGAACAAATAAAAGAGAGGAGAGAGAGCAAAAGTAATTGGTTTTTGTTTTTTTCCTGGGACCTTGATGTGCTCCTAGATTTCCCTGGCAGGAAATGCTTTTGTGTGCTTATAATACAACCCTGTCTCCACCTTTTGTCCCACTCAAACTAGCTTTAGTTGATTTCTATTGCTTGTAATCACAAGAGACCTAATAATATAAAGAACAGATACAAAATGAGGGCTTGTTATTGTTATCAGTATTAAAATTGTTCTAGGCTTCCTGGAATACTCGGTCTCTCTTTTCCATGTGTTTTGAAATGTTTTGACTCATTTGATTCTCATGACAATCCTATGAAGTAGATGATAGCATGGGATTCATTGCCCCTGTATTATAGATGAGAAATTGACTTGCAGAGGAATTAATTGGCATGTTCTCGGTTATATAATTAGTACTGACAGAACCAGTAAAAGAGGACAGAGCTTCCGGGTGCTTTTGGAACACCATAGAGATAACGCAGACAGAAGTGCCTGCTAACTGAATTTCTAACTTAGTTATACAAAAGGGGTAAAGGTTAGAAATTGAACATTGGTTACATCTCACTATCCATTTAAATTGAGTGAAATTATAGTAAAATTCTAATGGAAGACCTAGGTGACAAAAGAGTGAAAACTTTGTTAACAATGGAAAATTATGGAATTTTACTGCTCTTAATCAAGAAAGGCATTTGATTTAGAAGGCAAGTGACATAACTATAGGAATCTAGCTTGGTATGACTAAAGCCATCTTGGTCATAACTGCCATTTTGCCCACCACGTGACCCTGTCACATATGCCCTTAGGACAATGTCAGTAAAATATATAGTCAGTAGAGTGTGGTGTTCTGGCCACTGGTGCCTGGACTGTTTCTTAACTGACCTTACAGATGCTGACAGTTATTTGAGAAAGGTCAGGTACATTCTGGTTAGCCACACCCACCTTGTCTAGTTGAACATACAAATCCTTCCTCCTAACTTGAGGTGTGGGGGATGCTTCTGTCTTGCTGCTGCCCAAGACATGTTTCTGCCCCTAAGTCCCCAATAAATTGCACTTTGTGCAGTCCTAGATATGTCTGTCTGTTTCATGGGTCTCACTGCCCCTATAGTCTTTGGTGGCCAGTTCCCATACACTGTGACTGGTTTGTTTTAAGAAAAACAACTGATTCAAATTCTAAAATTCTTTTTCTAGCATTACTAAATATAATGTTTATCTTATTTTTTTTTACTTCTATATAATACCATACAGTATTTTCTTGTCTATATCTGTAATTTTCTCTGTCTTAAGCCTGAATCCTTTGCTATGTAGGAACCTGGTTGTGGCCTTAGATACTGAAATACATGTTGAATATATATAATACTGAAAGATTGAGCATATAATATACTAAAAACACTTAGACAATTGATACAAAGAGTCCTACTTCATTTATTTCCTCTAATATAGAGTATATTCTGATATTCTAGGGATATTGTTACAGATTCTGTTCATGTGGAGTAGGTATAACAGGTTAAGTGTGAGGGATAAAGGTCTCACTACCTGGCCTGAGAAGTATTCAATTCCACATGTCTGCAAACCCTGACTAGAACCTAGATGGGTGACATCAGCATACAGATGACAAGCACCATCTCAGGAGGACTGCTCCAGGAACCTGTTCATGCAGGCTGTTTACGAGAGGCTGTACTCAGGGCATCTTCTCACAGACAGACAAAAATGACAGAAATAGGTCAGAGATTTCAGTAACTTATGTCTGAGGGTTTGTATTTTATTTTAAATAGCAACATTTCACTTATTCAAAATTATAAAAAGCATTCTTAGGTAAAATCATCATCTTTTTATTTTTCAGAAAATTAAAAATATCTTAGCATTAAGAAAGTTGTTATTGATAGAAATCTTCATAATACACATTATGCATTTTATATTATAATTAATGCACTTTATAAAATATGAAAAGTTAGGGACTGGGGTTGTGGCTCAGTGGTAGGGTGCCTGGCATGTTGAGGCACTGAGTTCTATCCTCAGCACAATGTAAAATAACGATATTGTGTCCACTTGAAACTAAAAAATAAATATTTTAAAAATATGAAAAGTTATATGATCTATGCTTTCACAAAGCAATGTAAGCTTATGTACATCATAAAAATAATTTTCCAAAATTATCCCATAGCCTTCTCAAATGTTTTTAAATGTTAGCCTAGAAGATACTTGATCTTTATAATCATTCCCTATCAATAAAAGTGCCCTGTACTCTGTTTATACTGGTGTTAAATATAAAGGTGAAAATTTAGAAACCACCTAAACAATTACTAATAAAAAATCTATACTATTTGTCACAGTGAAATACTAAATAATTATTCAAAAAGGCCAAATATAAATTTATATTTATTTACTTCAGTGATTTTATAATATTGCTAAAAGTGGTTTATTAAATTAAGTTCCATTAAAAAAACAGATATGTGTATATGTATATGTATATGTATCTATTACAATTCAATAGAAATATAATAAACTACATGTAATCTAAATTTTCTGGTGGCCACAGTAGAAAAACTAAAAATAAATAAGTTAAATTTATTTTTTGAGGTATGTTTAACAATCCATTAGAGCCAAAATAGGACCATTTAAACATCTAATCAACAAAAACATTAAGATATTTTGCATTCTTTTGTACATTTTCTTCAAAAATCCTTCAGATATCTTATATTTATAAAACATCTAAATTTCAGGATTGCATTTTTTTTTTTCTGGTGGGAATGTGTGTACCAAGGATTGAACTCAGGGGCATTTGACCACTGAGCCACATCCCCAGCCCTTTTTCATATTTTATTTAGGGACAGAGTCTCATTGAGTTGCTTAGCACCTCCCTTTTGCTGAGGCTGGCTTTGAACTTATAGTCCTCCTACTCAGCCTCCTGAGCCAGTGAGATTACAGGCGTGCGCCACCACACCTGGCTCAAGATTGCATTTTCAATAAATGTAACTGTACCAAACAATAGAGTGGTGTTTACTGGAAAATATTTCTTAAGTTTTTAGTTTTATTAAAAATAAATTCAAATTCAAATTCAGCTTCTCATTTGCACTAACCACATTTCAAGAGTTCAGTAATTATACCCAGATCTCCATCGGAAAATCTGGGAATTATATAATATACTAATTGAGATTCTAACCAGATGAAGGAAGTTCAGGTACCTTACATAGTTATCTAAGATTTCTATTGTTATATATACATTGCTGAATAATTTCTCAGAAAAGGAAAGAAAAACTGTCCCTCTAAAAAATGTTTATTTTTGTTGTTTTCAACTCTGCTGTTGTTCCATGTCCTCTAAGATTTTGAAATATTTTCTGAATTTTCTAGACAATTGATGTTGGTAGATCATTTATTTTGAGTTACGTTGTGATGTCATCCAACACCACAGTCTTTGGCCTTTTCCATATAAAAAGAAGCTATATAAATAATCTATTCATTTGAACATTCATTTGAACTTAGAAAACAATTATCTGTCCACTGCTATATAGTACAAGCACTTTTCTAGAACCAAAAGAATACAAAATACAATGTCCCTGTTATGTTCCAGTGGATATTCAAATGATCATCAATAAGACAAATTGGATGTTTTGGTGTGATGCAGGGCCAAATAAACATAATGAGAAGATAAAGAACATAAGGCAGAGTCTACTTTAAATGGTATGAAGAGGGAAGGAATATGCAAACAGAAGTTTGAGCTCAAATCTGAAGGATGAGAATGAGCCAGGTGAAGGGTAAGGGTGGAAGGAAGAAGATTTCAAGCAGAGAAAGGTAACCTGGATATTGGAGAGCATGGAGCATAAGCAAGAGATAATATGGGGACCTGTGTTGCAGGGGTAAACAGAGGAGCAATGGGAACAATCAAAGAATAAACAGAGGAGCGAAGTGATCCAATTTATTTTAAAAGATCACTCTTGCCACAATGTGGAGAATAGATGAACTATTAAAGAGGGATAGTAACTAAGACATTCTTACAGTATTTTAGAAAAGACAGGAAGATAATTTAGAATAGGGCCGTGGCAGTTCAGAGTTAGAATCAAGAGGAGCTGATGATCAATAGGATGTCAGGGATGGTGGTATAGAACAGAGAGGAACCAAGGATATATTTTAGATTTTTCTTTTAATTAATTAACTGGCAGAGTCATTTTATAAGATGAAAAATAAGAGGAATGAGTTGCCAAAGAGAATCACCAGCTACTTTTTGAACATTTCAACCTAATTAGGTATCTAAGATGTCAGAGAGGCAATTGAATATATGAGTTAAAATTGAGATTAAGGGGATAGACCTCACCTCAGAAAGAGAATTGTGAATGGGAGCACAGAAATGCTACCGAAAGCAACAGGAGAGATAGGGATAACTGAGAAAAAATATGTGAATAGCCATGAGAAAAGTGGGTCAGAAAGAACAGGACCCAAATTAGAGTTTAAGGAGACAGTGAGGAAGGATGAAAAGCCCAAGACTATGAGGTCAAGGAGTCTAGGAGGGAAGATTTCCAGAAGAACCGTGCAGCCAGTGCGTGAAATGCTGTTGTCAGGCCAAGTAGGCTAAACATAGAGAAATTCCTTCTGGAATTGGCAACTTTGACCTTGGTGATCTTGGAAAGGACAAAGTCAGTGGAAAGGAGAATCATGTCAAGTATGTGTTATTTAATGTTTGAATTGTAAAAATGAAATTAGAAAAAGTAATCAAGGCAACTAAACAGAAAAAATTTTCTGGGAAGAAGAGTTAAAAAAAAAAAAAAAGAATAGAGCACTATCTGAACCCACCAAAATCAAAAGGCCAAAATGTTCTCTCTAATATGTGAATGCTAATTCACAATGCGGGGGGGGGGGAGGGCACTTGAGAAGAATAGAGTTACCTTAGATTGGGTAGAAGGGAGTGAGGGGAGGGGACAGGAGGGGATATGGGAATAGGAAGGAGAGTAGAATGAAACAGACATTATGACTTTATGTATATATAAGACTGCAGGACCAATGTGATTTTACAACATGTACAAGAAAAATGAGAAATTATACCCCATCTATGTATGATATATCAAAGTTCATAAATGCATTCTACATTCATGTACAACTATTAAAACAAATTAAAAGTTTTTTTTTTTTTTTAAATAGAGGAGGAACTGGTGGAAATAAAGGTTTAGGGAAGGGCTTTTAAAAATGGAAATAGAAAATATGTGTATGCTGATAATAGAGTTAATAGGACAATGAGTTATTTTGAACCTGTAGGAGTGAATGAACAAAAAATGAATAAATCTGCTTCTGGGAATGTGAAGGAGTTCCCATGCAGTAACTTCTTCAGTGAACCAGGAGGTAGGTTGTGATATCGGCTAAGAGAAAAGACTGAGCTGAGCAGAGGCAGGTCTGGAGCAAGAGGAAGACCTGAGCATCAGTTAATTGGGGATGGGATGGGGAAGAGGATGTTCTCACTAGGAGCAATGGAGGATGTTCCTGTCGTGTTCTAATATAACAATGAGTGAGACATGACATGAGAGATGAGTGATCAAGTAGTCTGACTGACATATTTTCACAGGTTCAGAAATTAAGGCCTCATATTAAATTGAGATTTAGCTTTCTAATAGTTGTTATAATCTAATTGATTGTGTTTCCATTTAGCTAATTTATTTTCTGTTCTGCTTTTAGTTATCTAGGAAGCATTTGATTAGCTACTTTGACACCTAGCCTGACTAAATATCTAAATGTCATCAATAAAAAGAGGTATTTAGTCATATGTCTCTAATCCCAGATTTGGGAGATGAAGCAGGTGGATCACAAGTTTGAAATTAGCCTGGGCAGCTTAGCAAGATCCTGTGTCAAAGTAAGAAATCAAAAGAATGGGAATACCCCAAAGAAATATAGTACCCCAGGGATCAATCCCCAGTAAAGTGAAAAAGAAAAAAAAAAAAAGAGAGTCAGGTATTGCTTAAAGTACCTTGAAAGTAATGAGAAATCCTGGAAATACCAATTCCTGCCCCATAAATTAAGTTGTTATATTATTGCAGGAATCTACATCATATTTTCCACAAGTATTTTCCATAATGTACACATATGCAAAAATTTCTTTTCAAGATATTCAAACAAATAAGATTAAATTAACATAAAATAATTTAAGATCTTAAAGATAGGAAACAAAAAAGCATGAATTTTAATAATAAGATAGTGCAAATAACCTAATTAATACTAAAGCAAAAATCAAGTGTCCTATTACATATATCGGAAGACTAAAAACCTTGATCAAGTTAAAATTTTAAAATAGTCTGTTGTTTTTAAAACCTTTAAAATGCCCAATCGCTGGTACAACCATTATGGAAAGCAATGTGGAGATTCCTCAGAAAGCTTGAAATAGAACCACCATATGACCCAGCTGTCCCACTCTTCAGTTTATCCCCAAAGGACTTCAAATGAGCATACTACAGTGATGCAGCCACATCAATGTTTACAGTAGCTCAATTCACAATAGCTAAACTATGGAAACAATCTAGATACCCTTCAACAGATGAATAAATAAAGAAAATGTGGTATTTATACAAATGGAATAATATTCATCCTTAAAGAAGAATGAAATTTGGCATTTGCAGGTAAATGGATGGAGCTTGAGAATATCATCCTAAGCAAAATAAGCCAATCCCCAAAACCCAAAGGCCAGTGTTTTCTCTGATATGTGCATGCTAATTCACAATAAGTGGGGGACTAGGGAAGAATAAAGGTACTTTGGATTGGGCAGAGGGGAGCAAAAGGAGGGAAGGAAATGGAGGTAGGATGGATAGTAGAATGAATTGGACGTTGATACCCTATGTGCGTATATGATTGCATCACCAGTGTGATTCTACATCATGTACAACCAGAAGAATGAGAAGTTACATTCCGTATATATATGATGTGTCAAAATGCATTCTACTGTCATGTGTAACTAATTAGAAAAAAAATTTAAAAAGGGGAAAAAAGATGGAATAAAGAGCAATAACAAAAAAAATAAAATAAAATGCTCAATTGCCCCAGATTTATATATCATATATCAGCATTTTTAACTGAGGTACTGTATGGGCTGTGAGTCAATGTATGTAGCATGTATACCTTTATACACAACAAACAGTATCTTTTTTGAATAATGAATCAATATTTTTTTAAAATTTTTATTATTAGTTGTTCAAAACATTACGTTAATTTTTAATTACTTCACCACACTAAATTCCAATGGATTTATTGTTTAGTTGAATTATACATTATGTTTACAGGATAAATGTAATTATAAAATTACCTCTCAATATTGTCTTGCTGAACTCTTCATTGATTTACCTGGTATAAAAATTTTAACACATGATAAGCATTTTTTCTTATTACTATCTTCTTATTCTATTCTACCAAGATAAATACAGAAAATGTTATTTTTTTCCTGTGATATCTTTTCAAAACACCTAATGTGACTATATTCAGAGATTTCAAATGAATAGAACTCGTACGTTCGATAAGAGAAGTGCTTTTGATGCAGTCACTTGAGGAAGAAGTTGTTCCTTCAGTTTACATCCATAGCCAACACTTCTCTGGGCTTCAGACCAATGGGTAATATTTCTTGAAAATCTCACTTGAAAACTAGTTGCCTGATAAACTGTATCTTTTTTTTTTAATCCCTTGAAGGCCAGCATCTACTAACCCACTAGCCACATAGTTTCACTAACTACAATAAACCTAGGAGTGTCGATGTCACATCCTATTGATTTTACTTCTTTTTATTTATTTATTTATCTATTTATTTATTTATTTATTTATTTATTTATTTATTTATTTATTTATTTTAAGAGAGAGTGAGAGAGAGGAGAGAGAGAGAGAGAGAGAGAGAGAGAGAGAGAGATTTTAATATTTATTTTTTTTTTTAGTTTTCGGCGGACACAACATCTTTGTTGGTATGTGGTGCTGAGGATCGAACCCCGGGCCGCACGCATGCCAGGCCAGCGCGCTACCGCTTGAGCCACATCCCCAGCCCTGATTTTACTTCTTAAATAAAATTAAACTCTATCTTCATTTCTTTCTGACAAATACCATCTACCTAGTTCAATGTACCATTTTGTCATGTATAGGCCTCTGAAATATGGGTTTGACACCTTGTTTTAAGCCTTTGATTTGGCATATTTTAGGGGATTAAAGAGGATCCAAAATAAATTGCATATATTTTTAAATGTTTCTCTTTTTACCAGTAAAAGACAATGATTTTAGTATAATGCTCAAACTACAAAATAATTTATAAAAACAAAAATAACATATAGATAATCATGGTCAATAAAGAAAATTTTAACATTGATTTATATTGATTATAAAAACATTTAAAATGTAAGCAAAATAATTATTCTTAGAAAATACTCTTTAATCAGTTTACAATGTATATTTCTATATATAATACCACTAATATTTTTCTTATGTTTTTTTTTTCAATATTGTCCTATTTTGATAAAATTACCTACAATCATCCAGTTTACATCTTATAATTAATAAATTTGAAATTGCTGATTATTTAAACTGACTTTTATTTGTAGATCATCATATTTTTAATTAAATATTCTCTTTATGGATACTAAAATGTTTGGTTAAGATCTGACCAAACTGCTAAGTGGGGGATATTGTCAATTTTTTAAAATTTTACTGTTTTTTTACTTATTTTAATTAAAATATACAAGTATTTCAGTCAATATTTTGGCACACTTTTACATTTTTGTCTTCATTCAGAAAAAATTTCTTTGATGAATATTTAAATTTCTGAATTTTAAATTTATGAATATTTTACCAATTTGACATTGTAGGTCTTTTATTCAATTTTAGTAGAAATTATAAATTTATCAAATAAAAAGCCCTTGATTAAAGGGTTCATCCCACAAATTTAAATATTCTGGATGCAATTATAGGGTTACAATATTAAATCATGTACCTTTTTTTATTTCAAGTCCACACAGTCTTTAAGTTATTGTATAAACAAATTCATCAAAACTTCCGTTATTTTTTTAAAATCTTATTGATGATGAACAGTGAAGAGAAAAAATATCTATTGCCAAACTGAAGTGGGTTTTATTTAAAAATAACTTTTATCAAAAATTTTTTTGTAGTTCATCTAGTCTTTGAACATACAAAAATGTGTAAATTTTGACATGATAGTGCATATACCTGTAACCCCAGTGACTGAGCAGGAGGATCACAAGTTCACTATCAACATCAACAATTTAGCCAGGTCCTCAGCAACTTAGTGAGCGCCCGTCTCAAAACAGAAAATAAAAAGTTCTGGGGAGGTAGTCTAGTGGCTCTGGATTAGATTCCCACTACAAAATAATAAAAATTTGACATCTAAATTCTCTAGTTTGATTATCACACTTTGGGGAATGCAAAAATTACTTGTGCCTGCTAGCCAATTCCAAAAGGGTTTATAGACTGAATAAATGACCCACATCTTTGCATCTTTTTTGAATTTATACCCTTATTCCGAGAAGAGTCCTTCCCCATCTCTTGGCTTATTTTGGCCAGTGGATAGGTTTGAAAATGTGCTAGTTCTGAGTCTAGGCTCTAAGAGGCCTTCAGTAATTCTGCTTCTGCTTCTGAGCCTTTTTCCGTCAGTAGGAGAAGAGCAAGACCTGGTCTAGACAGACACCTGGTTCCATGAGAGGGTGGGAAACATGAAATAGAGTGTCAGCCAAATGGAGCTCAGATCATTTGGCCTGAGATGCCATAGCCTGAAACAAAGCCCAAACCCACAGTTAAATTTATTAACTTCTCACCACTACACAAGTCTTCACTTCTTCTCTGAGCCACCATCATCTCATTCTTGATTATTGCATTACCCTGTCAGCTAGTATTATTGCTGATAGCTAATCATATGTCCATGAGAATAAATGCTGTTTTAAACCACTGGATTTAGGATTGATTTATTATGAAATATTAATGTGGAAATGGCCAATTGATACAATAAATTTCTTAAATTAGATACAATGTTATTTTTTACCACAGTGCTTGCCTTTTACAGTATTCATATTATCACTGTAAAAGGAAACAATTATATTTAAAATGTTCAGCTTTCAAATTAAAAGACAATATGTTTCACTTTCCCAAAAATGTTCATTTTAATATTACTTTGATTCCATAAAGTGAGTGGAAAAATATCACAGTAATTTTGGAATTATCTTCTATAATGTCTTTCTTGAAGTTTCTAATAGTACTTATATAAAAATAACATCAAAACTATTTGCTTCACTTGGAATTTGAAATAAATTAATTATTTAGAAGAACACTGATCTGACCTAAATGAAAATTCATGCTTTTGAGAAAGGAATGTAGCAGCCGCACATGTTAAATTGTTGTCTTTGGGAATATACTTTTAAAAATAACTTTTGTAGTAGATGTTGATATGTCTTAGAGATTTGTATTTCTTGACCTTCCAGTGACTATTAACTTTACTATGGTCTCCATGGTAATGATAAAAGTATTGTTTAGCATTTTTTTGTGCAAGTTTGTATTAATATTCTATTTGATTGAAAAGTGGATATTCAGTATTGGATTTTTCATCAAACATACTTTTCACTTTTTGAGTTCATTGCTGCCAAAAACGTCTAAAGCAAAATAAAAAAAAGCTTTACCAAATAATAAAATAAATATTCATAGTATTCACAGTGTTCAATATATGTCAAAATTACAGTAGCAAGATATTTTAGAGTATTTTCTACCTATATTGCAGAAATATCTTCTCTTTATAATTTTTCATTTATTATTGACTGGTGATCTCAAGCATCTTCTGGGCTGTGGCTTATGTCACAAAAGAGGGGCTGCTTTGTCAAGTGTCTACCAGAAATTATAACTTCAAAAGCATATTTCATCACTACCTGAAACTGCAAAGATTTGACTGTCCTTAGACCTTGATATCCAAGAGTGCTTGGTGTTAATAGTGAGTGAACTGTATGCCATCTTTGAAAGGGAAATGTTAGTTACACTGAATCTGGAGAGGCTCTGGAAGAGGCAGATGGTTATAGAAGATTGATTTTAAGATGTCAACTATGGGTTTGGGGTTGTGGCTCAGTGGTAGAGCTTTTGCCTAGCACAGGTGAGACACTGGGTTTGATCCGATCCTCAGCACCATATAAAAATAAATAAATATTTTTTTTTAAAAAGATGCTAACTATGTGTCAGATTGATAGAAGCTAGAAATATAAAAATTATAACTAGCAAACTAACCCCTGATTATTTAATGCAAATATTAATACCAATGTTTTGATAAAAACAGAAAATCCTAACGAAATGATAAATAGATGTAAACAAGGCCTTTCTAGCCAAACTAGTAACTGAGGTCATGTGTGTGCAAACTTACTGGAGCAATAATGCCTAACTGCTCTCTCTCAATCCATTCTAAATCTATCCCTCAATCTATTTGTCTTAAAGAAGGAGAGACAGAGGGAGAAGGAGGGAAGAATGGGGGAGAGGGAGAGAGAGAGAGAGAGAGAGAGAGAGAGAGAGAGAGAGAGAGAGAGCGTGCACGCACGCAAGGGAGAGAGGAATCAAGAAAACTAGTTAAAAATGTGTCTACTGATCAGCAGATGAGGTGCTCTGAACACACAAAATCAAATATTCTGTGAACTTAACACATTCTTATGGCAAAAAACAATGCATTTGTTTTTCAGGCTTGATGGCACTAGTCATTATAATCATTCATCTAACATCTCTGGTTCACAATAACTTTCTGATTAAACACTGTTTCTGAAACATATTTTCTCCAGGAAGAGAATGTCCTGATCAGTAAACACAAGTATTATTTTTCTTGATGATTTAATTCTCATTTTGAAACAACAGTTTGGCTTTTTCGGTTTATGAACGGTTAAGTAAAATCATTTTGAATGTATATTATTTTTGCACATTACCCTGTATATTTTTATTATAGTCTATCGTAGAAAGAATAGTCTTTGCCTTTGATTCTTGACTAGTTTATTCGTTAAGCAAATATTCATAAAGGACTCAATGTGTGAAGGTGGAAAATTTTGCAGCACATAAATCAAGTGGATTGTCACAAGAGGACCAATGCCTGTGTATTCTCTACTTTATTACAGCTTCTTTAGATTTGGAAGTCTTTTCAAATCATGCAAAGAAAGTAAATGGAGTTTTCAATCACTTGACTATTTAAAGATTTTTGCATTTAATGCAGGGACACATTGAATGCTACTGAATTTGTGATTTAAAATGATGAAGAAATTCACAGAAAAAACAACTCAGCAATAACTACTAGCTCTTTTTCTACTTTAGAAACAATTTTTTTTCTCTCTCTCTTTTTAGTATCTTTATTTATTTTTATGTGGTGCTGAAGATACAACCCAGTGCTTCACACGTGCAAGGTGGGTGCTCTACCACTGAGCTACAGCCTCAGCACAAGAAACAATTTTCCAACATACTAACCCTAATTAAAATTTGTGGTTTCTACCAGATCCTGAAATATGCCTATTTGTTTAACAGATTCACTCAATGATGTAATTACAACATAAAGATTCTAAACAGAATCCAAGATTGGAAAATATTAAATTAAATATAATTTGGGGCTACATTTCTTTGGAATTTGTTTTCTTTCCACATTACCCGAGACTTATTAGGTTTCTAATATTTTAAGCATGTCTGCTCACACTCTAATGTGCATACAGATAACCGGAGGATCTTGTTAAAATGCAAATTACAACTAGGAAGATCTGGGTTAGGGCCTGAAGTCTGCATTTTTGACAAGCAGCCAGGAGATGTGGATACTGATGATCTAGGAATCACATTTGAATAATAAGGACTTAGAAGACAAACCAAGATATGAACAGTCAGCTTTATTAAGAGAATTCTAAACCAGGCATGGTGGTGTGCACCTGTATTCCCAATGTCAAGGGAGGCTAAGGCAGGAGGATCATGAGTTCAAAGCCAGCCTCAGCAATGGTGAGGCTCTAAGCAACTCAGTGAGACCCTGTCTCTAAATAAAATACAAAATAGGGCTGGGGATGTGGCTCAGTGGTTGAGTGCCCCTGAGTTCAATCCCCAGTACCTGACCCTCCCCCCCCCAAAAAAAAGAGAATTCTGACAAATACAAACATACAAATTACAAATTATGATAATCATGGTAATACATACTGTTGGGTCCTTAGAGGCTAAGCAATGAACCCTGCATTACTCAGAGATGCACAACCATAGAAATGAGCTTTCTATTTCAAAAATTTGAGTTTATTAAAATTACTATAAACCAGTAAGTTATTCTTTGTATCATCAGGTATTTATGTATGGACATCTGTGTCAATGAGCAAGGATAAGCAATACATTTATAGCTTATCTAGATTTCTTTGCTGCAAACACAAAAACTCAGTTTGCATACCATGTTTGTGGAAATTTTTTAAACATGGAATATAGTTAAGAACTAAATAACACTAACATTATTAATGTCCTACCTATATGTGCTCTTGTTTTGTTGCAAACTATTTTATATATACCTATAAATATTTGTTACTCTCCCTTAGGTTTAATTTTATATATTTAAAAGAAGACCTCCATGTGTAATATAAACGTTTTTCTTAAAATAATAGATTTCTTCTTTTTTAAATAAAATATAATAAATCCAGTATAAAAGTGTAAAAGATAAAATTTCATTAATGTAATGCTTTAGTATCAATTAATTATACATTGAATGAGTATACAATATCTTTCCACCCACATACTGCTTCTTCTGCTTCTCAATAAATCTTGAAATATTATGCTGCTAACAGCATTTTAAAAATTCAGATCTTCTATTTCAATGGTAATCAGAACCCTCAATTTCTATCTGACTTTTGAGTTAAAGCAGTCTCATTTACATGAGTACAATAAGGGTTTTTAAGTGTGGCTAGGATCATTTCCATAATTCTATATTTTCAGTCTTTCCTGAGAATTTTTGAATCTGACATTGTGCTATAATTTGCAAAACTAAAATCCATTCAGAAATAATTATTGGTAGGAAAAGTAAAAACCAAGAAGACAGGCACCATATTTAAAACAACTTCGTTCTTCCATCATTAACCCAATGGGCAGGAAGAAAAGCATCACAAAGAGGTTCACCATAAGGGTAGCATTGATTAATTTGCTAGACATAGTCATAGCTTTCATCCAAATCTGTGTCTGTAGTTTCTACAAGTTCTGACTGATTCACTTGAAAACAGAGCTAGCTACAGGTAGTTATGTGTATATGCCAAATACAAAAAGTTGTACCCGTGTCATTACTCTCCTTTTTGGTCTGGAATACACATAAGTATGACAAAAAGCAAGGAGAAAAGTTGCAAATATAAATAGCAATGCTGAAATACTCTTACAATGCTTCCTTGATTTTTTGTGCTTCACAAATATGTCTACAGAATTTTTTTTTTGTAAACAAAGGTCTTTTTCTGTGTGTTTCTTGGCATTCTTGCACACATTTGTGCCATGTTCAATTATGAATGTGCTCATTTAATTGAGAGGACTGAATAAGTTATATGCTTAGCTGATGAAAGCACTTTCTTTTCCAGAAAAGCAGTTTGATATGCAATATTTCAGTAAGTAATATTGTCTATACTGATGTTTGAAATTTATGTGAGAAGCTTTCACTTTATCTACAGGAGTGACATACTTATTTTTATATAGATACATATATATATATCTTATTTTTTTCTGAAATAAGATAAGGCTACTAGATAAAGTCAAATATCAACTTCTGTATGGCTTTTTCTTATGCCCTGAAGAGCAAGCACTTAGGCAAATAAAGTAAAACCCTGCTTCATAAAGCCACATCCTCAATGGATGTCTTTTAGAGGAAGCAGACATATATATTTTTCAATCGAAACAGGATACTTAGAGCCTTCAGAGAGAAAATAGCTGAACCTACAGGCCTCTTAGAGTCTGAAACCACAGCCTGTACCTGTCATTTATTGTTTTGTAAATGAACTAAAAATAAAAGATTGATGGGCCATGTGAAATCCATAATTTCTGTTAATGGCCTGCTAAGGAGCCATGTGCTTAGAACACTGGGTGTTACTCAATGATTGTCGCCTCGTGTTAGTGTTATATTAAAGAGAGTTCTTGGAGCACTTGCTTATTTTTGTCATTTTTCCCCCTATTTTGACATGGAGGTAAAATAATAATTTCAGCTTGTTAAATTTAGTTTATTTCTATAAATGCACTCATCATACAAGTTTATCTTCTAAATCCAAAGTGGAGTCTTCATTTCCTCTCCCTTCCCACTTAACTCCCTGAAAACAAAGCTGCATGGACGTCAGTTATTTTTCTTTCTAGTCTGAGGGGTGGGCTTTGTTTTTGCCTGAATATGAGTATCTGAAAATATATTTACCAATTCTCCCTCTCCCTCTCCCTCTCCCTCTCCCTCTCCCTCTCCCTCTCCCTATGTCATCGCTATTTTTTTCTTCTTGCCTGTTTTCAACACCAGCTCCGCAGGCCTTTTCCTTTCAGAATCTTTTCTTTCCCTTCTGAATGTAAACACTCCGAGTGACTTCTAAAAATACGGCACTATAACTGCTTCTCCTTCCTTCCTTTCAAAACCAAACTGCTTGAGAGTAGAGCTCTGCACACCTACCCATTTCTTCACCTCTATTTAGTCAGGAGCCTGCAGCAATTTGCTCTTTCCCAGCCCTCCCCAAGACACCAGTGACAGTAATGTCCTCTGCATAAATCCGTTCTCAGACAGTATTTTACCTGGAGTCTGTGGCATTTGATAAAATTGACTATTTCCTTCTTAAACCCACCACTTACTGGGCTTGATTCTTTGTTTTCTACACTTTTTTCCTTCTTACTCCTCTTGAAGCAAAAATAATTAAGTAAAATTATGAGCAGAGCAAAACAAATTCTTAGTCATAAAAGAAAAATGAATGTCAATCTAATTGTAGAGAAAGAAGCATCAAACTGCCCAGGCCCCAAAATTATATATGAAAAGCAGTCATTATCTATACTTCTAATTAGCTAAATATACAAAACTATAATTTTATCTTCAGTTATCACCACAGGAAAGAACTGTTTGGTTCTACCCACACATCATTGGGTGGAAAATATTGTTAGTGTTGCCCAAACTGACCTGGCTGGGAGACGCCACTGCACAGCGGGGTGGCGGGAACTTCTTCAACCTTGGTGTGATCACAAGGAAGAGCTGCCTGACTCTGAGCTGTCTGAGTTTTCTGTTTCTGAAAAAGAAAGTTTTAAATGGTACTAACTTGAGGCATGCTTTAAAAATAAAGGTGAACTTTCTATTTGTACTATGTTCTCTAAGCATAGTAATGAAGAAGAGGTGTATTTGTTTCCCAGGGCTGTCTTAATAAAGCATCAAATACTGGCTGATTTATCCGAGAAGTTTATTCTTTCACAATTCTGAGGATGGAAGTTTGAATTCAATGTGTCAGCAGGCCCTCGCTCCCCTCCCTCTGAGGCTTCTAGAGAAGAATCCTTCCTTATCCCTTAAAGCTTCTTGTGGTGACCAGCAATCTTGGTATAACTTGGTTTATAGATGAACCACTCCAATCCCTTTCTTCCTCTGGGAATATCCAAATTTCCCTTTTCATATTTTGACAATGGTCATGTTAAATTTAGGACCCAGTATAACCACATCTTAAATTCATTACATCTGCAAAGATCCTATTTTCATAAAAAACTTCTTTCATAGGTTCTGAGAAGATATATATTCTAGCAGGACATTATTCAAACCAGTGCAAACAGATAATCCTGAAATGACCATTTGGGAAAATAAAAAGGTAAAATGAATTTCTTTTTCAAAATGCATGTGACTCAATATATATTATTTGTTTTTCTTCTGTGAATCTCACTAAAATGATAGCAAAATAATAAAACAATAAGAAAGATTATATACAAATATTAAAACACAAAAGCAAACATTGAAAAGAATCCAAAAAAAATTTTAATGTAAAAAACTCTAAAATTCTCAAATAGATATAACAAAAGAAGGATGCTATAAAAGAAAAACATCATAGAACAAAAATATAATAGAAATAAATAACAGTATAAAATAATTTAAAGATAAAGTCCAGGAACAAAGGTTAAAACACATATACACACACACACAGGGAATATAGAAAAAAAAAGTTGGAGAATGAATTCATGATATTCAGCATCCATTTAATATGAAATGGAGAGGAAAAAATACAAATATAAACTATTTTTTTTTTACTTAAAGGACATAAATCTCCAAATTGAAGGTGTCTAGCATATGTGGCCCATGTTAATTAACTTTCCATTACTGTAATGAATTCATGAAACAATGAACTTACAAAGAGAAAATGTTTTTTTGGCTCATAATTTTGGAGGATTTATTTCAGGATTGGGTGGATCCATTATTTTTAGGACTTCAATGAGACAGAATATCATTGCCAGAAGCACATTGTAAAATTCACCTCATGGCCAAAACACGAAAGAGAGGAAAAAAAAAGAGACTCGGATCCCGTAATCCCTTTGGAGGTTATACTTCTGATGACCTAAAATCGCCTACTTGGCCCAGCCTCTTAAAGTTTCCACCAGCTGGAAAATCCACCATTTTCTAACAGCACCAAGTGTTTATAACCAAGTGTTTATAACACGGGCTGTAGGTGACATTAAGATTCCAAACTATAGTATGACTCATAGAAAACTTGAAGAAGACCTGACAAACTACATGAAATGTGAAATTTCAAAACCAGGTACAAAGGAACAAGCTTAAAGCACCAGAGAAAATAATAAAGGATATCCATAAGAGATAGAAAATCCGACTCTGGTAATGGGTGCACCTGTCTTTGTGTACACTAAAAAAAAAAAAAAAAAAAAAAAAAAAAAAAAAAAAAAAAAAAAAAAAACAAACCCACAGAATTGCACATTTTAAGTTGAGAATTGTTTATGAATTATATCTCCCAAAGGTGGTTGTTTTTTTTTTCCTCCCTCCCCCTAAAGAAATGATGGTGTGTGACTACTGAATTTGGATGAGGCGTGATACTCTTCTTCTGCCACACTCTTTCTTGGCATGCTCACTTTCTCTCTTGAGGGCAACCAGCCATCATATGAAGATGCTCAAACAGCTCATGGAAAGACCCTGGTGGCAGGAATCAGGCCTTCTGCTGGCAGCCAGCCCCATGTGAGTGAAGAAATTTGTGAATACATTCTCACCCCTTCAGATGACTGCAACCCCGGCCAAATCTTGACTACCACTTGCCAGGAGGTTCTGAACCAGAATCACCCAGTTAAGTTGGTTCTGAATTCCTGACCCACAGAAATTGTTTAAGTTAGAAATATTTATTGTTGTTTTAACTAAATATTGGAGTCATTTGTTAAGCTGCATAGATTATAAGTATGACATCATCGGAAAGAAAATAATCAAAGTGCACTCTTTGGGAAGCGAAGAATATTTACAAGAGCATAACTATTTATTTTCTATTCCTACTTTGAAGAATCACAGGGGCACCTTTCATGTAACATATAATGTACATGAACACAGAAACTAGATTTAACTAATATTTCTATGTCTGCACTGATCATAGGTGTGGAAGAAATGGAGATTCATGTACAAGAGTGCTAAATTCTAATTTGCCATAGAGCGAAAACAGAATGTGATTGCTAAAACTGATACAGGTACAAAATAGTTGTATAAGTGTGTGTCGCCAGGTGGCCAGGCTGGCCAGATGAGCTGGGTTCAAAGGAGCTGGCTGCAGCAATAAACTGAGAAAAAAGCAAAGAAACCACGCAAAACACGAGTTTCGAGGGTGGGAATGTTTGGTGACCCCGAGGGTCAGCTCCATGCTGGATAGCACTGGAAGAAGCAAGAGAGTGCTCCTGGATCCCCCATATTTATTGGAGAAAAGACATTTGGTAGAATATTCTACCCAAATAAGGCAAGGGATAGGGTTTCAAAGGATGGAGTCCTGCTTGGTGATGTCTTGTGGTCAGCAGATTGACATCTTGGCAAGTCACACCCATCTCAGATGCTGTGTGGAATCACAAGCAGAGCAAGAGGAAAGGCACACTTGCATCCCACAGCCCAATCAGCACCCAGCGCCAGACCAGTCCCCTCATATGCTCAAATTTGCATAACTCACACACAGCCCATGGATAGCTCCAACAGGGAAATATGTTATTTATATACAGAGATAAATACCAGAGAAAATTATAAATGTTGTGATTCATGGGTTGTGGAATGAAGGCCTAAGGGATGGAGAGAATATTTCAGTGACCCACTGATGTACATTGTATTCCTGGGTGCTATTTCAAAATTCAAATTATTTTTTATGAAGAATGAATATAAATATAAAAGCTGAAAAGCTAATAGTAGATAAAAACAGGAATGGAATTTATATTCCAGAGTTTCTAATATGTGTCATACACTCTGTTCACATTATTGTATTTATTAAAAGATAATCTTCAGGAAAAGATAAATTATGGCTCATGCAGATATAAAAACAAACACATATTAAATAATTTATTTTCCATACATGATCTGAAGGTACCCAGTTGATGTCATAACCAGTTCAAAGAAAGAGTCAAAACACCAAAAAATTATCTCGGGATAAAGGAATGTTGAGATGAACTTCAACTAGAAACAAAACTATTTTCCACAGAGGGGAGGAAGTCAGTTCCGTCACTCACTGCCAGACCTAGCAGAATTGACTTATCTATCAGTTAGGTACCAAAAAAAAAAAAAAAAAAAGTTCAAAGGAGCTTAAAGAAAATGAACAGGACTAGAATATGACAACCCAGAAGGGCGTGCTGCAAACGATGCAGTTTTCCAATGAAATACCAAATTAATACAATGTGTAGGCTAACCTAGTGAGGCAGGTGCTGTTTTTTTTTATTTGTTTATTTGTTTGTTTTTTGTAGAGAAAGAAAGTGAAGCTTAAAAATTGGTTATATACCTTGTTTATATTCCGATAGTTAACAAAGGCATAATTAGGAATGTGGATTCTGTATATTTATATGTGTATGTGCGTATTTTTGAGGATGACCTTGATCCTTGATATTGATAACTGATTTTTTTTTTACTTCAAAAGATAATGGTATACATTTCTTCTGTGGTTTATTGTTTGTTTGTTCAAAATTGATATCGTCAGTTCACCACCCAAGGTCCAGTCAAATTGAACTCTTTGGGTTCCAGGGACCTTACCTATACCATTGGCTTCTATTAGGCCTTCAAGGGGCTGTGAAAGGTCACAAAAATTCTGTATTCTTCCCAAAATAAAGAAAGCCTTCCTCATGCAATTTCTTTCTCTTGTATGATCATCACAGTTCCATTTACACTTCACTCCCTTTCTTTCTTCTTTTTCTCCTTTTATAAATCCTATCTCCCCCCAAGTTTACACCTCACAAACTTGATTCTGTCACCCAGCTCTGGCTTGAGCCTGACTAGGTGCAAAAGGACCATAACTAGTTTAGATAAGGGAGATAACGACCAGGGAAGCAGTGCTGACCTCCCCTTGCCCTTGCCTGGCTTAGTTTCTGTGACATTTATAACTGCCGGAAGAACTCGTGATATCTTGTAGGGTGGGTCAAACTGTGTCCTTTCCAGTCATCCTCTTCCCTCAGAGGCCACAAAACTTGACCACAATCACACTGTGTGCAGCAGGGGCTGTTGGAATAATCAATACTTAGAGTTTGATACATTTTAAAAACCATAGTAACTGCCAAACAACATAGAGATGATATTTATTTATTAAATTGTTTGTTTTTACCATGTTGGTGGTCAAACCCAGGGCTTTGCACAGTCTAGACACATGCTCTACCAATGAGCTGCATCTCCATCCCTAAAGGACATGTTTTTCCTTTGCAGTATTGGGGATTGAACCCAGGGGTGCTCTACCTCTCAGCTGCATTATTTATTTACAAATAAAATAAATTTAATTAATTTATTTTTTATTTTGATACAGAGTCTCACTAAGCTGCCCAAGCTGATCTAGAACTTGAGATTCTTCTGCTTCAACCTCCTGAGTTACTGGGCCTTCAGACTTGTACCACCACATTTGACACCTAAATAACTTTATTTTTAAACAACATTAAAATATATTTAAAAGATAGGGGAAGGCAAGTTAGATGTGGTCAAGTTGGTCCTTAGGTTTGCGTGTTCAGGCATTTCACAAGTTATGTTGTATCTATTATATGCCAGTCATAATTTTATCAGGTTACTGAGTGATTATTTGGCTCTTGGGAAATTACTCTTGAGTCACTAGAGACTAATAAAATATGAAAGTATTAATTGGCACTTTCAGGAAATATCATCATCCTCTTTAATCCAGGTCACAGATGAAGGAGGTGAACACTTGGCACACTGAAGGAGCAAACCAGTCCATCAGTAGAATGAATCATGGGGCAACAAACCACACAGTCAGATCTCCTTCACATGGTACTTCTCACCAAGAAATTAAACTAAAACCTTCACATTTTATGATGGCTCCACAAGATTTTTCATATTATTCAGAGGAAAGACAAATATTTAGATAGGTTTGCACAAGACCATTACTTTACCAAGATTGTATTGTTGGTATGTAATATATAGAGATATAATGAAGAGAGCTGAATGATTTCAGAAAACAATGTCGTCAAACTATTCTATCCTAAACTGGGTATTTATTTCTGGGTGCCTGGGTGGTATGTAGGTACAATCACAGAATCCTTTCACTGTTTCTTTTTATATACTCTGGAAATCAGTACCTTTGTGCTATGACAATATTGCACAAATGTTTTAAAATGAAATTAGTCTTCTGGTAGTCAGATGAAAACTGATAAGGCAAATGAATTTTAGGAAAATCTTAGTGTTTTTAAAAGCGACTGAAGGTATCCTGGACTTTGGCATTGAATGCAGCAGACAGTTTGTAAGAAAACTGCCACACCCCAGACATTTGTGTCTTCCTATAGCCACCTTCCCTTGAGTGTGGGAAGGACATACTGTGCACATCTAATGAATAAAATATGGAAGGGATGATATGTCACTTCTGAGACTAGGTTATAAAATGACTGTGAGTTCTGTCTTGGTGTTCTCATTTTCTTTTTCTCTTTCTCTCATCACTCATTCTCAGGCCAGCAGGCTTTGAGTATTGTAAGCAATTCTAAGGAGAAGTCTATCTGGTGGGAAACTAACATCTCTGCACAGCATGAAATGGAAGCTTATCAACAGCATAAATGAATTTGGAAGTGAACCCTTCAATTTTATTGAATTTTGAGATGATGGAAGCCTGGGATAACAATTTAAATGCAGCCCAGTGAAAAAACTTGCATCAGAATCATCAGGATAAACCGCTTCTGGATTCTGGACCTTCAGAAACCATGAGATTAGAACAAATGTTTATTATTTTTCAGGTGCTAAATTTTGAGATACTATGTTATATAGCAACAGATAAGTAATAGAATATACTGTTCCATATAACATGTTATCTCCAATACTTAAAAATAATAAAATAGGGGCGGGGGATATAGCTCACTTGGTAGAGTGCTTGCTTCACATGCACAAGGCCCTGGGTTCAGTCCCTAGCAACACACACTCCTCCTCCTCCTCCTCCTCCTCCTCCTCCTCCTCCTCCTCCTCCTCCTCCTCATCATCATCATAAAAGAGAGTCTAATAGGTGACATTAGTCTAATAACATGATAGGTTGTTTGTTAATCAACATTAGTGGCTTTAAACACGTGTTTTGATTTGGAAAACCCATAGTCTGTTCAAAGGAGTTCCTTATAAATACTTAGAGTTTAGTGTTAGTTAAAAAGTATAACACTTATCAGCTCACAACTTCCCATCAAATTTCCATGAACATTAAAAAAATGTTATATACTAGAACTCTGCCTGACACTAAAGGATTATGTTAATGACTTTGTTTAGGTTTATTCTGGGGAACAAATGAATTAGCACTTAGGAGTTCCATATTTATAAGAAAATGGTCTCCTGTATTTCCATATTGACGAGTTGATAAGTGGATCCACTTACATCCATGTTAGGGACAATGCTGTTTGATGGAATAAGGAGATGTGCTTGCAAGAAATTATATGGAATCTTATTCCTTTTTCCATTGCAATCACTGTAGGAAAAGAAATTATTTTGCATTCAAGCAATATTCTGCTTTGAAAAGGTTTATACAGCAATATCATTACAAATATTCAAACCATTAAAGTTTTCACCTCACAAATCCCTTGATTATAGATCAATAATGGATTGGTTTTAGCAGTTAAAAATTTACATTAATATATCCATGCTCTATAATTTCTTGAATGAATCATATTACTTTCATTTTTATATGGGTTTAACTAATCCAAGACAAAATCCTCCAGTAATCCTAAGTACTTTAGAATTAGAATATGGCAACCTCCCAATTCATTATGTGACTAAAAATAAAAAGGGATATAAGTTAGAGATAAATTATGTCATTTAATGAGTTTTTCACAAAACAGTGGCATCTAGTGGTCTTTGAAAATCATCCTCCTGAGTGTTTCTAATTTGTCTTTGCTCTTTAGTTTGAAAATATGGCATTAGTTGTCCATAGTTGGTTTGCTTGTTAGTTAAATTTACTAGTATGTCTTGCTTCATAGAATCAAGTTTTTGCAATATTAAATTCATCTTTTATTTTTCAGTTGTGTACTTTACCTAAAGTCCACAGTTTTATTCTTCTTACTATTTTATAGTTATTCTAATATAGATATTTGTATATAGATAGTGCTAATGAGTTAATGCCACTAAAATAGATAAATTACTTTTGTAACATCAAACAAAAGACTAAGAACAAAGAGCTATGTAAAAAGATTCACCTTTAGAAGCTATGAAATTTGCCTTTTTGGCTTTCTAACAGAACAGAGTAATGTAAGCTCTTTTATCACTGCTTGGTAATAATAGTATGTGTAAATATTCTTTAAACCTAATAGTCTGTAAACCTGAGCACAATATATTCATGTTTTGAACTTTCTTAAATACTATTCACTGGAAGAAAGATGTTGACCTTATCTTTTCATTATTTATTAGGAACAAATATGGTGTGCACCAGGTTGGTTTAAGAAAAGCAAATAAAATATTTTCTTTCATATATAAAAATGAATTAATGATATGTATGTTTTTCTGTCAAAATGATATTGCTTTAAGATTTATCTGCCTGAGCTAGCCTATAAAAGATAATGTGAGACTGCTTTAAAATACAAGGATTTAATTTGTGCTTAAGAACATTCTCTTCACTCATGAACATTACTTGTGACACTTAGAGGGATCTCACTGTACTCTAACTCCAAAAATGATTTTAAATAATTATGATGGACATGAACTCAGAAGTGTGTCATAGAACAACTATTAATTTAAATAAATTCATATTCATGCACAGTTCCACATTTATTATATAAACAGGGGAGTGTTTATGTAGTGTTCTCTTTTCTTGGTCTGGGAGCTGGTCATACTTTGTATAAATTCATTGAGATGGATAACATGATTTGAATAGAAATATTATACATACCATGTGCATTATATTTAACTAAAATTTACATTAAAAGCCTAAGAAGGCAAAAGTTGAAAATTTTTTTGGAGAAAGTTCTCGATATTGCAATCTTTATTTGAAAACATAAGGCCTAATGGGGTATACTTTTTATTGAATTATTTTTGTAATCCCTTTTAAAGATTAATATTAAATTTTCCTCTAGCTTAATATTAAAGTTTCCTCTAGTGGTAAAATATATACAACTTATTTTTGTATATATACATATAGTTATTTTCTATTTTCCTTATAGAGAATAACTCAATTTATTTGTTTAAAATAAGTTGTAAATCTTTGAACATTGATTTATCCTAGAAGTTGGAATTACTCATTTAGTTAACACCAGATTTGGGGTCTACATAATTTAGATCAACTTCTTTATTCTTGAGATATCTTTAGAGCAATTAACATTACCAACCAGTAGCAGCCTACAACATAATTTAGTGTTAACCCAAGTTTTCTAATAGTGATATTTTATTTGTAAATATGTGTAGCTCACACAACTAATTCACATAAAATATTATTTTATTCAGGGGTTTCTAAAAATAGTAGAAACAGAAATGGAAAAGAATCCTTGTTGCATGAATTCAAACTTTATATGGAAAAATACTGCTTTATGATTGGACATTACAAAGTCATATAATTCACTTTAGTCATCAAATTCTAAATATCAAGAAGATTGAAAGGTATAATTAAAATAAAATATAGTATTAGGTAGTTTCTAATTCAGAATATAATTTAAGAAATTATTCAGAAACTCTATGGTCCAGAATGCTCATGTATATTTTCAGACTCTTCCATAAATATAAGCCACATTATTAAGTTGAAAATCATTTTTAAAAGACAATAAACAGGGTTGGGGTTGTTGCTCAGTAGTAGAGTGCTCACATAGCGTATGTGAGGCTTTTGGTTCAATCCTCAACACCAATAAAAATAAATGAGTAAAATAAAGTCACTATGTCCATCTACAACAAAATAAAAAATTAAAATTAAAAAAGACCACAAACAGGTAGCATTCGTAAATCACTATTTTCTTCAAATTAAAAAAAAAACGCTATTAAATATTAAAGCATAGATGACACTTTTTGCTGAGAGAAGACATGAACCATCAAATTTGCTGCAGTAGGTAGGTGTTAGTAACACTGTTCACATATGTTCTCTGATTCAGATCCTGTGCTGCTTGCCCCATCATTGTATGAGGTGGGATCTGGCCACCCCTGAGGCTCCCACTGGGAGCAAATTTTGACCACTGATTGGTAAGAGACACAAAAGATATAACAGATAAGTTTTCTCTCCGCTTTTTACTCAATGAAGTGCTCCAATTCATAGGAGGACTTTTTCCATACACGCCACTTCAAGGTTTGTCAAATTATGATAGCATAATAATGCAACACCATGCATCCCCTTCCCCCAATTTCTTTGCCTCACTTTATCTCTTATGCTTGGTGCCATGGAATTACCCTTCTAAATAATTAGCACATTAACATGAAGGCTTTTTTTTAATCACATAAAGAGTCCAAACTAAGAGATTTTTTGTGTTCAAGCTCTCTGAGGAAAATTATATGCTATTAATGTAACACATAAAAATATAAGTCCTTAAGCTTTAATATGTAACTACAGTAATATTACAGGTGCCGCTTTCTTCAAATAAGCCTTCCTAGGGTTCTCATTGACGGAGACAAGAAAAATGAGAAGAATACTTTTGTTTTGATGGTGGTAGTGGAAAGATACTCGGAGTTCAATTCTGATCATTTAACCTTGAGTTTCCTATTAGACATTCAAATATATATAAAAAAGGCAGATGGTTTTATGAGTCTCAATCTTGGAGAAGAGGTCCAGGATGGACATAGAAATGTGGGGATCCTCAGCATATGGGTGGTATATCATACCATGAGATTGGACAAAATTTCCTAATGACTCAGTGTTGGCATAAGGAGATGATCCCAAATGATGGCTCTCTATTTCCATATTTAGAGATCAGGAAATGGAGGAATAGGAGAGACTAACAGAGTTTCCAGAAAGGTAGAGGAAAAACCTAGAGTGCATGATGGTTTGGTTGTCAAGAGAAGACAAAAATTTTTTTCAAGAGAGGAAAAAATATCACCTAATGGGTACAATGATGTCGTCAGGTGAAGAAAAAAAAATGACTAAGAATATAGACTGAATATTGCAATGTGACTAATTTAATAGAAGCATATTTTGTGAAGCAGAGAGGGGTGAAAAGTTGATTAAAAGATTCAAGAGAGTATGAGAGGAGGGAAAGTGGGTGTATAGACACCTCATTCAAGGAATTTAGTATAGAGGGAACAAATGAAATGAGATATAAGTAGGAGGAGGTAATGAGGATATGAAAGGTTTTTTCAAAGATGATTTTAATGAATAGTATTGTTATATGCTGAAGGAAATGACCCAGAAGAGACAGAAAAAAATGTATGATTCAAGAAACAGAGAGATAAATTAATTGCTGGAACACTATCCTGCAGTGCATCATAAGAATAGTATCTGGTAAACAATTAAAACTGGCCCTTAATGTCAGAATGGACAATTCACCCACCATAACAGAAAGAAATGCAAAAGATTCCGATGGATGTATATGTTAGTGTTGTAAGTCTATGTTCAATCTTTTCAAAAATTGCTTCTATTTTCTTACTAGAATAGGAAGTCAAATCCTTAGGTCACAATAAAGATAGAAAATGAATTGTTAAAAGGTTGAGAACAGGCAGAAACAGAGTCTAGCTAGGTAAATAAAAACATGATCAGTATATGGATTTACAAGATAGAAGGCAGCAGCGTCAAGGACTATTTGGGTTAGTGATACTGAAATTGAAATAAGTATGGACATCCATGAGTTTTTCTTTAGCTGTGCTCAGCTATGGGATTACATTCAAAGAGTAGGCAAGATATTTAGGTTTTAACTAAAGTCATAAGTTAGCAGAGAAAGTAAGATAAACGGGAAAGGACAGGGAGTTGAGAATGTAAATAAGGAAGTGGTTATAATGATGGACATAAGACTTGTTAGATTAAAGTGGGGAGAGATAGGATGTTGAGAGGATGGTATGTAATATGTTATAAATGTCGGAGAGAGCAAATAAATTTTGGATTTCAGGTATCAGAAACAGAATTATTTGGAGTGGTTTCAGAAAGAAAAACAAAGACTATAAAGATGTAGTTATCTAGTTTTGACCTAAGGCAGAAGGTCTACTACTCAAATGTCCATGGAACTAATAGGATCATCTATATGAATATTGCAATGATGAAAAAAATTGCAGAAGTAGTGCAGAGGGCATTACAGTAATTAGAAACCGAGTGATGCTTATTCAAGGAAGAGGGTGAGCGATGGCCTGTGGAGTTACACATGATTGCAACAAAGAGAAATAATGGGAGATATAAATTGATTGCACAAATTTGAAAGCAGAAGGCTTTTAAAGAAGAGGAAAGAAGAGTGGGCTGGAAGAAGCAAAGCAGAGCAAAGAGAATCCCTAATGCGTCTCTCGGCCCACTTGTAAGACAAGTGGAACACAAGCGGTCATCATTTGAGCATACAATACATAGGAAAGGGGCTTCCAGGAAAGCCAAGGTTTCATTAAAGCAAGATGGCCCAGGGAGGGTTCACAGAAGAATTTGCTGATTATCTACCATGACATCCAGTGTTGCAGCGAGAGAAGATGGGATCAGTGAGGTATAGCATCACAAAAGGCACTATGCAGGAAGACCAGATATATATTCCAGGAATGTTGGTTGTTTTCTAGGGGTTAATATTAACTGGTAGAAGTGGCTTAATGGATTTAGTCTTAATGTTTCAAGGCAGAGAGTGGCGGCCAGGCTGTTGAGTGTCAGGGGCAGGAAGTCTTCTAGTCTGCCGCTTTTCTTGTACCAATAAAGGCACAGATTTCTGCAGAGTGGAGTCCTGCTCCTAGTGCAATCTAACTTATGACCTCTGCCTTTGGAAGCCTTCAGTCTGACAGTGAAGGGCTGCTGCCCAGAGCACAGGGGATCCTTCGACCTGTGTCAAAGGCAATTTGCTATCAATGGTAAACTGCAGAGGGATGGTCTTCTTTCAGGCACACAGGTTTCTTGCTAATTTCTCCTGAAAGAGCCCTATGGAAAGAGCACAAAATTTACAAGCTAAGTGAGAACTAGTTTTGGTTATGCACTCACTAAACCTTACTTTTTCTCTGTTGCATCTATGTATTCATTTCATCTACAGAAGGTCTAGAAATTTGGGCAGTAGTTTTTATTCCTATTCCCTGAAGATCTTGATTATGATTGTAGGAAATTATGATTCAGTGAAAATTCACAGTATCTTTTAGAATTTATTAAGTCAGGATTTATGATAATTTCAATTAAATTTGATGGAATTTTTAATAAATATTCTTAAATTTTAATAAAATTAAATTTCAATAAATTTCCCTTTTGAAGTTGATAGTATTCAAAATGTCAATGGTGTTGTTGCAATCCATCTTTTTGAGATGTGGGATGATGTGTCACCCTAAAAGTAATGGATCAGAATTTTCAATGGTGTAAGGGACATGAAAGATATTTGAAAAAGTCCCCCTACTTAAGATAAATATCCTCCACCCTAGGAGATGGTGACCCCCATTCCATGAAAATGCTGCTTTGTAGGATAAATAGCTATAGTTAGAGTTGAGAAAAGTGTGTTTCAGAGGAATGAGTTGTGTAAAAATGGAAATTTGAGAGTGGAGATGTAGATTGGGAGGTGGCTGTGTCAAGAAGAAAGGGAGAGATCAGAATCTATATGTGTCCAATTATATGATGAGAAATTTGTATTTAATTTTTTGGAGGTTTTGGGATTTATTGATTTTAAAGTAGGAGCACGATGTAATCAGGCATAAATGCTCCAAGGCACATTCCAGTTGTAAAAGATGGGTTGGAGGATGTTTGAAGAATGTTGGAGAATAAAATTGGGAGACGAGTGAAGATGTTGCTGATTCAAGTCAGCAGCAATAAAGGACTCATCTAAGGCAGTGGCAATAGGTATAGACAATGAGAGGGTTTGAAAACCAAATAGTAAGAACATTGAGAAAAAGATGAATTAGCTATATGGAAAATGAAGAGAAAGGAAGTTAGTACTTTTTAAATATCTCCTATGTGCTTCATGCGAGGTACTTCACTATGTGCTTCTATTTGATCTCCCCCACAAATCTGAGAATGGAGTGTTGCTGCCTCATTTTTTGCATAAGAAGAACTAGAAGGTCAAAGAATGTTTTTCTATATGTCAAATGTAACCAGTTAGGTACTGCAAGAGCTGGAATTAAAGCAGGGTGCTTGACTTCCAACCACACACTTTTCCCTTTATATGTAATTCTTTTAGAATTACAAAAGGAAAGTAGGACCACCAGATTTGGGGGGTTGACTACTTAGGCAGATGGTGGGCCCATTAGTAAAACTAAGCAGTGTTGGCTGGAGACAAAAGATGAAGGAAACAAAAAGTGTAAAGTACCTATGACCTGTCCAATTATATATAGAGAAGGTACTTGTAAATGCAACTCCAGAGACCAAAAGATATAACTTTGGATGTGGATCTATGGCTAGAGACACTCTAAGAGTCCAAGAAGAGAAATAGAATGGTAGGAGAGGAGGACCCATAAAGAAATTTGGAGATTAACAATCTTTAATAGAAGCAAAAGAGCCAAGGAAGGGATCATATCAGGAGCACCATCAGGAAAAAAATATATATTTTCACAGATGGAAAGAGAGAGAAGAGTTTTAAGGGGATGTAATAGTTAACAAGGAACATGCAACACTATATTCAATAAATGTACATTGAAATATTTTCCTTGGTATTAGAAAATGGGTCATCAGAGGCCCTGATGTGAAAAACAGTTCATTGAAATGGTGGAGGGGAAAGAAGTACTTGAATGTACTCTAACTGCTCTTGACCCAGAAGGGAATAATGTATGTAGAGGGATTTAGTTAGCATCATGGAACATTTAGATTTTTCTTTTTAGAGGTAAGATAGTCTTGAATATAATTTAATTTATTTTATGTTTAATTTTTAAATCAGGGATTTATTATACATTAGATGTTGTGCTTGTATTTTTCTTTAAAAATTTGTAGTTGTAGATGGAATGCATTTATTTTATTTGTTCATTTTTATGTGGTAGTGAGGATGGAAGCTAGTGCCTCACGCATGCTAGACAAGCATTCTACCACTGAACTACAGCCCTAGTCCTATGCTTGCATTTTAAATGAATTGTTTTATGTATTTTTCAAATAAACTTATAAGACATGTGTGAACTAGGGATCCTCCTTTTTAAGACAAATCAAATGAAGGACAGAAAGGTTAAAAATCTTGCCCAAGACCAGGCCACCTGGAAGAAGTGAGAGCCAGGCTTCAACCCAGGCAGTCTGGCTCAAGAGCCCTCATTTGTAACCACTGCATCTTGAGGAACAGGAAGACCATCTAGAGATGGAAGATGCTGGAGGGAGAAGACAGAAGGAAGGAGTGACAGTAAGCCAGGCTTGATGGCACGCATATATAATCCCAGCAGCCTCATAGGCTGAGGCAGGAGGATTCCAAGTTTGAGGCCAGCCTTTGCAACCTAGTGAGACTCTGTCTCAAAATTAAAAACAAAAAGGGCTGGAGATGTGGCTCAGTGTGCCTCTAGGTTCAATTCTCAGTGGTAATAATAATGATAATAATAATAATAATAATAATAATAATAATAATAACAACATGGAGTGAGAGCCCCCAAGTGTAGGACAGGAATTGCATAGCCCAACACAGAGTACAAATTCACTTCTGCTGTTTGAAGAAAGAAAAAGAATATCAATGTGTTGGTGAATGTTTGAAAGTTCTAACCTAAGGAGAAAGGTTTTTTTTTTTTTAATTTTACACAAAAGATCTAATAAGTAAATATATATATGTATATAATATTATATTAATGTAATATAATATTATATTATATATGATACAAATAATTTAAAATTTTTCACTTTTATTTATTTTATAAGCTATCTTTCCTTATATATACTAAACAGTGACAACTATTAGGGAGAGTTTGCATTTTCTGTTTCATTGATTAGTCTATTTGAACATAATGCCATGCTTTGTTAGTGATTTTTTTGGCTTATCTTTTATGTTGGTTCATCCATAAAACAATACTTGTGCATCTACCTTGTGCTTGGCACACTATGTATACACTCATGGTGAATAAGGCCTTTAGACACACACATCCCCCGAGCTCATGAGGCTTTCTTGAAGTCCAGGAATCAGCAAAATTTTCTGTTCATGAATAGATTATAAATACTTCACAAATGGTGTGAATATACTTTGTATACAACCAGAGATATGAAAAATTGTGCTGTATATGTGTAACATATATATGAATTGTAATGCATTCTACTGTCATATATAACAAATTAGAATTTTTTAAAAAAAGAACTAGTCTGTTGTGTTGCAACTCTTCATCTCTGTCACTGTAGTTAAAAGCAGCCAGATGGCGTGTACATGAAAAGCACGGCTATATTATGATATAAAGGTATCTATAAAAATAAGCAGGGGGCTAGATTTGGTCTGCAAATTACTGATCTAGTCTAGGAATGAAGTTATCTGGATGATCAATTATCAGATAAGACTTACAAAATGTTTTTGAAGCATCAGTGGAAATTTAAGGACTCTACCTTGTGTTCTTAAGCAGCCAATTTCCACAAAGTTTGGGGTTGAGGTAGAGTGACACACATCCAGGTTTGCTTCAGGCATTTCAAGTTTATACCTGAGATGCCAGTGTAATGGGATATACAACTTCCCTTTTTACTCTTTGAAAATTTCTAGTTAGGATGTTAAAGTGTATGCTTACCCACGTTTAGGAGCTAAAATAATAATCTCTCTTAATATTAAAAGAAAAGATCTCAATTAAGGTAGAGCTGTAGCAGGAGGATATATATATATATATATATATATATATATATATATATATATATATATATAATCCCTAGTGTGAATTAAACTGGTAGCAGTGGCTGCACTGTATAACTGAGCTACATACTACTCCTCCCCCACTCACCTCCTTTTCCTCCTCCTTTTAATTTTGAGACAGGGCCTTGCTAAGTTGTTGAGGCTAGCCTCAAACTTGAGATACTCCTGCTTCAGCCTCCTGAGTTGCTGGGATCATAGGCATGTGCCCCAACACGGGGCTATATCAAAAAGTTATAATAGATATAGAAGCGTTTATTACAGTAAGTTGTCCAGAGTGTATATTAGAAATGGTTTAGGAGGAGCAGAATCAGCATTTTTATTTAATTGTGTTTATTAAAAAGAAGGGAAAGAGTAGAAGGACAGGAAGTAAAGAAGAAAAAATAGAAAGGGGATTATTGAGGAAATTAAAAATATATTGGGGTTTTTAAATCAATATTCTGTATAGAATATTATCAAGGGCTTGTTTTGTCTCCTTAAAAAATAATCTAGCCTGAATACTTGCTTTGTCCCTACTGGAAAGCAAAACTTTATACAGGAAGTAATAATCTAATCAAATAGTCTATTCTCAGAATATTTACATTCCTATTTTCTAGATGTAGTTGATTTTTAGAAAACAGCAAACATAGAGATAAACACTTAAATTTAGAAAGTCTAAGCAAACCAGACTTTAAAGCTACACTCATTAGAAGTGTTTCCTGTTGGTTTTAAGTCCAATATTATTTCTCTACCTGCTGTCTTCTCTCTGCCCAGAAAAAGAAAATATTTTCTTGGTAATGTTTTCCTTTTTATTTCTTCTGGCAAGAGTAGGCATTCTATCTTCTGGGCTCCACATGACACTGTGATCATACACATACAGTGTCCCTTGGTATCCACAGTAGATCAGTTTCAGGACACACAGATACCAGGAGATACTGAGGATGCTCAGGTCACTTATATAAAATTATGTAGCATTTTTATATAACCTACACATATCCTCCTATATACTTTAAATTATCTCTAGATACTTATAATGCCTAATACACTATAAATGCCATATATATCATTGTTATAGGGTCTTGCTTAGGAATAGTAACAAGAATAAATGTTTGTTCAGTATTGGTTCAATTTTTTCCTAATATATTCTATCTGTGGTTTGTTGATTCCATGGATGCATTACCCATGGATATGGAGGGCTGACTGTACTTGGATACACTTTTGCTTTAAGAGAATGGTGCTTAAATTTCAAAGAGCCCTTCCAAGCGTCAGGGAGGACCCTTGCTAAATATTGACATGTAATTTGTTTTTGTGATATTGGCAAATGTAGAATTTTTTTTTCCTGTCTCTGGATTTATTTGTACATGCAAATAAAGGGGACACCAGTCCCCTATGTAGACAGGGTTCCAGGGGTCACACCACCAGTCCTTCTGTCTTCACTTTGCAGATAGAAGCTTTCACTATGGAGTCTTCACAGGAATCTGGGCACCCTTGGGTTCCTTTGGGAGCAAGAGCTGGAGCTAATACAATACTAATGTCTTGGCTTGGGCTTGGGCTTTGGCCTTTGGCCGGCAGAACCTATGAATTCCTGGCCCTGGAGGCACTAGCATGCTTCCTGAGCTTGGGGTGGGCAAGGAAGGCAAGGCAATCAAGCTTTTGCAGCTGACACCCTATGCTCTTGAGCTTAACCTCCTTGGGCTTTACCAGGCCCTTGATGGCTTCAGCACGTGCACTCATACCCTTGGTGTTGTTTGCCTGCATCTTTTTCTGGCCCTTTTTGTTGTGATTCTTGGCAAAACACATATTTCTCAGGAACTTGGAGTCTACCCGCTTAAGAGATTCATATCTTTGTGACTGGAGTTTCTTGATGCCATTTCTGTGCCATTTTGGGGACTACTTGTGCATGGTGTGGTTCTTAAACTTGACTATGTCTGCACTATAAGCTGCAGCTACCAGAGCCATTGAGACCAAAAGAAGAAAAGCCAAATGTAAATTTTCAAAACTGCAATTGGGTAAGTCACTTCCCATTTTACTCCACCTTCTCCTAATTAAGATTGGCCTAGTGGGGAGGTGATAGGCATTTCTGGAACCTGGATAAGGGGATGTACTGAGCATTTAATCAGCAGACCATATTGATATACTTCACAGTCACATACAAGAGCAATCATGTTAAATCTAGCCTAGCAGGTCTGTGCAGAAAGTTTCCACGAGGATCCTGTTGGACCTGTGTTGGTTCATCCAGTCTTGTGCAGGTCAAAAGATGCGTGATTGTATGTAGGTGTGTTTTGTGTAAGGCTTTACATAGAAAAAGAAATGGGAGGCAGTGTCTGCCTTAGGGAAGTTCCTTGGCTGAGGTCACAGATTTCTGAGGGCATTCTATATCCAGCAATGATTCAGGTCTGACAAGTAAAAGGCCAGTGTGGGACTCTAATGGACTTGTCCACAGAGACAGCCTCAAGCCTTCTTTGCAATCCCACTTGTTTCTTGACCCAATTGCATTTCCTTTCTTTCTATTTCATAGCTATTCATCTCTGATGAACCTCTCATACCTCAATCTTTTTCTCAGCATCTACTTCTAAATAATATAATCTGTTTGGAAAATTCTGTGAGAACATAATTTTCAGAAAAGTAAAATCATGACTTTCATATAAATCAAAAAGTGAAGACATGTTAAAGAAATTATTATACTTATGGTAGAAGAAAACCAGTTATATGTTACAACTGATTCAAAGTAAAAGTTAAAACAGAAAAAAATTTAATTTGGTTATTGAGACATATTAGAAATGAACACATAGGTTGGAAGATGTGAGTTAAATTACTTCCTGTGGAGACAGAATATGGTTATCAGGTAACTACAATTTATAGAGTTGCAAAATAGCTTGAAACTGAAAATCTAATAACCTTGAACTATATACTATAGAGGATGCATAGTTTTCCATTAAAACACAGTATTGGTACATCTCTTATTTGCAAATGTGCTTTTCATTCTATTTCTTTTTTTCTCTTAAATGAAAGAACAGATGGCTTGGTATGGTGGCTCATGCCTATAATCCCAGCAGCTCAGGAGACTGAGGCAGGAGGACTGCAAGTTCAAAGCCAGCCTCAGCAATTTAGCAAAGTCCTAAGCAACTTAGGATGAACTTGTCTTAAAAAATAAAAAGGACTGAGGATGTGGCTCAGTGGTTAAATCCCCTGGGTTCAATCCCTGGTACCAAAAAAAAAAAAAAAAAAAAAGAAAAGAAAAGAAAAAAGAAAGAAAGAAAAGGAAGGAAGAACAGGTGAAGTTTAATCAGCAAATTCTGCTGGGTTTTCAGCATAGACACTGATAGATAAAAACACTTTTGTAAAACTTGCACAGTTATAGATAATAAGAAACAAGTGGCTATAAATGGCTCTAATTAATAACCTAGTTAAGAGTATTAATTAATTAATTAATTAATAGTCAAACACTGTAAGATTTGCTTCACTATTCAAATTCAGGATTTCTGCTAAGAGAAATATCAATCTAAACTGACTGATTTGAATAATTAAATGGAAAATATTATGACCAAACTTAGCACCTTTTAAATATAAGTAGTATATGGAATATAGATAGATGCATGATAAAGTATAATAATATTGTCACTATGCTGGTTCTTTAGTAAAGAAGTTTAAGAATGTATAAAATTATGTCTGACTAATCATCTCTTCAGGGCACAATGTCACAAATTCACAAAAGATATCAGGAATTTGTTGAGTATTCCATTTTAAAGTTCAGTTTCAAAAGCATAAATTCTTTCACAATTAAAAATTTTAGGAAAATATATAAAGACTTCAGGAAACTTCTAAACTTTAACATTTTAAAGGTGGCAAATCATTCACATTGCATAATATATTAACACTTTGTAATATTAATGCCTAAAATTTCTAATTCAAACATTCAAAGCATGATAATAGATTTTTAAATGACTGACGGGTTCAATTTTAAATGATGTGTTTGATATTATAAGGGGGCTATCTATTCCTCAGAATCAGTGATGTGTATGGGTGGTTATTGGTACAATTCTTTTACACTGAGTGGAAGAATAGAGCCCTTTGTATTCCAGGAGATATTTGGGAGCCCTGTCAAAAGATACAAAATTGCTCCTGGAAAACAGAGAAAACAGATTGTATTGTTCTTCCCCAAAGAGCACAAAAGCCAATCAAACAAGTGAACTAGAATATGGTAATTATGGAGAATGTTGATGGTACCTTTAAGAAGATTAAGCTACAGAGGATAGATGCTTTTCTGTTGATGAATTTTCTGCAAAATCTATTAAGAGATTGGAGGGGTAGTAATGGTGGCAAACTTCTGCTTCCTCCCTTACATAAAACAATCCATTTGTGTAATCTACCAAATCATATTTCTTGATTTAGCTTATACAGCATGGAAGGCATGATTAATTACTGGAGAGATAACAAATAGACATGACAAAAGGGCAAAAAATAGAGGAAAAAAATAAGCCCACTTAAAATGAAGATAATAAGGGTGCTATTTACAGTGGGGCTCTGACATGTCAGAATTTGAAGAAGCAGAAGCTTATGCATTCAATTTGGTTTACAAGGCAACCTCCAACAGCATAGATGAATTATAGAGTCAGGTAAAATGCCCATGGTTTTTCCTTCTGAAATTGTTTGGAGATTGAATAGATAAGACCTAATCTTTTTATTTATATGTTTGTAACTTTAAAGTGAATTTCTCTGTATTGCTTCTCAGACATAAACAACGAAAACTGTAATATAAATACTCAGAATTCAAGATTTTGAAAGAAACAAAAGAAAGCAAGCAACAAAAATGCTATTCCAAATTGATATTCTCTTAATCAGTAACAATAGTAGCTAAGCAATCACTTTAGAATTTATAATCATAGTTTTAGAATAAGGGCTGACTTGCCTGCCTATAAAGTAACCCTGCTCTAGACTCAGAGGATGAATTTGTCTTGCCTGACACTATCATTAATAAAAGTATCAAGGGGACTTCCCACTGAACTGTAAAATGTAACTATTTTAAATTGTAACTATTTTAAATTGTAACTATTTAAATTGTAACTAAAATGTAACTATTTTAAACTATTTTAAATTCTTTTGAGAAAATCAAGGTATTTCTGGTTTGCTTTAAATTATGGAAATTGCTATAAAATAATCTCATAATAATTTTACTTATATATCATTCTTGTAGTTGAAACCTTTGCAGCATTCTTGCCTTCCATTAAAGATAAAAATACATGGGTTTTCTTAAACCATCTAGTTCATGCTGCCACTAATGATGATTATAAACATGGCCTTTGATTTAAAACAAGTGTAAAACATAAGGATTGAGAAATCTATTAGGTTCATGCACATGCATGTTACCAGCAGAGTGAACTGTCCCATTTCATTGGATGTAATCATAAAAACCCCCAAAATTTAAATTAGAATTCCCCCACCATTTTAAATTTATTCAGTGGGATCATGTCCTCTTTGCACTTGCACCCAAACTTAATCTGAACTATTACTTGACTTTTCTGCTTTATGGTACTCAGAATCCCTATAGGAATTTCCCCATCTTAATTCCAAAGTTAAGCAAACTTGGTTTTAAGTTGATAATTTTCCTCTTTCTTCCATTGTTTTCTCATCTTGTCATCTTACTGCTGCTTCTGCTATCAATAACACTGTTTTGCTCATTCAAGGAGTATTTATTTTTATTTTATAAATGTACATTTTTTAGCTGTTGATAGACCTTTATTTTTATTAATTTATATGTGGTGCTGAGAATCAAACCCAGTGCTTCACACATGCCAGGCAATTGCGCTACCACTGAGCCACAACCCCAGCCCTCTATATTTTAGGTAGATCTTGTGTACTGGTTACTATGTTAGGCCATGGGTGTTCAACAGCAAACCAGACACCTCTGATCCTCTTTAAGTAGTTTATAGATTATAAGCTCATGGAAGAAACATAGTAAACATTTAAGCAAACAGCAAAAATAAATAATTGGTCATGAGATATGCAAATGAAAAAATTATATAAAAAGTTATGATTAATCTCTCTGCAGAGTAATTTAAAATCTCATGGTACTTCTACAAAATATTCCTGTTCCAACCTCGTGGAAGAAGCAGTGTCCCTTATTCCCTATGGTATAACGAAAATTAGGCTCTGAAATTTAGCCAAGTTTTGCTGAGGGCTTGGGAATAGCTTGATTGTATCAGATGGAATGAAATACCTCCTGTAATAAGTCTATGAATCCATGGGACAATCCTTATTTGCAAAGACCAGACCTATTCTTGGCTGGCTTCCACAAAGTTAGGATCACTCTTCACCATTGTGCAGGCATTCCTATACTTTATAATTTCACCTCTGTCACCTTTGGACCAAGAAAGAGGAATAAGCATGTTCAGTTCCACTTTCTATTCCCTGGAATACTGAAAGTAGGTTTGTCTGTTTCCTTTAAAGGAGTGTACCCTCAACACTCAGAAATGATCAAACACAATAGCCCATATTAAGCATTTAAAACCCATTTATTATGCCTTTCATGAACCATTCATAAGACAAAAAATATTGTCCCTGGATAACTTTTCTTGCTAATCTATTCCAATTCTTTGTTGTAAATTTCACTCTGATATGACTAGAAGACCAGTTTCATGTATCTATTTTGTTATTTATTTAGACCAAAATTTCCTTTCATGAAATTCTTGGACCAAAGGACACAGATGTATCAAGAATAAATAATTATCCTCAGATACAGGTTGACCTAAATCCTTGTCTCAGTAGAGAATGTTTCCTAAGAAGCCACATGATTTCCAGGTGCAAGCAGACGTGAAGCATATGATTTAAAATCTGCTCACCAATGACCAGGACTTGTAAAAACAATGACTAAAGAGTTTCTCCATCATTCTTTATCTATTGGATATCACCAAAAAGTCACTTTCCAGAAAAAAGTAAGGAACTTTTTAAAGCTATTTCATCAAAGGGTAAAAATTGCTTAGAAACTCCTCAAATTACATTTTTTTTCCCCAGTTGAGATTCAACAGGTATCTGGCTAACTACACCCAACTGTGCCACTGAAAATCTAGAATCTTTTCTTTTACTTGGGCTCTAGAATATAGCTAGTGCAATATTTACTAAAAGTTTAAGCAAAGAAATGAAAGAATTGTTTATTAATTAAAGTCAATCAGTTAATAGCTTTGGGACTGGGTCAACTGTTAAATCAAAGACTCATTGTCATTTACAAATTTGTGCTGTGTCACCCCTATTTGATAGGATCATTGTGAGAACTGAATGTTCTGTGTATTATAAGTGCTAGTGATTGTTGTTGTTTTCAATGAGGGTTATGACACTGATTAGAGGTAGAGTTTTTAGCAATGAGATATAACCAGGAAATAGTCAAGCTGGAAAAAGGTTCTGGGAATAAGTAAAATGACTTATCCATATCGAAGAAATAATAAGTGGAAAATCCCACAGACATGATGGCATGTTCTAAATGTGACTCATTTGATATATGTCAGAAATGTTATTATGACCCAAGATGTCCACACACGTGTTCTTTGTTGGGAAATCTGAGCCTTTTAATTATGTAGTATTATCTAGCAATGTGTTTATCCTTTTATGTTAGTAGGCAAAAGACCTGTTGGTGATGCTTTGAAAGATGGCCTTGTAGAAACAGACTTTTTACATGCAAACAAGCTTTGGATTCCAGATCTGTTATCATTTTTCAAAAATTCACACCAGTTTTTTAGGCCAATTTTAATAACATTTGAAATTACACAGATGAGGAAATACATTAGCAATAGATGAATGTTTTTGAAGAAACATGCTAACAAGGAGAAACTTAATGTTAAATATGTGATTGTTTTCTATTTCTACCTCATTCTACTTTCTTCTTGGAAATGATTTAGAAACAAGAATTTAAAAATGGAGGACTGGGGGATCATTATACAATAATTAATAAACTTAATGCCACTGGATTGCCAGCTTGAAAATGACGCAAAGGTGAATTTTTTACTATGTATATTTCAACACAATTTAAAAAATGGATTTCTGGGGTGTAAAAGTAATAGAGTTCTGTATAAATATGATTGCACTAAATAAGAAGTCCACATTAATTTTATTCTTTAGATTCAGGGTGAGTTCATGAGGGGCAGGGGCCAGTCAGCTCAGTTACCCCTGCTCACTCAACTGAGTCCAACCACACAGAATATGAACTATTGGACATTTTAATTTTAGAATGAATCTAGGTCCTTGAAGAGCTAGCTATATGCTCCCAGCTGGGGTGGAGGAGTGAGACTTCAAATGATTCCTCTGAAGTTTTATGGGATGTTTGGTTAGCATATGCCCCCTCCACCCAGAAAGATGTAAATGCTGACATTTTTCCTTACTGACAGCTGAAGGGAGCAGAGAAAGGTTACATTCTTCTTCTTCTTCTTTTTAATGTAAAGAAAAATTTGCACTTCGGTATAAAATGAGATTTTCAAGAGATACCTTGTTAGGTCATCTGATTCTAAATCTATGGAAGCTATTTCACAACTATGTAAATTAAGAATAACTAATTACAAATGCCAAAATATTTTTACCTGTACACAAAATTCTTTCCAAATTGAGGAGAGTCTCTGTTGATATTACTCGTTCTTCCCCTTCTTATAGAGAAAAAAGAGTTTTGTATATGTCTGCACATTTACTTCAATATTCTTGGTCTATAAATGTGTCAGCCATTTGGATTCTTGTTTAAACCAGCTTAACATCTGCCTATTTCTCTCATGATTAAGAGTTAAATAACATTTTTAAAATCTGCTCAGTTTTTTTTTAATTATATGGAAATCAAGATTTTACCCCTCAGTGAGAATTATTTGTTAATAAAAACAAGGGAAGAATCTCATTTGTTTTTCCTTAGACATAAAGGAGAGAAACAAAGTTTATAACTTTGTTGTTTATCCAGTCCAGTTAAATAGGTAGGAGAAAATTCATGCCAGAAATTGTATTAGGTATTATTGACTGAAAAAAAATCATATTGACTTTTTTTTCCAGATATGTGTTGCCTTTGAAGCATTTTTACAGTAAAATTACTGTGGGTCATCTGTTAACTAAAATTCCAAATGCTCATGCAAAATGGACCAAAGATAACATCTTATTTTTTTTTAACACAACAATTTTTACATAGCAAATGAAGTACTGGAGAAAAGGTGTGGTGTTGCAGATTTTGACAATATCAGGCTAAAATTCAAACTGTTTCAATAAAATATGATCAGTATATTTTACTTCTAAATAACATATGATGCTAATTTTCTCATTTAAACATTTCTGGGTAGTAAAAATGTCTGTGGTTGCTCATGTATGCAGAGAAAGAAAGAGAGTAAGTGTGTGGGGAGGCATTTTTGAAATCACTGAATTTTAAAATGCATGCTTTAGCTTCTATAGTGTCTTAATAAGCACTTTGAGGTAGATTAAACATTTCCTTACAAATGTATTGCTACAAATATTTTAAAAAATCATATCATATGTCAAAGAGAAAAAAAAAGTCTGTAATAGATGTTGCTGTAAAAACAAGGGAGAAATTTGTTTACCCATGTACATTGGAACATATTCAAAGGCCAGCCAAGGCTTCTAAATATTTCTAGTAAATATATGCTGTTAGCATACTACAATAATCAAGATGGGAGGAGGCACTGACTGAGATGACAAATATCAAAGATAATCTGTAATAAGCCTGATCAGCAGCTATGCTTTTGAGGATTCTTGCTAAGCTCTTTCATTCTCTCAATTTCTCTATATTATTCAGATTTTTTTCAGAGAAGCAGAATTAACAGGGAATGTGGGGGGGGAGGAGGGTACATAATATATGCATATGTGGAATTGGCTCATACTTTTTTTTTTGAGGCTAAGTAGTCCTAAAATTTTAAATTAAAAGCAAGTTCTAGACCCAGGATGGGTGATGGTATAATTCTAGACTGAATGCTGGCAGCACAAGACCCCAGAAGAGTTCCAATCCAAAGGCATGAAAGAACTTGGGTCAGCTCAACACAGTCAATCAGGAGAACTTCCTTCTTATTCAAAGACATGTCAGTCCTTTTGTTACTCAGGTCTTCAACTGATTAGATGACATTTACCTACACTAGGGAGGACAATCCCCTTAACTCAATCTACAACTCAATCTTATGCAGAAACACCTTCATGGAAACAGAAATAATGGTTGACGTCTGTTCACCCTTGTACCATCAAGTTGATACATTAAATTAGCTATTAAAGTAGATTAGCAAGGCTCAGAGCCTGATTTTGTGCTAATACATCTATACTAACATATTCCCAAATTCTTCTTTTCTAGATAGAAGGGGTCTAGAATATTTACCTACTCATGTTTTCCTAGTCTAAATTGACTTCTAGATATTCAAATGTGCTTTGACAACCTAGTCTTGGTGTTCAGTAGGGTCTGTTGACCATATACTCACATTTGATTTTGAGTTAAGAAGACAACATTTGCTTTCTTGTTATTCCAGAGTCCCTGGACTCTATTACTTCAATGATTGCAGAAAAGTTGAAAAATAAAGTAGTACTTCTGCTGGGATGTAAGGTGACTAGGGTAATAAGTACTTATTTCCTCATCAAAAGGGGGAATTGGGACAAAAGGACATATAATAATATATTGATTTAAACAGAGGCAAAGGATCAGAATCAATATTTACATTGCATCTCAGATATTATTGTAAGTAGTATCCTAGGGAACTTTTCATAAATTAAATCATTGAATTCTCAAACTAGCCCCATCTCTGGCTCAGAGACAAAGAAGCTCATAAGAACTGTTGTTCGCATCAGTCCCCTGGTCTGTTTGATTTCAAACCCACTGTGTTCTTCCTGCTTCATCATGCTAACTGTATCTACAGATTCCATTTTCCTTTCCCATTTTCAAAATATCAAATGAGGTAAAAGTTGAATATCTTAATGTGTTTCTCTTTTTCTGTTACATATTCATTCAGACAACTATTTAATTTGGAACATCTAACACATGAATGTGTATTATCTTCACAATATGTATGCATGTATGCACATATTTCTTTTTGGTTAACTTGGTTGTTATGAATACTTTCTAGAACCTTGCTGCCACTAGATTAACTGGTGAGATTAAGATATTTGACTTACTAAATTGAAGAGCAGAACTTGTATCCATGGTGACTCCACGAATGTGCCGACACCTGGCAAAGCTTACTCAGAAACATCTTGTCAGTCTCTTTCAGAAATGCACACAAAAAGAGAAATGGTATAATGAAAAATCCATTGAAAAGCAACCCATGAGTAATAGGAAATTGGAAAAATACAACTAAACATGTATTTATTTCCCTTGTACAAGTCACTGTGAAAGCAAAGATGAATAAACTATTGTCCTGGCTCTGAAAGAACAAATATTTTTATAGGGAAAAGAACACATATAAAAATCACAGTTATTAAAAGAGATGTCCATTGTAAATCAAAACACAAAGTGGAAAGTTTCTTTGAGGTGAGGAATTTTGAGGTGGGGCTTGAATGGAAGGTAATATTTCTGAGGGAGCATCAACAGAAGGGGACACTGAGGTGGGATATGGTAAGTGACCTAAGTTGGAGGAGAGTCAGTGAGTCAGCCCACCCAGGCAACAGCATGTTTTAGAATGTGAAGTGGTTTGTTCTACGGGCTTGATGACCTTCACATGGTTAATTCCAGTGGAGGCTTTCCAGTAATTACCCTCTCTTATGTGTCAGCAGAAATTGGCACTGTTTTTTTATATCCTGCTTTTGGAAAACCTTCTTTCCTTTAGCTTTTTTGACTCCTCAGTCTCTAAAAATTCTATTCTTCATAGCTGTCCTCAAATGAATATGTCTATCACATGTCTTCTAAGAACTCTGCATGTCACCAGTAGGAGGTTCCACAAGTAAATGAATGTTATTAGCTAGAAACTGAAAGCAAACATACATGGTTACTTGCTTCATTTTGTGAGCCTGAGATCACTCTGATAGTCTCAGAAAGGAAATAACATAATCATCTAACCAGCAGCTAAAATCAGAAATTCAGGAGTTGTCCTCGATACCTCTCTCTGATAACACCAGACCCAGTGCATCCTCCAAATTAGATTTTTTATTTTTAAAATATTTTTCTTAGTTGTGGTTAGACACAATACCTTTATTTTATTATTTATTTTTATGTGGTGCTAAGGATTGAACCCAGTGCCTTCTCCATGCCAGGCAAGGTCTCTACCACTAAGCCAACCCCTAAATCCTTTTATTTTTGTTACATGTTTTTTATAACCTCTGTATGTCTCCTTCATATCAGTTGTCACAATTGTGCTTAAAAGATCAACTTTTAAGTATTTATTAAACTAGTTCTCTAATCACCACTACACTATAAATTATATGAGAGCAGAAACTTGCCATCTTATGGTAATGCATAAAAGAACATGAATGTATATTGGATGAGTGAATGGCAGAATCAATTAAGGATTGAACTAGAGACAGGGAGGGTGGGAAGAAGGCAGTCATTTAGGCTTGTACCAGTGAAGGATGGTTATGTTGAAAAATGGTAAGAAAATAAATTCCATTTAATATGTTTCATTTTTAGATCTAGGGGTTTAGGAAAAGGGAGTAATAGGGAGGACTCTTAAGTTGCAAAGTTGGTGAAATATGTTCTTGACCAATGTGAGAAGTGCTCAAGGCTGAGGATTGAGTTTAGGGATGGGTTAGGGCATCAGCACAGAAACAGGGGAGTAGGACCAGAGAGAAGAGAAGTTTTTATGTTAAATAATATAAACATGCTGAGAGCCATAGCCAAGTAGGAATGATGCATGGCATTTTTGGTTGAAAGGTGACACCAGCAAGCCATTGAGATGATAATGATTATGTTAAGATGTGCATTCAATTGGAGATTAGACCCCTGCTGTCCGCCTCAGCCTGCTACTTTGGAGCTCTTGCGGGACTCCGGAGAGTTCCCATTGGTTGGGGAAGTGCGGTAGGAGGGAATTCCGGAGGAGAGATTTACTGTTGGGGTAGTGTGTCTGGGGAGAAGGCCGCGTGCATGGCATTGGCGGGAGTTTTGGAAATAAAGTTTGTTCCTGCTTGAGTGGCTCGTGATTTTGTGCCCAGCCAGACTGCGGCATAAACACACTGTGCCTTATAAAAACTCCAGTCTATATAATTTATAGTTACATAGTTAATTTATATATAGTCAATATAATGATTAACTGTTGTTATGGATTCTTATTTTATTCAATGGATAATAATGGATTAAAACCATAATTTATTTTAAGGCTCCAAATATCCCAGATACAGTCAGAGGAAGCTCTTTTCAATCTGCTTTCATGTCCTTTTGAAATATCTTCATCATTTTTTGAGTACCTCCTTACTTCCTAGAGTTCATCTTGTATTTTTTTTCTACTTCACCTTGTGTTTTTTTTTTTCTTCACAGTCTTTAAGTCAACCATTTGTACAAGGATCACATGCTCCTTATAGTGTAGAACAGTATCAGAAATCAAGATCTAGGTAATGGATATACATGCACATGCACATGCACATAAACACCCAATATACATATGTTACGGACAGAGCTGCATTATCCCAGTTCAAATGTTGAAGTCCTAACTCCCAATGTATGCGTATTTGGAGATAGAGCTTTTTGTAGGTAAATGATGTTAACTGAGGTTGTAAATGTGGCATCCTAATCCAGTAGGTTTGGTGGTCCCAAATGAAGAAGGAGAGAAAGGACCTCTGTTTAAGGACATGTACAAAAAGTGGAAAGGCTGTCTGATGAGACAGGAAGAAGGCAGCTGTCTGCAGGTTAGGAAGAAAATCCTCGCCAGAAGTCGGTCATCTTGCACATTTCAGGCTACAAAACTGTGATAAATAGATTTCTGTTGTTTAAGCCCCTCAGTCTATAGTATTTTGTTATGGCAGTCCAAGCTAAGGTTACATGTGTGTGCATGCATGTGTACATGTATACAAGTACAGAGAGTGAAAAAGAGAATGAGAAGAACTAGTAGTTCCTCTTTAACATGCAGGATATATTCCAAAGTTCCCAGTGGATGTCTAAAATCTCAGTAGTACTGTACCCTACACATTGATCATGTTTTATCCAATACACACATACCCCTGATATATTTTAATTTATAAATTTTATATAGTAAGATTTTAACAATAATAATAAAATACTAAATTATAATAATATACTATAGTTAAAGTTATGGAACATGGTCTCGCTCCAAATATCTTATTGTATTTTACTGTAATTTCAGATCACTCTTGACCTCAAGTAACTGAAACTGAAGAAAGTGAAACCACATATATATGTATCTGTATATTTCATATATATCTACATCTCTATGCACATTTACTTCTACGTTTTCTATTTCTAAATAAATAAATATTTATTTTTTTCAGTTGTAGATAGACATTGTACACATTTCAGTTGTAGATAGACCTTTATTTTGTTTATTTTTATGTGATGCTGAGGATCAAATCCAGTGCTTCACATATGCTAGACAAGTGCTCTACCACTGAGCCACAACCCCATTTTTCCATCCCTTTATGTAGCTATTTATCTAAACCATGAATTAATACTGATATCTGATAACTAAGGCTGATCTGAAACCACAGGATTCATTTCCATTTTCTCCCTTTTCATATAGACAGTTCTTTGACAATGAGAACCATGACCATCATTATTCTTATTTCCTAATTTTATCAATATCCTTCTATGTAAATAATCTCCTGTCACTGTCACCATTCTCACTTGCATAGGTAACTTTCTTTCCTCATTCTGGATATGTCATGTTGCCTATTGCACTGAAGTTGTCAGGACTCACCTGGCACCCTGAGACCCTGAAACAATCATCTTCCCATGCTGAAGTCCTGTTTACCCTGTTTGTACTCCCACTTCCAGGGTCAGGTCACCTGCCAGCACAGGTTCCCTTCTCATTCTCAAATGGTTATGTTACTCATACTGGGCCCTCTGACTCCTGACCATAGGCCCTGTCCACCCACTTGGGCTTCAATCCCTTTTTTACTGCCGAAACCTACACTTCAGATTCACCTAATAGCTTTTGGGTAGAACTGCAGGGCAAAGCAAACCACATGCTCAGTGTAAATCTCATTTTTATAATATATTATTAACATTTAACATATCATTGACCTTCTACGGAATGACTTTTATGATATTCTATGTTATGAATGCTCCAATTTTTATAGAATGTTTTTGTTCTGCAATGGCATATTTGGGCAAATTTGATTTTATATAGACCATATAATGAATGCATATTGTATCTCATTTTTTCATTCCTTTAGGAAGAGAAATGTTCTTTGAGGTAAAGATATTATGGTTGATGTCCCAGCATTGCTCATGATCTTTCATTCCCAGGACCCCAGTTTCTCCTTTTAAGATGAGGGTGTTGAATACATTTTCTTGTCAGGGATTTGGTGCTAGTTGTTTCTTATACATGGATGATTCTGCTCTAGACTGGAAAATTTGTTTACTTCGGTCTCAGTTCTCTGGAAAAAAAAATTGGCATACAAATAGGGATTTTTGTTTAGTTCTTTTCTGTGTGTGGTTATGTGGAAGCCTTAAATATTAGCTGGAAAAGTGATTTCCTTCTCTGTTTAGCTTTCTTTCATTTAGTGTCCTCCCATGGATCCCTCCAATTTTACCTCATATAGCCGTAGGTAACAATGTACCTGGCAAACAGTAAGATCGTAATAAATATATGTTTACTAAGTTAATGACTTTTGTAGTCTTGGAAGATGCAAACAACATTTAAAAGAGGTGATAAATAAGGAAAATGCTTCTTTAGCATAATAACCATAATGCCTTGACTAAAAATGATATTACTTAGGGGAAATAGATGAAAATGGTAATTATGGTTGAAAAGATGCCAAATATTAAAGGCACCCTGGCAAAATTTTTATAGCATTTAAACCACCTAGAAATATTTAATGCATAGTCTTTTTACAACCTTCCCCACAGGGATTTAGGGCTTAGCATTTAAAGTTCCTCATAAACCTCAAGCACACTGGGTTACAGAAATGCTGAATACAGAAATATTCTCCGACTATATTTCTCTACCTCTCAGCTCTTGCTTTATTCACATTCTCAATTTCCAATTTACTTAGAGTTTCTTTCTCATCGTAAAAATCAATCCAGCACACAACTAATGACCCTGAATCTACCTCTTGGCATTATTTCACCTTAAGTTGCCACTAATAATGAATTCATCACCCACCCCATATTTACAATTCAAATTTCTGTGAAGGAGAATATGATTGGCCCAGCTCTCTGTCTGTGCCTGTGAGAAGGGTCACAGGGTTAACATCAGTCTGGGCTGTAGATGGCACAATTTTGTTTAGAAAGGACAAGGGTCAAAACAGTTACTAAAACTGATATGTTGATTGAGTGTTGGAATGACAATAACAACATTAACAACAACAAAACCAGAATTGCAAAGTTGAAGGCATATTGATGTCACAGTTCCCTGGGAGAATCACAATATCTAATTACTTCAGAATAACTCTAAGGAGTCACTTATTGTTATTATGAGTTTGATTCTTCACTGATAAAATGGGTAATATTTGTTTTAAGGGCTTTCAAGCAGTGTCTTATTTGTTCTGGGACAAGATTCTATTCTGTAAAGACTTATTCATTTCAGGGACAAGATTATCTGTCTAAGGTTCCTTTCCAAATTCTACTTTTTATGTTTTTATATATTATAATAATTCCTAATATGCTTGGATTAAACAATAATGTTGACTCACTAAATTTTCCTTTAGAGAATATTTCTTACTTGTTTTGCTTTTTGTTTTAAAGATTTTCTTTCCTGGTGCTGGGAATAGAACTATGACCTCATGCTTGCCAGGCAAGCATTCTACCACTGAACTTCGTCTCTAGCCCTTGCTTTTTGTTTTTGAATAGTGTCCATTCATAAATTTTATCTATCCGGTCACCAGGTAATAAGCATATAGATTGTTTTCTAGTTTTGGCTAGTATAAATAAGGCTGCTATAATCTCTTACCATTTTTATATTTTTTCCCCTTATCCCTGGCTTTCATCTAGATATATCTAAGTGTGGATTTCTTTATGTTTATTCTAACAAGAGTGTTTTGGAAATATGTGTTTCCTGTGAAATTATGGGAGTTTTCTGCAATTCTGTATTCAAAAATTGTTCTCCTCTTTTTTATTTCCATTCCTTTCTGGGATTCAAATTCCATAAACTTTGAACTGCTTTATATTTTTCCTTAGACGCTTCAATGTTTTTTTTTTTCTTTCCTTCACTTTTTCTTCTCATACTACTTCAAAATGATTTTTTTTTTTGTACCAGGGATTAAACCTAGGGTTGCTTAACCACTGAGCCACATCACAGCCTTATTTTGTATTTTATTTAGAGACAGGGTCTCACTGAGATGCTTAGCACCTCGCTTTTGCTAAGGCTGACTTTGAACTCTCAATTCTCCTGCTTCAGCCTCCTAAGTCACTGGAATTGCAGGTGTGTGCCACTATGGCCCAGCCAGAATGGAGCATTTTTAAGGAGTTATTTTCAAGTTTATAGATTCTTCTTTTTTTTCTTTTCTAAAACAGTTTTAATTTTCTTTCTAATTAGTTATACATGACAGCAGAATGCATTTCATTTCATTGCACACAACTTTTCATTTCTCTGGTTGTACATGATGCAGAGTTGCACCATTTTGCAATCATACATGTACCTGGGAAAGTGATGTCCATCTCATTCTGCTATCTTACCTACCTCTGTGCCCCCTGCCTTTCCCCTCCCCTTGCCCAATCCAAAGTTCCTCCATTCTTCCCATTCTTCCCCATTATGGATCAGAATCCTTATAGATTCTTCTGTAGTCTCAAATCTGCTGTTGTACATAGTTAATTGTTTCACTTCAGTTATTTTATTTTTTAGTTTCTTATATACAGAGCTCCCCCTTCTCTAGTAAAATTCCTTATTAGGTCACTCATTAAAGTAACATCTTTAATTATTCAAGTATATTTTAGTACCTATTTTGAAGTCCATTCACTAACATCTACAACCTTACAGAAATTGCTATTTCTCTGCTTTTGCTTGTCTAATAATTTTTGGTTGAATTATTGTCCTTTCAAATAACACTAGGAAATGCCTCTGTGATCTCTTTAGCTCTTGTGAGGACTTGATTTTTTATGATAATATATAATTATCTTGCTTAGAATCAAACAGGAAAATCTGTCACCCCATGGTGTTCAGCAGCTTATATGTATACTTTTTTTTTTTTTTTTTTTTTGCCTTCCAGACACTGCATTTTCATGGTGACTCCTTGGATTTTCCCCCAGAACTATGTAGTTTTGTGATGAACTGGAGATTTCAGGTGGTTTATACTCACTCAGGACTAAGGCACATCCGTTTTGTGGTTCCCTTGCTTCTGGTTTTTTTCCTAAATGACTGGTTGTTCTGCCAGCTTAAACTTCTACTCTTTGACACTTTGGCCTTGAACGTTTTCTGCTTTCTGCTTCTTAAACTGTGTACAGTGTGGGGATTATCTTTGGTCAGAGGTGAAGTAACCCTGAAATCTCATTAGGAGCAGTTCTATCAGGGAGTAGACCCATCTCCAGATTCTGCTTCTTTCCCACCAGGATTCCTGGATCCTTTCTGTGTACACATATGTTCATGATCAGTCAGAGACTTGGACAGGGTGCAGAGCCAGATTTGGGGGAATCTCACAATGTTTCCTGTTAAATTTCCAGCTTTTCTATTTCTCTGGGTTCTATCCTCTACCATCTTGAGCTGTTAAGGCTGCTATTTTCTACCTCCTGACCAGAGGGGATGGGTGTGGTTGAGGAATGTTCCAGGAAGAACATCACGCAATAGCAGCCTACTATGAGTAAACTCTTCTCAAGATTTTTCCTGGTTTTCGTCATTTTCCATGCCTTAAAGAGTTGTTTCTAAATATTTTTGTCCATTGTATGTGGATGTTTTCTGTGAGAGAAATCATCTGATTTTTTCATGCTGCCATTGCCAGAAGTCCTACTTTGCTTGTTACAAATATCTTGATAGAATTTCTTAAGCCTAGGAAGCTTTTAAAAAGTGGCATTTTATTTTGAAATGTATGCTATTCACAAATATAACGTAACTTGTTTTGTCCCTTTGTATATTAACATACATGTTAAGAAAGTTTCTATTTTCATACTGTCAAATTTTTATGCATGTCCTCTAAAATAATTTCTCTGTTTACATCAAAGGTTTCCTGTGTCATTTTAGAGTAAATACAGTTGATAAGATATTGGACCCTAGCAAAAATAAAATAGAAAGCCTTTTGTTAGCTGTAAAAAATTATCTGATCCACATTAACTATCTGATCCACAAATATTGTCTTTAATAAGGACTTACTTCACTGGTTTTGTTATTCCTGTTTGACTATATTTTTATTTTCCTTCTCTTTGTTTTCTTGTATGTTAGTACCTCAAATATACTGTTAGATAAAAAATGGAGCTGGTGGTGGGGTGGACACACCCTTGGGTGCCTCCCTATTATGCTTCTTTCCCGATGTTTGTGTCTTTGCATGGTCCCTTTCCTGGAGGGTGGGCAAGACCTATGACTTGTTTATAACCCGTGGAATACAGCAAAGTTGATGAAATGTACATAAGTAGGTACATAAGTTTGTAGTACTTTACTGGTAGAACCTGTTGCTTTTCTCTACTGCTTAATGGCTTTGAAGAAGTTGCCATGTTGTGGTCTGTCTCTGTTGGGAGACCCATGAGAAAAGAAACTCAGTTTCTAGGTGACAGCCAGCAAGAACTTAAACCCTCAGTCATAACTCTACAAGAAATTAAATTTTGCATATCAAAGCAAATCTTCCCACAGTTAGGCCTCAGATGAAATTGACAACACTGTGAGATCCTCAGCAGAGAGCCCAGGAAAGTCATGCATGGACTTCTGATCTGTAGCAACCGTGTGATGATCAGTGTGTGTGATCTGAAGCTCCTAAGTTAGCATTAGTTTTTATTACATAACCAATACCATGGGCATCCTATTTTTTCTTCCTGCTTTTACTCCAGATGCTTCTAAAATTCCTATGATAAGAAAGATCAATATGCCCAGGCATGGTGGAGCACCCCTGAAACCCTGGTGATTCAGGAAGATGAGGCAGGAGGATTGCAAGTTTAAGGCCAGTCTCAGCAATTTACTGAGAACCCCCAGCCGCAGAAACTTAGGAAGACCCTATCTCAAAATAAAAATAAAACAGCTGGGGATGTAACTTAGAAATACAGCTTAGACCCTGGGTTCAATCCCCAGTAAACACCCCAAAAGATGAATTGTATCAAATAGAATGTGTGACACAGAAAACATATTTCCAGAATTAAAATGAAAAAAAGGAAATTGAAAAGAAAAATAAACCTCCAGTATATAATGTCAAATGAAGAAAGGAACCAGATTTATCAGAGTTGCACGTTTTGACCTTGGGTTTTATCACTTTTATTCTTCCTACATTGTTTTTGATTTACCTCAGCTGCTTTGGAAAGTTTTAACCCATATGGAGTTTGTGTGTATCTATCATACAACTCCGCTGGAAATATAGTTTGTAATTTTTTTTCCTGAAATTATTTGCAGGTGGAAAAGGTGAAAAGAAGGAAACACATTAAATTATTACAGTTATAATCTTAAGAGAAGTCCTGCCATCTTTTAAATACCTCCCTTTTTCTACTTTAAAAGGTCATGAAATGGTTTGTCATTAGGATTTCAGAGCATGAACCATTTTTTCTCTGAAGTTTCTGAGTTTGGAGTTCTATTCCATAGAAAGTATGTTTTTCTTTAAAAAAAAAATTAAACTCTACAATGATGGAAAAAGGTTAATATTTTAAAAATTCCACATAGTATGTAATTGGAGGATAGATATATTATTGTCCATAATTTATATGAAACTTACCTAATTAAAAAAGGAAATGGAACTGGGCGTGGTGGCGCATGCCTGTAATCACAGTGGCTTGGGAGTCTGAGGCAGGAGGATCAGGAGTTCAAATCCAGTCTCAGCAATGGTGAGGCACTGAAAAACTCAGTGAGACCCTATGTCTAAATAAAAAATATAAAATAGGGCTGGGGATGTGTCTCAGTGATCAATTGCCTCTGCATTTAATCCCTGGTAACCACTTTCCCACCCCCCACCCCCCCAATAAAAGAAAATGGAAAATAGCATGGTTATCTAATTTAAAAAGGAAAAGGAAAATAGCATGGTTATGCTGATTTGTGAGACAGGGCTTCTTCTCTCTCTACCTGAAGTGTTTAATAGGAAGTTTGGTTACAGATCAGGAAAATTGTATTTAGTTTCAGCACAAAGAAGAAGCTTAGATGATATCTAAAGTCCCTTCATACTTGAATATTTTTGTATCAGATATAAAAAGTAACTTTAAATTCAAGATTTCAAGAAATAGGTTGAATCTAATATTTTTATTTGGTGGCATTTTTAAAAATTTATTGTAAAATTATTTTTCTATGAGAATAATAATGGCAAGCAGATAAGTTCATTTAAATAAGGGAATATTTAGAAAATGTTAATTGAATTATAATCCTTTGAACATCTCTATTTCAATTATAACAACATTGAACAGAATTCAGGCCTTTCTTGATATTTGTCTTTGCAAATGCTACCTTGCCACCTAGTGGTTCATCTTGGTACTTTTTTAAGGAAAAAAAAAACAACTTTTTTTTTTTTTTTTTAAGTCCTTATAGGTAATGAATAAAATATGCACTAGTTATTCCTCAATATATTCACTACATTAATGTCTACAAAATAATTTGGGAAATCATTCAGTTTATAACTTATTATTTTATCTTGTTAAGAACATAATATATACAATATTGTTTCAATTAAACAACATCAAACTGGTGACATTAAAAATTCTTAAATGTTCCTTTGGAAAAAGTCCCTTACTAGTTAATTTTCATTTTAGAGATACAAATAATTAAAATTTTAATATATTTAAAATAATTTTATAAACTTGAGAAAATGATATCTCCCATAGAGATATAAAAATGAACATGTGTTCATTTTATTACTAATTAATGATAAAACTATTCAGATGTCAAAATTATTTGAAAGAAAAATAAGGAAAAAATTCTTATAGTTAAATGAAAGTAAAAATTCATGCAAACTACCTTTTTCTACAGTGGGGGAAGGAAGTCAATAGAACCTATCTAGTCAGACTTTGTGAGTCTACAGACTAATTATTTTGTATTGGTACCAACTATCTGTAATTTACAGAATTATGAAATAATTTACACAAAATAATATCAGATAACACAGGGATGAGCTATTTACATGCATTATTTCTACTGAAGAACAATTTTTTTTCCTATGCATGGAGCAAATTGCATCTCTGCTCCACATTTCCCAGCATATGGAACTATTTCATGACATGTCTGAAACTGGAATCAGAAACTGTCCACATATAATAACATCCAGTTTTTGTTGTTGTTTATTGTTGCTTGGAAGGCATAAAATGTACAACCAGTTTTCTCATAATCCATGGTGCTTTAATGAGCTCCTCTAGTGTTTTTTTTAAAGTATTTTAAAATTGTTTACATTTTAAATTGACAAATATTAAGTGCACTTACTTGTGAGATAATAGTATGATAGTTTGACACATATGTATAATGTGTAATTACCAAATCAGGGTAATTCACATTCTCTTGTACTTAAAGATTTATCAACTTTTGTTGTTGGAAACGTTTGTGCTCTTCTCTTTTTCTTTTTTGGTGGCACAAGGAATTGAACCCAGTGACACCCAAACTTTGAGTGACATCCCTAGCCCTTTCTGTTTTTTTTTTTTTTAATTGAAGACACTGTCTTGCTAAGTTGCCAAGGCTGTTCTTAAATTTAGGATCCTCTGGCCTCGGCCTCTATAGTCAGATTATAGGCAGTACACACCCAGCTCTCTTCTAGATCTCTATAAATATATAATCATTTGTTGCAAGCTATAGTCATCTTATTGTGCTGTAGAACACTATTACTCATACCTCCTAATTATATTTTGGTACTGTTTTAATCAGCTTTTTCATTGCTGTGACCAAAAGACCTGACAAGAACAATTAGTGAAGAAAAAGTTCATTTTGAGGATCATGGTTTCAGAGGTCTCAGTCCATAGATGGCCAACTCCACTCCTCAGGAACCAAGGTGAGGCAAAACATCATGTTATAAGTGAGTAGGTGAAGGAAAGTGGCTCAGGGTGTAGCACGGAGGGAGGAAGGAGCTTGTGAAGTTCTGCTCAGTAAGCACAAAATACATATCCCAAAGGCATGCCCCGAATGATCCACCTCCTCCAGCCACACACTACCTGTCTACAGTTATCACCCAGTTGATCCCTATCAGGGGAATAATTCACTGGTTGGGTTAAGGCTCATAACCCAGTTATTTCACCTCTCAACCTTCTTGCATTGTCTCACACATGAACTTTTGGGGAACACCTAAATGATAACAGGTATCCATTATCCAACTTTCCTCTACTATCCTTATCTCCCACTCCTCTTAGCCTCTGGTGAGTGCTATTCTACTCTATGATATCATTTTTTCCAGCTTTTGCCTATGCATGATATCATGTGATACTTACATTTCTGTGACTGTCTTATTTCATTTAACATAATGTCCTCCAGTTTCATTCATGTTCCATCAAATGACAGGATTTCATCCATTTTTATAGATGAACAGTATTCCATTGCCTATGCTACTATACTTCTTTATCCATTTGTATAGATGGATATGAAGGTTGATTCCATATATGAATTATTGGGAAGAGTGCTTCAGTGAATATAGCAGTGCAGGTATCTTTTGATATATTGATTTTATTTCCCTTGGTTATGTATCCAGTAGTGGGATAGCTGGATCATATGGTAGTTCTGTTTTTAGTTTTTTGAGGAACTTCCATGTTGTACTATTCATATTCCTAGAAACTATACTAACTCACACTCCTAAAAACAGGGGATGAGAGTTCCCCTCTCTATATATCCTTGTCAGCATTTTTAAATTTTTTGTCTTTTTAATTATAGCTAGTCTAACTGGGGTGAAATGATATCTCATTGTGGTTTTGGTTTGCATTTCCCTAGTGATGCTGAGCATCCTCCCAGTGTTACTGAGACAGACTTTGTGAGTCACGTCTAGAGCAATGACTGTCCACTCTGACTGAACATTAAAATCAACCACAGTGCTTAAACAGAATCTGTGAGAGTGGGATTCAAGAAGTATTTTTAAGGTATTTTTTACCAGGATTGAGAATGATAGACTATAGGACAGGGTATTGTAACCCAATGACATATTAAAATCAACCAGAATAATTTTTAACAAATGGTGATGTCAACTGACCTTGGAAACGTTACTTGTCAAAAGTTTCTTTTAAAATTTTAACTTCTTTACAAAAGCACCTAACAAAAAATAAAGATGATTGCGTTTAAAGAAATTTTCTTAATTTTTTTAAAAGGCAGGAGAAGGCACAGGAATCTGTAATATTTTCCTGTTTATTGCTCAGTTGAGCAATAGAGCAATATAGATGTTAATAATTGGTTCTGGAAGGTCCTTGCTTAGCATCTGGACAACCATCTTAAGTGACAAAGTTTTTAAGAAAAAGTTTCACTTTCCTGCCCAATGGCCTTTCTGAGAAAGGCTCACCACTCCCTCAGACCAACCCCACCCTTAACTAACTCATTAGGACTTGCTCAGCTCTGATTCCTGAGCCTGCCCTATGGAAGTTGCAGAACCCAAGCCTGTATTGCCTCTCTCCCTGTATGAAGAAATGGCCTTTATTTGTCAGCTCTGACCAATAAACTTCTTGTGTGCATCTCTGCTTGGTCTCCGTCTTTCATTTCTCCCTCGCCCGTCTCCTGGTTCCTTGCTTTCCTTTCAGGTTCCATGCTCTCTGAAGGTGCCAGTGGGGATTACCATAAGAATGGCAGAAATGGGTGTGGTGGCACATGCTTGTAATCTCAGTTACTTGGGCATTTAATGAGATCCTATCTCAAAATACAATTTAAAAAGGACTGGGAAAGTAGCTCAGTGCTTGCCTTGTATGTGCAAGGTCCTGGATTTGATTCCCAGTAGCACCTCAAAACAAAAACAAAATTATCTGAAGCCAAGTGAATGAGAAGACACCGGAAAGGCTTAAAGGCTTAGGCTGAAGAGCACCACCAGGTAGAGCTGGATCTCGATGCACTGCCACAGGATAAGCGCACTGGTTGGAAATGAACTGATTTTTATGACCTCCAATAAAAATAATGTTTGCAGAAAGGGAATGTTGAAAGTAGTAACAATGTCCATTTCTGAAGCACCAGTTAAAAGACAAAGAGTTTGTATGCCTAGAAGTATTTTGTTTCTTAATCATCATCAAACTGAAGCATAGTAGGTATGGAAAACAAAATATACATGCACAGGTTAAGGAGGGATGTTATCACTGAGACTGGAGAAAAAGGACAGTCAGTGTAGATAATAAATGATTGGGTCAGGATGATGAGAGCTGATTCAAAAGGAAATCAAATGCTAATACCTCCAGAGTACCTCTGCCTCCTCACCTGTTGCTAAGGTCACTGGCCACCAGGGGATTTGTTCTCCCAGCCAGAGATGTTAATGGGTACCCCCTGGGTGGTTCTTTTACCCACCTTTGGTCACTTCACCTTCGGGGCAGGATGAGAGGAGGGAACATGAGAAGAAACCTAAAATCTGTAAAAGGGGCAAGACACCCTACTCCAGGGGACACCAGCTCTGGATCCCCTCTTCTCTGGAGGAGTCTCTCTCTGTGTGTTCTACACTTTAAAAAAACCTTTTTGCTCCTGCCCTGGCATTTCTTGGGTGTTTATTCTTTAACAATAGGGTAACAGGGACCAGATCCTGATTTTTAAGACTGGTTTCATCACCAGAGAAATAAGGACTTTGGGACTCCAAATAATATGACACCACAGTCATATTAACTGGGTTCGTAAGACTTATATAAAAATATCTCAAAAGTCCATTTATTAAATCACAATAGATTTTTTTTTCAAAGAGAACTAGGTTTGCTTTTATGCAATATGATCAAAACATTTTCTTAACTCTAAGCATGGCAAATGAGAAATCAAGTGAAAATCAATAGTTTCCTTAAGGACTATCACTCTGACTATTCGAACATTTAATATCTAATCACATCTCACAATAAGGATGATTTTGCTAATGGGATTAAACTGTCCATATGTTTTGCTTACATTATATCATTCTACATATCTAAGGCAGGCACAGAAGCTAGAGTATTTAAGGGCTAGATTTAAACCTTCTGATAGCTATCAGAGCAATATTTCTCAACCCTTGCTACATGTTAAAATCACCTGGGGGCTTTTTTTTTTTTAAATTAGGCATAACATATACATAAAAAAAAACCCTGCACAGCTATTGCATATACTTGATGTGTTTGGACATAAGCATACACCTGTGGAAGCATCACCACTGTCTCTGAAGGTAATAAACATATTCATCACTTCCAAAAGTTTCCTCATGGCCCCACTTTTTGTGGTAAGAACACTTAACATGAGATCTACCCTATTTCCAAAGAGTTTTTAAGTGCTCAAAAGAAAGCTGTAGGCATTATAGGCACAGCAGTTCTCTAGAACTTACTCAACTTGCATAATCAAAACCTGATAACTATTGAATAACAACTCCCATTTCTCTTTACCCCAAATTCCTGGTAAATACCACTCCACTCTTTGTTTCTATGAATTTGAATATTTTTGAAAGCTTATGTAATTGGAATCATGCAGTACTTGTCCTTTTGTGACTGGCTTATTTTACTTAACATAAATGTCCTCTAGGTTCGTCTATGGTTTATGTGGCAAGAAGTCCTTTTTAGTGGCTCAACAGTATTTCATTGTATATGTATTATAAATCATATTTATACGTGTTTGTGTGTGTACCGATATTCTTATCCATTTGTCTGTCAATGGACATTTGGGATTCTTCCACCTTGTAGGTATTGTGATTAGTGCTGCAGTATACATGGGGATGCAGATTTCTTTGCACGATTATGATTTAAATTATTTGGGATACCTGAAACTGGGATTGCTAGATCATATGGTAGTTCTATTTTTTACTTTTATTTTTTTGAGCCTCTACACTGTATTCTATAGAAACTGCATCATTTTGTATCCCCATCAACACTGTATAAGAGTTCCAATTCTTCTAAAACCTTGCCAACACTTGTTATTGTTATGCTCGAATTCGGGACCACCAGAGACCAAGATCAATGTAAGCAGCAAAGAGGTGTTTATTGCGAGCTAGCTTGGTCTTCCACGTGCACACAGCAACTGGTGATGCTGAGAAGCCCCAGCCCAGGGTTTGCAGCAGTTTTATACACTCTTTGGGGAAGGCAGGGACTTCACATACATCATTAGCATCTCTTAGCAAATCATCACACACCATGGGAAAATCAAACAACTCTAAAACATGATTAGCATATCAAGTGGTGGGAAAGAATCTGGAAAGGATTATTGGTTAGTTCAAGGGGGGTTGATGCAATAAAAATGATGGGTTGAAATCCTAAGGGTGTTGCAAGGAGGGTACGTGCCAAGGTGCAGGGCTTCTACTTTAGATATTGGTCACCACATCTAGGTGGGGGCCCTCTGGAATTTCAGTATTTCCATATCTTGGCCTATCTTAGGCAATCACCATCTGCGGCTTTTCCGAGAACTCTTTCCACAGAGCTTTCTCTGGTATTTTCCTGACTTTAGGACTGCAGTAGGTCAGGGGTTAAGTTTCAGAGCAAAACGAGGTTCCAAGTAGACTGAGGTTGCTTAGGTCTTTCATTATCTTATGTTTTTGATAATAGCCAGACAAATAGGCGTGAGGGATAGTTTATTGTGGATCTCATTTGCATTCACCTTGAGAATTTTTTTTTAGACATTTTTTTTTATTGGTTGTTCAAAACATTACATAGTTCTTGATATATCATATTTCACACTTTGATTCAAGTGGGTTATGAACTCCCATTTTTACCCCGTATACAGATTGCAGAGTCACATCAGTTACACTTCCACTGATTTACATATTGACATACACATGTCTGTTGTATTCTGCTGCCTTTCCTATCCTCTACTATCCCCCCTCCCCTCCCCTCCCCTCCCCTCTTCTCTCTCTACCCCCTCTACTGTAATTCATTTCTCCCCCTTGTATTATTTTTCCCTTTCCCCTCACTTCCTCTTGTATGTAATTTTGTATAACCCTAAGGGTCTCCTTCCATTTCCAAGCAATTTCCCTTCTCTCTCCCTGTCCCTCCCACCTCTCATCCCTGTTTAATGTTAGTCATCTTCTCATGCTCTTCTTCCCTACTCTGTTCTTAGTTACTCTCCTTATATCAAAGAAGACATTTGGCATTTGTTTTTTAGGGATTGGCTAGCTTCACTTAGCATAATCTGCTCTAATGCCATCCATTTCCCTCCAAATTCTATAATTTTGTCATTTTTTAATGCAGAGTGATACTCCATTGTGTATAAATGCCACATTTTTTTTTTTATCCATTCGTCTATTGAAGGGCATCTAGGTTGCTTCCATAGTCTTGCTATTGTGAATTGTACTGCTATGAACATCGATGTAGCAGTGTCCCTGTAGCATGCTGTTTTTAGGTCTTTAGGGAATAGACCCAGAAGGGGAATAGCTGGATCAAATGGTGGTTCCATTCCCAGCTTTCCAAGAAATCTCCATACTGCTTTCCAAATTGTTTGCACCAATTTGCAGTCCCACCAACAATGTACAAGTGTACCCTTTTCCCCACATCCTCGCCAGCACTTGTTGTTGTTTGACTTCATAATGGCTGCCAATCTTACTGGAGTGAGATGATATCTTAGGGTGGTTTTGATTTGCATTTCTCTGACTGCTAGAGATGGTGAGCATTTTTTCATGTACTTGTTGATTGATTGTATGTCCTCCTCTGAGAAGTGTCTGTTTAGGTCCTTGGCCCATTTGTTGATTGGGTTATTTGTTATCTTATTGTCTAATTTTTTGAGTTCTCTATTATACTCTGGATATTAGGGCTCTATCTGAAGTGTGAGGAGTAAAGATTTGTTCCCATGATGTAGGCTCCCTATTTACCTCTCTTATTGTTTCTTTTGCTGAGAAAAAACTTTTTAGTTTGAGCAAGTCCCATTTGTTGATTCTAGATATTAATTCTTGTGCTATGGGTGTCCTATTGAGGAATTTAGAGCCCGACCCCACAGTATGTAGGTCGTAGCCAACTTTTTCTTCTATCAGATGCCTTGTCTCTGGTTTGATATCAAGCTCCTTGATACATTTTGAGTTAACTTTTGTGCATGGCGAGAGAAAGGGATTCAGTTTCATTTTGTTGCATATGGATTTCCAGTTTTCCCAGCACCATTTGTTGAAGATGCTATCCTTCCTCCATTGCATGCTTTTAGCCCCTTTATCAAATATAAGAAAGTTATAGTTTTGAAAAAATAAATAAGATCAACAGACCCTTAGCCGTGCTAATGAAGAGAAGAAGAGAGAGAACTCAAATTACTAGCATACAGGATGAAAAAGGCAATATAACAACAGACACTTCAGAAATACAGAAGATAATCAGAAATTATTTTGAATCCTTATACTCCAATAAAATAGAAGACAGTGAAGGCATCGATAAATTTCTTAAGTCATATGATCTGCCCAGATTGAGTCAGGAGGATATAGACAACCTAAACAGACCAATATCAATTGAGGAAATAGAAGAAACCATCAAAAGATTACCAACTAAGAAAAGCCCAGGACCGGATGGGTATACAGCAGAGTTTTACAAAACCTTTAAAGAGGAACTAATACCAATACTTTTAAAGCTATTTCAGGAAATAGAAAAAGAGGGAGAACTTCCAAATTCATTCTACGAGGCCAACATCACCCTGATTCCTAAACCAGACAAAGACACTTCAAAGAAAGAAAACTACAGACCTATATCTCTAATGAACCTAGACGCAAAAATCCTCAATAAAATTCTGGTGAATTGGATACAAAATCATATCAAAAAATTGTACACCATGATCAAGTAGGATTCATCCCTGGGATGCAAGGCTGGTTCAATATACGGAAATCAATAAATGTTATCCACCACATCAATAGACTTAAAGATAAGAACCATATGATCATCTCGATAGATGCGGAAAAAGCATTCGACAAAGTACAGCATCCCTTTTTGTTCAAAACTCTCGAAAAAATAGGGATAACAGGAACATACCTCAACATTGTAAAAGCAATCTACTCTAAGCCCCAGGCTAGCATCATTCTGAATGGAGAAAAATTGAAGGCATTCCCTCTAAAATCTGGAACAAGACAGGGATGCCCTCTCTCACCACTTCTGTTCAACATAGTTCTCGAAACACTGGCCAGAGCAATTAGACAGATGAAAGAAATTAAAGGCATAAAAATAGGAAAAGAAGAACTTAAATTATCACTATTTGCAGATGACATGATTCTATACCTAGCAGACCCAAAAGGGTCTTCAAAGAAACTATTAGAGCTAATAAATGAATTCAGCAAAGTGGCAGGATATAAAATCAACACACATAAATCAAAGGCATTCCTGTATATCAGCGACAAACCCTCTGAAATGGAAATGAGGACAACCACTCCATTCACAATATCCTCAAAAATAATAAAATACTTGGGAATCAACCTAACAAAAGAGGTAAAAGACTTATACAATGAAAACTACAGAACCCTAAAGAGAGAAATTGAAGAAGATCTTAGAAGATGGAAAAATATACCCTGTTCATGGATAGGCAGAACTAACATCATCAAAATGGCGATATTACCAAAAGTTCTCTATAGGTTTAATGCAATGCCAATCAAAATCCCAATGGCATTTCTTGTAGAAATAGAGAAAGCAATCATGAAATTCATATGGAAAAATAAAAGACCCAGAATAGCAAAAACAATGCTAAGCAGGAAGTGTGAATCAGGTGGTATAGTGATACCAGACTTCAAACTATACTACAGAGCAATAGTAACAAAAACAGCATGGTATTGGTACCAAAACAGGCGGGTGGACCAATGGTACAGAATAGAGGACACAGAAACCAACCCACAAAACCTTGAGAATTTTTTAAAAAAGAATCAATATCCAGATTCCACCTCTGGGAATTCTGATGGAGTTGATTTAAGGTGAGCCCCTCAGCATTTGTTAAAATTTCTCCAGATGAAGCTACTGTGTCATAGGCTTGCAAATATTTGCCCTGGAGTAAATAATTTTGAACACTGGCTATATATTAGCACAGTGATTCTCAAAGCCTGAATCAGGAACCTCCAGAGGCTCATTAAAACACAAATTACTGAATTTGCAATTTAAATGTATTCTCAGGTGACTGTGCTGCTGTAGCTTTTGCTGCTGGTCCAGGAGCCACACTTTGTAAACTACTGAACTAAACACTGCCAGGAGCAGCTTTGTCTGAGCTTTCCTGTATGACCCACTTCTTTGAGGCTCACATTAAAACTACTTTTTAAAAATGTAGTAAAATACACATAACATGACATTTACCAGATTCTTTTTATTCCTTCTAGAAGAAAAAACATATATATGCATGTACTAATATATGTATTTGTTCTATTTAAATATGCACAAAGATTACAGTCCATTATAAATTTTTGATGGCGTTTTTCTAAAATCAAAAGGGACTAACATATCTTGGCAACACAAGACAGTAGGGTAGAAGAACATTTTTGTGCAATCAGAAAAGTAAATCTGGGACTGGGAACGTTCAGCAAATGAGCCACAAATTTATAAATTTTAGTGTAAATTATTCTAGCTGCATTTTAAAGGGAATTTAATAAGAATGTTAAATGATGCAAAAACTTGTTATACTAAGCAGAAAGTATGGCCAATTGTATAAATTAAAATGTTTTTCTAGTTTTAAATAAAGTTTGTGGGAAGACATGAATTTGGATGGGACACCTGCCCTTGTCCCAGCAGAACAAAGCAATCACAGTAACTGAGCTTTGGTTGGTGGCAGTAGGCCCTGTGACTAATAAACTCATTAAGTTGTACCCTGTTGACTGGTTGGTTGACTCTGCTATTTTTGTCAGAATCAGGCAAGAACTAGCAAACTCCCAGTGGAAGTGTGTGAGAACTCAAACTTTATTTTATGCAGCGGGTCTAGCGGAGAGTAACTCCAAATTCTGAGTGCCCATCACCAGTTTTTCACAACATTTATAGGCTATCGAGTGTCATAAATTTTCTAGTCTAAAGGATACATAGTTGTGCACAGGATTTCAGGCAGGAAGCATCTTCACAGAAGCAAAGTGTGATAAGGGGGAGAACTGGCTCTTTTAACAAGTCCTTTGATAAATCTCTAGCTTTGGGACTGGAGCTTCCACAGGGGCATTTACACTTCAAAGGAAAGTAGTTAGATCTAAGGGGAAGTCCTTTCCAATCTAAGAGGTAGGAGGGGATGATGCTAATAAAGTCCCCTGAAGAGAGCTGACTAGAAAGGAGAGAGTAACTTTCCCTTTCCCAGGCACTAATTCTCAGGACAGTGTTCTTGGTTTATTTTGCCTTCAGGTCTTGGGTGAGTTACTCCTTATATCATAGCCATTAAGCTATTTCCTATGCCCTTCTTCCTTCTTCCTTCCTCCTCCTCCTCCTCCTCCTCCTCCTCCTTCTCCTGTAAATACTATTTGATCACATTATTGACTGGACTTCTCAGTCCCTGTTCTGGTTGTGGGGGCTGTCCTATTCTCATGTTTTTGTTTTGCTTTGCTTTGCTCAAATAAACTCTACTAAATTTAATCATTCTAAGGAATTTTTCTTTTAACCCTGGTGTTGGAGCAATACTACTGTGTAGGTGGCCCTTAAAATCTTATAAAACAAAACATAGTTTGCCCCTGATTTAACAAGCTATTTGAATTTGAGCTAGTCATTCAAACTTTTAGGCTTTATTTTCTTTTTTAAAAGGGGTCTTTCCATGTATACTTATTTTTATTTATTAAAATTAGGTATGTATAAATATTAAATAATATTTATTTAGAAAGTACAAGAAGGGTAATGATATGATGAACTTATACATTCAACCATCCATCTTATGAAAATGTTTTAACAATATGTGTATATATGCATTCATACATATATATGTGTATATACACACTATATATGTACATATATGTTTATTCACTATAGTTTTCTGTATATAATATTTTATTCCTCTTTTTGGTAATAGTTTGGGTCAAAGATGATATTAGTCAATTGAGATAAAATTGATTAAGTCATGGGTATAATTTCTAAAGACTGAATACAGGCTCTTAAGAAACAGCCATATTAAAAAATACTCAAAATATTTCTTTAGTCATTCAAAAATATGTGTTTATCTTACATCTTCAGATATAAACTAGATCTACAGAAATCTAAAAGAAGGAAATAATAAGGATTAGAACAGAAGTCATTGAAAGAGAGAATAGAAAAAACAAAAAAAATAGTAAAATTAAAATTGTTTTTTGAAAAAATTACTAAACTGGACAGACTATTAGCTAGATGAACAAGAATATCGGTGATATTAGAGTCAAAATATTTCAATCAGGAAGAAAAGGTGTCAGCTGCTAGGGCAAATACTGGTAGTTTCTCAGAAGGTTAAACACAAAATCAGCAATTGGACTCCTTGGTATGGACCTAATGAAAGGAAACCGAGGAACCAGGAGAGCGGGAAATGAAATATGGAGATCAGGCAGAGATACACATGAGAGTTTATTTGTCAGAGCTGACAAACAAAGGCCATCTCTCCATAGACAGAGAGAGGCAATACATGTCTGGGGCAGACTCAGGAATTACAGCCAGGTGGGTCAGATTGCAGGTTGTTAAGGGTGGGGTTTGTATGAGGGAGTGGTGAGCCTTTCTCAGAAAGGCCCTTGGGCAGGAAAGTGAGACTTTTCCTTAAGATTGCAGCTGTCATTTAAGATGGCTATTCAGATGTTAAGCAAGGACCTTACACCCAAGAGAAATGAAAATATTTGCTCACACAAAAACTCGTGTACAAATGTCCATAACAATATTATTCAGAATAGTCAAAAAGGGAAAATGATCTAAGTGTTCACTGAAACCAAAAGCCGAATGTTTTCTCTGATATGTAGATGATAATTCACAATAAGGGGGAGGGTACTAGGGAAGAATTGAGTTACTTTGGATTAGGCAGAGGGAAGTGAAGAGGGGGAGGATATGGAGGTAGGAAGGATAGTAGAATGAATCAGACATTATTATCCTATGTGCATATATGAAGACAGGACCAGTGTGATTCTACATCATGTATAACCAGAAGAATGAGAAGTTATATTCCATTTACGTATAATGTGTCAAAGTGCATTCTACTGTCATGTATCACTAATAAGAACAAATAAAAATAGATTAATAAAATGTGGTATATTCACACAGTGTAAAATTATTTAGCCCTTAAAAGAAATGAAGCATTGATTTATGCAGTAGCAAGGATAACACTTGAAACATAATGCTAAGTGAAAGAAATCAGCCACAAAATTCTGCATATTGCTTGATCCCATTTGTATGAAATGTGTGAATAGGTAAATCTAGTGAGACAGAAATTAGATTAATGGTTGTCTAGAGCATAATACCTAATAGATCTTAGCTCACACTCCACTCTCTTCTTATTAGTTGTGGGAATTCAGATAAATTTACTTAGCATCTTTGAAATTACCTACTAATTTGTAAAATAAAAAAAAAATTGTTGTAAATATTTAATAAGTCAAATTATAGAGACTCCATCCTAGTGATAGAGAGGTAGCCCAATAGAAATGATAATTTTTCCAGTGCTTCATTTGTCAAATTATTACAGTGGTGGCTACAAGAAAAAAAAAAAAAGAAAGTGGGTCTATTTTTACAGACACCCATACACAATTGGGAACTGACAATGTTTTAAATCATACACACACAAAACACTAACAAAGCATTTTTAAACACAAAGGAAAGGAAAGACATCTGAATAATTACTTTCCACTGATTGCCCCATCCTTGCATTTGTATTTTCCTTTTTGAATCTTGCTCTCATGCAGAATCAGAGAACCTTAAGGGCAGCCAGCTGCTTTTCCATCCTGGCACCTACATTCCAACTTCCTTGCCATTTGAATCTGTTGCTCTATTGAGCCTCATTCACAGGAAGCACTTGTGGTACCTGTACTTGGCCGCGTTAGGCAGCAGCGAAGCAGAGAGAACAAGGTGGCCTTAATGGGTGACTTAATGGTGTGTTAAGTGTTCCTTTCTGCTGAATTGAACACAGGCTTTGGTGTGTCTAGCTTTATTGGGTTTCTGTCAACCACATGCATAGTGCAGTAAATTTTGAAGAAATTTGTGGTTTGAGTGGAGCAAAGTAGGGGGAAAACAACCAGAAGAGTAGTGTGACGTGGACATGGGAGAAAGTTCTAGAATGTGTATTTCCTCTATTATCAAGCATTTTTTTTTAAATGTGAGCATGTTTTGAAAGCATTCTTTTCTTTCTCTGAATTCAGATATCTAGAAATATTGGGCATTTTATTTTGCTTTGCTTGGTTTATCAAAAAAATATCAAATAATTATAAATGTTACTTTCAATTATTTAAAAGTAATTATAGAGAAAAGCTATGATAATTATTTTTTCAACTATAAGATGCTCTTAAAATATAAAGTTCAAAACAGAACATAAAATATAAGATTCTCAATGTAGTAAAAATATATCTAAGATTCTTAGCTTATGAATTATATTTTTAAAAGTCTGTTGCTTAAATTTGGGACTATTTCCTGAAAGGTAAATAGGCAATTCAAAATTTTATTAAAGAAGCACCCCAACTTTGAAAATAGACTGCTGACATATTGATGAAATTGTAATTTTAAGACTTAAATTTATAATAGTTGGTAAAATAAAAGTTTGGATGTGAGCTTGCTGAAAAGTATTAATAATAATGTTGGTGTTAATACTAATACCATTGACAAAGCATTAATCAAGAAGGATGATAGGACAAGATGCAAACTTGCCACATTTTTGCTCATATGTTAACAATAGATCTCAATAGTTGGAGATCTATACTGTTTTCACAGTTATCATATGAGTAATAAATGAAAAATAATAAACACCATTATTGTCATATCTGATACACTGTATTTGACTTGAAAAGCTCTAATCAACTATTACAATCTTAATATGAATTTAGTATTAATTATCATAGCAATGGAATGGCAAATTTTTATAACAGTAATATAAGGTAAAGAGGTTGAGGATAGTGTAAACATATAAAAATTTATAAATTGTATCTCAAAGATTGAAAACTCAAAGGTATAATGGAAAATATTGTGAGACTTGATCTGCTCAGAGAACTGGCAATTCACACAAAAGGTCCCCATGAACAGTCACTTGCTCTTCGGTTGAAACAAGTGGGATTCTGCTCACCTTGTTTCAAAGACCAACATCTCATTCCAAAAGGGCTGAGATTGGAAAATATGAAAAAACATCTATTTTAATGTAGTAACTATATTTTCCCATTCACATGTATTTATTTCACTCTAATTTTACATTTCATATATCAAGGGAAAATTTTTCTCCTTGCATTATTAGTATAGCCCATGGAGGCTTGGCAAAAAGCTGCCACAGGGAGATAAGAGCAGAAATAAGCTTTCCAACCCACACCAGATCTCATATAGATTACTATTCCAATTCTTATTAGAAGACTGCTGGACGACATCTCTACTTTGCAATCCAGCTGTGTTAAAGTAATGGGAAATACTTCATTAAATCATATATAAGGATGTATGTGTTCTTCAGAAGGACCTAAAGTTTCCCCTGAGTGTAATTTAGGTTTTTTTCTTTTCCTCTAATTGTTTTGTTGCTTAAATATATTTGAGTTTTGAAATGAGCAAATAGAAAAACAGAGCCAACAATCCTCAGATTATTATTCACTGACATCAGAAATTCTTTAAACATTTAAAAAAATTTAACTGACAATAATTGTATACATGTATAGGGTACAATTATATATACATGTATATTTATGGGTTATGTGATATTTTGATATATGTATACATTGTGAAACTTAAATATATGAATAATCTCTCTTGGTGACTAAAGCAAGCTGTGGAAATTCTTACATAAAGATGATTGTAACTAAACAGCACTTAACATTTGGAATGCATAATATATTTCATATTTACTATAAAGGTAACATTAATATACGTTAGTATAAAAATAATACATATATAACAAAAGTCACAGTAAACCTGCCTCAGAACTCATTTCTTGCATCATTGCTATGATTAGTCTCTGAATTTGTGAGATCTTCACAAAAGATGTGGCCGAGTCAATGAACATTTTTTAAACATCAAAGAACTATCTTCAGAAAATGTCAAGTCTTTCAGATTATTGGCAGGGTAATAAGGATTAAATTACCCTCAGAGGGAAACTAAATGTTTTTCCTGTAGTTCAAGAAGCAGCCTGAATTCTGTGAGTGTGCATGTTTGTGTGTGTGTTCAATCTGCGTCTTTGAATAGGTATATAAATATATACCTATTCTAGCTTAGATATGTTTCAGAAATAGAAGATTAGTCTTCTGCCCATTAACAATAAAACTTAAATATATGAATAATCTCTCTTGGTGTTGTAAAATATCTATATTTTTAAATATGCTATTTGCCATATTAATCATCACTTGATATTTTCAATAATGTTGATGCAATATAGTCATTACAAATATTAGACCAACTGCTACATTTTTCCAGTTTGATCCCAACCTCAGCTACCAAATCTTAAAATGGAAACTCTCCTTTGTTTTCTTCATTGTAAACAATTTAAGTTTTAAGAAATCTCAGTTTTCTTGTATAAGGTGAATTCTCAATATATGAATAACAAGCTGAAAACAATTACCTTAGAAGCTGGATTTGCTGGTGCACACTTGTATTCCCAGAAAATGTGGAGGCTGAGGCAGGAGGATCCAAGTTTGAGGCCAGCCTAGGCAACCTAGCAAGACTCTGTCTTAAAATAAAATGCTGGGCATGTACTTCAGTGTACAAGGCACTAGGTTCAATCCCCAGTACTAAACACACACACACACACACACACACACACACACACACACACACACAATTACCTTAGAATGTATTTGATATTTATGTGTCCTATAAACAGTTTGGTTTAAAATGTAACTCAGTTTGTATTTCCACTAAAAAATCTCTGAGAAAAAAATATGACTCAAGCATGGTGGTAAACACCTGTAATCTCAGCAGCTTGGGAGGCTGAGACAAGAGGATTACAAGTTCAAGGCCAGCCTCAGCAAATTAGTGAGGCCCAAAGCAACTTGAGGAGAACGTGTCTCAAAAAATAAAAAAGGGGCTAGGGACATATCTCAGTGGTTGAGTGCCCCTAATTTCAATTCCCAGTACAAAAATATGTAAATAAATGAAAATAAAAATATAAAAGTATGAATGTGAATTCTAAATATTTTTGAAGTCAAGGATAATCAATTACATATTTAGAAAAAGCTATCTATTTTGTTGCTTTATTGTGTAAGGAAGTGAACCATTTTAAAGTTTGCTCGAATGTTTACCTGAAAAATATTTTGTCCTATGTTCCCATTTTAAACATTATCTTATGTTATTAACATTATCTTATCTTATAAAATAATATGTGTTTGTTCATAAAGCATATTGTATTTAAATGACAGAACCCCAAACTTGTCTGTAGGCAAGTAGAGTGAATTTTTTTTGGATTGGTCTTCCTACGAGATTAATTGGAAAATTTTTCAAAAATTTAATGGCAATGCCTAGTACTATGCACTTGACAAGAGGATTACACAGCTAACAATTTTAAATTACTCAATGTTACCACTAGATAGCAGTATAAGTCTTTGGACTCTAATATGAAATACAACTTAAATAATTTTAAAATTGTATGTTTGAAAATAGCTTTTACTGAATCTTATCAGAAGAAAAAAAAGGAGCAAGTTAATGTTATGGCTTAAAGTGTTTTTGGATTATGTTCCACTTAGATTTGGTATTTTCCTTCTTGAAATTAGATCTGAAAGTAAATTTTAACATTGATAATTAGCTCTAATTACATCATTTTATTTATTCATTAAACACAAAATAGTACATATATAAATATATAAATTCATATATACATATATGTGTGTGTGTGTGTGTGTGTGTGTGTGTATATATATATATATAGAGAGAGAGAGAGAGAGAGAGAGCGCATTATATTCAACCATCAGAGAAAATTGAGATAGCTGCTGTTAAAATTATATATACTATATTTTCAATGCTATATCAATGAAAATGCATTGCTCATTTGAAAAATATGTGTTTGCTTATTGCAAATAAATTTTTAACCTAGGAATATTTAGAAATCAAATGTGATGGTTTAGACTTTTGATCCTTTAGCAGATGAGGCGTACATCCCTTAAATACCATAAAAGTGCCAAAGGAGACAAAAATAGGAAAACCCAACAGCATTGTTGGAAAATAGAAAGACTGATGGATTTTTGGAGGCTATAAAGTAGATGGACTTCAATGAAAATGGATTTCATCTATAATTTAATAAAATGTATTTGTGGGTTCCAGAGAACTGGTTGAACCATTTCCACCAACAGTCATGAAGATAGCTGAGTTTGGGAGCAGGAATGGGAAATATGGGAATTGGGAACCAAATACAGCCTTCTGCAGCAGAACAGCTGTCTGTAGCATTCACTTATAGATTAAAGGTGGCAAAATTGCTCTCCACACTAAGTGTGTGTACTTTGAAATATCCTACTTTGGGTATTGGGACTTGAAAGAGGCTCTGGCTATATGTGAAGTATTTTGAGACTCCCGTGAAGTGTTTATGAAATGAAATTATTGTTTGTGAAAGAGAGGAAGTTTCCCAGAGTTTAACCACAGAATTTACATTGAGCTGGATAACTATGTTCTGGGTCAGTGAACATTGTGCTTAATATCTGTGTGTGAGACAGATCTAAAGGGACACGGGTTTCCTTAAAAGGTCAATGCAATTAAGCAAAGGGGCTAAATTCATCATAGAATATACTTAGGCAGGACTTCAGTGTTTCAAAATAACTTTCTTTCTTTCCTTTGTTTTTTTTTTTTGGAGGGGGAGGGGTGGGGTGGTCCGGTTCTGGAGATTTAATCCAGAAGTGCTTTATCACTGAACTACATCCCCAGCCCCACGACCAACTTTGTAAAATTTTATTTGAAGAAAGGGTCTCACTGAGTTGCTGAGGCTGGCCTTGAACTTGCAATCCTCTTGACTCAGCCTCCCCAGCCACTGGGATTATAGGCTTGCACTACCACTGGTCCAAATAGCTTTTTATCTTGGACTACATGATTTAATTTTCCTTTTTTCCCAAAATTTTATACCTTAAATTATCAATTTAACTGTTCATCACTATCATTTTGACATAAGAAATAACTTCTGTTCTGTGATGGGGTCATAGCTCAATGGTAGAGTGCTTGCCCCCCATGTGTGGGGCACTGGGATCGATCCTCAACACCACATTAAAAAAATAATAAAAATAAATAAATAAAGATATTGTGTCCATCTTACAAAAAAAAAAAAAGAAAGAAAGAAAGAAAGAAAGAAAGAAAGAAAGAAAAGGAAAAGAACTCTGCTCCAATCACTTTATGAAATAACAATCAGGAAATTACCAAAACTTTAGTATGAGTTAACTTTTAGGTAATCTCTTAGGTATTATCCTAAAAAGCTCTCAACATTCATTTAAAAAATTCTTTCTGGTGTAACCCAATGATATAAGTACTACTATTCCCATGACAGCCTATAATAAAAAACTAGTGAATTCATAATGAGTAATAATCTAGATATGTCAGTTTCCTAGTCCATGCCTTTCCTATTTGTGATAGACAGAATAATGCCCTTCCCCGCAAACATCTGCGTCCTAATCCCCAGAACCTGTTAATAGTGGTATTACATGAGAGAGAGGAATAAGATTGCAGATGGGTTAGGGTTGCTAATTGACTATAGGGAAAGTATCCTGGATTACCTAGGTGGGCCCACTGCAATCATAGGAGCCCTAAAAAAGGTAATAGAGGGAAGCAAAAGAGAAAGAGAAATGGCAGCAGGAGAAGGAGTCAGTCTATTTTTTTCTGGCTTTGGACAAATGAGGGGGCATAAGCCATGGAATGTAGGCAGACTCTAGAAGATGGGAAAGCACAGAAATAGCTTCTCCTTTAGAACCTCCAGAAAGAACAGGCTGCTGATTCTTGATTTTATAAGTACATTATCTTTAAGATTTGCGAGCATTTATATGTAGAATGAGAGTGTATGTTTGGAGTATAATGGTCACTGAATAACTAAGTTCTAGTGAAAGAGCCTTATTCATATTAGACAATAAACATAAATAGACTAAACAGTTGAGAAATATTATAAAATCTAATTGAATTATCACAAAAGAGAAGACTTAGAGAATGGGAAACAGACCTTGGAAGAATAAACCAAGAATTAGGGTAACATCATAAAAGCAGTTAGATAAATTTCGAGTTAGCTAAAATGTTGTAAAGTGATGATCTTATTTTTCAGCCAAAAATACTGTAAGCAAGAACTTGAAGAATTCAAGTGTTCTTTTTGCATAACAAGGATAGCCTATCTTGAGCAAATACAATAAAGATTGTTTAGAACTTAAAGGTAAATATTATGTATCTGAGTATAGAATAACTCAAGTTAATAATAATATTTTGAATCAACTTTTTATATTAGAGTTTCTGAGATATGTATTATTACTAAAAGAATTTAGTGAGCTATTGTATGATATTTGACATGTAAGAAATTACATTAATGAGTTGAGTGAGATTTGCCATCTTGAAAAGAATCAGTAGCTTAAGATTTAATGATTTAATAGCATAGATAATAACTAAAGAGATAAAAGATTAATTATGCTGTGTTTTCTATGTATTTCCTATTATTTACAATAAAAGAAACACAACTTGTGAATTGAACTTGTACTTCATAAGATTATTTAATGGATGCTCCATAGGAAAGAAAATTAAAACATCTTAGACCTGGAGTCACGTGTTTCATATGAAGCCGTTTTATGTGGAGCTCTAGCCATTAGCAGCATTTTAAAGTACTTCTCTTGTGCACAACACATTGTCAAAATCATCCTGCTATGAGAACAATAAAAAGATATAAGTGGGGAGAAAGATTTTGCCATTGGTATTGTGCTTCCAGTTCACATATCTGCATTTTAAATGCTTGCCCTTGCTTTTGTGTAAAAGTACAACTAAAGCAAGATTAAGGTCAGAAATTTGACCTACTTTCTTCATCCTTTTTGCTTAACACTGCATGGCGAAGCTTTAAAAAAGTAAATCAGTCGTTTTAAAAATGTGAAACTTTTAGAAAGGACTGAGGAAAATGTACTCTGGCCTCAGCTGTCCCCAGAAAGCAAACAAATAAACAACAAAAGACAGCTATTTACACATCATACTGGGGAAGATTTGCAAATTTGTTTTTCAGAAAATATGTTGTTCAATCATATCTGTTCAAATGGAGAATAATTTTCATAAAGAAACTCTAATTACTGGCTATTTTCTTCTATTGTAAAATTGTAGTTGCAAAAGCTAATTTATTCATTTGTTTAACAAAAAAATTTTGAAAGATAATTGCAGGAAGCTGGCTATATATTAATTTATCACGTGGTCCTTGCTTTCAAGGATTTTTCTATAAAATGATCACATGCAGTTATGACCCCTATGATAAGTGATGGAGTATGTGTAGTATCAGAATCCTGGGAAAACTAGGAAACCATCACAAGAGTAATATTTGAGTTCAGTTTTGAAGGATGACTTGCAATTTTCCAAACACTTTAAGGTGAGGGGTGAGAAATGCAGAGGCTCCTGAACAATAGGCTCAATGTGGTAATGATGTTCCCAGGGATGTAAGGATGATGAGGGAAGAAGTTGTTCGTTTGTGGGTGGGAAAGATTGTTTTGTGTTCAAGTAACAACAGCAGCTATAATAGGTACATCCTAAAATTGTAATAGCTTCAGAAACACAAAGTGATTTTTCATTTTCTTGTGAGCCAAAATGAATAATCCTACTTGTGAGTATTCCTACATGTGGGGTCTCTGCTAGACTCAACCTGTCGGGGATCCTGGATGATGGAATATCCATCTTCAACCTAGAGCTTCTGAGGGAGCCCCAGGCGTCAATAGACAGCTGGTGGTCTGGCCTAGAAATGGTGTACATTTGCCCATAATTTATTGACTAGAACTCAGTCACTTGGCCATGTCTAAGTGCAAGGAAGGCTTGGCAATATAGTCTCACTGTTGGCCCAGGAGGGAAGGAAAATGACAAATAGCTGGCCTGTTTTTGCCACAGGCCTGACAGGCTACTGTAATGGAGATTGGTGATTTCCTCAGGTTGGAGAGTCTCACTATCAGCTCTTCTACTTATGAAATCACTTTGGTGCCACATAAAGGATATACTACCCCAGGGTCAGATGAGTGAGGGAAAGTTAGGTAGTTCATCAAAGCTGGTGATTAGAACACAAAGGCAGTGGCAGCATCATGGAGAGGGGGGGATACAGGTGAAACGCAGAAAATATTTCTAAGATACAGACAACTGGCTTTGGCAAGGAGTGACAGGATGCTGAGCTGAAGTCCAGAGAAGAGCAGAAGATGACTGAGCATTTGACTGAGAGAATGTGTTGTTGATGGTGATACTAATAATGGCAGTCAAGAATATGTCAAGAAAAAAGGAGCAGGATTACACATGGAAAGGAAAAGCAGTGTTGGAAAAGGTAAGTCCGTAGTTTTTGCAGGACATCTGAGTAGAAATGTCCAGTAAGAAAATGAAACCATGGAACTGAATCTTAGTGGAGTGCATGACATATGTTATTTTGCAGGGAAGGAGCAATTAACAAATCATCTATAACTACAAGACCAGAAGTAGACATTGAGATGTAGAGCAAAATAAAAAGAGTCCTTCTTCTCCTACATTTGTGAAAAACAGAAGTTGGCCAAATGATGCTAGGCACATAAATGAATATACCACAGTGAATGTCACCTTTATGTGTATCTATAAAAACCAATTAAAAAAACCCACTAGAAATAAATAGGAAAACTAGCTGAGGAAGGGAAATGGGGGCAGGGGACGGAAAGAGGAAGACTGGGGACTGTTATGAAACAAATTATATTCCACTCAAACATGATTATATAAGAATATTATATATATAAATATTATATAACTATAAATATTAAATATATATTAAATAAATATATTAAATAAATATTAATTATATATTATAACTGTTATAAATATTACATATAAATATTATATATAAATTATATAATTATATAAATATTATATTATAAATATTATATATAATTATTATAAATATTATATATAACTATAATGTACTAATAAAAACACTAAAATTAAAAAATAGAAATTGGGACTTTCCCTGTTGGAAACAATAGTATTTCTTTCTTAGTTGAGCTGCTGTAGGGATTGCATCAAGCACAGTATACTTTTCTTGATCGTCACTGGATTTTGAGTGCCTTTCACTATTGTGTAGGAAGGTCTCTGTCTCCCATTACACCTATCTCTGTTTTACTAATTCTGCTCCATTTTACAGGCAATGCTTTTTCTTACATGCTATATAATTGTTCTGTTGTAATTTCCCCGAAACTACAGGAATTTGCCCCTCGCACTGATTGCAAATTCCACACAATTATTCTTCACAGTGCTCTGCCTACTGTCTGGCATTGTAATTCCCTCTCAGAGAATTTTAATGACAATATTCTTTATCAAATGACTGCTTTGCTGACAGTTACCACATTTAAAAACAAAATAAAAATGAAGATAAAGATCAAAGCCAGAAAAGTCCAAGAAAAAGGTATCAATATTTTTATGAAAGAAAGAACAAAGTATTTAAAATACCTTTCATGCTGATTTATAATCTACCTTTGTGTTTAATTCCTGTGAGTGACCAGTTAATACAGAAACAACAAAAAAATAATTCTATCTCCTTCCATGAATTTTGTTATTACACTGACCCTATTATGTACTTTCTTATTGTTGTTCTTACTGGGGTCTTCTAGGTTTAAAGAAGTGTTATTTTTATCATATGAGATAATACATTGAAAAAGCTAATTTAATTTGAAAGTGATGTTGACATTATTTTATCACTTTTCAGACAAATTCATTTAAGACAATGATGCTGATTTTGCTAGGTTCAAGGAATATTCCTCTAGGAACTTGACAACAGGAAATGGAAAGGCCTTTACTCCAATACAGAAAGCCTGATGTGAAGTATAAAAAGTCGTTGTTTTAGTCAACTTTGTGATGCTGTGACCAAAATACCTGACAAGAACAACCTAGAGGAGGAAAAGATTAGTTTGAGCCCATGGTTTCAGAGGTTCACTTCATGACTGGCTGACACTTTAACTCTGGGCCCAACAAGAGGCAGAATATCATGGTGGAAGGACATGGCCGAGGAAAGCAGCTCAGGACGTAACAGTGAGCAAGCAGACAGAGTGAGAGACAGAGCAAGGAGGCGCCACCAACAAAATATAAACCCCAGTGACCTTCCTCAAGTCTCATCCTAACTGCCTGTAGTTACCACTTGGTTAATCCATTTAAGTGAAAGCATTCACTGTTTGGATCACAGCTCTTATAAGCATTTCATCTCCCAACATTCTTGATGGTTTCACACACGCGTTTTTGTGGGGACACAACATATTCAAACCATAGCAGTCAAGAAACTAAGAAGCACAGATTGACCTTCTGAACCAAGAAAGACAAGACAAGCTCAGGAAGGACTGTTAGTCAGTAAAGTATTGGTCAGTGTCTCCATAAGATAGGCATATTTCTCCAGGAGACAGGGTGACTCTGACAGAGACAGATATCAAGTTAACTGTGGCAATTGCAATATCCAGTTATAATCTCCTGACCTTAAACATACAAATTATACAAAAAATTCCCTTGTTCTGATTGAATAATTATCAAGCAATCTTTTGATTATAATTTGGCTTCTTATGGCTTTTCCTCCAGGGCAGGAATCCTCTGACAAAAGATGCATATTGTCATCTTCTATCCTCTTGGCAGATGGATTCATCAATGTAGTTAATAAATTAGACAATTTAGTTATATATTCATGTGAAGAGGTTTGTATGAATCTCTTAGAATCATCTCTTCAGGGATGACAAAAATTAAACTTCTAAGGCTGAAAAATGGGAGATAACTAAACACTAAGGAATACATAAGCTCTTGGAAGAAACCCACAGAGATAGTCTCCTTTAAACATCCTTGCAGTCAGGGTCATTTCTGAATACAAATTGAAAGCTGGAGTAAATTTAGTACAGGAATATTGAAAATCTGTAAGTGCAATTTTTATTTCAGTATTATAATAGCTAGCAGTTATGGAGTCTGAGCTCAACCAAGGAATGGAATTTGCAGGTTTTATGGGCTTGAACGCTTGAAAGTACAGTTACTTGTCACTTTGCTAGCTAAGAAACTGTAACCCAACTCTCATAGTGGGTGAATTGTGATGTGAATGTTTCCTCCTAGAAACAGCTATAGAATTTGGTAACAACCACAACAAAATTGACCAAATAAAAATTTCTTCAAATATAACTAAATATTATCTTATTCATATAAAAACAATTTAAATTACAGTATTTAAAACATTAATAAACTATAATGAAAACACATGCATTTAAACGGGTCTCATCTATTGTGCTATCTTTATTAACTATTGAAAAATAATGAGATAATGGTCTACTGAAGATTCAGGTCTACTATTGCATAGAACTTTAAAGATCAGTAATTATTATTTAACAAAATGCACTATATGTGATTAAAAGAAATTATTTCAAGTACTTGAGCTTTAAGCAAAAGTATTAGAAGTATAAAATTAAATAATTCTGGTGCTGAATGAAAATGAAGAAGTACACATGACAAGTTTGGTCTCCGACTCCCCCAATACTAATTATTCCCAGGAAAATTGTACATACCTCTAGTCAGCACCACTCAAGAGCCCAGCTAAGTAGCAATCGCTACTCAAATATTGTAAGTACACACAATTATATTTTTAATTTGTAGCTTTCAGCAATTACCAGAATGGGAAAGACAGAAGCATCATGATGTTATTTGCAGGTAGTGAGTCTGTCTTTGAATGGTGAAAGGAATATGCAATTGTAATTGGAAAATCCAGTATATATTTTAAAATCACTAGTTTTGTAATCTTTTATTTTTAGATCAGAAAGAACATAATTTTTGAGCCTATTGATCTTTATTTTTATTTAAAAATCATATGCTGTCTAACTTTTATAGAAAAACTTAAAACAAATTTGAAAACCAAATATTTTTATTGTTCTTTTATTTTCAGGAATAATATTTGCATAGACAAGAGACAGATAAAACTTGTTGTTAGCTGTTTTTGCATTCTTGCTGCATCATTCAACTGAAACATGAACTGATATTATGTGGATCACAGAGTCTCAATATTATACTTGTGGGTGAATTTGTTACTTCCAAAAGAAGCTCTTTTAAAATTTTCTGTCACCAAATGAACCATTATTTGAATCCAATGTACAACAAGCACCCACATAGAAACGCTGAACTATTTTGATGATTTTTTTTTCCAAAATATATCCAAATAATCAATAACTACATTTTGAGTATTTGTTTTGCCAGGAAGGCACAGAATTAATAGTTTTATGGATATGTTTTCTCATTTAATCCTGATAAAAGTTTCATGTTGGTATGAATTTTTAGGGGTGTTTATAAGAAAGCTATAATTCCCCTACTATGGAGGAAAATGAGGTGTCTAGAGATTAAATGATTTGCCCAAGGTCATGATAGTAAGTACTGAGTGGAACTCATTCTCATTTCTCTGTGACTCCAAAGCACCTGCTCAGAGAGGCTTGTATCTTATTACCTATCTGCAATGCAGTGGACACATTATGTATTGGCTATGTGTCTGCTTAAGCACAGTCAAGGAATATTGAAAGAAATAATTATGTTGCATATTTTGAAATAATTCCCATTAATTTGTAGTGACATCTATCTGTAAGAGATACATATCAAATATCCAAAAGTCTTTCTAGTATTAGGGATATTTTCCAAAGAGCTCAGAGAATTGTTACAGTAAGATGAATGAAATAATGGGGAAAAATTTAGATATCTGAGGATTAAAAATGATTCAAATTAAAAATAACAGTAGAAACATAGCTGGCAAAAGAACCCTTCAAATCCCAGATTACAATTAATCTCTTTTATTATAAACAACTCACAGTGCAGTAAAATTATTAAAAACACTTGCAATTTTGAAAGTGATTTCTAGAAAAAGAATTCATTTAGAATTCCGACTATTCTAAAACAAACTGAAATTCTATTTTGACCAGTGTATGTTGCCTGTTTGGGTGAGACAAAAAACGTTAGAAGCCAAGGAGCACCACAGGGGAGAGAGAGAGGGTGGAGTCAAGCTTATGAGTGAGGAAGGTAAAATGGGAAGGTGCACTCTACTCTCCAACTTTGCTCTTTTCATTAAACAGTTGAGCATCACACAGAATCCGTCCCTGGGTAGGAGGGGGATTTCCCACATTCATCCTTACCTACTCTCTAAATTGTGACAGTGATCAACATGCCTGTGTATAGTTCTTGACAAATGGAAAAAGAATTCTGTCACAGAACTTCTAAACGGCTATTAGAAACATGTCTGAGTTGTACTGTCGGACTGGTTTAGATTCTAAGCCCTATGGGGTAGGATTGATGTCTTTCCGGGTGAGGTTGACAGAAAATACTGCAACTCTTAATAAAAATAACAGTAGAAACATAGTTGGAAAAAAGAACCCTTCAAATCCCAGATTACAAACTCTGAATAAAGTCCTGAACCTTTTGTGGAATTCCATTCCCATTGTTGGAATGAATTTCCAGGAGAGTTTGCATTTAAAGTACAATCTCTGTGATACACATTTTGGGATGAACGTTCAAATGAAGCAAATAAAATTTTTCACAGTAGATTTCTTAGCAGCTAATAAAATTAACTACTCTCTTCTGTGATATTAATCAGTGGTTGTTCCAATATGCCTGAACAAACAGAGCACCTGACTGTAGATTAACTGCACCTAACGATGGCTTGTGAATATTAGCGTATCAGGAAACCATATGGTAAATTAGACTTCTCTCTGGTAATTTACCGGAAGGAAGCCAAAATAATTAGAAATCACTCTCAATAACTGCAGTTGCACACAGCAACACAGTCACTGAAATGAAACGGGTTTCAGAAATGTCTGTTTTGCAGGTATATACCAAATGACAGGCTATAAACTAGCTGCTTGTATTACACATCATCATCAGCCTTACAGACTGAATTTTAAACTGTGAGACTGTTTGCCATCTGCTTTCTCTATTGATTTGACTTTGAAGGTTTTGTTTGTCTCTTTGCTTTTTAGTCAAGTCAACTTGCCCTGATCATAAGGGTAACTAAACACGGCCTGCACATTTCCTCATAAGAAACATCCAAGGAAGAGTGATTGAAATAAACTTCAGTAGTACAGTTTATTCTCTCTTGTTGATGTGCTCTAGTACATCCATTACATTGAAAAATAAAATAATTTTTTAAGTTATTAATAGCATGAAAATGAAGATATACTGGGCTAAAACTTCTTAATATTTTATGTGTTTATGAATCTCCTGAGGGCCTTTTTAAAGTGCAGATTTATGATTCAGCAATGGGCTCCAGAATCTGCATTTCTAATATCCTTATAGGCAATGCTGATGCTGCTGATCTGTGGATCAAGCCTTGGTAATAGGTTGCACCAGACCTCACTAAGCAAGTAAGTGAGGTCTCAGAAAATATGACACTTTACCCCAATGTCTTCTTCACCAGAAACAGAAAATATTATCCTATCTTTTGATTTCTTATCCTTTGAGCTTGGTTGAGAACTAGAGGGTAGTTTACCCAATTCATGCCATATATGTTATAAAGGCAGAACAATTGTAACTTATCAAGACATTGATTACATAAATATATGTTAGAGTCTGTAAACAAGTCAGGATGGCGCCTGGCATTTTGCCAGGGGAAGTGGTTTGTGAGGTGGCGCCAGTGAGCCATTAAGTGTGGAGATTCCTTATTGGTTGACTGCTGTATCTAGTTTATGTTAATTAAGATAAGCTGTGTGGAATGTATATATACACCCCTCCTGTCCTACAATAAACGGCTCCCACTCCTGCTGTATGAATGTACACAAGTTGTTTGTCACCCCCCCCAGTTATTTTGCTGCAGCAGGACTGCGGCAAATATACACTGGGTAAGACACAGAAAACAGATGCATGTGGTTCTTTCGGTCACAAAGCATATAGATAGTCTAGTTGAAGAGACAGATTAAATGTGTATGAATATGTATTCATTTCTTTGAAAAGAAGCTACAGAATACTAAAGATGCAAGGGGACCTAACTTGGCAATGCTTCTCTGAGAAATTGACAATTTAGCAAAGCTCTGAAATACAAGTAGGTATTATTCAGTGAAGTGATAGAAGAGCATTAAGTAACTGAAGATAGATCTGGAATTCTTTCAGTCAAGAATAAAACAACTAATGAATGAATAGTACAGAAATGGGGCCAGACAGGTGAGGAGAACTCATGTCCTAGAAGACCTTGTTAGGCATGTTAAAGATCTTGGAATAAAACTAAAAGCAAAGGAAAGATGTTTAGGGAAGAAGCTACTTTTATGCAAACAGTTTCCATATGCAGAATTGATTTGATTAGATCAATAATGACTTTGAAAGTTAGAAGGCTACTGAAATACTCCAGGCCAAAGTTTATGGTGGCTTAGTAAATGTAGTGGCAGACGAGATGGAGATAGAAAGAGATGTGTGTGTTGCAAGTAGATTCATGGTCTAGTTTTTGACTGAGCTGATATGGGTCGTAAGGAAGAAAAGAGATGTCCACTGTGGCCCTGGGTGTCTTGCAAATATAACTTTGATGTATAATGCCACCATTTGCTGTGATGGGGAGAGATACTGAAGTGATTTCTGACATTTATTTTAGTTTTTTTTTTTGTTGTTGTTGTTGTTGCTATAGAATTTGAAAAATTCCTATCAAATTTTGTCCCTGGGCAATCCTTTGCCTGGGCATGTGTTCAAGTGTATCTGGGATTTGTTTTAATCAGTTATGGTAAAATATGAAGGAATGGCAATAACTGTTATGAAGTGAAAAGTTTATTATTCTTACTTGCAAAAATACCTAAAAATAGGAACATGGCATGCCCCTATGTCACGCTGGGAAGCACTAGGGTCTGCTACGTAAGATTTATTGTGGTTTCTATGGAAAGTAATGGGCAAGGTTGGGTAAGCAGCCTTAGCTTTTGCCAGTTTGAATAATTTCAGTGTTCTTTGGGATAGCAGGACTGTGGGATAACAGGATTGTCTCTAGTTGTTTCATACCTGGCCATGGGGTGATTATGTCAGGGGAATAGTGGCTCAGGGTGTAAGTATAAGTAGGTGGTTGGGGTATATGTGTTCAGGATTGGTTGGTTTGCATTTTATAGGTATGCTCAGAAGTGAGTGTATATTATCTTTAAGAACTGGCTGAGCAAAATATTGAGATCTATCTCAAAAGAAAAAGTAAAAAGGGCTAAGAATGTGGCTCAGTGGTTAAGAACACTTGGGTTCAATCCCTGGTACTTGTCAGCACCAGTTTCCACAGTGATGCTATAAACAACCAACTGATCTCTTTGTCACGCTCCCTCACTGAACCAAAGACAAACCAGTAAGTTGCACTCTTATTCAGTCAACATTTCCCTATTGTGCTCACTAGGCTATTTGTGGAAATGTAATAAATGCATTGTGGAAGAAAAACTCAATATTTTACTATCTTTCTGTCATTTTGTCAATATTTCTACAAAATAGTTGATATTTCTATGAGAAGAAAATTTAGAAACAAAGAGAAAAACTTCCAAAATGACCCAAAAAGGTGGTGATAAAACTGGCTATAAAAAGACTAAATATCTATATTCTTAAGCTAATGTCCACCCCATCCTTTATTTAAATGTGAATTTGTTCAAGAAATGATTATTGTGAAACATGGAAGCATCTTCTGAGAGAAATCTAAGAGCCTAATCCATGGGTTGTCATTGATTTTCTGTTTATTCTATATTAAAATCATCTTTCTGTTTTAGTCATAGGCAAGTTTCTTGACTTTTTTTTTAATGAGGAAAATACAGCCATAAGTCAGTACTTTATACATTATAAATCTGTGCAGATATTATAGCTATAAAATTTCTGGCTAAGGATACACTAATAATAAACAAATCATCCTGTACTGACTGAGAGAAGAGTAACAAAATAAACTATTCCTACCTAATATGAACTTTACAGTCAGCTATTATACTGTAAATATTTAAACACCATTGTTTTGCCTAACTGAGAAAGCTTTATTGTCTCAGCAGTTCTCAAGTTACAGGACACAAGCAGCATTAACATGTGCTAATAAACATCCTCTGTTGCAGTTTTACCTAGTTGGGGCTTTCAGAAACAATTGTTACTTTGATGCTAATTTATCAAAGCATGGTGTAAATTTTGTAAAAGTTAAAGTAGACACACAAATACATATGAGCACATGTCTTTGGCTTCTCAGGTCACCACCAAAAAATAAAAAAGAGATCTCTGCCCTCTTTGTGTGTTTTAATCTCTACCAAGGAAGAAAATAATTGTTTTAAACCTTGCATATTCTCCAATGCCAGTAATTTTAGCATATCATTTAAAATTGTTATATTTAAATAAGTACACGTTCATAGGAAGTTTTATAAAAAACACATAGGGCAGTTTTATGTGTTCTTTATCCAGTTTTGCCCAATAACAACTGTAATAGAGTATCAAAGCCAGGAAGTAGACATTAGCACAATCCATAGAACTTGTTTATATTTCATAGATTTTACATGCCCAAGTCATTTGTTACTATGTGTAAATTCGGTTTTATGCAATTTTACCCCATGTGTAGATTCCTTTTACCACCACCACCACCACAGTCAAGGTACAGAATTGTTCCATCACTACAAGACTCCCTGGGCTATCCCTCTGCAGCCAGAACCTCCCGATCTTGAACCCAACAACCATCACTCTCCACTCCATCTCTATAATTTTGTCATTTATTGTTATATAAATGGAATCATATAATATGTAACTTTTTTTTGGCTAACTTTTCTCCACACAATATGATTCTTTTGAAAGCCATCTAAATTGTTGCATGTGGCAACATATTGTTCCTTTTTATTGTTGTATAGTATTTTATATTATACATATGAGTTCGTTTACCAGGTTATCTGTTGAAGGACATTTGGTTTGTTTCCAGTTTGGGGATAATATAAATAATGATGCTAAGAACATTTGATATTTTTTTATTTGTGTATGTGTGTGTATGTTTATGTGTGTGAACATGTTTTAATTCCTCTGGAATCAATGCTCAAGAGTACAATTGTTTAGTATTATACGGTCAGAACATATTTACTTTTGTATAAATCTGCCAAGCTGTTTCCCAAGTTTTTTTTTAATCTCCTCAGTATTAATATGTGATTAACCCAGGTTCTCTGTATCTTTACCAGTATTTGGTGTCAGATATAGTTTTAAGGTCAGAACTATGCTGTAAATTTCTTTTGGTCAAGTACTTTTTTATCTCACCTTGAAAAATAATGTCTAAGCCAGGCTTGGTCATGCACAACTGTATTCCCAGTTATCCAGGAGACTGAGGAAGAAAAACATATTTGAGGCCAGCCTTAGAAACTTAGCAAGACCTTTTCTCAAAAAATAAAAATAAAAAGGATTGGGGATGTACCTAAGTGGCTGAGTGCCTCTGGGTTCAATCCCCAGTACTTTTTTAAAAAAAGAAAGCCTATGGAAAGTATCATTGATTTAGAGAAGACTTATTAGGTATTTGTTATAACCAGGACTTTGAACAGGACAAACCATACCTCTCCTCCAGGCAGGGATTCTGGATCAATTTGAACAGGTAGTTGCAGGCAGGCAACATGAGTGAGTGAAGCTGCCAGAGAACAGGGGACAAGAGTATGTGCTGACATGGTAGAGACCATGGCACACTGAGGATATGACTCTAGCTATCAAGAGGTGCACCCAGACAACTGTCCTGCCCATATTTCTAGATACTCTAATTTTCCTAGAAAAATCTAAAAAGAAAAACTAAATGAGAACTTTTCTGACTTGAAAGTATAGACTCTGGTTGAAAGGCCCCAATCCCCACAAAAGCCCTGAGGCATAAACTTTGGCATAAAGAAATGTGATCTCAGAATTATGTTGTAGAGAGGTGAGATATTCACTAAAAAGAAAATAAATATGAATATTTTCAGACACAAGAAAGATATTTTAGGCTGAAGAAATAATAATGACCTTTACAGTATGCAACTATTCTTCTCAAATGATAATGTGTTCATGAATCACCTGGGGAAGAAGGAAAAAAGGAAGGAAGGGAGGAAGGAAGGAAAGGAGGAAGGAAGGAAGGAAGGAAGGAAGGAAGGAAGGAAGGAAGGAAGGAAGGAAGGAGGGAGGGAGGGAAGGAAGACATTTTGTATGCAACCAGGTGTGAAATTAACCAGACGTCATTTTAAGTTTTTCTGATTATGGTGGACAGAAGCCCCCTCTCCGGAATTCCATATCCTCTCTTCTCTTCCACTTTAGTCTGTGTTCCTGGGCCTGAATGAAAGGGCTGCATTAATGAGGTCTATTGCCTTCTGGCTTCTGCTTAGTTTTAGCCAACTTCTTCTGAAAACTTTGGGATGCCTGCATTTTCACAGCCAGACTTGAGTGGGAGAAAATTTAGAGCACTCATGAAGACAAATTAAGGTGAAGAAATATGTTTTATGGTAATTATCACATTTTTTTGAATTTGTATCTTTCTGATAATTGTAATTTTTAAAACATTTATTAGTTGTAGTTGGACACAATATCTTTATTTTACTAATTTATTTTTATGTGGTGCTGAGGATCGAACCCATGGCCTCTCAATGTGCTAGGCAAGCACTCTACTGCTGAGCCACAATCCTGGCCCCTGACATTTGTAATTTTAATCAACCTAGGCCTTTTGTTGTAGCCTTACATTATCTCCAAAGCTTTTGGTGGCCTCCAAAATTATACTGTTATTACCAGTTAAGAAATTGTTGGATAAACTGGAATGTTTACTATTCTGTAGCCAGTAAGGCAATTTAATCTCTTGCCACTCAGCGAAATTAAAGTGATTTCATTGTATACTCTGGATATTAGGGCTCTATCTGAAGTGTGTGGGGTAAAGATTTGTTCCCAGGATGTAGGCTCCCTGTTTATCTCTCTTATTGTTTCTTTTGTTGAGAGAAAACTTTTTAGTTTGAGTAAGTCCCATTTGTTGATTCTGGTTGTTAACTCTTGCGCTATGGGTGTCCTATTGAGGAATTTGGAGCCTGACCCCACAGTATGTAGATCATAGCCGACTTTTTCTTCTATCAGACGCCATGTCTCTGATTTAATATCGAGCTCCTTGATCCATTTTGAGTTAACTTTTGTGCATGGCGAGAGAAAGGGATTCAGTTTCATTTTGATGCAAATGGATTTCCAGTTTTCCCAGCACCATTTGTTGAAGATGCTATCCTTCCTCCATTGCATGCTTTTAGCCCCTTTATCAAATATAAGATAGTTGTAGTTTTGTGGATTGGTTACTGTGTCTTCTATTCTGTACCATTGGTCCACTCGCCTGTTTTGGTACCAGTACGATGCTGTTTTTGTTACTATTGCTCTGTAGTATAGTTTGAAGTCTGGTATCACTATACCGCCTGATTCACACTTCCTGCTTAGCATTGTTTTTGCTATTCTGGGTCTTTTATTATTCCATATGAATTTCCTGATTGTTTTATCTATTTCTACAAGAAATGCTGTTGGGATTTTGATTGGGATAGCATTGAACTTATAGAGAACTTTTGGTAATATCGCCATTTTGATGAACTAAAAAAATTAGATAATAAGATAACAAATAACCCAATCAACAAATGGGCCAAGGACCTGAACAGACACTTCTCAGAGGAGGACATACAATCAATCAACAAGTACATGAAAAAATGCTCAACATCGCTAGCAGTCAGAGAAATGCAAATCAAAACCACCCTAAGATACCATCTCACTCCAGTAAGATTGGCAGCCATTAAGAAGTCCAACAACAACAAGTGCTGTCGAGGATGTGGGGAAATGGGTACACTTGTTCATTGTTGGTGGGACTGCAAAATGGTGCAGCCAATTTGGAAAGCAGTATGGAGATTTCTTGGAAAGCTGGGAATGGAACCACCATTTGACCCAGCTATTCCCCTTCTCGGTCTATTCCCTAAAGACCTAACAAGAGCATGCTACAGGGACACTGCTACATCGATGTTCATAGCAGCACAAACAACGATAGCAAGATTGTGGAACCAACCTAGAAGCCCTTCAATAGATGAATGGATTAAAAAAAATGTGGCATTTATACACAATGGAGTATTACTCTGCATTAAGAAATGACAAAATCATAGAATTTGGAGGGAAATGGATGGCATTAGAGCAGATTATGCTAAGTGAAGCTAGCCAATCCTTAAAAAACAAATGCCAAATGTCTTCTTTGATATAAGGGGAGTAACCAAGGACAGGGTAGAGACGAAGAGCTGGAGAAGAAGATTAACATTAAACAGGGATGATGGGCGGGAGGGAAAGGGAGAGTTAAGGGAAATTGCATGGAATTGGAAGGTGAGCCTCAGGGTTATACACAATTACATATAAGAGGAAAGGAGGAGTAGGAGAGAAATTATATAAGTGTAAGAAAGGATTTACAGTAGAGGGGGTGGAGAGAGAGAAGGGGAGGGGAGGGGAGGGGAGGGGAGGGGGGATAGTGGAGAATGGGATAGACAGCAGAATACATCAGTCACTAGAAAGGCAATTTGTAAATCAATGGAAATGTAACTGATGTGACACAGCAATCTGTATACGGGGTAAAGGTGGGAGTTCATAACCCACTTGAATCATTCTGTGAAATATGGTATATTAAGAACTATGTAATGTTTTGAACAACCAACAATAAAATAAAAAAAAAGTGATTTCAATTTCCCTACAAGTTACTGAGGAAATGCCTTCTTAACAGTGTACCCCCACTTCATATGACCTCACTAATTCCAAGGAGAAACTGCAGTTTAAATAGAATTTCTGATAGGTATTATGTTTTAAAATTACATTAATATTACAAAGATCTTTTTATCATGGGAACAAAGTTGTTTGGGCAGGTTCAACCCAGTTGGAATTGTGATCCCTAACAAAAATAATTAACAAATACAACAACTTAAATGGTCTAAGCCAAAAAAAAATATTGTATGAACCAGTGACAGTGAGAAATACTACCATATGTACAAGAGTAGAAAGGAAGATTAACCACTAGTTACTCTGAGTTACTCAGGGAGTGGGAAGAGGTGAGGGTACTCGGCATTAGAAGCATGATATTGTAGGTGCAAAAGCAAAAAATGGGTTTGAAGAACAATGTACAATGTATAATCCAGGACCAAAAATGCAATGCATGGTGGTAATGTCAGAAGACAAAACAGTGATAAGGTCTGTTACATTATTTTTAAAAATACTTGTTAGCTTTTGCCTCTGGGCAATCTGCCACACTACTCTCATTTATTCCAGAGGGTTAGTCACTACAACTGAAAGTATATAGTACATACTTGTAAAATGTTCAATATCTAAAAATATACTCATTATAATGAATTGATCAGACCATAAAATCATATTTCATAATTTACTGTCGAATTTTCTTGCAAAGTTAAAATTATATTAGCCATGAGTTCCCCAGATACCCTCCATTTAAACAAAACAAAACTAATACACTGACTATTTGTGATTACCTTCAGCCTCAAAGTCATGACTCCAGTGAAGTCTATACTAAGTAAGTTTAAAATCAATTGCTGAAAGCTGTGTAAAGATGTTTATATCTTGCATTTTCTTGTTTGTGTCTTATTTTCAAAACTGTAATTTAAATTGTGGGCTGTTCTCAATATTTTGCAAGTTCAGGCATCCCTCACTTAACTAGCATCAAACTTCAGTGGTGAATAGCATTTTTGTTGTTGAAAGTTATTAACTCCTTCCATATGGCATCCATATAAAGGAAGTTCTCTCTTCCACCTCTCTGTTAGAAAAATGTCTATACATTCAGTTCATTTTAAGTATATGGTTCAGGAAAACTGCCCCCAACAATCATTCTGTGCTTTGTAATGTTCTGAATTTAAAGACCAGTTGAGAATCCATCATTGTACCTACTGTGCAGTTTATGTGCTGTTTCTCATTAGACTGTGAACTAAGAAAATAAAATTATTATTTATATATTATTTCCAGTACCTAGTGTGTTGTTATCTACTTAGTAAGCAGTCAATAAATTTTTGTTCCATAAATGAATAAATAAGTTAATGAAAACACATAGTTTGTCGTAGTAAGATAAATAGCTGTCAGGTAAAGCCTGGTATTTTTTGCTGAATGATTGAAACTGAGAGCTGTCAAGAGCAATTCCAGTGTCTTCACATGAATTAAGCTTTCCTAGAACCTACCAGTTCTGGGAGCTTTCCTCAGGAGTTATTGCTCCTGAATACAACCTCCGTTTTAGCAATTTATAATTATCTTGAAAAAATATAGTTTTTTTTTTTTTTGCAGTTTATTTTAAAAGGCATCTTGCCAGCAAATCAATCCATTGATCAACTCTTGCTAACCATGCTTCTGGCATAACTTGAGAGACTGTCCACAATATTGAGGAAATTTTACGATTAGCTGCATGATTTCAGTATTACCTCACAATGTCATATCCTTTCTATGAGGCATAATGGATTCATGACTTCTTTAAACTATGGTTTGAGCAGGGTATCACAAAATATAACAGTCTACTGCCTGAATTACTTTTTCTCATCTTATGTAAGACTGGACATTAGTCAAATAACGAGTTTCTCCATTTTTTACTTTTTTTTTTTTCCTCTCCGCTTACCTCCAATCTTCCTATCACTTGTGCCAATTCCTGATGATACCATGACCACATCTGAAGCATCCTGTTAGACTGTCTTTTTAAATCTGGATCCCAAGGTGGGCCTCTGGGCACTAGTCCACAGTCCTCTATCACTGAGACCTCTCACTGAATATCAACCAGGTTTATACTTCATGTCTTATAAATAAATTCGATTCTGCCATTGCCAGGCTTTCTCACCCTGTTTCGAGAATGTTAGGAAGACTACTCTGATAAGCTAATGTTCTCATTGGGGAAAGACGAAGAAAACACTCAATATCATTTCCCAACTCAAGTGTTCTTTGCTTAGAGAGCAGTAATGGGTTATTTCATGGAAATTACCAGGAACTCACTTTAATCTTGAATCACCCTACACACATTCTTGTATACTGTATCTATTCACAGAGATATCTCTGATCATGTTAGGGGATTTCCCAGTAATGGAGGGTTTTCTTTTCTCACTTATCTTTGTCATAAACACATTTTCTTATTCCCAGACAAATTCAAATTAAACTACATGAGAAAGCTATAGGTAGAAAGGGTATGATGTGGTAGAAACAGCTGCCTCTGAAATCAAAATTTGCTCAAGTTTCTATTCAGTCAGTCACTTACTTCCTGGGTGACCTTGGCTAATTCTCTTAAAGTCTCTTAGGTTAGGTTTAATTTTCTGAAATGGAAAGTTATTCCTGCCTTGCTTGTTATGTAGGCTTGTTGTGAATAACAAGTGAGGCATTTTATGTGTAAAATGTTTGTTCATTTGTTCAGCAAATAATTACCAATTGCTAATATCCGTCAATTACTCTGTGCCAAAAAGTCATTGATATTATAATTTTATCATTTTCAAATTTCATAATTTTTAATTCTTGTTTTTAATAATCCTGAAACTTTTTTTTTCTCTTGCCAGGAAAGTATTCCTCAATTGGCTGTATATCATAAGACATATGAAGAGACAGTCCATGCATGTCAGTCAATGATGAAATGTTTTTGCTATCTTCAGGATGCACCATTTTTTCATTTGTGATTGGATATTCCCCTCCATAAAATATAATCTATTTAAACTTTCCTACATGAAAGCAGCCCTTATTCTCTAGTTCATCAGCACTTTGTAAGTATGCTGCTGTGTTGTGCATATTTGCTTTGCAGGCATACATCTCTTAACAGACTTATGGAAGTGACTATTAGATGTTACTCAGGTTTGCACCTCCCTCACTTAATATAGAAATTTCAAATTAATGTTTTGAGAGAATTTGTGGAGGCCCCATTAATAGATAATTTCAATGAATGATTAACTCCAGTCACTAAAGCAAGTTCTAATCGGCAGGCACAAATATACTTATCTCTTAATTTTATTATTAATGTTGCAGAAATTTATATGCTTAGAATTTTGCTACAGTGTCCTAAAAATCTTCAGTTGGAGAATATCTAATAAAACAGAACTCATCTCTCATGTGTTGAACATAAAACACAGTGTGAAAGATATATGATGCATGTGTTTATGCAGTCACATATTTTTTGTGGTGTAACCTCGTGATGTAGGCCTAAGCCTAGATATAAGTAATGTACCTTGTAATCCCAGAAATGATGTCTTTAGTATTAAAACTTTAGTCCCTGACATTACAAATTTCTTATAGGGCAAACTACTCGAAATTATTCATCATAAACTTAAAAATTAAAAATGTTTATATTTTGTGTCAGTTTAGCAGAGTTTTATGCTCTGGAATTGTTAGCTCAAATGTGAATTGAATTGTTAAAATAAGGAAAATATGGGCCCTATTTTTCTTTTGCAACTTAAACACAACCCAGATTGAAAGGCAGAGGCTTGCTGGGCACTGACTGTAAGGATCTGAGCCCTGAGAAGTAGCAGAGACTCTTTTCCTGTATCTGGTGAAGCCTGTCTATTTGAGCAGGAGTTCAGTGAAGTGTTTAGCATATTATTCTCATTAAACTACAGAAGAATTTCATTTCATGAATCTAATTAATAGGAATAGATGATTGGTGGTAAGCCCCTGACCATGACAATGATAATTTTCATTGATTTTGCAAAGTGGAAATTCTTTTTTTTTTTTTTTTTTTTGAGAGAGAGAGAGAGAGAGAGAGAGAGAGAGAGAGAGAGAGAGAGAGAATTTTTTAATATTTATTTTTTAGTTTTCGGCGGACACAACATCTTTGTTTGTATGTGGTGCTGAGGATCGAACCCGGGCCACAAGCATGCCAGGTGAGCGCGCTACCGCTAGAGCCACATCCCCAGCCTGCAAAGTAGGAATTCTTGAGAAAGCTCTTTATAATCTAGGACACAACTCTCCCAGGGGCAATGAGTAAAGTCAACTGCAGGCATTACAGACAAGAAGGCACAGTTCCTGAAAGGTGTCACTATTTTCATAGGAGAAAATGAGTAAACTTGAAAAATACAGTTTGCTTTTAACTTGCATTAGAAAATTTGGAGCCCTTCAGAATTTTAACATAAATTAAATATTAGTGGCTTCCTATTTTTTTTTTAAAGGAATGTTGTTTTACAAACTAAATGAAACTTGGTATAGGTCAAGACTATTGGCAAAGTTAAAATAAAATAGTTGAGAGACACAGAGATGGTGGGTGGTGTGGGAGGGTTGTATTTCACATTTTCTTGTTGAGACTTTTAATTGTTGTTTTCCTTTTTGATTTTCTGTACCATTAAGTTAGAGCTCATTCAATAGAATAGAATAACTAACAGCAAAAATTTTTGATATAATTGCAGAAAAATGACCAAAAACAGATACACTTTAGAAACTAATTGTATATTCCAAGGTAGGCTAGGATTAATAATCACTGATAGATATCTTTCTCAAAATTTAAAGAGTATAGCTATATCACACTAAGAGAAAAAAATAATCATTCTGTGTTTTGCCTTCTCATTCTTTCAACAGTTTCTTTTGAAGATCAGAAATTTCAATTTTAATGAATTACTACTTACTAATTTTGATGGTTGCATCTCAAAAGTTGCCACCAAGCCCAAGGTCATGTAGATTTCTTCTGAGTTATCATCTAGGATTTTATAGTTTTGCATGATCCTTATGATTATGTGATCCTTCTGAGCTCATTTTTTTGAGACATGTAAAGTTTGTGTGTTGATCTATTTTATTGCATGTGGAGGTTTCCAGTTGTTCCTGCACTATTTATTGAAAAGGCTAGACTTTTTCCATTGAATTGCCTTTACTCTTTTCACAAAGGTAATTGGTTTTTCTTTTTGTGTGTGTGGGTCTATCTTAGGGCTCTTTATTTTGTTCTATGTATGTATATATCTAATGTAGATTGATGTATCTAATCTTTTATTATTACCACATTTGATTACTATGGTGTATAATAAATCTCAGAGTTGGATAGTGCCAGTCTTGTTCTTCCCCTTCAAAATTGTGTTGGTTATTCTAGAATGTTTAGTCTTCCATTTAAACACTAGAATCAGTTTGTCAATATATATAAACTAACTTGTGAGTATTTTAGTTGGGGTAGCATTGTATCTATAGATCAAATTAAGAAGGACTGACATTTTAATGATATATAGTCTTATTTTTCATGAACATGATATTCATTTAGTTTTTCTTTGATTTAGTTTTATCAGGGTTTTGTAGTGTTCCTCACATAGATTTTTTTATGTTTTTGCTAAATTTATACTTATATATATTTTTCATACTAATGTAATTGATACAAAGACAGTTCCCCCCATTTCTTTATTGTATAATTTCACTTACTTTTTGTGTCTTATTTCATTAGCTATGAGTTCCAGTATGATGTTGAAAATTATTGTTGAAAGGGAATATCATTGTTAAAAGGATAACTTTTAGTTTTTCACTAATGTGACATCAGTTATATATTTTTATAGATGTTCTTTATTTATTGAGGAAATTTCCCTTGATTTCTAGTTTGCTGAGCAGTTTTATCATGAAAAGGGATTGGATCATTGTGTATGTTTATAATGCAAATTTACTAATATGTGTCCCAGTGTTCTTTACAATTTTAGGATTATAATAGTCATACTATTATAATTTGTATATGCAATTGGGGGTTTAGGAATAAACAGATTTGCTTATAATCATTTGAGGAAAAAAAATATTTTCTTTTTTGGAGCATGTTCTTTGTTTCAAAAACCAGAGTAGGGCAGGGCATGGTGGTGCACACCTGTAATGCAAGTGGCTCAGAAGGATGAGGCAGGAGAATTGTAAGCTCAAAGCCAGCCGAAACAACTTAGCAAGGCCCTAGTACCCTGTCTCAAAAAATAAAATGGGATGGGGATGCGGCTTAGTCATTAAGTAACCCTGGGTTCAATCCCTGGTACCAAAAAACAAAACAAAACCAAAACCAAACAACAACAACAAACCCAGAGTGGGAAAATATGGTTATGTGGGAAACAGGACCAAAAAAAAAGTTTAGATGTTTAATTTGTATTAAGCATTTATAAAGTTAATAATATCTATGAAAGTCTCCCATTACCCACCTCCCATCACAACTATTAATCACTTGCTCTAAGTGCTTTTCCATTTGGCAAATGATAGTGGATACCCACTGGAAACAGATAGCACATCCTCTACTTAATCACATGAAACATTTAAGTAAAAGAGACAGTTTCACCTATAGGCAAGTTGTTCACTGACATCTTTAATTATTTCGAGGATGCATGAGCTTTTTAACTTCATAATTACGGTCGACTCTAATTATTATAAATTCAAGAATGTTTAACCTTTCTCTTTAAATCTCTTCTCTGAAATCTCAGAAAAAAAAATAATGAAAATTTCAAATCCTATACTGGAAAAAGAAATTTGAAATAAAACATTTCCAAATTTCACTATGTTTTCTGCTCTTAGCTATCTCTGCCCTTAGGTGGCAATCCTGACATCTGGGCTCATATTCCTTCTTTTCCTAATTCGGACTTTGTATCCCTCTGTCGACTGTTGGATGAAGGGTTCCATCTCCCTCAGTTGTAGGACCTCACTTGGTTATCTGTGTAATGAAGAGCTTAGACATGGATTCCCTATATCTCCAGCTCCTTAGGGTCTGAAAGTGGCCCTAGCAGGCCTCCTTGCTTTTCAGGGTCCTTCTCAGTACATTTCCCTTCTATTACTCTCCTCACTGTTCATTTTGTTCCAGCTATGTGGGATTTCTTGGTGCTCCTCACACATTCCTGGTATGTACACACTTGTTGAAATATTCTTATTAGTCTCATTTCCAGGAATATAATTCTTCCACATATTCAAGGTTCATTCCCTCACTCTTACGAAGTCTTGGTTTAACAAAGTTTTCTTAGGCCTTCCCTAAGCAACTGTTAAAAAGAAACAAAAACCAAAAAACAAAAAACAAACAAACAAACAAAAGGTTATCTCTCCACCCTAATCATGCCCTTTGATTGAGTTTTATTTACTAAGTTTATTGTATAGTTCCATGCACTAAAGTGGTTTTGGTTTCCTGTGCACCAAAGTGAGTTTTTTTTTTTTTTCCTGATTTGTTGCTTACTGCTCTATTCCCAGAATCTAGAACATTGCCTAACTCATAGTAGATATTCAATTAATACTTTTGCAATTGTGCAATGCATAAATGCATAGGAATTAATGTTTCAAAATTCTATTCTTATTAGTCTGTTACCCACATTTTACCATTCACTTGTACATTCATACATATTCCTATATGTGTATATTTGTAATGTGCACATGTGTGCACCCCCCTCCTCCCCACATATTTTGTGGTATTGAGGACCAAATCCATGGCCTCACATGTGATAATCAAGTGCTGTATCACTGAGCTACATCCTCAGGTCTTTTTTTTTAATTTTTCAGTCTTTTTAAGTTGCCATGGATAATCTAGAATTTATGATCCTCCTACCACAGCCTCAAAAGTAGCTGGGCTTACAGTCATGTATCACCATGCCTGCCTTCTTATAGATATGTTGAGTCTGTTCACTGTTTTTGGCCTCTTTGCTCAAAATATATAAATTAGCTAACTATTACTTTTATTATTCACTATACTTGCAGTAAGGAAACTTTGTGTTTCCTCTGGAAGTTGGATCATGCTATCTCACTTTTTAATGAGAGATCACAAATCAGATCACTGATTAGCACTTTTCTTGACTCTTACATTGATGATGTGAGCCAACTTTAGAAAAGCAGAAATAAAATGATTTCCATGCCAAGTCAGTAGATCATAGGATTGCTTTCAATAAAATACTGTTAAAATTTGCACAAAGTGAAAGGATAAAAGTTTTCCATCCTATGAGAAACATTAAAGTAAATGCATTTGGGAAGAACTATATCAGGCATTTCCAATGGACACTTTTATGAGGTACAGTAGATGAAGGTTTCAAAGTATCCTATTGAGTGGTTTCATTTCCTATCACATTTCTTCTTTTAAAAGTAGTAAATAGCTATGATAATTCATATTTCATCATGCCTGTCATATGCGAAAAGGAATAATTCATCTTGTTTTCATTATTAAATATCAGTACTAAATATTGAAAGACTAGATGTAACAACTCTGTCAAAGTCTTGCTACTGCCAGCGCCATAATTTGTCTGTGAGTAATGGCTAGATCTCACAGAAACCTGTAATGGTTATACCCCAGCTTTGATAAGAACCTGCTTTCTTTTTTTTTTTCTCCTTCATTTTTTTCTTTCTCTCTCTTTTTTTAAAAACAAAACTAAAAAAACTCTAGTTTCCCAAAATGCAATTTGTGTTCCCATGATCGTAAGTAAAATGACTTAAGGTAGTGCATGGAAAGACACACTAAAAATAAATTAGCACATGTACTGTGCATACGAAAATGATAAATACTAGCAGAAATGGTATGCAATAAATGTTCAAGAAGTTGATAAACAAAAATAAATGACATTTAAAAAGGCCTTTTGGAATTACATCACCAACTAATATGTAAATATTTTTTGGTTACACAAGGACAAATGAGTTTGTCTAAACAAAACATGATGTTACCTGATGTTCACTATCCAGAGAGAACATCTAGTTTCTGGCTTGTCATGAATGAACAAAATAGTGACAGTGAACAAGGTAAGCATTAGAAATCTAAGATACACTGTGTTGGCTGTTTTACTACATCAGCCTGCTTTTTGGCTCCTTCTGGTAACACTACAGATACTAAAGTACTTGGCATTTCTCTTCCCTTAAAGTTAAATATGTACCCTGAGCACACCATGCTGTATGTATACTAATACATAATACTGTATGTTTTCTATTTAGAAAACAGGCCTAAATAGAAAACTTTTATTCCCCCCAAATTCAGCCTCCCTATATATAAATTTTATTGCCTGTATATTTATACTGTCCAAGACAAAAATGTTATTTTGCTCCTTTTCTCCTCATTATTAAATCTTCCTTGTGTAGTGGAAGTATGTTAAGTAGAACTTAATTATCTTGCCTCTTTGGATACTGTGTAATCACATTTTCTAAATTAGCACATTAGATTAGCACACCCTCATTTTTTTATTTTAACATTGAGATTTGCACTGTTTCTCTGAGTTTTCTGCTTAGAACAGTTAATGTGATAAAGGAGGAAGAAAGTGATAGCTACTGGATTTGGTTCATTTCTGCCTCTGCCATTTACTAACTGCTTGACTCTGAGCAAATAATACCATCTCTCAGAGAATTAGTTTTCTGATCTTTAATTTAAAAAATAATACTTCATCATGAGGTTGTTGAGATAATTATGTAAAATAACATCAAAGTATTTTATAAAGTCCCACGGAAATATTTTTATAAATAAATGCACTTTGGTAAGTGCAAAAATAGAGTTGATTTTTAGTTCAGATAGAATTTTATGGTTTTCTTCCTTCAATTTTATGGGTGTTTAACTGCACATAATTATTAGTAGAAGTATATATTTTTAAGTTGCCTAGCCAAATATATGTACTGATTATAAAGACTTGCATCCATTTATTTCTGTGTGAAAAAATTCGAAATCTTTCCAATGAAAATTGCTTTTCGGTTTTAACTTGGGTTGGTTTAACTGTTATAAGAACAGATAAACAAATCACAAAAGCAGAAAATCAAACTTTATCATATTGGTGTTTACCTATAGAATGTCTAGTAATATATTTTTATTTGCATATCAACATGTATGATCTTGGGGACAATGCTGTGCAGGGCATACATCTGTAGTATAGCTCCATTTTTGAGATCTCTAAGACAGACTACTGTCTTGTGTTTAGTTAGAATTTGAAATGTGCACCGTCTAACTGATGGAGTGGTGTGTAACCATCACGTCAGTGTCGCCTCTGTCTCTCCCCATCTATAGCATGGGCACAACAGTGATACTTATTTCAGAGTACCACATTCACAATGAAAACAGATGATGAAAATGACTATCCTAAGAATATATAGAAAGTCACCTTTATGATCTTGTAGTTGGCAAGAGATTAATAATAAAATAAATGAAGAACCCTGCATCATGTAAGAAAAATAGGTCCGGCTGTGATTAGATTAAACAAGATGATGGAATAGAAAGCTGCATTAAAAGTGAAGCATTGCATTAGGAAAGGTATTTGTGTCATACATAGAAGACAAAGGAATGTTATTAAAAATATACTTAGAAAATCCCCAAATCACTCTTAAAAATACTTTTAAAATGTCAATAAATTGTCTAAATGAAAAATTAGTGAGAAAAAACCCTCCTCAAACCTAATGAATAGGTGCTGTTTTTCTTCAATTAAAAAAAAAAATCATATTAAAATAACACTTTCCATCCGGATTGGTAAACATTAAAAAGTCAAATATCAACACAGTTTGGCAAGAAGGTGAATAAATATGAACTGTCTTTAAAGAGTTTAAATAAAATAATTAGTCAGATATTTGAAGAGAATTTTGGCAATAGAGTATAAAAAAGTAGTTCATAGTTTGGGCTTACTATTTCCTTCCACATATGTGTCTTAGAGAATTTTTTCCATCTTTTTGAAGGAAAACATAGAAGTGCCATAATATTCACTGAGAAATCAGTCATGGAATCAAGGGATTTTTAATTAATTTTATATAAGTTTGAAAAGGAGAAGCTTAACAAAATAATGTATAATCATAAGCAAAAATATGAATAATATTGCATCTCTTACCTATTTATCATATGCATCACAAAACAATACTAATTGAAAAAAAAATTTGGAATATAAAATAATTTGCATACTTCTAAAAACATACACACAAAAATATTTAAAGAACAAGTATGAAGAATGTATGGGAAAGACTCATCAAAGATATCATGTGTCCATGGGCTGGGGGGACATGGGTGAGAACAGTGATATGTGAGACAAAATTACTAAGGCTTTACCTAGATAGTTATGTACCACTAATATATGACTAAGCATTTTTATCCAATTTCTAAGACTATATATGTAAAAAATTCAAAAGGGAAAAATAGATAAAGTTAATTCAATGTATTAGTACAACAAGGACTTTCAATTTTGATTAATTTAATTAATTTCATTTTTGCTTTTCCAATCAAATTTGGTAAGAATCATCCTTAACCCGAAACCTGCATTTTTCCAGTTCCTTGAAAATTATTATTTTCCCTGTTCTATGTAGAATATGCATATCACATTGAGGCTATAATCTGAAATAAATGATAAATATGGTAAACTCAGAAATAACATGGCTATAGCAAAATATTATTTTAAATAACCAAGTAAAATCATAAAGATAAATAAACGACATCTTTTCCTGGAATTTGAAATTTATTTCCTATATTAATCAAAATTCTTCATGCTCAGAAAAACTCTTCTATGGAGCTGCCTCAGAAGCTAAAGATTGAACATGTGTTTCTGAGAGAATAAGGTAGTGCTTAGCATGAAGAATTTCCCATTCCACTGAAGATCTTTGTGGCTTGGTAATCACAGTTTACTAGTTTCTGGTTTGTTTGACTGTAAATTTCCTCACTCAGGACTCTTCATCCTTGGTAAGGGAGTGAGATACACAAGGCTTGGTTACTTACAGACATTTCAAGCCAATGGTATGGAGAAAACACTTTCTTATATCCATTATGAGTTCCTTTTCATATATTATCTCTTCTAGGTTCAGTAAACAATCTCTTGATCTATGCCAAAGCTACACAGTCAATTTCCACGGAGTATAGTCAAATCATTTTAAGAGACATAAAGAAGAAAATGTTAATGCTTTACACTAACAGAATTACTGTACAGTTCACACTTTTAAACTTTCAAACAACATTGGCTGTGTCCCAGTAATCCTTATATAGAACTCTGGATTTTTACCCACTGGGCAATTTAGCCAAATCTTTATGTGTAACACATGAATAAACACAGTTAATTGCTAAAGATTATATAACAGATCTCTAAGACTTTTGATCCAAATTTCAGTGCTAGTCTGTTTTTATATACAGCTGCTCAAAAAATATTTTTGCTTCCAAATTAAGTAGTTAAAAATGCTTTCTATAAACACACACACACACACACACACACACATTTATAAGGACTGTTTATCTTCATATATGCTAAGTTTTTTTTAATTTGCCCAGGATGAATAATTGCGATGATTATAATATCATATGCAACAGCAGGGAAATATAAATATTGTGTATTAGCAATAAATTGATTTCTTTCAGGTTCTCAAACTCCTGGCTGGGACCTTTTTTAGGGGAAAGATTAGTCCTAATAATCTTTTCTTGTTACAACCTAACACAGTGCCAGGCTCCTTATAGTAAGTCTACAAATATCCATAGAAAGCAGGAAGAGAGGAAAAATGAAGGTGGGTTTGGTTCCTTTTATCACCTTTCTGATGCTTTTGTCATTATTCCTGCTACTCCCTTGCTGACATTCTAGATATTTTCTTGCTGGTTCCTTGTACCTCCAACTCCTTGGAGGAGGTCTCCCTGGTTACTGAGCCCTGTGTTACTTGTTTTATGAATTCACTAAGTAATAGTTGATTTGAACGTTGTGTATATTACACATATGTTCATTCACTCATTTATATATGCTTTCACTTATTTTAAAACATTTATTATATATCCAATTGCCAGGTATTATGTTGTATTTGGGAGTTTGAAAAGGTAAATGGAACTAGGAAAAGCATCTTTAACCCAAGATACATATAAATATCCATGTAAGTAAGTTATTGCTATTCAGAGAAATATTTCCTTTTACCACAATCTTTACTGCTATGCAGACCAGCTGTCCTAGAAACCATTTCCCTCTGGTGATAAAAGAGGAACATAAAAATATTCATGTCTCCACTAATTTAAAAAATTTATGGAATGCCTCATATTTCAGGCACTGTGCTTGGCATTTGGGGATTATTAATGAATGAAGTGAAGTAATTTGTACCTTGAACAGTCTCCCTGTAACTCTGAGGGACTCTAATGTAGAAAAGATTATTTTCAGTGTGGATATAAGAAAACTTGATAAATTGTTATTCGCTGAAAGGCAAAATAATAACTCTGGCAATATGTATACAAATTAAATGCCTGTCCATAAGAAGTCCTAGGGAGGATGTGTGACCATGAGTATTTGAGTCTTTAGGTGAATGGTGCTCAGTTTTAATATTCTTTTTTTTTTCACAATTTTGTCTGAGATTAATCCTAAGAATGTCTTAGTGCTTTAGTATGAGAACTAATATGAATGCAATGGATTTTTGTATTTGACACATCTATCTTCATTTTTAGATGAAAGATTCACAATATATACAGTGATAAAATCTCCATATATTTCAATGTTTTATATATGACATTGTGTGTCAAATAGTTATACAGTAATAGTCTTTAGTTATGGTAGAGAAAGAGGGTGGGGTTGGAGCATGTAATGATTCTGCATGAAAATTCTCATTGCAACAATGTCCAATATGAGGGAAAGGGATTGATTTTCTTTGGACTGTAATCAGGATATGTAATCTTTCCTTCTTTAATGGTTCATATTTACTCAAGGAGTGAGGGATATTAGGACACAGAAAAAAAAAGGAAGATAACTTAGACTTATGGCACAGTACTTGGATATGAAAAGGGGCTATTATGAAGCTACTGGGCAAATTTTAACAAACCTTAGACCTACACAGAAAGAGCTCCTGACTAAGAGCATCCAATCACAGCATTCAATGGAGACAATGAAACAAGAATGAAGGGGCTGGGGATGTGGCTCAAGCGGTACCGTGCTCGCCTGGCATGCGTGCGGCCCGGGTTCGATCCTCAGCACCACATACCAACAAAGATGTTGTGTCCGAAGAAAACTAAAAAATAAATATTAAGAAATTCTCTCTCTCTCTCTCTCTCTCTCTCTCTCTTAAAAAAAAAAAAGAATGAAGAAGAAACCAAAATCATCATCATCATTATCATCAGCCAAACCCCAAAGAAAATGATTCAAACTGGATTAAGACTGAGAGTGGAAAGAACTTCTAAAGGTTTCCAAAGAGTCATTGAGAACAGAAACCAAGTTTAAAAAACAACTTCACATACCAATTTGGAAGAAAGAGAGGTATTTTTCCTCAACTTGTTTATAATTGAATATTCTATATTCACTAAACAATTCAATAAATGGGCAGCTGATCCAGGAAAACTGATTATGTGTCTACAAGAGTATCTCCTGATTTTTTTGTTCTAGTATTATAAATATTTATCAATAACTTGAAAATAATGATAGGATATTATTCTAGTTTATGAGAAACATAGTTAAAGGCAAGTAATATATTTTTAAAAATTTTATATATTTTTATAACATTTCAAAAAGAAGAAAAAAAAAGAAAAGGGGGAGAAAGAAGGGAAATATGGCAAGATTGCAAAGCAACATAAAACATAGTCAACTATAAGGTTATAAAGAGATAATAAACATAGGTACCACTGAGGATGAAAGTATGAGTAGTAAATGCACTGTATTCGATATAATAAGTTTGGAAACATATAGGTGAAAGGAGAACATCATGAATAATTTGTATGTGTGATTTTAATGTACTTTTGTCAAGATTAAATCTCATGGAGCAAAATAATTACAAAATAGATAATGAGGGAGTCTTCAATTTGTAATACAATTGTAGATTAGATTATACAAAGAATTTCCAGTAGAAAGCAACTAGAATGCTGGATAAATTGTAAAACATTCTGTAAATGAATGGCATCTTAAAATTGAAAACGAAGTACATAAAAGCCATTAACCTAGAGGAAGTTGAGGACTAGAGAGGCAGACAAGGGATCTTTTTGCATTTGATGTCCCTGTAGGGCCAGGAAGCAAAGCACTAGGTTTTTAAGAGATGGTGCTCAATTTGAAAAAAACCTAGATCAAGTAGAACCACTAACACACCTAACCAATGAAATGATATATTAACAAAAAGTGGCCCTCAGAAATGGAAGCTTTAAAAAAAACTTATTTGCCTCAACATGAACTGTGGGTGGGGATAAATATCTTCTCCAAGAGTTTGTAGCCACCATCTTGTCATTATAAGGCTTAAAATGAAAATTGGCAGTATTTTTATGGGCTGAGATAGTGTAAACTGAGAAATTAAATGGTCACATGTAACACATTTTTCCTTCACCTGACAGAAAAATAAGCTAAGAACACAAAACACATTACAAGATATCTGAGGTAATAAGTCAACAAAAGCAAATGTTAGCAGAGCCAATCAAGAGCAGAGTAAGTACTCTTAGAATTTGAATTAATAGAATTCCAATCTGGAGATCAGCACTTTTCAATAGAAATATAATGCAAGTCACATATTTAAGTTTTTAAAAATTATTTTTAAATGATCAATAGAAATTGTATACATTGATGGGATACAGTGTGATTTTTGACTTATATATATATTGCAAAAAGATAAAATCAAGCCAATTAAATTATCAGCCCACCAACCATCATATTTTTCTAGTGAGGATTTATAAAATCTATTCTTTCATCAATTTTGAAATGTATATATTATTATAACTATGGTCACTATACAGGGCAACAAAAAAACACTAAAACTTATTCCTTTCATCTCACTGATACTTTAAACAATTTGATTGACATCTCCTCTCTAATGCAGGCGCCTGCAGGCATAAAAGGCTTGTTTCCCAACTTGGTGCTGATTGAGGTGGGGTCTGGTGGGAGGTCCTAAGTTCACTGTGAGCATACTCTTAGGCATACTCTCAGAAGAGATAGTGGTGCCTTAACCCCTTTCTCTCTCTCTCTCTCTCTCTCTCTCTCTCTCTCTCTCTCTCTCTCTCCTTGCTTTCTGGCATTGAAATTGCTTATGGCATGATCTCAAAATGGTTTAAAGTCAGGAGTCAGGATCTTTGGAGGCAATTTGTGTTACATAGATTCATTTGCCAACATTCCCATGAAAGTAGTCAATCTTACGGGAATTGAAAATCTGCAGTTGTATATTTAAAAAAAAATCCCTGTACAACACATATCAAGTATTTTTAAATTCCTCTTGGACTTCTGACCTGTAGAACCTGCCTCACTCCAAATTTTATCATTTTTTAAATTCCAGTTGCTATTGGAAATATGTGAGGCCATCATGACTGTCTTAGAAGGCCCTGGCATTTTCTGGACCCTAGATAATGTGACTATAAACTTCTCTAGCTTTGAGTCTCATAAATTTGTCCATAATCCCTTTTGTTTATTTATTTACTTGTTAATTGGGAGGAATATTGTCTTACTGTATACTAAAACTTATTTCAAAGTTGTTATAATAAGCCTATGTAGTAATGTAAAAGAAGTGGACCAACTATTCAGTGTAGAAGAAAAGGCTTACAATATTTACAGATATTTAGGAAATGTGAAAGCTGGTGTTTTCAGTTGAGTATGACAGAATCTTCCATTTAATAAATCTGGCTATCTGAATTGGCTAATGGCCATCTGCTATAGTTTGAAATTGGAGCGTCTCCTGGTCTTGTGTGTTAAAGGCTTGGTTCCTAGCTTGGTGATATTTTGAGGAGGTGAATGAGGTGGAGTTTGGAGGGAGGCCCTGAAGTTATTGGAGGCAGCTCTCATGGGAGATCATGGTGCCCCAGCTCCTTTCTGAGAGTGCCCCAGCTCCATTTTTTTTGCGTTCTGGCAATGAGGAGAGCACTTTTGCTCCACCATGTACTCCACCACAGTGTGCTGCCACAAGTCCAAAGTAACAGAGCAACTGATCATAGTCTGAAGACTCTAAAACTGTGAGCCAAATGTACCTTCTATCTTCATAAATCGATCATCTCAGGTATTTGTTATTATAATGGAAAGCTGATTAACACCTCATCTGGATGAAGAGGGAAAAAAGTTGAACATTTCCTTACATAACATACAAAACAAATTATAGATATATGGAATACTTAAATGTACCAAATTTAAAAAAAAATTATAATTAAATGCAAAATCTTATATGCAAAATTTAGGAGTGTGTGGGGATGTTGTAGCTTAGTTAAAAAGTTATCATTCTCCTTCCATATTTCTAGATGAAATAATTGTTGAAAGATTGATTCTAGTTGAATGAGTATTTCTGGTTCATAATACTGTGCCTTACTTCCCAGCCTCTGTCACCTTATGTCCACTAAGCTGTGTTCTAGAGAGTTTCAAGTGGTTATCAGAGTCTTCTCAACAATGTGTGCTTGATGCAGTAAAAAGTGGTTAGGGTCTAATCATGCTGTTATAATACTAAAATTCTTCTAAATTTTTCTTGATGGTACTAGAGAAATAACAAGAATTATAGCCCTGAGGCTTAAATCATCACTTTGCTTGCTTGTCTTAGGGAACAGATGTTAAATCTCAGGCAGCAAGTGCAAGCACCATCTACCTCCATGATTACAGATGTGAGAATGCTTATGTGGATGCTGTTAGACTAGGAACCCAAAGACTGACAAGGAAGAAACATAGGTAGCCAACATAGACCTGTTGCCTTTAAATTATTTTGATAGAAACAGAAATCTGTTCAGCTAAAATATTTTGGTATTATGTTTTGACAATATTGAAAGCTTTTAAATACCTATAAGAATTATACATGCAAGAAATGTTTCTGTTGTTTTCAGAGAAAAATGCCACATGATCTAGTTTTTCAGGAATTCAAAGTTCTTACAAAGATGCAATTTCCTAAGAGCATGTAGAAATACATTTATTTTTATTAGGACCTCACTTTAAAATAAAGACTAATGCAGGTTTCTCATTAAAAGACAGTATAGCTATCAAGAGTCAACCAAAAACTTTTTGAAAAATTACCTCTCTGTAAATTAATACTGAGTATGATTACTTGGGCTGACATAAACATAAAGAATGAGTGATGAGAACATCTGAGCATTTAGCAGAACTTAATGAAACAGATGCCAGATGCTGCCGAGCTCATCTATGAGAGAGCTTTTGTGTTGGCAGAAGAGTCATAGAAACTTAGTTCACCCCCTACCCCTGCCTACCTTAAGACATTTCAGTTTCAGTGTAAAAACAAACTCTGGAGGATAACACTTCCAAATACAATTAAGTCTTATCAAAACAGTTCTGCAAGTCTTGCTTACAGTGGTTGCCCACTGAGCACCAGAGTCCTAGTTGGGTAGGTTTGATCCAGCTTGGTTAATTTTAGATAATGAATCTTAATGAGATATTTTATAAAAGCATAAAAATGATTCGATAACAATGAAGGAAAACATAATGTGAAATTAGAACTCTTACTATTTCCATTATATATGTAAATTAAAGTGTAATTATATATGCCAAGCTGTAGGATATCCTAATCAAGGGCAATTTAGGAGTTAGGGTGTTAGTACTAGATTTCTGCCTCAATATAGGATTTCTAGAAAATTAATCCTGCCCCTAGACACTGAGTTATTGATTCCTCCTTTCAGAAACATAGAATATCTGACATAGATGACTAAAAGGGTGAGTAAAAAATTAATTTGATTTGCTTCCTAAAAGGAAAACAGTTCTAATTTGTATGTAACTAATATAGGTTAATTATAACATTTGAAACAATACAGAAACGATATCCTTCTAATATTATGGTGGTCAGCCGTTCAAATACCTTTTTAAGTGTATGTTCATATGTAGACATACATAAATAATTTTACATGAATGCGTCATTAATTTTATTCTTAGTGTTGCAAGCAACAGAAATGCCTCCACACATATCCTTATATTCTGGGATTTCAGAATCAAGGAGTCTGTACAATTTTAATTTTAATAGATATTACTGGTCTATAGTCTTACCTCTCTATTCACAATGTTTGGGATTATATTTTCCTTACATTTCAGGTTGTAATTTTTTTTTAAAGATGAGAAATAACAGCTCATACTTTTTCCATTTTCATTTTTGCATTTACCTAAATATTATTCAGATTGTCTTTTTATAAATCTGTTCATTGGCTATTTGGATTTGATTTTGTTTAAATTGCCTAATAATTGCCCATTCATTTTGCAAAGTACTTTTTTTCACAAACTTTGTTTCAACATGTCAACTGTCTGTCTATCTATCTATCTATATTAAACATGAATCCTCTATGGGTTGTGAGTATTGCAAGTATTTTCCCCAATTTCTCCTTCATATTTTGTGATATCTTTTGTAATTTAAATATTTTATTTTGTATGCATTCAGAGTTTTCTGTCTCCGTTAAAAGAGTCTCACCAAACCTTAAATCATGAGATTTTACATCCGTAAAAATCATGTCATGTAACTGTTAAATTTCTTGAACTGTAATCTCCCTATGTGTTAAATGGAGATAATATTGATAAACAACACTATGTACTTTGAAGGGTCATCATTAGAATTAAATGATATATGTAATAAGCTTTTCACTAAAATTCAGCAGCTGTCATCATAACAATAAATCATATAAATCACTTGGTTACTTATCCTGATATACATTTGGTTCTCTTCAGTATTCTACTTGGTTTAATAGTAATAGTACTTTTAATGTTTGCATTTATTTTCAGGGAATTTTTAAAAGAATACACAAATAAATATGCCTATTAATATAGGGTGCTACATTCATGTTACAAGCAGAGAAATAAAATGCACCCCTTAAAAAAGCACAATTTCTTGGAGGTTGGTGATCATCAATGTTAGTAGATGGAAATTTTGTTTAAGGGTGATTTTAGCAAATTTTATTCTGATACAAAAAATAAGTCCCTAAACCATAGAGGTACATCTTATTTTTTTACTACTTATTCTTGGTTTAAGAGGCTTAACCATGTAAAGAAAATTATTTTTTGTTTCCTTAAACATTAGGTATTGTGAATATCAGTTATCAGTTTAGATTTTTTTGGAGCTGAAAGCAGTGGTATATTATTTGTTTATTAAAATTTTATTATGATAATTCTTGGACAGTCAAAACCTAACCCAATTCTGTATTTTGGTCTTCAGCATTATCCAGAAACTTGGGCCAGGAAGAAATTGTTCATATTTCTAAGAGAGAGGATCTTTTTATTTATTTAGTGGTACTGAAGATTTCCAGGGGTACCATACCACCAGCCCCTTAATTTTTTTTTTTTTTTTTTTGAGACAGGGTCACAAATTGCCCAGGCTGAAGGCATGCATCTTGTGGTACTGTCATATTGCCAAGTTACATATAGAAATTTTATTTCATGGATCATGCAAGAAATGTGCTGGAGGAAAAATTTTAGATAATACAGTATTTATATTGTGTAGTGGCATCAAATAAAATATATTTTAAATACCTGAAAAACACAATAACAACAACACAACTTCGCCATTCAATATACATTATAAATATATTAGAAGTTTTTGCCCAATTTCAAGTTAGTTAATGGCTTCACCAAAATAAAGTACATCTCTGTTATAAACATAGTGAGTTCAGATAAAGTATTTCTCTTACCTTCCATAAAAATAAATTTGAAAATCCCCAATACATCATTATCCAATATATATTATTCTGTATGTCAGTGTTGTTTATCTCAAGCTTTATCTGAATGTATTTCCTTATCTTTGAAGTAGAGTTCACAAATTTTGTTTTTTTGCAGAGGAGAGAGACTGAAGATTAAAAAGGTACTTGTTAAAAAAGAAGGAGTTTTGACATTAGTACTTTTGGAAGGCATTTTCCCTCAAAATGTCCATATTCCAAAGTAACAATGATGCCTATTATTTTCAGACATATTATTTCCTTAAGTCATTCTAAAATACCTTAAATAATAAAACATTAATTTTAAAAATTAGAAATTTACATATTTGTCTTCAATCTATCTAAATGCTAATGTAAAGTGAACTTTTAAGATATTTATTTATATAACAAGGATGGTTATCTGAAAGCTAGATGATTTTTTGGAGGCAACTGAAATAAATTGGGTCAGTTTTAGATCCAAGCTGATTAAGTTCTCTATGTGTTATTCACCGCAGATTTTCATAATTACAGGGAAATAAGTTAAACTGCATATATATACACTGTAACATGCATAATATAATATTCTAAAGCCTCCAGACCTGTCATAGTTGTGTTTTCTAGAAGAAAATACATGCATACTACAGCCCAAACCTTTAAGGTACAGCTGGGATTAAAAAACATGGTCAACATTATAGAGTTATCCAAAAAAGACATAATAAAATCAAAATAATTTAAAGTAGGATGTAAAATGGAAGCCAGAGATCTCATAAGCATAAAACAAATAAAAATAGCAGCGCATGTGTCACTCAGTGGATTTATGCTGGATTCTGTGAATCCAAGTTAGCTATGTTTAATGCTAGTGAACTAGTCTTCACATGGTGATATGTAGTTCAGATTGGAATCACATGCCTTTAGTTATGGGAGAGATCATTATTCAGTAGTGAAATATTAATTGACCTGTTCTATTCACAATGAGTACAGTAACCAACTAACCATCCTTTTAATGACTGATACATTTAGAAGCTTCTGAAATAGAACAAAAATTTAAATATCAGGGTTACAATTACAGTTTTGTAAAGTGATTTTGAAACTTATGTGAGTAAAAATCTCACAGAAATGTTCTATTTCCTCTTTGTTGGTAATTATTTCTCTAAATGCCCCATGTCTTTCAGGACAACCACGGTTTCTTCCAGAGCAGATGCCACCTCTATTTACTCTTTTTACATATCTCTAATCTTTACTACAATGTCAGCTGCAAATTTGTCACTTATGTGCCTCAAACAACATGTATCATAAAAATGAAATTACTCGATTCTAACTCATTCTTTTGTAAGTTGCTTGCTCATAACCTTTGACTATTTTGCTTTAAAGCTTTTGCTACAGGTAAACTTGATTGCTAAGTGATGATTTTCTTTGTATATTAAAATAACATGACCATTGTTTAAGTGTATAATATATTCTATTTTTTCTTTTTCAAGGTATATTTGTTATTGAATTATAGCAATACACTATTATTATTTTTATTTATTTTTAAAAATGCTTCTTTGTTGCATTATAGTTATACATAATAGTAGGGTTCATTCCAACATAATCATACACACATGAAATATAATTTGTCCATTTAAGTCTCCCATGTTTTCTCTTCCTTCCCCTCTTTCTTCTATTTATCTATTTATTTTTAAAATTGGTGTTTTATAAATATGTGTAGATGGAATTTACTATGGTATATTTATATATGTACATAGGAAACTTAGATTTTTTTTCTGCAAGTCCTCCTTTTCTCCAACCCACCTGCCTTCTCTTTTCCTTCCTCTACTCTACTGATCTCCCCTCTATTTTTGGTGGGACCCACTTCCTTTTTTAAATTATATTGCTCTAGCTTCCACATATGAGACCTTGACTTTTTCAATCTGGCTTATTTTACTCAGCATGATAGTCTCCGGTTCCATCCACTTACCAGAAAATGCCATAATTTCATTCTTCCTTAGGGCTGAGCAAAATTCCACTGTCATTACACACACACACACACACACACACACACACACATGCACACACACATATACATGCACACACATATATACATATATATATACTATATATATATGTGTGTGCAGTATATATTATACATATAATATATATCATGTTTTCTTTATATACTCATCTGTTGAAGGACAGGTAGGCTGGTTCCATAACTTGGTTATTGTAAATTGTGCTGCTATAAACAAAGGTGCCTCTATCACTATAGTATGCTGATTTCAATCTTTTGGATACATATCAAGGACAGGGATAGCTGGGTCCTAGTGGATCTATTTCTGGTCTTTTGAGGAATCTCCATACTTCTTTCCAAAGTGTTTGTACTAATTTTCAGTCTCACAAGAAATTTGTGCATGCACATTCCCCCCCACATCCTCACCAGCATTTATTCTTATTTTTATGCTTGATGATTGCCATTCTGACTTGGAGAGAGTTAGTTGAAACTTTTTAATTTGATGCCTGTCTGTCCAGATTCTGGTCTCTTCCCAGTGGCTTGTGTGGGCTACCAGCAACAAAGGAAACTTGAACCTCTCTCTGCTTGGTATCCCCAGCATGGGTCACCCTGGGCACAATCCTTTCTGTGCCTGTTTCAGTCTCACTGGTCCAGGCACACACAGGACCCACAACAGGTGAATGGGTCAGGGTGATCTTTAGGAACTCTTAATCTCCCACCTCTGAAAACTGTCATGTGGCCACTTACAAGGTTCCCTTCACGAGTCTCCACTCAGCAGCTGAGAAATTCTGGTCACTTTTCAATCATAAACATGCCCCACCATCCTTGGGTCAGCTAAGATCAGTCTCCCTTTCTACAGGTTCTCCCAAAGCAAATTTATCTTACATGTTTTCTTTTCTTTCTTCCTTTGTATTCCCCTCGCATAGTGGACTAGTGGTAAGCTGGCAGGTCTCTAATGTATTATCTCTTATTTTATGTTCAAAGTTTCTGTATTTCTATATCTCTATGATTATATTCCTGTCCCATGTTGACTTTCAGTGAATTCACGCAGTAACCTACCTCATTGAGAAGCAATACACCTACTGCTTGAATCTCAAACTGAGGAGCAACTAGAGAAGGCACCCTTCCTCTATTCCATCATCTTCAAGGAATCATTTCCTTTCTTTTTTGATTCTGTAGGAAGTATGAGAACACCTGGTGATATGGCTACATCTTCATAATTTTTAATACTTTTTAACCTCAAATAAATAATCCTACATGGATCTTTTCAGAAACTGTAATAAAATTCTGTTACTTTTTCTCTACATTCTCCCTAAGCTAGTTTCTTTTTACTTGAATGTTCAAAGTAAAATTTGTGTATCAATTTGGACAAAATAATGAAAAAAAGATTTCACCAGAATTAAACAACAGCAGATGGGATAGAGAGGGAAAATGAGAGGGAAGGGGAGAGGGGATAGTAGGGGATAGGAAAGGTAGCAGAATACAACAGTCATTAATATGGTATTATGTAAAAATGTGGATGTGTAACCGATGTGATTCTGCAACTTGTATTTGGGGTAAAAAATGGGAGTTCATAACCCACTTGAATCAAATGTATGGAAGATGATATGTCATGAGCTTTGTAATGTTTTGAACAACCAATAAAAAAAAGATTTCACCAATGCCAAGTATAATGGAAAGTCTATTTCCCTGCTCTGAAGTAATTCTGAATGTCAGTTTTTTTTTTCTTTTGAATATAAGCATGCTGTTGACTCTCATTGATTTTAACATTAAATATAACTTCTAAGTGTACTCAGTCCTTGTGTCTATTCATTTGGCACTTTCCATCTTACTATGAGAAATATTTATTATTTATTACTTTTTTTGGTTTTCCAAGTGACTTTATTTGTATTAAACATATACCACCTCAAATTATATACATTCAGAAATCCATCAATATTTGGATTGAAGCTATAGGAAGGCTTATTCAGATAGTAAAGTTAATTGAAAATGAACTCAGTCTAAAACATACTAAACATAATTTGTGATGGATTATTCTTATTTTCTTAGGTAGTATAAAAGTAAATTTATTAATGGTGGTAGATAAATTGTGAGTATGAAAGTAAGCTTATTAATTAAGATAGACAAAAATTTTGAGTTATCTGTAAATTTTCCAGCAGAGTTGTATCAGTGAATAGCTGTGAATTTAAAAAACCCATTTCTTTCTGTACATACAACTAAACTATATTCCTAAACCCCTCAAGTTAGGAAACATGCCACTAAACTTTGGCAAACACTATGCTGAGATTATATATGACTTCTAGACCTGGTTAAAAAAAAAGTCCTCCACAGAACCTGGCACTAAAGCCTAGATTTAAAATCCTAGCTACTTGTGAGGCTGAGGAAAGAGAATCACAAGTTTGAGGCCAGCCTTTATGGCTTATTGAGTCACTGGCTCAAAATTTAAAACAAAACAAACAAACAAACAAAAAACTAAAAGGGCTGAGTATGTAGCTGGGAAGTACAATGCCTCTGGGTTCAATCCCTAGAACCACACATAGGAAAAATAATTCCACAGAGATGCATTATTACTGCTTTCCAAAAACTTGGAAATTCCATGTTGATTATGGTGGTGACATTATATGGCAGAATTCTGAATCCCTGAATGACTGCGTAAAAAGAGTTCTCCACTTCCCTAGCAAAAAGTGAACTAACTTTTCTTTTTTTAATTTAAATTTTTTATTTTTAAGAATTTGTTCTAATTAGTTTCACATGACAGTAGAATGCATTTAGACATATTGTACACAAATGGGGTACAACTTCTCCTTCTTCTGGATGAACAAGGTGCAGAGTCACGCTGGTAGTAAAATCATACATTATGTTACATGTTTGTTGATTGATTGTACTTCTTCTTCTGTGAAGTATCTGTTTAGTTCCTTAGCTCATTTATTGATTGCATTATTATCTTCATTTTGGTGTTAAGTTTATGGAGTTCTTTATATATCCTGGAGATTAGTGCCGTGTCTTAGGTGCATGTGGTAAAGATTTTCTCCCATTCTGCAGGCTCTGACTTCATGTTACTGATTGTTTCATTTGCTAGAAAGAAGATTTTTAGTTTGAATCCATACCATTTATTGATTCTTGATTTTACTTCTTGAATTTTAGGAGTCTGGTTAAAGAAGTCAGTTCCTATGCCAACATGGTGGGGATTTGATCCCACTTTTTCTATTAGGCGCAGGGTCTCTGTCTAGTGCCTAAATCTTTAATCTGCTTTGAGTTGATTTTTGTGCAGGTTGAGAGATAAAGGTTTAATTTCATTTCGCTACATATGGATTTCCAGGTTTCCTAGCACCATCTGTTGAATAGCTTATCTTTTCTCCAATGTATGTTTTTGATGACTTTGTCTAGTATGAGATAACTGTGATTTATGTGGGTTTGTCTCTGTGTCTTCTATTCTGTACCATTAGTATACATATCTATTTTGGTGCCAGTTCTGCACAGTAGCAGGATATGAAATCAATACCCATAAATCAAATGCATTTCTATACATAAGTTATGAATAAACTGAAAGAGAAATTAGAAAAATTACTCCATTCACAATAGCCTAAAATAAACAAACAAAAAACCTTGGGAATTAACAGAACAAAAGAGATAAAAAAAACATCTACAATGAAAGCTACAGAACACTAAAGAAGAAAATTGAGGAAGACTTTAGAAGATGCAAAGATCTCCCATGTTTTTGGATAGGCAGAATTAATATTGTCAAAATGGCCATACTACCAAAACTGTTAAACCTATTTAATGAAATTCCTATTAAAGTTCCAATGACATTCTTCTAAGAACTAGAAAAGGCAATCATAAAACCCGTTTGGAAAAATAAGGGGCTGATAATAGCCAAAGCAATCTTTAGCAAGAGGAGTGAAGCAAGAGTCATCACAACACTAGACCTTAAACTATGCTACAGAACAATAATAACAAAAACAGCATGGTATTGACTCTAACTTTTCATTAAGCTGAAATATGGGTATTTCACTGTAATGAGGATAGCCTATCTATCTCAGCAAACTTTAATAGTTCTTTTAGTCAGCTTTTTTTCTGCTGTCACCAAAAGACTTGACATTTACAATTTTAGAAGGGGAAAACTTTATTTGGTGCTCACGGTTTCAGAGATCTCAATCTATAGATTGCCAATTGCATTGTTCTGGACCTGAGGTGGGGCAGAATATCTTGGCAATAGGGTGGAGAGGAGGAAGGAAACTCAGGGCATGGCCACCAGGAAGCAAAGAAAGACAAAATATATACCCCAAAGGCAGGTCCGCAGTGACCCATCTCATCAAGCCATACCCTACCTGCCCACAGTAACCACCTAGCTTAATTCATTCAAGTTGACTAATAAACTGACTAGGTTAAGGCTTTCATAAAGCAATCAGTTCACTTCTGAAACTTTTTTCATTGTCTTACAAATGAGCTTTTGGGGCACAACTCATATCTAAATCATAACATGGTAGTGGCAATATAATTAGTAATTAAAAGTTTGGGTTCTAACATCAGATTATGCATTTTAGTCTGTTTCCTATTACCTATGACTTCATACAAACCATATAATATTTTTAAATACCTGAGGAGGAGGATAGTGTATTGATTATGCCAATTGAGTGCAGTTGTTGAATTAAGTACATTCTTGGTAGTAAGAGTCATTAACACTATTTCTACATTTCTAAATTATTCAATCAGTTGTTTCTAGGATTTTATTTGGAGGAACATAGAACCCTAAATCTCCTAACTGAAGACTGGTAGTTTACATGATAGGTACTATGACATATATGCAATGAAAAAGATGAGGGAAGTAACTATCTTCTACATGAATATTCATACAGATAGTTGATAAATTAGATTTTATGGAAATAAAAACTAGAGAAATAATACTACAGAATTCATCTTTTTAACATGATAATATAGTAGCATATTTTTAGTCAGAGCTAATTTTCTGGTTTGGTTGCTATAGGAATGAGTTTTATCAGCATTTTTGCAAGGTGATAAATAATCCTCATTAAAATTTTCATATATCTCTTATACAGTGTTGAAGTGTCATTCTTGCCATGGTTATACATTGTAGAGATGTACTTAAAATATTTTGTCAAAAGATTGTTATAATTAAAATGTTTAAATAACTTTCATATTAAATTGAGGATTTTAGGAATTGTAAAAATTAGGTAAAGAGTTACTTATAGATATTACATATGACACATAAACCTATGAAATATTTTTTTTTGGGGGGGTAGGTACTATGGATTGAAATCAGGGGCATTCAATCACTAAACCACATCCCTAGACCTATTTTGTATTTTATTTAGATATAGGGTCTCAATGAATTGCTTAGTGCAATTGCTAAGGGTGGCTTGAACCTACAATCCTCTTGTCTTAGCCTATGGAGCCCCTGAGATTACAGGCATGCACCACTGTGCCTGGATTATGAAACAATTTTAATGACACCTTTATTACAAAAATCAAGAAAGTTTATATTGAGCACACAGTTTTCCTATTTTTCAAACAGTACAGAAGAATTAATTGGTTTCTGTGTCTTCCAGCAAAGAACCAGGAGTTGTATTTCATCATATTGGGGAAAGTAGTATGCTTCAAGTCTATAAGTTATGCCTCATTTATTGGTTAACTCCTAGAATTCAGCCCTTTATCACTTATATGTGTAGCTACTAGAATTTCCAAGAAAAATAGCAAGAATATTTCTCAGTTATGCCATTAAATTAGTATATTGACAGGACTGGCAAATTTTGGTAACTAGAAGTTGGTGATGGGAACCTTGGTTATTTTTATTATTGGTTATTCAAAACATTACAAAACTCTTGACATAACCTTGGTTTTTATCACACAATAATTTCAGTTTGAAAAGTTGTTTTTTAAAAGTCTTAAAATGTTATACTACAGAGCCATAGTAACAAAATAGCTGGTATGGGAATAGAAACATACATGTAGATCAATGAAAAAGAGCAGAAAACACAGAGACAAGTCCGCACACATACAATTAGCTAATTCCTGAAAAAGGTACTGAAAGCTTATATTGAAGGAATGACAGACTTGTAACAAATGGTACTAGAAAAATTGGATATCCATGTAAAATGAAATGAGATCCTTCTCACCCTTCCTGAAAGTCAACTCAAAATGGATTAAACAGCTAGAAATTAAACCACAAATTGTGCAACTGCTAGAAGAAAATATAGGTCAACACTCCAACATGCTGGTACAGGCACTAACTTCCCTAGTAAGACCCTTAAAGTTCAAGAAATAAAACAAAGAATCAATAAGTGGGATGGTATCAAATTGAAAAGCTTGTGCACAAGAAAGAAAATGATTAAGAGCATGAAGAGGAATAAAGGAAGATAGTGGAATAGAGAGCTTGCTTCCCTGGTGTCTCTGTGGTGTGAAATCAAGAAAAGCTGACAGGCAGCTTTCCAGCAAGGTGGGTGAGTGAACAAAATTAGGGGGGACTTTACTAGAATTCTGGACAGTCAAAACAAATCGAAGACTCAAGAGATAGAATATAATAAAACAAGAAAGAAATCTCCAGTGCCACAGCTGCAGCAGTGGCTGGAGGCACAAACCAGAAGGGTCCCTTCATGAATGCAGTAAAACAATAAGGGAATTAATGAACCCCCATTCTTGGGAGGACTGAAGTATGTTGGAATGGAGAGTTTGGAGATCAGAGTCACTGCCTGACTGGATACTAAGGTGTGCTGCATAGTATTTTTGTGTAGGAGAGGCTGCTTCTTTCCTAGTGGCCTGTGGAGGACAGTGGAAGGAATTTGCAGCTTTGGCATGGGGGCCCGCAGCTGGGCGAGCCAATTTCTAGCAGATCCTAGTCTGGGTGAACCCATGCTGGGCAACCGTGTGCCTAAAGAGAAAGATCAAGCATGGAGAGAGGTTTACACAGGAGACTACTGGTGGCAGAAACTCACCCAGCTTTCCCCCCACCCCCCACCCTGTCCCTTCCAATTTGGCTGCTGGGGTGCAATCTTCTAGTGTAGACCGGCAATTGATGAGCCCCAGAGGTACGCTGATTTAAAATCTCCAGACCAAGTGACCAATTGGCATGGACCAAGATAAAGGAGCATACCTAAGCCTAAACCCCTCCTTAAGGAGTTCCACATCCAGGATTAAACTTCTCAACCTAGCAACCCCACCCTGAGGGTGAAGCAAGTCTGGATACTCCAGACAACAATCTAACTGCTGAGAAGGGAAGCTGAGAATCTTCTGAACCCCAATGGAATCACATGCTCATTTTTTCATAGAGATCCATGAATATCTTTTTCTTTTTTCTTTCACTTTTCCATCATTTTTGAAACAAATATTTTCATGCATCAGTTTATCGAGGAGTGAGATGTCTGATTTCAGTTGTGTTTTATACTCTTTTATTTTGACTTTTTTCTATTTTTAATTTTTAAAAAAAATTTTCCTTATATATATTTTTCCTCTAAACTGTTTCCTTTGATTCTCTTTCTCTTTTCTCCTGCTAACAGTCATTGGTCTGTTATTCCCTATTTCACACTTTCTTTAATTATTTACTTCCGTCTTCTCTCCTCTTTCCTCATGAACATCACATCCTACATCACTTCTGTTCTCTCTTTGTCCACCATTTGAAATGGCAAACCCTTTTACAAACTTATCATTTTTATTGTAGGCAATAATAGAACATATCATTTCTGTTTATTGTGACAAAACTGTAGAATTCTTAGTAGGAGCTATGTGGTTTAAGGTTGTACATTGTTTGCATTGATTGCTGTTATTATTTGTCTCCCCCTTAACAGTGAGGTACAAGAAACATTCAGGGATGCTACAATGCTACAGGGTAGAAACTGTACTGCCTCAGATCCACACTGCTCAATGGGTAGACACACAAACAGCATGAAAAAGCAAGGGAACACATTGCCCCAAACAAACCACAATGCTCCAATAATAGAATTCCACTGGCACCACAGTGGAAGAAATGTCAGAGAAGGAGTTTAGAATATACATAGTTAAACTGATCCGGGAGGTAAAGGATGATGTGAGGAGTGAAATCAGAGAAAAAATTCAGAAGGTGAAGATTGCTTCAATAAAGAGGCAATTATTATGAAAAGGAATCAAGTAGAAATACTTGAAAAAATAATAAAACATAATAAAACAATAATAAACCAAATTAAAAATTCCATTAAAACATCACCAACAACTAGACTACTTGGAAGACAGAGTTTCAAGCAGTGAAGACAAAATATATAATTTTAAAATACAGTTGACCATGGAAAAAAGATATTAAGAGACCATGAACAGAACTTCCAAGAAATATGGGATAACATGAAAAGACCAAACTTAAGATTTATCAGGATAGATAAAGATGCCGAGATTCAAACAAAAGGAATGCTGTCTTTTCATAAATATCATAACATTTCTCAAACCTGAAGACTAAAATGGAAAAATCAAATTCAGAAGGACCCCAGATATACAAAATTACAACAGATCCATACCAAGGCACATCATTATGAAAATATTAAGCATACATAATACATATAGAATTTTAAAGGCTGCAAGAGAAAAATGTCAAAATAAATTTAGAGGGAAAAAAAAATTGTGTTTTTCAACCCAGACCATCAAAGCTAGGAGGTCTTGAGACAGCATATAACAAGCTCTGAAAGAAAATGAATGCTAACCATGAATATTATACCCAGAAAAATTAAGCTTCAGATTTGAAGATGAAATAAAACCTTCCATGATAAACAAAAGTTAAAAAGAATTCAAAACTGGAAAGCTTGTATTACAGAATATTCTCAGCAAAATATTCAATAATGAACAAATGAAAAATAAAAGTGAAAACCAGTAAAGGGAGGAACGACACGAAAGGTGTAGTTAATCGACAGAGAAACTAATTTATTTTCAAAACCAGAAAAAAACCAAAATGACTGGGAATACAAATCATATCTAAAAAAAATAACTTTGAATATAAATGGCCTAAATTCATCAATTAAAAAAAAAAGACTGGCAGATTGGATTAAAAAACAAGATCTAACAATATGCTGTCTCTAAGAGATTTACCTCATAGGCAAAGCCATCCACAGACTAACGGTAAAAGATGGGAAAAAATATTTCATTCACATGTATCTATACAAGCAGGGGTTTTTATCCTCATATCAGATAAAGTGGACTTTAAGCCAAAGTTAATCAGAAGGGACAAAGAAGGACATTTCACACTGCTTAAGGGAATTATACTGTTGAAAGGCATATGTGAACTACGGGCAATGTTAGAGCCATTAAGACAGGGAAGCCACTCTTCTGGAAATGCCTGGGTGAAATCCCAAATCATGATGGCACCCTGACCTAGCTCACAGCTCCATCTTGAAACACAGCTGCCACAGATGGGTATAGCCTGCAAGCACAAACAACCTGTTCATCTCCACTCTGATCATGTGTGCTCTGAGGAGATCCCTATCTGTCCCCTTTGGTCTGTACTGATACAAATAAAGCAAGCACCGTTTTTTTCTTTGTTAGAAGTCAGACCCATCTGGTGGGCTCAATCTGTCACATCTCCATCACTTTTCTGCTTCTAAAATTATTCTGGTCTGTGTTTATTTTGTAATACTACTTCCATAGCTTTTATTTTGCAGCCAGCCCACATCTGCAATGATTACCCTCTCCCTCACCCATGTGGGATATGATTGAGATTATATATCACCAGGAGATAAAAATACTAAGTATTTATGCCCCAAACAATGAAGAATCTACATACATCAAACAAACCTTTTTCAATTTCAAGAAACAAATAGACCACAACACAATAATACTCGGTGACTTTAACACACCTATCTCACTACTGGATACTTCCTCCGAACAAAAACTAAATAAAGAAGTCATAGACAAAAAATACAGTTAATAATTTAGACTTAACAGACATATATAGAATATATCATCCATTAAGGACTAAATACACTTTCTACTCAACAGTACATGAATCCTTCTCTAAAATTGATCATATTATAGGCCACAAAGCAACTCTTAGAAAATATAAAAAAAATTAGAGATAACAACTTCTATCTTATCAGATCAATGGAATAAAATTAGAAATCAAGAATAAAATTTAAAAAAATAAAAGCTACTATAACACCTGGAGACTAAATAATATGATATTGATTGATGAATGATTAGCAGAAGAAATCAGGGATGAAATTTAAAAATCATACTTAGAGGTAAATAAGAATAGCAATACAACATACCCAAATCTCTAGAACACTACAAAGGTAGTTCTAACATGACAGTTCATTGCATTGACCTCATTCATTCAAAGAATACAAAATGGCCAAATAAATAACCTAACATCATACCTCAAAGCCCTAGGAAAAGAACAAATCAACACCAAAAGCAATAGAAGACAGGACATCATTATAATCAGAGCTAAAATCAATGAAATTGACACAAAAGAAACAATTCAAAAAATTGACAAAACAAAAAGTTAGTTCTTTGAAAAAATAAATAAAATTGATAAACCTTAACCATGTTAATGAAGAGAAAGATGAATAAAAAAGAAAACATCGCCATAGACACTCCTGAAATACAAACGATAATCAGAAACTATTTTGAAAATTTATACTCCAAAAAAATAGAAAACCTTGAAGACACTGACAAATTTCTAGAGACATTTAATCTACCCAAATGAATCAGGAGGACATACATGATTTAAACAAATCAATTACAAGTAATGAAATAGAAAACACCATCAAAATCTTCAATCAAAAAAAAACAGACAGATTCTCAGCTGAGTTATACAAGACCATCAAAGAAGAATTAACACCATTACTCCTCAAATTATTCCATGAAATAGAAAAGGAGGGAACCCTTCTATGAAGCTAGTATCACTCTGATACCAAAACCAGACAAAGACACATTAAGGAAAGAAAATTGCAGACCAATATGCCTGATAAACATAGACACAAAAATTCTCAATAAAATTCTGGCAAACCGCATACAAAAACATATTTTAAAAAGTTGTGTACCATGATCAAGTGTGGTTCATTTCAGGGACACAAGGTTGGTTCAATATATAGAAATCAATAAACAAAATTCATCATATCCATAGACTTAAAAACAAAAATCACATAATCATCTCAATGCAGAAAAAGCACTTGACAAAATACAGCACCCCTTCTTGTTCAAAACACTAGAAAGACTAGGCATAGTAGGAAAATTTTAAAATCTATATATGCTAAACCTAAGGCCAACATCATTCTAAATGGACAAAAATTGAAAGCATTCCCTCTGAAAACTGGAACAAGACAAGGATACCCTCTTTTACCACTTCTATTCAACATGTAAGACCTTAGAAGATGGAAAGACCTCCTGTGGCCTTGGATAGGCAAAATTTAACATTTTAAAAATTGCCATCCTACCAAAAGCAACTATACAGATTTAATGCAAGTCCTATTAAAATCCTGATGACATTCTTCATAGAACTAGAAAAAGCAATTATGACATTCATTTGGAAAAATAAAAGACCTAGGATAGCCAAAGCAATCATAGAAGAAATGTGAAGCAGGGGGTATCACAATATCAGACCTTAAAATATACTATAGAACTATAGTAACAAAAACTGCATTTTATTGTCATCAAAACAGACATGTGGACCAGTGGAACAGAATAGTAGAGAAACAGACACTAACCCACGTAAATACAGTTATCTCATACTGGACAAAATTGCCATAAACATAATTGGAGAAAAGATAGCCTCTTCAACAAATGGTGCTGGGAGAACTGGAAATCTGTATGTAGTAGACTCACATTGAATCCCTATCTCTCACCCTGCACAAAACTCAACTCAAAGTGGATTGAGGACCTAGGCTTTATATCAGAGACCCTATACCTACTAGAAGAAAATATAGGGTCAAACTGTCTATCATGTTGGCTTAGGAATCAACTTCCTCAACAAGACTCCCAAAGTGAAACCAGGAAAATCGAGAATCAACAAATGGAATGGAATCAAACTACAAAGCTTTTTCATAGCAAAGAAAACAATCAAAAACATGAAGAGAGAGCCTACAGAATTGGAGAATATCTTTGCCACCTGCACCTCAGATTGAGCATTAATCTCCATGAAAAATAAAGAACTAACAAAACTTAACAACAAAAAAACCAAATAACTCAATTAACTGATGGATGGAGGAACTGAACAAGCACTTCACAGAACAAGGAATATAATCAGTCAACAAACATATGAAATAATGTTTAACATCTCTAGCAATTAGAGCAATGCAAATGAAAACTACACTGAAATTTCATTTCACTCCAGTAAGAATGGAAATTATCAAGAATACAAGTAAAACTAATTGTTGGCAAGGATGTGGGGAAAGAGGTACACTCATTCATTGCTGGTGGGAATGAAAAATATGTGAACATTATGGAAAGTAGTATGGAGATTCCTCAGAAAACTTGGAATGGAACCACCATTTGACCCAGTTATCTTACTCCTTGGTTTATACCCTAAGAACTTAAAATCAGCACACTATTGTGACACAGCCACATCAAAGTTTATGGCAGCTCAATTCACAATAGCTAAACTATGGAACCAACCTAGGTGTCTTTGAACAGATGAATGGATAAAGAAAATGTGATATATATATATATATATATATATATATATATATATATATATATATACACACACAATAGAATATTAATCAGTCATAAAGAAGAATGAAATTATGGCATTTGCTAGTAAATGGATGGAGCTGGAGATTTTCATGCTAATTGAAATAAGCCATTCCCCAAAAGCCAAAAGCTGAATGTTTTCTCTGATATGCAGATGCTAATTCACAATAAGGGTGTGTGTGTGGGTAAGGCCTTTAGATTAGACAAGGAGGAATGAAGGGAATGAGCTAGAATGGGAATAGGAAAGATAATAGAATGAATTGGACATTATTATCCTATGTGCATGTATGATTACATTACCAATGCAATTCTACATAATGTGTAACAAGAAGAATGAGAAGCTATACTCTATATATGTATAATATGTCAAAATACATTCTATTATCATATAATTTTTTTAAAAAGAGCATGAGGAGAAAGCCTACAGAATGAGCTACCCTTCTAACAGGGGATTAAAGTTAGACTGTATAAGGAAATAAAACATAACACACATATACACAACCCCTCCATATAATCCAATCAATAAGTGGGAAAATGAACTAAACAGATATCTTTTCTAAACAAGAAATACAAATGGCCCAAAAAAGTATAAAAAAATGTACAATAATCATTGCAATCAGGGAAATGCAAATCAAAAACACTACACTGAGATTTAATTTCATTTCAGTTTAAATTACAGTCATCAAGAATGCACATAACAATATATCCCCCTGCTGGTTAGGATGCAGGGGAAGGGATTTGTCATACACTATTTTTCAGAATGAAAATCAGTGAGACATTATGGATATCAGTATGGAGTTTCCTCAAAAGAGTAGAATGGAACCACTATAGGATCCAATTGTACTATGCCTCCAAATTTATCCAAAAGAATAAGGTCAGCATATTATAGTGGTACATGCATAGTCACATTTATTGCAGCACAATTGACAATAATCAAGTCAAGGAACCAGTCTAGGTATCTACCAATAGATGAATGGATAAAGACAATCACACACACACACACACACACACACACACACACACACACACACATGCGTTTTACTCAGCAAAAGAACAACAAAATTATGTCATTGGCAGGAAAATGGATGGAACTAGAGAAAGCATCATGTTAAGATAAGTAGGCCAGACTCAGAAGGCACAAGTACTGGATTTTTTTTTCTCATTTGTGGAGGCTAGAGAAGAGAACAACAGCAGCAAAAAGAAAGAAAGAAAAGAAAAAGATGGAGGAGGAGGAGAAGGGGATCTCATGAAAATAGAAGGGAGGCCTGAAGGGTCGAGAAATGGGATCGGGGGAAGGGAGGAGTTGAGAGTAAGGGAGGGATTTTTGGAGTGGGAATGAGTATGGCCATTCAAGATTCAATTCATTCATTTTCCAAGGATATTACATGAGCCAATAGGAATCTAATCATCTCCTCCTTAAAAAGGAAGAAGTATCCCTGCCCCCAAATGTGATTTACTTCATGAGAAACTTACCTAAATCTCTAGGAAGTGTCATAATTATCAACACATTATTATAATGTGTCCATAGAGAAAGTGCTACTATGTGGCAAACAAATATTTAATCATAAGGAAAGCACTAAATTCATTCTTAATGTTAGTGATCTTCTTTGAATTTTCAAAAGTTTCTGGAATGAAAAATTTTGCCTATAATGCTTGATGAAGATATTTCCCAAAATTTTTGCTTTGGATAACTAGTTCTGAGGGCTCTAAGAAAAAGCAGTTTTTGTAATAAAATTAAAGGATATTATATATAAGAGGCTCTAAAGGAAGTTAAAACATTTTTAGATAGTAAGCATGCTGAGAAGTTCTCCAATATAGAATGTTTTTAGAATTTCAAATTTACTTAGCCACAGAACCCTTTTTGTGTCAATAATAGCTGTTAATATGCAATGGAACTAATTTCCACATAATGAATTTTGGGAAACACCAATATTTGAGGAAAGGTTTATCTACTTTGCTACTAAGTTTTATTATTGAAGACTGATCACCTGTAAAAAAAAGTGAAAGATTAGTTACATAATAATTGTTAGACTGTTCCAGTTCAACCTCTCTCTCTGTCAAGTTTTTGGAGGAATTTTAGATATGTTGCAAAACATTTTTTTGGCAGGGATGATCCATTATGGACTTGTTAGCTATAAGCTTATAATGTTTCTATAATATAAACATCTTACAAGTATGAAAACGTTTCTCTTTCCAAATTTTAGTATCAAAGAGGAAAGATTTATCCTATTTCTTTCTTGGTACATTCCAAATAATTTAGCCTCTTAGTCATCGCCTTAGTCTGTAAGAAACATTTAACTGTCTAGTCTATAAATAAAACTATGTTCCTCTGTTAACTTTTTCTCTTCATTATCCTTAATTTCTGCTTTTTCCTCCAATTTCTGTTTTACCATTGGCTAGGGGTGATGAACAGACAGCACATAGAATTTTCAGGTGCAGACGAATGTGTTGTACAGAGGTGGCAAAATATTTTCTATATTGTTTCTAAGTTCTATTTCCCAGCTGCACTGCTTTACTGAAAGTTTAATATTCTCAGTCAATCTCTGATTCATTTCCTGAGCCATGAGAGAAAGTTCAAATTCCACTACATTGAAATTAAGGTTTACATATTTTTTCCTGAATAAATCATATGCTATTAATTACATTGAATTTTATTATCTTTCCAAATTGTTAAATCTAATAGCATTTTAATTTACAAGAAAAATTAAGATCTTACAATTGAGTCTCCTTTAACATCCCATTATATTAAGTGTGTGATCATTTAACCTTGTCCAATCTTGCAAATTCCTTTGTAGACTGTCCCTGCATCTGCAAAACATGAATGGAAGGGGAATATGTGTAGCCTCAAGTATGTATGCCCAAGGGCTGAACAACAGTTCTTTGGAATGACCCTTTTAATCAAAAAAGGAAGATACCAGATGTTTCATTATTCTAGCAGCTGTTCTTAATGACAGAGGAAGGTGATGGTATTTATCAGTGGATGCTTTCTAACCATTGGTTGGATGAATCAGAGCAAACCAGCACCTGTTCAGAGAATGTATACAAAATCACAGCACTAAGGAATGTGTTCAAGTTTGAGGTCTTGAGCAATTACATTGTAAGTTCACTTCTTTTACATTTTAGTAGCATGAGTTTCTTGGGGAAGAGAGGTGAAATTACAGAGAATATTTTTGTAGAGAACCAATTAAAGGTAACTAGGAAGCAGTTCATCCACAAATTGCTTCTTTCAAAGTAAATATCTACTCAGGAAGATCTAAGTGGATGGACAGTGCTGTTGTTTACCTCTTAAATATATCATTGATGGATCTGAAAAGAAATGCATTCACTTTTTTTCTTTTATAAGAAAAAGGATTTAAAAGCTACATCATAGCAAAATAATAACTGCAATCTCTCCAATTTGTCACAGCTATTTTATTCAACTTGATATACTCTTCACAGGATGTGAGAGTGATTTTGCTACCTAGGGGAAATGTGTCTGGCAGCACGTATGGCATTATATTAGTCTGCTTCAAGTCCCAGGCATCTGATCCCCAGTAGGTATATTAGGGAAGAAGGAAAGTTACAGAAAGGCAGGTTATTCATGTCTCACAGTCAAGATATTTGCAAGACTGAAAAACACAATGAAAATAATTGGAAATATTTGATATATTACAACTTCAAATTTCAACTTCAAAACATGAAATGATAACAGAAAGTTTACAACACTCCCATTATTTTTCTTTATTTAAGGGTATTGCTCCCTTACCCAGGGAACACACACATAAGATATTATTGATGCACTTATTTAAATTACAGATTGCTAGGATTCCTTTAAGAGTTACTGAATCAGAAAGTAGAATCAAGGAACATATATTTTACCAAGCACCTCAGGTAGTTTTAATACATATAGTAATAAGATTAAAAACCATGATGTAAGGTAATTAAAATTTTTATTTTGAGCTTACATACAGAAAAGGAATCATTTATTTTCAAAAATTATATTCACAGTCCACATAAACTTTTTGCCATAACTCATCATACAAGAACTTGACAAGTAATGAAGGATGTTTGATTTTGGTTCTTGTGAAATAAATGCTGGATGTGTCTAATATTTTGGACAGTGTTAGGGTCTGTAAACAAGTCAAGATGGTGCCTGGCATTTTGCCAGAGGGAGTGGTTTGTGAAGTAAAGCCAGTGAGCCATTAAATGTGGAGATTCCTTATTGGTTGACTGCTGTATCTAGTTTATGTTAATTAAGATAAGCTGTGTGGAATGTATATATATACCCCTCCAGTCCTACAATAAACAGCTCCTACTCCTGCTGTATCAATCTACACAAGTTCCTCGTCACCCCCTGGTTATTTTGCTGCTGCCAGACTGTGGCAGGACAAAACATGGGGTGGGAAGGAATGCTGCATATGATTCACATTGGATCCAATTAGAGAACAGTGGCCCTATTCCATATCCTAAATTCTTAGATTAAAAAATAATAATTGGTCATGAAATTAAACAAAATTTCTCCGGTCCACTTTAACAAAGTGGACATAAGTCTGCCACTTTATTTTATCCATGTGTATGTTGATTGGCATTTTAATTAGACTCACCTTAATTAAACAATTGTGTTGATCTAACAGGTAAATTAACAGGCTGTAAAAAAAATAGAGAGTTCCCTTAGGAATAGATATTTCTAAGCTTTAAAAAATGAATTGGGAAAAATAGCTTAAAGTTTGTATTTCAAATGCATTCCAAATCTTCAAGAATTTACAGTATATTACCAATATTATTTGCATTCATTTTATTATCACTATTATCTAATAGCATCATTAGTAATTCAAGAGAAAACTCTGAGTTATCTTCTTTTCCCCTCACTCCTTCATAGGTAACAGCTGCTTTATCCAACAAGTTCCATATACTTCCTGCCTCTTCGATGGTTCAACTCCTGAGTTCCACTTTGCAGCACTGGTATTTGAAAGCCTCAATGACTTTGATTAGATTATTCAAATAATCTTTCTACAGGCTTTTTAGTCTCCATTCTGGTCACCTTCTAATACTTTCTAGAAATTTATGTCCAATATCTCTTTTCAAAATAAAGAACCAGAGATATTGCTTGCAGGCTCAAAAAGCATTTGCTCTTTTCTTATTTTCATTCAAGGCAATGTTTAGACCTAAACATGGTTTGAGTTTTTTCATAGCCTGCCTTGGTTTATATTTACAAAGTCTTACAATTCTGTCCCATCAAGTTCACCCAACTCCACTGTATTCTTCATGTGTCTGTTTTTTCTCCTTTATCAAGAGTCCTTCCTACTTTCCCTGTCTTCATTTATATCTCCCTGCTATTATTTCTCAATGTACCTCTTTATTTATTTTATAGTCTTTATCACTGTGTTCTTTAATTTTGCAAAATATGTTCTATCTTCCATTCTGTTTTCCAAAGTGTTATAATATTCTCTCGAACACTTTTTCCCTCAATTCCTGAGTTGTTTTGGAAATAACACAAAATTACTCTTTGTTTTTATATCTCACAAGATTTACTCAAGTGTTTTCTGTGATTTAATAGCCCCAGCAGATGATCTTAAAAATATTTTAATTTCCCAATTCATTTAGAAATCCCACATACAGTATTCACCTTTTGGAACTTCACTTAGTATATATAAAACCCATTGAAGATTCTATGAAGTCTTGTATTAGGAAATCATTTCTAATTTTAAACTAGTGTTTCTAAGATTAAATGACAAATGCCCTCTTTAAAAAGTAAGACAAAATATTGAACTGGAAATAATAATCTAAAAAAAAAAACGGGTCAGAAAACTGTGATTCAGCAAGCAAAATGGGATTTTTACTGGAACGTAGCCATATTTGTTTGGTTACATATCATCTGCACCTGTTTTCTGCTGTAAAGCAGAGTTGAGCACTTCCAAGAGATCACATGGCCTGCAAATCTACAATATTTAATTCCTTTCCTTTTACAGAAAAAGAAATGCTGGTCCATGACCTAAAGGATGAAGAGAACACTTATAATGAAATACACAGGGGGAATAGAAATATAAATTAAAAAGCGGAGTTCAAAAAGCTTTCATTTTGCTTTTACTTTTTTAATAGTTTCAAGCTTTCATTTTTTAATTCTGCTTTTTTAGTTGTTTCTTTTCATTTATGTAAAAGATTGGGGTATATTTTGACATAATAACAAAAGCATAAAATATAATTTGCTGTAAATCAGTCCCCAGCACTTTTACTCTTCCCCTGCTCCCCTCCCTCTACTTTACTGATCTTTCTGAGATATACACACACACACACACACACACACACACACACACACACACACACATATATATATAATTTATTTTTTTAAAATTAGTGTCTGTGAATATACTTGATGTTGTGATTCACTGTGCTATGTCCATGTATGTATATATGAAAGTCCTGTCAGATTCACTCCACTGTTCTTCCCTTTTCCTGTCCCCTCTTCTTCTCCCTCAATCCCCTTTGTTTACTAATCTTTTCTCTATTTCAACGAAATTCCCACCCCTTTTTTTTGTCCTTTATCTCTCTCTTTTTCTCCTGCCTCTTATCATGAATTAGCTTCTGCATATCAGAGAAAGCATTTGCCCTTTAATTTTTGAGGACTGGCTCATTTCACTTTGCATAATAATCTCTAGTTCCATTCATTTACAAAAAAAAAAAAAAAAAAAAAAAAAAAAAAAAAAAAAACAACAACAACCAAATCCCATAATTTCATTCTTCTTTATGGCTAAGTAATACTCCATTGTGGATATATACCACATTTTCTTTATCCATATTTTTTGCATATTTCTTCATTTATAATTCAAGAAAACTAGAGTAATTGCCAACTGCTTGCTTTTTTGAAATGCTTAATATTCAAATTGCAATCATCATTTAACTACTTTGTATGTAACCAAATCTACAAAATATAAAGTGATTTACTGTTTCCATCTTATAGTTAAGAAGACACCTTTTATTACCATCTTTATTATTGTTTTTTCTAGTTTTTCATAATAATTCCATAAATAATATTATCTTTGAGGAAGAATCTTCTCTCTGAGGTGAGTTACTATAGTTCACAATATAAAGACAAAAGTAAACTTTTAAAGGAGCCTTTCCAAATAAACTTATCACTTTCTCTCAGGTTTAATTAGCTCTAGTCAGATTTGTCTATTACATGACATCTTTGACAAGAAAATTTCAGTTAATTTTAATGAAAATATTCTTTTATTGAGAAAATTATAATTAGTTCATTATCCTGAATCCTACTATGGTGATATAGTTAAAAATTATCAAACTAATCATATAAATTAAAGCAATTCTTTTATAAGAGCTTAGATGAGGGGTATGGTAAAATACCAGGAAGCTTATCTTAGCAAAAGTGTCAGGAAGTTCTATTTTTTTTTTTCTTATTTATCCTTATTAACACCTTGACCTTAGCCTTAAAATATCCATTCTTGGACTTCTAACCTTCAGAACTGCAAGTGTTTCAGGCCATTCAGTTTGTTACAGCATCAATAGCAAACAAATACCTCCTCATTCTGTGGGCCCAGTGTAAGTTGGCTGGTATCTCCTTCAGTCATCACCCCCATATCCTTTCCTATTTTTCATATTATTTAGCTACTCTGACTTCATTCAGTTCCTCATGCTCTTCAGTATTTCCTCTAGTTTAGGCAGTTTGCGAGAGCTTTAGCTTAAATGTCTAGCCCCTAGAGAAGGTTCCCTACCCACTTAAACTAAATGAGTCACCTCCTCCCAAGCCATCAAACCCATCACTCTCTCTTATATGATAGAAATGGGACATTTTCAGACATTATTATTTATTCATTTTTATTCCTCCATTAAGTGGCAAGAGCAAAGATTTTGTATATCCTACTCTTCAGAGCCATACCAGAGTACGTTCCTCTTGAGTTAATAAATCCAATGATGTGCTAGAACCTTTGTTCTTATGCTACTCTGGTCAAAGTTATCTGTCTTACATCTGTTTTTTTTTTTTTTTTCCTCTGCTTCCGTCAGTTCTCGATATAGTAGCAAGAGAGCCTATTAAAACATAAATCAGATTATCAGATTTTGTTCCTCTGCCCCAAGCCCTTCAAATAGTTTCCCATTTTACTGTGATAAATTGTCAAAAAAATTACCAGTGCCTAGAAAGGCTTGTGTTATTTGGTGCCTGTCACCCAATTTGACCTGATATTTTAACACCCCACTTGCTCTGCTCTAGTTACCTCGCTCGCCTTGTTCATTATTTAACAAACCAGGCACACTCCCCACCTGTGATGTTTTTACCATTGCTATTCCTAATCCCTGGAATGCTTCTCTTGATATCCACAGAGTTCACAACAACTGTCAGATGGTTATTCATACCTCACCTTACCTGAGGAATCCCTTGGCCAACCTATTGAGCCTTTCATCTCCCCATCTCCACTTCCACAGAGACACATACTTACCCTCTGTGCTGTGCCTATTCTTCCCAGCAGTGTTTGTCACATTGTAACATGTTTTTACATAATTTTTTAAAGTTTTTTACTTTGATTCCTTCTAGCGGCAAAAAAGGGACTTTTGTCTGTTGTGTTCACTGTTATATTCTCAATTGCTACCAACAGTGCCTGACTAACTAATAAAAACATGGTAACTTATTTTTAAGTTATGTTTACTCTATAACACTCAGAAAAATGTGTAGAAAGAATAATTTGTATCAAAATATGTAGAAAGAATATTAAATAATTGGATCTATTTGAAGTTGGAAAGGACTATAATGTAATGGGGAAATTTATTATTATAGTATTTCAAGCAAAGTTGGGATATTAGGTTTTTTTTTTTCAGATGGTATCCTGACAAAACTTGGGAGAAGATGATTTCTCTGGTACCTCCCAAACCACAGAACTATAAATTTCTTTGCCAAAATATAATTCTATTTCTTGGTGTTTTCCTACTCAAGATGTGTATTAATAGGAACACTCAGAAATAAACTTAGGTCATTGGGAACTATAAGATAAATATTTAGATAAGCAAAAAGCATTGATCTTTTTTTTTTAAGGTAAAAGTTCTTTCATAAAAGAGTAAATAGAATCCTTTGTGAACAATTTACAAATAAAATATGTGAAACTGACTTTTTCTATATATTGATTCAATGTTCACAAATATTTTTTAGTCAATACAGTGTGATCCCTGCTTAATCTCCATGAAACCACAAAGGAACTTAACTACCCAATTAGATTTAACTGAAACATTATTTTTGTTACATTAGCATAATGAGAAGGGAGTCTTCATAAAGTTTGAACCTAAAATGTCACGTCTAGATGTGTTCTTAGTATTTTTTAATATTAATTCCATCACAAAGGAGGTACTTTATGTAACAGGAGTTCATCAAATTTATTATTTATGTTAACTCTGATGGAAATTATTGTATGGAAGAGAATTTGACATAAGTTAAACATTACAAGAGTTGTATGGAATCAATATAAAACGTAAGTGACATTTATGTAATACTGCTAAATGCCAGCCATAAAAATGCGATTTATTTGAAAAAAAAATCATACATGCATGGAATAGAACTTGCTCCATTTCAGTCCTGAGTACTTCCTTTTTTTCCTTTCCCTTTCCCTCTGCCTGTTCTACTTCCTCTACACTACTGGTCCTTCTTTTATTTATTTATTGTCTTTTAAATTGGTGCTCCATAGATATACATAAGGGTGAAATTCACAGTAGTACCTTCATACATGTACTTAGCAAAATTTGGTCAATTTTGTCCTGTAGTTCCTCCCTTTTCCTGAATCAACTTCCTCCCTCTCCATCCTCTTTCTCTACTCCTCTGATCTTCCTTCTATATTCATGGCATCTTTCCTTGCTTTTAACCTTACTTTGCTCTAGTTTTTGCATGTGAGAGAAAACATGTGACAGTTGACTTTCTGAGATGGCTTATTTGACTTAGTATACTGTTCTCCAATTTGATCTTTATATCAGCAAATTCCCAAACTTTGCTCTTTATGGCTGAGTAAAATTCTATTGTGCATGTATACATTTTCTTAATACATTCATTTGAGCACCTTGGCTGGTTCCATAACTTGCCTATTTAAAATTGTGCTGCTATAAACATGGCTGTGACTGCATCAATAGAGTATGCTGAATTTTGTTCTTTTGGATAAATACCAAGGAGTGGGACAGCTGGGTCATAGAGTAATACCATTCTTAATCTTCTGAGGAATCTCCCTAATGCTTTGCAAAGTGGTAGTATTAATTAGAATTCCCTTCAAAATATATGAGCATACATTTTCCCCCACATCCTCACCAGCATTTATTATTTTTTTGTATTCTTTATGATTGCCATTCAAATGGGAGTGAGATGGAATTTTAATATAGTGTTGGTTTGCATCTCTGATTGATAAAGATGTTCAACATTTCTTCATAAATTTGTTGGCCATTTGAATTTCTTCTTTTTAGAAATGTTTGTTTAGTTCTTTTACCCATGTATTGATTGTCTATTTGTATTTTTTGAGTGGGGGTGTTTTGTTTTTAGTTCTTTAAGTATTCTGAATATTAATCTTCTGTTGGATTAGTAGCTGGCAAAGATTTTCTCCCATTCTCTAGGTTCTCTGTTCACACTTGTAATTGTTTTCTTTGCTGTGCAGAAGTTTTAAATTTGATACTGCCCCTGTTATTAATTCTTGGGTTTTATTTTATGAATTTTATGGGTCTTATTAAAAAAAGCAGTGCCTGTGCCATTATGTTGTAGTATTGACCCTATTTTCTTCTTGTAGTTGAAAAGTTTCTGGTCCAATCTCCTCAATCCTTGATCAACTGTGAGTTGATTTTTGAACGTGGTGAGAGGTAGGGATCTAGTTTTCATTCTTGTACATAAAGAATATCCATTTCCAAGCACAATTTGTTAAAAAGTTTATCTTCTCTCCAATCTATATTTTGGCACGTTTGTCAAGTATCAGATGACTGTAACTATGTGGATCTATCTTTGTCTCTTTTGTTCCATTGATCTTTATGTCTATTTTGATGCCAATATCAGGCTCTTTTGTTACTATACTTCTATAATATAATTTGAGTTCAGGTATTGTGATTCCTCCAACATTGCTCTTCTTCCTCAGTATTGCTTTTGCTATTATAACTCTTTTATTCTTCCAAATGAATTTTTAGGACTCTTTTCTCCAGTTCCCTGCTGGGGATTTGTATTTTGATGTGGATTTCATTGAATATGTATAATGCTTTGGATAGCATAGCCATTTTGGCATCATTCTGCCCTGCCACTTTGGAATTCCAGAGGATCACTAGATCCTTCTTTTGAGAAATTTAACCCCAATAAATTGGAAAACCTAGAAGACATTGACAAATTTCTAGACACATACCATCTATCCACATTGAACCATTAAGATGTGGAAAATCCATACCGAACAGCATCAAGCAGTGAGATTGAAGCAGTCCTTAAAAACCTTACAATAAAGTTCATGACGAGATGGGGAGTTCTACCAGACATTTAAAGAAAAACTAATGCCAGTCTTCCTCAAATTATTCCATGAAATACAAAGAGACTGAACATTCCAAAATATATTCCTTTGAAGACAATATAATCCTGATACCAAATCAGACAATCAAGGAAAGAAAATTATAAAATAATATCCTCGATGGACATAGAAGCAAAAACTCCTCATAAAATATTAGCAAACCACATTTAAAAATACATCAGTAAGAGGGGAAACCATAATCAAGTGGGTTTCATGCTAGGGATGCAAGGTTGGTTTAACATATGAAAATCAATTAATATAATTAACCACATAAATATAACTAAGAATATGAATTCTAGACATTCCCAGTAGATGTAGAAGAACCCTTTGGCAAAATTCAGTATCCATACATGTTAAAAACACTGGCGATAATATGGATAGAAGAAACTATCTCAACATTAAAAAGACTATGTATTACAAACTAAAAATCAACATCATATTGAAGGAAGAAAAGCTGAAAATATTTCCTTTAAAGTCAGGAACAAGGCAAAGATGTCTAGCCTCATCATTACTATGCAATATAACTCTTTTTTAATGCTTCATATGTGTTTTTATTCACACAAATGTATTTTTTTCTCTGAAAATTCTCTTTTTTTAATTGTAGATGGACACACTATCTTTTTGTGTGTGTGTGTTTGAATACTTTTTTTTTTTGAAACTCTAGCCAGAGCAATTAGGCAAGAGAAATAAATTAAGGCATACCAAAGGGAAAAAAAGTCATTAACATCAAATTATCCTTTGCAGATGACATGATTTTATATCACCAGAGGTTTCTGGAACTGATAAACAAATTCAAAAAAGTTGCAGGAATTAGCTACATATTAAAATCAATAACTTTCCTACACTACAATAATAAAACTGTTGAGAGAAAATCAGGAAGACAATCCCATTCACAATAACCTAAAAAGGAAAAACAAAATAATAAACAAAAACTTGGGTATAAATCTAATCAAGGAGATTAAAAAGTTCTATAATAAAAATTATAGAACATTGAAGAAAGGAATTGAATAAGAACTTAGGATATGGAAAGATCTCCCATGTCATTGTATATGCAGACCCTGTGTTCCTAAGAATTACCTTTTCATATAAATTGATAAATAATTATCTTTAATTTTACAAAATTAATAATTTATGACTTAAAACATATATTTTATATTTTCTTAAAAAGGACAACAGAATTTTGAAATGTTTAAAACATCTGTAAAATGTATATCTAATAAAGGACTGATATTTAAAATATACAAGAATTCTTAAAACTTAATAAAATAATCATCAAATTAAAATATAACCAATGGGTAACAAGAAATGTTTTGCTAATGATAATATAGAGATGGCAAATATATAAGTAAAAATGCTTGGCGTCATATATCATTAGGAAATTGCAAGTCGAAACAATGAGACAGAGCACATATTTATTGGGGTGGGCAAAATCTGAAACACTGACAACTCCAAATACTGACAAGGACGTGGAGGAACAGAAGCTTTTATTCATTTCCAGTGGAAATGCAAAATGGTACAGGCACTTTGGAAGATATTTGGTAGTTTTTTATAAAACTGAACTTCTTTTCTCACAAGATTCAATCACATTCATACTCCCTAGTATTTACTGAAAAGAGTTGAGAACTTATGTCAACACAAAACCCACGCATGAATATTTATAGCAGATTTATTGATAACTCCCCAAACTTGGAAGCAAGCAAAATGTCCTTCAGTGGGTGAATGGTTAAACAAACTGTGGTATATCCAAGGAATATTATTCAGCAATAAAAAGAAAAGAACTGTCAAAAGCAAAAGAAGACATGGAGGGTCCTTAAACACATACTACCTAGTGAGAAAATTCAATCTAAAATATTGTAGCATTCCAACGTTTTTGTAAAAGGCAACACTATGAAGACAAAGAGATCAGGGCTTGGCAGAAGGAAGGAAATGATAAATAAGTAGAAGACAGAAATTTTTAGAGCAGGGAAACTATTTCATATGATTTGGGTTATGGTAAATACTTCTCATACATTTCTCCAATGCAGAATGTACAATGCACAAGAATGAATCCTAATGTAAACTGCAAACTTTACTTTAGCTAGTAAAAATATATCAATATGGGATCCTAAATTGTGACAAATGTACCACACTGATGCAAGAGATAAATAATAGGGGAACTGTGCATGTGTGTGTTTATGTTTGGGAGTATGGAGACAAATAGGGATTCTCTGCAGTTTCTGCTCATTTTTTCTTTTAATGTAAAACTGGTCTAAAAGTAAAGTCTATTAATTAAAAAAAAAAACAATAGTCTCAGGGCCAGTTAAAGTAGAAATGTAACACCTTTATGCTTTTGTATACTCTTAACATTTCTTCTGCATCTTAATTAACTAAAGAAAATGTTTAGGAAATTTCTTCCAAGGTGTGTGACCCTGCTTCATTGCTGCCCACTTCAGCTTCTCAGCTGCTCAACAGAAATTGATTGTGGCACCATTCTAACTTTGGGAATATCCCATACTTGCTTATTTAAACTCTCCAGAGACCAACATGTAGAACACTAACAGAATAAAAAGTACTATAACTTTGTAGTGTTTAGAGCCTAATTCAAAGATGTCTAGAAAATACTCTTCTTGAGATCCCCTTCCTGAAAAGTTCTTTGAAGCTGTTCTAAGAATAGTGCCTAAAACAAGGGAGAAGCATTTGGCAAGAAATGTTCTCATTAGGACTATCAAAATAGCTGCTCTTTTACTGGTGGTGGAAGCAGGCTGTGGGCCTGTAGGCATTTGGTGTTTGCTCCCTAGGCTGGTGCTCATGTATGTAACAACCTCATATCTTCTGCTAAGTCTAGCATGATTGATGTTACTGGAGATAAGCTATGAAAAGAAAAAGTTTTATTGAAATAATTACATGAAAAAAATTGAAGTCAGGTTAATTTCTAAATTATTTAATTATGAAGATGAACTTTTTGATACTCATTATCAAATTATTATAACAAATATAAATGTTTAATAATTACTAGATCTGATCTTCTTTTAAAATTGATTAATAATTAAACCAAATACATTTACATGAATATTTTTATTTAAAGTACACACTAAAAGAGTTTTGGATTGAGATTTTACAACTTAAATATATACTAATGCATTCCTAGGTCCACAGACCCTTATATTTAACTAGGAAGTATAATTCTGGTTATGATGTGCTTTTAAATTTTATATTTATTTTAATGTGTTGGAAGCAGGTCTCAGCTATGTACAGTGCCAAAAAACATTCCATAAGGATAATTCTAAGTAAATGATAATTTTCAATCTCAAGGATAGGTGTTTAATACCAACATCCGAACAATAAAACATTGCATTTTCTAATGTTTTTATAACTTGTGATCCTTTCATGATACAAAAACATGTATAATAGAACTAAGAGTGTAACTTATGTGCATCCTTTCTTCTGGTACCAGCCTTAATAGATGTCCTATCCCTCCTCATGATTTGTAATCCCCCAAAATGAAACAGAATAATTAAAACTTCAAGTTTAAGAAAATAATTCTTATATATGCATTAAAGTGAATTACTGTTGTTTTCTATAACAAACCAACCAACAAACATTAAAACTAAATCTCAATAGCTTCAAACACATATGCCTTTTCTTGTTCAGGTTATGAGTCCTGTTGTGTTGGAGGACTAAAGGTTGTTTTGTGAAGGGTCTCTGCTCATTGATTCATCCAAGAACCCCAAGGTCCTTCTACCCTAGAGTTTTGTATATATATTGGATTTTCCACAGCTTTATAGCACTCAAGAGAATAGAGAGAGCAACATAAGAGGATTTTAGGTACTTATCTTAAGTTTTGCACACACTCCATCTCATGGTTTTACCCAGATTCAGGGAAGCTTAGAAATGAAGTCTATATACCCAGGGATTTGGTGGATAAACAACATTTGCTGTGCCACAACATGAAAGTAATATTATTCATTTTTTTACCTGACAATAATTTTTTCTTTAGAACCCATTCTACAAATGATGATTGGAGATGTATGCTCTTATTTTTCAATTAAATTTTACTTCAATGGAATTCACTTCAAAACAATTCAAATTCCATTAAGCACTTAACACATACTGAAAGTAATACTAGACATTGGAGATCCCTGCTCTCAAAGAACTCTGTCTGTAAAAAAAAGAATCTTTTATTGAAGGTGGCAAGGACTAAGAGAGATAGATGGCTTTACTGGTAAGAACAAGAACATGACATTATTCAGTTGAAAAAACAAAAGATCATTTCAAAAGAGAGGGTAGTGAATGTAGAAGACTGGAAAAGCAAATGATGGGGAAAAGAGAAAAGAAAGAAATGCTCAGAAAGAATGAAAAGATGAAGGAAGAATATGATGAGGGAGAAGAGGCTAGCTACGAAGGTTGGGATTCACTTCAATTTTTTAGATAAGAATTAAATATTTAAGTTCATACTAGGAACAATAATCCTGCTAAGTGCTGTGAGAACTAAAAAAAATGAAATCTATTATGCTTAGTACAATTTCTACTTATAAGAAATTTGTGAGCTCTGGTTAGGAGCAAAGGTCTTCCATTATCAATAAATAGTATAGAACAGCATACTCACAGTGTGATACAATTAGGAACATTTGAGTTGTTTGTAGGTGGAATGCAAAGTAAATTTCTTTTCATTAGTTATCTATTTTAATGTGCATAATGAAAAATATAGCTATTAAAGTGAATTAATTTAAAGAAAAAAATTACATAATAGAAAATACATGCATATGGAAAAAATCTTGAGAACAGTTCAACAGAATACACCAATGTAAAATAGTCAATGAAAGCTAATACTTAAAAGACATAGAGCTTACTTCAGGTTGTGATCTTGTTCTTTCTATTTTCTTCTGCTGCCCCGGCTCCTATGTGGAATGTCCACATAGTTAAGGGTTAATAGGAAAGCAAGATTACAAGAGGGTGAATCTATGTAAGAGAGAGGGCAAATACAGATCAGAGATCAAAGACATGCTTAGGCTCCTGGGTCAGGTAGTATATCAGAAAGGGAAGGTAATATCATATTTTCTATTTCCTATGGCATATATTCTATGTAGTATGGAAGCAATTTTTCTCTTTACATGTAGGAAAAAAGGAACCTATAGATTTATATATTTATTTATTTTGATGGCAAGAACTTTAAATGCTATTTCAAATATAATTCAAACTCATTGGGTTTTTTAAGTTTAAGGTTTTTTTTTTGGGGGGGGGGCGTAGGTCCTGGGGATTGAACTCAGGGACATTCAACCACTGAGCCACATCCCCAGCCCTATTTTGTATTTTATTTGGAGACAGGGTCTCATTGAGTTGCTTACTCCTTCACGATTGTTGAGGCTGGCTTTGAACTAGAGATCCTCCTGTTTTAGCCTCCTAAGCTTCAGGGATTGTAGGCATGCACCACTGTGTCTGGCAAAATCACTAGGATTTTCAAATATGCATTTATTTATTTAAATTTCTATTTTGACAGAAACATAAGAACTAAATATTATACATACCTGTGGGGCATTGCACATATACATTGGGTAGTATTTAAATCAGCTTAAGTATTGTCCTTTTTATTGTGAAAATTTTCGAATTCTCTCTTACAGCTTTTCAAAACATACAGTACATTATTGTTGTATATACTTACCCTATTGTTTAATTTCATACCAGAATTTCTTGCTTTTATCTGACTATGATTTAGTACTTATTGATAAACATCTTCTTATCTCTTCCCACACCCTACTTTCCCCCATCCTCAGTAAACACTGTTAAACTCTCAGTTCTATGATATGAACTTTTGTAGATTCAACATGAGTGTCTTTCTGATAATGGCTTATTTGACTTAAAATAATGATCTCCTGTTCCATCCATGTTCCTGAAAAAGACAAGATTTTATTGTTTTTATGGCAGGATGGTATTCAATTGTTTATATATACCACCTTTTATTTATTCATTTATCAGATGATGGACACACAGGTTGTTTTCATTTCCTGGTTATTATAACTACAATGAACATGGGAGTGCAGATATTTCTCTAATATACTGATTTCATTCCCTATGGATATATATACACACAGTAGTGAGATTGCTGGATCATATGGCAGTTCTATTTTTAATTTTTTGAGAAACTCCATATAGTTTTCCATAAGGCATATCTAATTTGCATTTTCATAAACAGTATGAGAGAGTGCCCTTTTCTCCACATCCTTATCAGCATTTATTATCTTTATTCGTTGATAATAGCCATTCTTGCTGGGGTGAGGTAAGATGTCATTGTGGTTTTGATTTGTTTTCTCCAGATGATTAGAGATGTTCTTTATTTTTTCATATGGCTATTGGCCACTTGTATATCTTCTTTTGAGAACTATCAATTGCATATTATTACTTATTTTAAAATATGGTTATATTTTATTTTGTTTTTACTATTGAGTTTTTGAGTTCTTTATTGATACTAGATATCAGTTTTTTGTCAGATATATAGTTTGTAAATATTTTCTCCAGTTCTGTGAGTTGTTTCTTCACTCAGTTAACTTTTTTTTCCCTTTGCTACACAATAACTTTTCAGTTTAATGTAGTCTAGTTTCTCTATTTTTGCTTTTGTGTCCTGCATTTTTGGGATCTTGACCAAAAACCTTGCCCATTCCAATATCCTGAAGCATTTCCCTTGTGTTTTTTTCTAGTGGTTCATGCCATACATTTCCCTAATACATTTTGAATTGATTTTTCTAAGTGCTAAATGAAAATTGTCTCAGTTCCTGCTTTTCCAAGTGTCTTTCCAATTTTCCCAGCACCATTTTCTGAAAAGACTACAATATCTCCAGTGTGTGTTCTTAGTACCATTGTCAAAAACCAGCTGTTGTAGATGTACATTTCTTTTAGACTTTTCATTCGGTTTCATTGGTCTCTTTATATACAAATACTATGCTATTTTGATGACTACATCTTTGTAGTATGTTTTATTTTTCACAAATAGGACCTTTTCTTTGTTACCATTAAAATCTTAATTTTGGAAAACATTCTTGGCCTGATGTTTCATATCTATCAGTTTGTTCAATTTTAGTGCTCATCTTATCTCAATGATTTTTTCCAGAACTAACACCTTGACCATAAAGATTTATGATTTTTTCCCAATGCAAACTTGGGCTTCTTTACAATTTTTACTTTTATGACAAAGACTTTATGAAGAGAATAAGCAAGAATCAAGTCTCTTCAAGCTGGGCTGCTTGGAGCTGGGGGAGACATGACTATGGCATCTCTTCCTTTTCGCCTACTTCAATATTGCCCTTTATTAAGGATAAAAAAAAAAGATTCCTTACCTATTTTCCTTAGCTCTTGTGAAGGTAATTTGATTTATGAGTACGCCATTTAAACATGGTGTGTCTGTGAGGAGATGATCACCAGAGGATCTTAGCTGCCATCTTGCTCCTCTCTAGATCTGTTTTTAAAATGAGCCCTAGACAATATCTAAAAATTTGTTCCCTATTCCAAATTTACCATTTATTTCAAGTTTTACTTACAAATTAAGACCATGAATAGAAAAATGTGATAATGAGAATATGAAAACACAAGAAAGAACAAAATAAAATGACAGAGGGCTGGGGATGTGGCTCAAGCGGTAACACACTCGCCTGGCATGCTCAGGGCTCTGGATTCGATCCTCAGCACCACATAAAATTAAAGATGTTGTGTCCACCGAAAACTCAAAAATAAGTATTTAAAAATTCTCTCTCTCTCTTAAAAAATGTAAAATAAAACAGCAGAAATAGAAAATTAAAAAGGAAATAATAATTATATAACATGACTCTAATTTTGAACCAAATATAATGAGAACAGCAATTTCTGGGATATTGGGTTCTATGAATTTCTGAGTTGAAAAATCATTAGATAAGTTATTCATTTTTGGAGATTTTTCTGTGAGAATATACTTAAACATTTAATGCTGAAGAAAGACAGTTGATGAAATATTGTTAGATACATTAAACTCACACCAGTTTCTTAAGTAGGTATAAATATGTGCTTTGACTCTCAAGCACACTAAAAAAAAAAAAAAATACAAGATAAAGTTCTCAATAACTCTTTAGATTATTTTTAATTAAAAACTATGTTTTTAAAAAAGGTTGTCAATTCAGTGAAGAAATAAAGGAATCATTCTGAATTTTGCAGGTGAAAATAAGTTATTAATTTAGGTTGGCTTAAATTCTTTTTTTAAAGCAGTTCTGTGGTTCATATAAATCATGGTCCAAACTTTTTTGAGAAAATAATAATGGCAATAAAAATAATAACAAGCATTTTAAAATTTTTCTGTTTAATGTATATAGCATATTTACATTTTCTAGGTACATAAAACAGCTAGTTAGACTCCTGATGATGTGCATTTCTTGTTGTTTTTGTCTTTAGCTCATCCACTTACTGAAGGAGTTTCTGAAATGCTGTGTAATCTTTTTGAATGGCCATAGAAAAATTATGATTCTTTTGGAATTCTTTATTTGTCTTACATAAATATATAAAGCTGTACTATGTATTGCTGTGAAAATATATCCTAAAATTTAGTACTTTAAAGAAGTAGGTAATCTCACATGGTTTCTTAAAGTTATGATTATAGTCACTGCTTAGCCATGTTTTTCTAACTCAGGGTCTCTCATGAGCTTAAATAATGTATTGACCCAGGCTTCAGTCATTTGATGAATCTGAGATGCAGCCACATCCCTGTCTCCTTGTGTCCTGGTCCTCTCTTTGGGGCTACCTGAATGTCCTGTGATGTAGCAGCTTATTTCTCCTGGAATGCATGACTGAGAGCAGGGAGGAAGCCTCTGAAACAGCACATCAGTACTTCTGATGTATTTTAGTTGCTACACTGAGCAGGCTTTATATTTATAGGCAAGGAAACTACAGAAGATATAATTTTCAGGGATCTGGGGTCATTTCAGATCATCTTGATGGCTAGCAACTGCATGGCTAAATGGATTTTTGTTTGAAACAACTGTCCAGTCTTTAAAAATATGATCTGGTAAATCCAGTAATTATTAGTAATAGCTGATAGCATAGGGCATTCAATGTACACAATGACTATCTTCATACTCTATAATAACTTACTAAAACATGTAAATGTGAAGGAAAATATAATTTGTAACTTTGAAAGAATCTCCTTTGATTTATGTGTGATATTGATGATGAAAGAATTTTGTAGAGGAGATACTTTTTCATTAGATACATATTTGAGAACATCAGTTCATTATAAATACTAGAGTATTCAGATGAAAGTGGATTTAGGTCATTGTTAACCTGTACTGCATAGATGTTTAGAGGTGATAGATTTCATTTAAAACCTTGTGATGATTTTCCCTTGTAGGTTTTAAACTTTCTAATTTCACTTGAAAAATGAAATCACACAAAGAAGAGAACATAATTATCTTCCATTGGGATCATTCTGTAGTACTTCTACATACTGAAAACAAATTGACTTTGCCAAAATAAAGAGAGGAAGTATGAACAAACATCACATTTTAAATACATACTGAGATATTAAAGGTCATAGAGGGAAGCCCTAAGAGTTTAAAATTCATTTTACTGTTTGGGGTATGATATACTTCTGGTATTTCAAGGGCCTCCTTAGTCTTATTAAAACTTTTTTTTTAGGTTATCATTGATTTTAACATCTTACCTAAGGCTAGAGCTTGTGATATTTTTATGCTTGCAATCTAGTTCAGTTTTGTAATGTATGGTTGCAATCTATTTCATGTTTTGAAATTTATGGTTGGTTCAAATTACTGGTTGATCCTTATAAGCAAATTGCCTGACTAAACTCTTCTCTGGCTCAATATCAAAGTATATTTAAAATAAGAGCCATGAGTAAAGTTGAAAGCACTTTGAAGGTTCCACTTTGGGCATTATATTTGTACATTGTGTACATTGAATGCCCTGTTCTATCAGCTATTACTATTATATTCCCTATCTTTGTACTCATAAGGGTTTGGTGAAATGTATGTTTATCATGAAAAACAAAAAGTTGAGTGTTCTCTATCTTTTATGATCAAGGAAATCTTAAAAATTCAAGGTAACTGATTTTTCCCCAATAATTTCTAAGAAACTTTAGCTTAAAGTCATATTATACTTAAAAGTAGGTTTACTTTCTATGTTATAATTCATTATTTCTTACTTCAGTACAACTTATGAACAGGTGCTGAGAAAAATGTTAGTGCCATGAAATGGTGCACTTTGATAATGGAAGTACAACATATACTATGAAGCATTATATTCTCCTTTACTCATGCTTTTATTAGAATTTCTTATCTGGAATCAGATGAGTGCTATTTCAAATTAATAAGAACATTTAGAGTCAAATCAACTTCTGTACTGGGAACTCAATTTGTTCTCCTTTTGATTATACATGGCCTGCTCATTGTTCATTTCCCAAATCTGCAAATGTGATTTCTGGAAGAGGTGTGGATTTAAGAAGAATTATGGATAAAGAAAGGAGAACAGAACTGTACTCCTAAGTCTAACCTGCCCAAGTTCAGTTTTCAAAGCGGAACAATCTAGCAAGAACATTTGCTTCCTATGAATGTATCTGTGGGGTTAGAAAAAGACTCAAATCAGCTAAAGTACATGGAAAGTGGGTGGGGGGGTAGTGTGGTGTCGATTCTGACCCCAAAGAATCTGATTAATAAAATTCTCAAGTAAGGTAGAAAACAGGTTACATTAAAACAAGTAAAATATAAAATAGAAATGAAACAGAGTCTAATACTGGGTCTGGTTACATTGAACTTTGAAAGCAAGAGTTGATAACTGGGATTTTCATATTTTTTGTATGGTATTATAATAAATGGTATACATAATTAATTGTATAACCACATAATTATAGAGTTTGTATTATCAGGAATATTTTTAAACATCCATCCTAAAATAAAACATTAGTGAAACATCTTTAATACATGAATACTATCAAGCATATGTATACATACTACTGTGATAACATTTTTAGCTTTTAACTTTTTATATATAATATCAAAAATTATGTATATTTATCATGTTAATGTGTTTTGACATGTTATACATTGTGACATAACTAAGTTGAGCTAATTAATATATACATTACTTCATGTACTTATTTTTGCAGTAAGAATACCTAAAATTTACTGTCTTAGCAAGTTCAAAAAATAGAATATATTGTTATTAACTATAGTTATGATGTTGCAAAATAAAGCTCTTGGACTTATTCTCCTATCAAATTAAATTTTTCATTCTTTGACCACCATCTCTTCAATTCCCAATTTCTCCCAGCCTCCAGTAACTACTGTAAAAATCTTTGGTACATTTCAAAATACATACTTAATTGGAAACTTATTTAGATGGGTTAAAGGGAATTAAGATTCAGCTTTGAAATTTTTCTCTCAAGCTCTACTCATCTGTCATGCTCATCCCTCAGAATGGGTGAATTTCACTGTAGAAACCTCCAGAGACCAGAAGATTAATGTCCTGATTTTGGGAATAACTTGGAATAATCCATAAAGACCAGATTTGTAGTTATGTCTGAGAAACTATAAGGGTTAAAGTTTGTGAACAAATCATTTCAAAAGTAAGACCAGGATTAACTACATATTGTTGGTAGTTAAGAGAAAGAAAAGCATTGAGAACAAACGATTCCAATGTTTCACTTAAATAGCGAAATGAACAACTAAATTATAAATCCAAATATGGAAACCAAGAAGAGTAAAAATAGTTGACATTTTTTAACTAACCATGTGGTACACACTCTGCCCAATTATTAAAAATTTACTCCTTATAACACCAGAATAAAATAGGAATAATTACTACTCTCATCTTAATGATGAGAAAACTGAGGCATAGAGACTTTGAGTAAATTTCTCACATCCCAGAGCTGGTAAATGTAAGAAATTCTTTTCCGGGAAGATTAATCTCATGATTCATTTTTGTCAGGGCTTGAAGGTGGGTCAGTCCAACTCAGGAGCCTGTCTTCTAAGCACCATAATTTTTCTGAATTAGCATAGATGGGGAAAGCGGGAGGGGAGAGAGAATAGAGAGATAATGAATCTGGTTTAGAAATACTGTGTTCTCAAAAACAAAAACTTTAGATCTAGATAGATTTGGGATTTAATTTCTCTTCATATCTACAAAATTCTATCTGAAAAATCTCCCCACTTGAAAAATGGGCTATCAATTAGTATTATGATATATCAATATGATCAAAAATAAAATATTAACATATAGTGTATAGCAAGCTATATATTCAATTTGTTTATATTTACTACTAGGAAAGCTTGTGCAATTAAAAAAAAAATAAAGAGCAACAACCTAATATGAATTTTAAATTTACCCCAGTCTAATACAAAAGATAACCGGTGATTTCTATCTGAAGCTGCAGTCTAAGTCAAACAAATATTTAATGATAAATATTTAGAACCAAGAAGCTCATATTTTAATTATTCACTTAATATTAAACATATCCATTTAGATTTATCAATTTCTAATTTCTAAATTATCAATTTCTAAATTTATCAATTTCTATTTATTAACATATCAATCTTTTCTGATACATATGAAGTTCTGATTCTAGTTAGGACTGAGATGCAGCATTTACAAAAGAAAATTAATATCACCAAAAGTATACAATCCCAGTTATATTAAGGTGATAAAATCAGCTTTAAGATTCATAAAATATTATGGTGTGATAGTGTGACCTTCTTTTCTCTTGTTTATCTTGTTGGCTTGTCTCTAATCCAGATGCCAGGCAGTTTTGTATGAAACTCCCATGTTAGATGGCAGGTTGTCAAATAATTGGCCATTATATTTTTTTTTCTTTCAAGTAGTAAGTAGAACTAAAGGTTGGATCATGAAAGGAAGATAAGCATCTTCAGTACTAAACCTCACATATCCTAGAATACTCTTAATCAATACATGCTAATTATGTTATAATTGCATCCTGCCATCTTTGATACCATTTCTCTAAACTGGTTCTCTAAGTGCACTCCAGGACAAGCTTTATAAGTTTAAGCTGGTAGAATTTACCATTTCCCTATTAAAATTTAAATGTGTCTAGCTGAAGTCCATCTATAAAATGAAACCTTTCTGTGACCCTTATGGAAATGACTTTGTGTTCTGATCAAGAGGAAAAGCTTCTATATTCTGCATTACTCAGCTATTTGGCACTTTGTACAAACTTTCAGATTATGAATGACATCGGGTTTGTATGCATATATGCCCTATATATTCACTTAGATTGCAATATTTTTAGGACAGGGAGTTTTTATACTTCTTTTTAAAATCATTATGCAGATAACCCAGTGCTTTATTTAACAAAGGCTTCTGATTGATTGCGGTGTGAAATAAAATCATTTGTAACTTTCCTGAATGGTTCCTTCATGGGGATTCTGGTTGGGGTTCTCTGGTTGTAATAGAATGGTTCCAACCAAAGGAAAAGCTGTCAGAAAGACAGGAAGGGAGCAGCTCTGACTTAATGACACTCTTTTCCGGGAAGATTAATCTCATGATTCATTTTTGTCATTTTCTGTTCTTGTTCCACTCACTCAAGATTTAAATTTTTATGACATCTAGTGTGATGGGCCTATTTTGGGCCATTCAGCTTTTCCTTTGATATTTTTGTCAGATTGAGATGACATTCCCACAAAGAAAGGTTAAGAATAGGCTTTACCCCCCCCCCCAAAAAAAGGTGGTAGAAGCTGGAAGGGCATGATCAGTAACGTGTCCCACAGCACGCTTCACAATGATGCCATTCTTGTCTACTTGAAGATGATAATCCTGAGTCAAAGGAAGATGCCAAGGGCTTACACAGACAGCTTGACTTTGCAGGTGTCCTTTGGAAACTAGACAGATGTAGCTCTGATCTAAAGTTAACAGGAAAATAATCACATTGAGTATTTTTGTAGGCTCCTGTATTGATTTCTTTTGTTGAGGGGGTTACCAGGGATTGAACTCAGGGGCACTCAGCCACTGAGCCACATCCCCAGCCCTATTTTGTATTTTATTTAGAGACAGGGTCTCACCGAGTTGCTTAGTACTTTGCTTTTGCTGAGGTTGGCTTTGAACTCATGATCCTCCTATCTCAGCCTCCTGAGACGCTGGGAACCCAGCTTGATTTCTTAATCACAATTGGGTAGAAATGTTTTCATTAGAATGGCTAGGCATGCTAAATAACCTTAAACAAGATGTTTAACATACCTGAATTTAGTTTTATAATTTAAAAAAATGAGGATAATGAAACCAATATACCTAAATTGTTATAAAGATTAAACAAATTAATGAAAATTTATGCTTAATATAATTCTAGGCTACAGTAACTGTTTAACTATTTCTAGCTACAAGCATGATTACAGCCGTAACATTCAGTTAATCAGTGCATCCAATATTTCACATTTATATCCAAACACCTTTGTAAATGACTAATTGGCATTTGAACTAGAGACACACCTAACCAGTGCCCACATTTAAATATTAGCCATTTGAACATTAAATTACTTTTACTAAAACTAAACTTTAAGAATTAAAAAAATATTTCTTATAGTTTTTAAGCATAGTTTTCTATGTGCACAGACTTATAGAACAAAATCATTTCAGATACTTTAAATGATATCAAAGAAATTAAACTAATTAGGGGTTTGAGAAGAGACAGAAGTATAGTTAGATCTAGCTATATAGCTTTATAAATACTCATCAATGGACAAATTCCAAATTTTCTGGATGCAAAATAGAAAAATCAAACAGGTCAAAATATTTGGAAGGGGAGAGTTTTAAATATTTGAAGGAGTGACAGGAATGCAAAAGGATGTATTTACCTTTGTGACATGTATACAAAGTTTACTGTGTGGAAATCTGTTTCACAAAGCCTTGCTGTGAAAGACAGGGAAGTAATGTAATAATTCAGTTTGATTTAGGTAAATGCTGAAAGAAGCTTAAATCAGGTAATGTCTCCCGATTTGTTTCTTTCAGGTTATCCTTGATTGATAAGAAATTTGATTTACTTTATTCCAAAGAAATCAAATTTAAAAAATTGCTCACTTTTACATGTTTCTTTGGGGTCTTATAGGTTTCTTTTCTGAATTATAGAAATAGGAAAGAAAATAGAAAAAATAGGAAATAAAAAAAGAATATAGATTTTTCCTATTTTGCATATACAATGTACTTAGTTTAAGATTTGGATATGGGGCTCTGGCTGTGGCTCAGCAGTAGCACACTTGCCTGGCATTTGTGAGGCACTGGGTTCGATCCTCAGCACCACATACAAATAAATAAAAAATAAAGCTCTATCAACAGCTAAAAAAGTAAAAAAATAAATAAAAAAAAGATTTGGATGTGTTTCACCTTGTAAAGATGAGGCCTCTTTGGATACACAGTATCTCCCCTTAGCCATGGTGTGAGTGAGGATGTTTCCTGACCCTGAGTGAGTACCTAAAACCACAGAGTACTAAGTCCTAAATATGCTATTTTTAAAAATATACACACATACATAAACTACAATGAAGTTTAACTTATAAATTGGACACAGTAAGAGATTAACAACAATAGTAACAAAATACAACAAGTGCAAGTACTAAGATAAAAGTTACATGGATGGTTTCTCGCTTGCTCTCTCAAGATATCTTCTTGCCTTGTACTGACCACATTCAACTGTGGTTAACTGAAAATGGAAAGCAAAACCACTAACAAGTGGGACTACTATTACTTGAATGGTATAATTGGAGGGGTATTGAAGAAGCTTATGTAGATTCAAGCTTACACAAACTTCATAAAAAAAGTTTTTCTCTTTTTGACAAGAACATTGCCTGAACCCTGTGGCATGATGAATGCCAGGTGATTTCCAAAATGGTTTGAGCTTTAATGACTTGTCTTTTTCTAAGTTAAACAGAGAATTTAATTCGATATTCCTTAAACTCAAATTTGAATGAAAATGTCACAGTTATTGGAAACGTGGTTCAGTGGTAGAGTGTGGGCTCAGCATGTCCCAGGCCCTGGGTTCAATCCCCAGTGCTACCAAAAACAAAACAAAGATGGTCAAAGAACAAACAGCAGCAACAATAAAAACATTTTAGTCCTAACTTCTTTGATCCATTCTCAGAGATACTGATTCAGTAAGTCTACAGTGAGTCCCAGGAATTTGAACTTTTGTAAAGCAGCCTGGCTGATTTCAATATAAGTGGGTCACAGATCACACTTTGAGAAATACTCAAGAGTCATGGTTTCTCCCTGGTATTATTACCACTTATTTATTCTATCATAAAAGGATCCTCCAAACAACTGTCTATAACTTCCCCTGCTGTTGGGAGCCATGATAAATAAGATCCAAAGTTTTTATATATTACTTAAATTGGTGTTTGTATTTGTATTTGAATGTGAATCCCTAATAGTTAAGCTGGATCTCTCAAACCACAATTCCGTTGCATGTTAGTAGGTGTTCCAGAATTCTATGGTCAAATGGATTTGTATGTGATATTACTTCTATTAGAGAGTAACAGAGAGATACCAACATAAAATTATCAAAATTATTTAGCTTTTCAATTTTTGAATTAAACATCCCAGGCTCTGACTCTGGGATCTTCTTGAGACAAGTCAGTTAACATCTGGTAGAAATACTGTCTTCATTACAGAAAGTCTAAGCCCCATCCTGTTCTTTCTAAATCTGTTATTTTCCTGGCAATTCATACCAACTGCTGTTGTAGTCTCAAAGTCCTCTGACTTGCTAGAAGCCTCATTGAGTAAGATTAGTAAGAGATGGCAGTGTTAATAGCAGCTGGGAATAAGGGATCTTTTGAAGCAAACCTGATTATAAGGACTAAAGAATTTTCATATGGCTAAAGCTGTGTCTGTGACAGGTACAGGTAGTGTAAGATGCCTCGCTAAACCTGTTTAAAGGATGTAGAAATAAAAATGGGGAGCTTTTGTGAGAAAAAGTATTAGATATTTAGTGGATAAAATCAAAGTTATACAAAGTCACTTTTGGAGATTACTAGTATAGACTGGACTGTAGTCAAATATAGTTTATAAGATGCTGAGTAGGGAGATCTCTTGATGCCAACCTGGGCAACACAGTGAAAAAGTGTTTCAAAAATAAAATAAAATAAAACAAAGCAAACAAACAAAAAAAAAGAGGAAAGGAACATTTGGAGAATTGCTTATTATTCATCATACATAAGGACCTAGAAAACAAAGAAAAACAACAACATAATTTTCCATGTTCAAGCATTGGATGGGTTAGATAAGAGAGAGGACATCTTGACTAATGACCAAGAGTAACAAAGTCTAATAAAGCCATCTTTTGGGAATAGAATGTTCTAGTCTAAGAGAAGCTCCTTAGGATCATCTAAATTCCTGTTACTTATTCCTGCAATAAGCAATATTCTACATTAGTTTCCATGTAGTTTTCTTTAGAGAAAGCATATCTTTAATGCAATATGTGCATCCTGGTCAGAATAAAGTCATAATTCTTCTTACAAATAAAAACCTTTGTATTCTGTTTCACATTCTAGTCTGTTATTAAATTATTTTGGATTAAGTTAGTACCCCTGAGCCTGATCATATCTGAAAAACTACACAATTGGTTTTCTACACAGTATTGTTTCAACAAAATCCAAACTCTAGTGAAATCACCATGTAGATGCTAGAGAGCTGGGAGGTTTTTGGTAGACCACTATCAAATATATCCCTATCTTTCTATTTATTTCTCTTCAAAGTGCAGCATAGTGAATATAAAGATTTTATGAGCAAGTAAATTTTGTTTCAAAGTAATATACTTTTGTAGTTGATAAAAAGAAGTAAATTTACTTCTTGCCATTAAACTGTTAGCTATATGTTTAGCAGACTCTATAGGGTGGATTATTCACTTGGGAGAATTGACATCTTTCTTTATTGTTTTTTTCTTAGAATTTTGCAAAATAGAGGACCAAAAAGAAGCTTCATTGGACAAATTTCTTGCAAATATAATATGGTTTCCCACATCTCAAATCACTAGATTGAACTTCACTCATAACTGCAGTTCCACCTAAAATCTGTTTGGACATAACCTGCAAAGCTAAGTGTTCAACTTAGAAATTCTTCCTTGTCCAATGGAAAAATATGTAGTTATTACAGATAATTGTAATGTGAATTAAATTGTGCATAATTTTTAATACTTTTCATGGTGTTGAGATCTTTTGTGGGGAATTCCTAAGTGATATAAGAAGGCTTTATTCTGACTTTTTTCCCTTCTAATTCAACTTCTGAGATATTATAAAACTTAGCTTCTTAATGCATGCCACAAAAGCATTAACCCATCATGTTTTATAGGTATTAGTAAAATTCCTCACATATAACTACATAATCTCAAAACTGTCTATATCATCTCTTACATTTCAATTGGAAGACTACTGCACAATTCTTTATACATACTTAGTCTCTTTTTGTGTGTGTATCTTTTCTTTCATTTTCTGGATATTATGAGAGAGAGAGATAGAGAGATAGAGAGATAGAGAGATAGAGAGATAGAGAGATAGAGAGAGAGAGAGAGAGAGAGAGAGAGAGAGAGAGAGAGAAAGAAACCTGCCTACTTAATTTCCTAAGTATAAATCAGAAATTTGAGCACTAGATGTTTTACTCTCTCCTTCATTCTCTTACCTGAGTTAGTGGTAAATTTCACTAGAATACTAATCAGTACCCATGGTACTGAGATTTATCTAAAGAACAATTTAAATTAATCATTATTCTGCAAATTGCACTTATGCTATAATTAGAAAAACTTTATAGTTATCCCAATAGGTAGAGAGTCTCTTGACTTCCTCCTACTGTTCCCTAGAAGTATAACATATTTAAAATATTTTTTTAGTATTGATGGATCTTTATTTCATTTATTTATTTGCAGTGCTAAGAATCAAATCCAGTGCCTCACATATGATAGGCAAGCGCTCTACAACTGAGCTACAACTCCAGCCCCAACTTATATTTTATTTCACATAAAAAAGCAATTTTTTTTTGTTTCCTTATGACATACTTTAAATAACTAAATTTAAATAAATTTAAAATTAATTTAAATTCAGGAAACACTGATTTACATGTTCCTTAAAAATTAAAACAAAAATTTTAAATTGCATGAAATATTTTTAAAGAATTATATATATTTTGCCATAACAAGATAAAATACTGGGACACTTTGCTACTGGAAAATTTCTGAAAATGATAAGTTTCCTAACCTCTTATTTAGTATAACTTCATTGTCATGGCTCAAAATCACCACCCTTATAAGCAACAAAGAGATAATAAAGAAACAATGGATAAACTACTCAAATAAATCATGATTCACTTTGAAATGACAAAGCACCTTCTCTTCAGTCAGTTTTCATGTGTACTTTGATTTTTATTGAGTACTTACATTAGTCCAAGTGCTTGGTCAGAGAGTGCGGACTAGGGGATTTTGGAGGACCATGGCCTAATGGTTTTTAAAGACTACCAGAGGGGGCAGATAATCACACCATTATTTCTACCACTTTAAGATTTCAAAGCCTTTGGGAGGGTCTGTTATTTATAAAAACTGACAAGGAAGGACATAATTCCATCATGGTAGGTGAGGAGGAAATTACCCTTTATGGGCTTTTAGGCTCACAGAAATCCTAGAATGTGAGAACTTTATGCCACATTGATAATTCTAGAGCAAGCTTCCAAAACCATGGGAATCCATTATATGATCTTAAGTATGAGAACAATGCAGTCTAGCCAGCTTTATAAATTTCCCAGGTATTGTTATGAAAAATTTCAAACATCCCCTCAAATTAAAATTATTGTAAGGTAAACTTCCAAATAGGTACTACCATGATTCTATAATTATAAATATTTTGCTACATGTGCTTTGGCCCATTCATTTACCCACCCATTTAGTTCATCTGTCAATCCACCTTGTTTTTCAAAGGGTTTTAAAAAATTGAGATATAATTTACAATCAGTACATTTTACCCTAGTTAGTATATAGATTTTTGAACTTTGAGCAGACATAATGTCATGTAGCTTCCACCACAACCAAGTTGCAAAACAGTTTGATCTAACATGCTTAAATCTTTTCAAAGTTTTTTATTTTTTATTTTTTCCCAGACATCAGCTGTTTTACCTCTGAGAACTTCAGGATGCATGTTGTTAAAAATATATCAACATTTGTCAAAGATGATTTATACATTTGGGGTAAAATGTTCATAAAGAAAAAGGCACCATTTATAACCTTTCTTCAAGCAGTGGTAAATGCATAAATCTGACCTTGTAGAATGCTGAATACCTTACAAATCAATTTCTGGTCCTACTCTGCCCTTCACACTAAGAACCAGGTCTCTGATTTTGTTTTTAAAGGATCATTTTGCCTATTCTAGAATTTTAGGTAAATAGAATCAAAGAGTATGTACTCTTTTGTTTAAATCTTCTTTGATTTAGCATGATATTTTAAGAGACATTTGAATATATCAATTTTCTTTTTAAATTGCTGTGTTGTATTTGTTCTGTAAATGTAGAATATTTTATTTATCCATCCATTTTCCTGTTGATGGCAACTTGAACTTTTCCAGTTTTTATTGTGAATAAAACAGTCATGAACTTCTTATATAAGTTTTTTAATATTATACATATGTATACATAAATATATGTGGATTTACTTATGCAAATATCCAGTATTGAGATTTATCAGTTATTTTATTTTGTTTTATTTTTGTACTTCAGCCACTAAATACATCCCCAGCCTTTTTTTAAATAGTTTTTTTTTAAGTTGTAGTTGGACACAATTGCCTTGATTTTATTTATTATTATGTGATGCTGAGGATCGAACCCAGTACCCCGCACATGCTAGGCACGCGCTCTACCACTGAGCCACAATCCCAGCCCCAGCCCCAGCCTTTTTTAATACTTTATTTAGAGACAGGGTATCACTGAATTGCTTAGGGCACTAAATTGCTGAGGCTGGATTTGGACTCACAATCTTCCTTCCTCAGCCTCCCAAGCTGCTGGGATTAGTTAGATGTGTGTGCCACTGTGATGGACAAGAGATTTGTTGGTAGTTGAGGCAAGTATGTGCTACTTCTATGTTTTAAAGTGCTAGGTCTTAATCCATAATGGTTGCATCATCAGCTTTAAAGTTTAAAAACTCATGCTGCCTATAGGGTGGAGAATGGCTTGAGAACAGATGAAAATAGATCCAAAAAAACAAATTGCAATGCCATGGCTTAATAAGGCTGGTGGATATAGAGAAAAGTGAATATGATGAAGACACATGTGAGGATATAATCAACAGGGCTTGGTAATAGATAGTATGTGAGAGGAGGGAGATGGATTAGTAAAATTTCTGGCAAGAACAAATGGATGAAGGTGGTATGATTTATGCAGATGGAGAGTACCAATAGACACCAGATTCAAAGAAAACATCCTGAGTGCCATTTGGAACATATGCAATTTGATGTGACTATTCTTTCTATCAGAATAATGACTAGCTTATTTGTGGCAATTGTATATTTTGTTAAACATCAAATACATTTGTATTTTCTAACTTTATATTGCTTAATCCTTTTCCTGAAGTAAAATATTACATACTATATCTTATCATTTACTCTAAAAAGGGAACATAAATTTCCAGTATTTCTTCATGTTCAAAATTATGACCCAAATTAAAATATAATCTATTAACATATTCACTTCAATACCTTTAGAATTTATGACTTTTGAAAAAAATCACAGGAACTTTTTGGTCAAGGGGATGATTAGGTAATAACATAAAACCTGATTAGGATAGATGAGGGCTATAATATGCCACAAATTTCACAGATGGTTGAAATCATTTTGGGAAAAATCTGGATTCAAGTTCATCTATTTAAGTTTTTTAAGATAATTTATATTCCAAAGAATTAAGTTCAGTAGTATTGTAAAAAATCACTAAGTTTATAATCAAGCACAAAGAAGAATTATAATTCTTGCTGAATCTTCCAAGAACTAAAACTCTTTAAACAATAAAGTGAAAGTCTTTAAGGAGATTTTTAATAAGTCTTTTAACTTGGTTTTGCTCACAAACTGATTTTAAGCATGATTTTAGCCTATCAACTCTTTCAATTTAGCTATCTTGGAACTAATACAATGATATTTTCAAAAATTACAAAAGAATTATAACAAAAATGATGGACACTTTGCATATGTGAAAGGGACTTTCACAAGCCATTTAATCTTGAAATAAGATTCTATTGCTTGAATTTTTATGAATGTTTTAAAAATCCAAAATCTATACTGGCAATCTTTAAAATTATGTCATACCACCTAGCATAGTTATGTAAAATAATAAGAGTTGTCATTAAAATGTAATTAAAGATTCACCTTTCATGCCAAGCTGTCAACAAGCCTCATTTTGCTTAATTATCTACAGATTTTCAGGACCACCTGTTTTCAGAAGGGCTTTTCATTTCTAGGAGGTCAATAAAAAAAAAAGAAAAGAAAACAAAATGAAGGTTTTTGTCAGCCACCCAGTCTAGAATCCATTTGTTCCTAACTAAAGGTAATTTGAGCCTCTCTTAGTGCTTGGTATTTCATTCTTGTGTAGCAGTCAGTTTTTAATCACCAGTTATTTGCCATGTGCAGCTACAAGAAAAAGACTAATTTAAACAAATGCAACTTAAATACTGCAAAAACTGGTATTTTGTGAAAAGTTTATTTTTTTTTGATTTATCAAAGTCTTCTGCCAATTTTTAATGAAGTAAAGGTTTTATTCATTAGTGATTCAGTTTTCTACTTGCTAATGCTGAATCTGAAATATATGAATTTAAATTAGAAAGATTATATTAATTTTCTAATGACCTACATAAATATGTGTAAACTAATGTTTTAAAATAAAAAGTAGTCAAATAATTATTCTTTACAAAACCTGACTCAGACAGATTGCTTAAATTAGTTTTGTTTGTATTAAAAAGTGATATGTAGTGGCTAGTAGGATTTATTTGTTTGGTAATTTGTTTCCTCTAGTACACTTGGAAATTCACTAGCATTTAGAAAGTAAATATTTACAGACTTGTTAAACGTCACTACATAGTTTACCTTTAAATTTCTCAAATCAGTCCTTCTTTATGAAAATGCAATGTAGGACAGTTGTTAAGACTCAGGCTTTAGAGCTAAATTGCTTATCTATTGTATATGATGAATGATTTTGGACTAATCGATTCATTTCTTTGATTAAACTTCCTCATCTATAAAATAAAGAATAGTATCAGTTTCCTGATATTGTTAATGGAGACCAAGGGCATGCAAACTAATTTTTCCAGGTAAAATAGATCATCCTGGACTAAATTAGTAAACTATTGCATGGAAGAAATCAGACATAAGACTAAGTGGAATTGATAGGCCTTGGTGAGTGATTGGGATCTAGTCACTTTGATTGACAGATGATGGTAAGGTGTTTCCAAAAATACTCCTCTTTTGAGGTAGGATATATATCTATACATTTACATCTACAGATATATCTCTGTATATGTATATAGAGACAGTGAAGAACACAGACCCCCCAATAGCAGGTCACAGGAGGCCATCATGAGCAGTGTTAACGTTTAGATCTGGAAAGCCCCCCTAATGCTCACCATTCAAAGCCTGATCCTCCATGGAGCAAGATTCATAGGTGGGACTTTTTGAAAAGCAGTGGTTAGAGTTCTCTGACCTCATCAGTGGATTAATCCATTGATAGCTGAATGCATTACTGGAGGTGGGACCTAGTTGGGGGGGAACAGGTCATGGCAGGCTGCTGGTGGCTCTGGTAGGATTTATCTTCTTGTTTGCTCTTCTTCCTGTCCTCTGCTTCCAGGCTGCCATGAGCTAAGATGCTTTCCTACATCATGCCCTTCTACCTCACTTCAGGCCCAGAGTTAGGGAGCCAGCTGAGCATGAACTGAATCCTTTGGAACTGAACCAAAATAAATCTTTCCTCCTCTAAGTTGTCAGGTGTTTTGGTCACAGTGACAAAAAGCTGACTAATAAGACATGGAAGGTGGGTGGGAAGGAATTACTTCTTAAGCTCTAGGAAATACATTTCCTTAGACATCCTATCCATTAGAAAAATCATATTTAGGCAGGCAGGATGAAGCTAAGTTTGGGGAGCAAAGGTGAGCTAGGGACAAAAGTTTATAAATGGAGTTGAAATTATGTGGTGTCTCAGTTATAGACTTGATCAACAAGAGAGCAGAAGATTTGATCTGGTGCAGAGAATGAGCGTATAGTTAATGTGCTCCACCAGGTCAGCATTATCTTAAAATTAGCCACTATGAATCGCACTCTGCTAAATTCTGGTGATAATGTAAAATATGCTAAAGTACTAGGAGTTAACCTGCAGTAGATGGAAGGGGATGAGGGGATACACATAGAAACATATTTATAATACAGTATTGTAAATTTAACCAGGGAAATCTACAGAGCATGCCATAGGAGTTTATATTATGAATTGTGCATTCAATCTATATATGCATTCCTTTGCATAAACTTATTAGTGTGGAAAATGGTACATTTATACACAAAAAACAGCTAAAATACTTGACACTATGCCATATATATATATTGGCATTTAATTTTATATGGTCTTTCATTTCTATGTGGAGACTGAAACTACCATAGTGCTCCTCTCAACTTGACTAAACTTTACATAGACCCTAACTAGGTTCCTGACCTCTCTTAGAGCATTTACTTCAGAAAACTTACAATTGTAAATTCTTTCTCTGCCCCTATGAGATTTAAATCTTTAAAAAGCCTATTGCCATATTTTTCAATACAGGGATATTTTCTTCAGAGCCTGGGAGTCATCTTTTGAATACGGTCATCAAAGAGGACTGCATCCTTATTTCCCAGTCCGCCCTTGTGGGGGCCTTATTCCAAGTGATGAAAATAATTCCTGTCCTGAAGAGAAAAGTTTAGCTTTTCTTTGCTTAAGCTCATGGGCTAACACAGCTGGCCTACGTTCCCACCCAGCTCTTGAGCCCTTTGTCTCAGGGGAGCTAAGTATTCCTTTTGGCTTCACATTCCCTCCCTATCACCTGCAGCTTCTACCAGAACAGCACTGGCTTGTTTGCTCATCTTGTCCAGTGCATTTCTTTCAAAGTTTCTTTCAGTATTTCCTACAGGTCACCATATTTGACTCGTTTGGCTTTTAGGTACTATTCCATATGTTCCTCCCTCTCTTTCATTAATGAATCAAGCCCTCCTCTATACTACAAAGGATTCCATGCTGATTCCATCTCCTTTCTCTTTCTCAGGGACTTTGCATTTTCCATTATCTATACTCTCTCCTATGGCACTTATGCCACCGTATGTACTAGAACATTTCAAATACCCTGTAAATGTACTTTAGTGTTCTCTGTTTCTAAATTAAACTGATTCCCATTATTCTCTTTTTTCTTGGTGACCATTCACAGAACAAATATTTCAAGAGTTTTCTGCTCATTCACTCCTCCTGTTCACTCCTCAACCCAGTTATACCTAGCTCTGCCATCACCTGTCCAATGTAACTGCTGTTGTCAAGATCTTTCACAATTATGCCAAATCCAACAGAAACTTCTCAATACCTTTGGATAGTTGGCCAAATTTTCTATTCAATACTAAATTCTTCTCCAGTTTAAATTGTACTTTGGCAATCCATTTATTTTCGTTGCTTATTCATGGATTGTCAATTAAAATAGAATATATTCATGATATATAAATATATTTATGGTATATAACATGATGTTTTAATCTGTGGCTTAACATATCATTCTATATTTATAGTCTAATACTTTCTTTTGCATTAAATATCTATACATCCTCTGATTAATCACATAGTTCTACTTGGGTATCTTAGGAATATTGTAAACACAATACATCTAGAATTAGACTTTTTTATTTTTACCTGCAATAGAGACATTATTCTCTCAAGTCTATTTATTTCAAGAATGACAAGACCATTTCCATAATTTCTTAGGCTAAAAAATTGGAATTCAGGGTCAATTATTTTATAACATTCTCACACTCATTCCCTAATTCAATCCACAATACTTATTTCCAAATACATTTTAAAATTCTCTACTTCTCATCATTTTAATTTATGCATTCTAGTGTAAGCCATCATTTCTGACACATTTTCCCTCTTGTCACCTCCTAAAAAATTCAGTCAGTTTTCACATCAGGTATTACACTGATATTTTTATAACATAAATTTGATCATTTTATTTTTCTGCATTAAGACCTTGGAATGTCTATTGCAGTTATAACAAATTCTATACTCCTATTCAGGTCTAAAAAACATACCTTGTCCCCCCACAACACAATAAAAAATTATTTCTCCATTCTTATTTCTTATTTTCCCTATTTATCCTGATCACTGTGTGTCAGCCCCACTCTTTTTTTTTTGTTTGTTTGTTTCTAAGAGCAAAACTTACACATTCTCACACTTTTCTTCATAAAGTCATTAGAATTTGAATATGCTTAAGTGGTTGTCTCTATCAGTTGTACATAAACTATTTGTCCCCATAGAAAATTATTAATTTTTAATATCATGTTATTGTTATAGAGAATACTAATTTCTTTTCAGTTTATTTGTTTGTTTTCCATCTCCCTTTCCAAACTGAATTATCATGAGATTTGGGACTGTGTATGCTTGTTAAATTTTGTGCCTCCCCACACTTCCTGTACCGCCCAACACACTGGAGTTGCTCAAAATGTTTGTTCACTGTTGCAGACTTCTCTGAGCAGCACATTTCTAGCCCTGTGTAAGTTCATGATGCAAGTATGTGTGTCATACAGATGAGCTATTACAAGGATACAAACCTTCATTCAGAATATTCTTGCTAGACTTTGATAGTTTTAATGAGAAGTTACTGAAAGGCAAGAGATGCCCTTTTCTAAAGTGACTTTGGCTTTTAGTGCTCTTTAAAAATTGTGTCTAAGTTCTATTAAGAATGTCTTTTATAAATTCCCTGACTAAATATAACTGGATATGATAATAGACTGAATTTGGCTGCTGTTCTATAATAATAAGGTTTTAACTATATATTTGAGATTATCTGGGCTGTGCATTTACAGCCTTAGCACTTCTGTGCTGCTCTGTGGCCCTGTTCCAGAGTGTAAGCAATAAGAGACCAGAATTGTAGCTTCCCCAAGAAGAAACACAGAACTTGAAATCCACTGAGTCAGCAATCTTGGACACTGTTCCCCTGGCAAAAGCAGATGCTCAGGAACAGAAGTTGGTTTTCAGAGTAGATTTATTGTAATGTAAAACACATATACAAGTGTATTTATAAATACTTAGACATTTGAGTAAACATAAACCCACAAAATAGCCTAGTTATTCTGCAACCGTATTTTGTTATGTACGTAACATTTTTCTACTTCTGTTATGGGTAACCTAAATTCATAAGAACTATTAACTTTTTAAGCTGAGTATGTCTTTTATCTTGCATGTGGCTGAATGAAGTTGTTTTATATAGATGTTCACAGAAATGATTTTGTCTGAGCACAATTAAACAACTCATTAGGTTAAAATCAGTATATTATTTTGACTTGAAATTTTACCCTGATTTTTTGTTGTATGGCATGATGAGCACAGATGAGCTGAAGGTCAGGATGTTGTCTGCAGCTTGTTTTACTTTTGCTTCATAAAATAAGTGTTGCTCCTAAATTATTATTTTTTAATATTCACATTATCTGAAATTTATCCTACAAACTCAGAATAAATAAATGTACGATTTTGCTCACTACTTTCTCTAGACTTCAGAAAGAAGAAGCTAGTTGATTTTTTGAAATTATAGTTGGGGCTTGAGTCTAGGGGTCTTGGTATTATGTGATTAGACCTGCTGCTGGCATCTGATCATTGGTCTGTGCCCTGGACCTGTGGGCTACTTGGGCAACTTCCACTTATTGGTCTTGTTTATTTCCTTTGATCTTGAGCTTATAGCCATTTGGAACTCCAAATTCTTGATAAGGAAGAGGAGGAGGGGATCACCTGCCTGGGTCCACTTATCCCTGCCTCTTTACCCAATAATTCCCCTTATCTCATTACTAGGTTTCAAAATTTTGAAATCTGTGACTTTGTTTGGAGTTAGATTTGCATGAACTTTAACAGAATGTATGAGACTATTTTAACAGGAAGTTTCTTTCTCTAGAATTGATGAAATCATTACTAAATAAATATCAGGCATGAACTGAAGGGGACCAGTGGTAGGATGGAAAGAGATTATGATGTGGGAGATCAGGAGTTAAATTTTATTGTGTAGAACTGACAAAAAAAAATGGTGGTTCAGGAATCACCCTCCTTTTTGTTTCAGTGTTCATCCCTCCTCCCTCATCCAGGCAGCTCTGTATATCTGGTGAAATTGCCTCTGGACCATCAGAGTGGGCTTGATTGGTTTGAAGGTAAGCACATTCTTACATCCATGACCAATACCTGGCTAGGGAGACCTGGAGAAATGGACAGGACCTGCCATTCCCTGAGGATGCATGATGCAGTTTGAGTCAAGGGGATGCAAGAAAAACAACTGAGAGAGTCTGCTGAGGAAGGATATTCTTTATCTTGAAAGAATTACCAGAAGAGAGTATATTCCCTTTGCTTGTGCTGTGCACACTGTAGACAGGCTTGAGGCCTGGAAGTGAGCAGGATGAGAATGAGGCTGGCCAGCACCAGAGCTGGGACTCAGCCAGTTCTCTGTCTGCACATATGGTGAGTGGAGCTAGTTCCTTATCCATCATGCTGTTTTCAATCAGATTTTACCAATGCTTTAGAAGATCATGAATTTCCTGTGAAATGTGTGGACATTTCCTTTTTTTATTATTGATATTTACTTCCTCTTAAAAAATTTCAGAGTATAGTAGTTGACATTTTTATTTAAAAATCCTCAAATTATTGTCATATTTTATCTAATAATTTCACTTTTTTTTCTTCATACAATCTCACTTTTCGAGATCTGTTTTCACAGTATTATGGTACTTTGGGTATTGATATCATGGGACAAATAAAATTTTTATTTTTTAAAGGCAATTATAGTGTTTATACTTAATTATATGTGTTTCTTTTTCCATTTTATGAACAATGATGACCATTAAGTTGGAATTGTGACCCAGGGAATGATATGTTCACAGCATATTGAATTAATTAGAGATTTCCCTCTTTAATACAATGTAATATCATCTGCACCTGAAGGTTCTCAGAAAATATAATCTGTTCACTGACATTCTTCAGAGAAATAGAAAAAGCAGTCATGAAATTCATTTGGAAAAAATAAGAGGACCAGAATAGCTAAAGTAATCCTTAACGAGAGAAATGAAGCAGGAGGAAGACATCACAACCAGATCTGAAATTACACTACAGAACTTTAGTAACAAAACAGCATGTTATTGGCACCAAAACAAACATGAAGACCAATTGAACAGAATAGAAGTCACAGAGACAAACACAAATAAATACAGTTATCTCATATTAGACAAAGTTGCCATAAACATATGTCTTCAACAATTGGTGCTGGGAAAACTAGAAACCCATATGTAATAGATTGAAATTGAACTTCTATCTTTCACCCTGCATAAAACTCAACTCAAAGTAAATCAAGGACCTAGACATTATACCAGAGACCCTGCACCTACTAGAAGAAAATGTAGGCCCAACTCTCCATCATGTTGGATTAGGATCCAACTTCCTCAATAAGGCTCCTAAAGTGCAAGAAGGAAAATCAAGAATCAACAAATAGGATGAATCAAACCAAAAAGCTTCTTCACAGAAAAGTAAACAACCAAGAACATGAAGAGAGGGCCTACAAAATTGGAGAAAATCTTTGCCACCTTCTCCTCAGATACAGCATTAATCCTCCAGATATATAAAGAACTCAAAAACTTAACATCAAAAACAAAAACAAAAACAAAAACAAAATAACCCAATCAATAAATGGGGAAAGGATCTGAATAGGCACTTCACAGAAAAAGAAATACGAGCAGTCAATAAATATATGAAAAAATGTTCAACATTTCTAGCAATTACAGAAATGAAAAATAAAACTACACTGAGATTCCATTTCACTCCAGTCAGAATAGCAATTATCAAGAGTACAAGTAACAATAAATATTGGCAAGAATGCGAAGAAAAGGAATACTCATACATGGCTGGTGGGAATGCAAATTGGAGTGACCACTCTGGAAAGCAGGATGGAGATTCCTCAGAAAACATGGAATGGAACCATCATTTGACCCAGTTATCCCACTTATTGCTATACAAAGTACTTTAAAGCAGCATACTACAGTGATGAAGCCACATCAATATTTATAGCAGCTCAATTCACAATAGTTAAGCTATGGACCCAAACTACGTACCCTTCAACAGATGAATGGATAAAGAAAATGTGTTTTCCTATTCATATATATATATATATATATTCATATATATATATATGAATAGGAAAGACAGTAGAATGAATCAGACACAACTTTCCTATGTCCATATATAAATACATAACCAAGATAACTCCACATCATGTTCACCCACAAGAATGGGATCCTAGCCAGGAGTGGTGGTACATGTCTGTATCCCAGCCACTTGGGAGCCTGAGGTAGGAGGATCAGGCGTTCAAAGCCAGCCTCAGCAAAAATGAAGTATTAAGCAACTCAGGGAGACACTGTCTCTAAATAAAATACAAAATAGGGCTGGGAATGTGGCTCAGTGGTTGATTACCCCTGATTTCAATCCCTGGTATCCCCCCTACAAAAGAACAGGATCCTAATTAGAATGTTATACTCTATGTACTTATCATATATCAAAATACATTCTACTGTCATGTACACAAATAATTAAATGGTCCAAAACAAACAAACAAAAACCTGCTCACTGAAAGTTTAGGTTGCACACAAGTTGAGAATTGGTTGAAGGTAGGAAAGAATTTTAAATTGGATGCACCTTTTAATCAGTATTATGGCTAGACATTGGCTTAAACATGGAAACCGGGATGAAAAAGAAATACTCCTGAAAGACAATATGTTCTCCTGTATGTACATGTTAAACAATGAATGAACAGAGAAACCCAATATACTCAGAGTTTTATGAGTGCTAATTAGGAAAATAATAAATGGGATAATGAAATAATAGATACAGCTACACAGAGAAAAAGTCTGGGAAGGATAGAAAGGCCTCTTTGAAGGGAAAAGAGCAACAGCCTGAAGTCAAGAGGCGTTCTTAGCAGACATAAGGAAATAAAATAAATCACATGCTACATATAAGTTTGGCATTTTCAATGAACAACATATTTTAAAAAGTGAGAAGGTGTAAGAGAAAATTCAACAGTTAGAAAGAGTCAGTTTTTTTTATAGCTGCAACAATAAGCCATTCAAGATAAGTGGTAGAGCAATATGATTTATATTTTTAACAAAATTACTCTGGTAGCTTTGTGGAGAGGGGCTTCGGAGAAGCTAGAAAAGTCCCAGGAGAGTCCATAAAGAGGCTTCTGTGAAAATCAAGACAGAAGACAATGATTTAGTGTTGGATGCTGCTGTTACAGAAGTACAATAATGATGGTTTGAAATTTTAGGACTTTATAAAAAGTGAACTAGAATATAAGAGAAAAGGAAGAATTAAGTTTGGATATTAGAGGGGTAGATAACATTACATCTGCTATACATATCTTGCCCTCGTCTGAATAAAAATTACTGGCAGTATTTTTATTGAGTTCGTGTTAAATGTATATATTGATTAGGAAGAATTGCTGTCTTCATGAGGTTGTTTTTTCCTCCAAGAAGATGATCTATTTTTTTACTTTTCAAGATTACTTTTGTGCATTTCAGAAATGTTTCAAGTTATTTCCATCTATATTTATATATTTTGCTAAATTTTGTGGGGTTTTATTGGTATATAATAATTATATATAATGTTAGGATTCACTGTGACATATTCATATATGCATATAACATAATTTGGGCCATCTTATTCCCAAGTACCTCCCCCTTTCCTTCCCCACTCATTTCATCAGCTCCCTTTATCCACTTTACTGGTATCCTTTGCACTTTTTCTTTTTTTTAAATTAGAACATTATATAATTTTACAAATGAGTGGAATTCATTTGGAGAATGACAGAGTCCTCTGACATGGAATTAGTATTCAGAATATATAAAGAATTAAAAAAAAACTTAACACCAACAAACAACCCAATCACTAAATGGGAAAATGAACCAAACAGCTATTTCTCCAAGGAAGAAATGCAAATGGCCAAGATATATTTAAAAATGTTCAACATTCTTAGCAAAATGTAAATCAAAACTACACTGAAGTTTTATCTCACTCTAGTTAGAATGGCAATCACTAAAAATGCAACTACAAGCAAATTATAGCAAGGATGTTATTAGAAAGGAGCACTTACATATTGTTGATGGGACTGTAAATTAGTACAACCACTTTGGAAAGCTGCATGGAGATTCTTCAAAAGACTAGAAATGGAACTATCATGTGACACAGCTGTACCACTTCTTGGAATTTATCCAGAAGAACTAAAATCAGTATAGTGATACCTGCATTCCAATGTCAATAGTAGCACAATTCACAATAGCTGAGATATGAAACCAGCCCAGGTACCCATCAACAGATGAACAGATAAAGAAAATATTTGTACTATGGTGTTCTGAGAAACAAAGAAGAATGTAATATGTCATTTGTTGATAAATGGAGGGAACTGGAGAACCTCATGCTAAGTGAAATAAGCCAGACCCAGAAAGTCATGGGTTGAATATTTTCTCTCATATGTGGAAACTAGACAGGAAAAAAGGAATGAAAAGAGATCTCATAAAAATAGAAGGGATACCAGTGGAGTAGAGGAAGGGAATTGAGAGGGAGAAAGGATGAGAGGGCAAGGGGAGATAGCGGGTAATTAAATTGACCAAATTATGCTAAATTCAGCACCCAATCATGTTAAAAACTCTCTGAAGAAACCAGAGATAGAAGGAACCTAATTTAACATCATAAAGACTTAATGTGAGAAATGCAAAAACAACATTATATTGAATGGCAAAAACTGAAAGTATTTCCTGAAAAATCAGGAATGAGACAAAGGATGTCCAATCTCACTACTCCTATTTAGTGCAGTACTTGAAATTTTAGCCAGAGCATTTAGGGATGAGAAGGAAATTAAAGGGATACAAATGGGAAAAGCGAAGTCAAGTTGTCTCTGAAGAGGATATAATCCTATACTTACAAGACCTAAAAAGTTCCACTAAAAGACTGCTAGCTAATAAATTCAACAAAGTAGCAGGATACAAAATCAACATACAAAAAAATTCATTGCTTTCCCATACCTCACTAATGAATACACTGAAAAAAAATAAGGAAAACAGTCCCATTTATAATAGAAACAACAAACAAACAAACAAACAAACCCAAAACATGAAAATTGAAAAACCAAATCTGGGACCTAAGAATAAATCTAACCAAGGTTTTACAATTAAATCCTTCATTAAAAGATCTATACAATGAAAATAATAGAACAATGAAGAAAGAAATTGAAGAAGACATTAGAAGACAGAAAGACCTCCCATGTTTTTGAATAGACAGAATTAATATTGTTAAAATGATTATATTACCAAAAGCTATTTACAGATTCAATGCAATCCCCATCCAAATATCAATGGCATTCTTCACAGAAGTAGGAAAACAGTCCCCAAACATTGTATTTCTTGAGTATTTTTAAACATCTACTGTAAATAAGAACCTCTTTCTCATATCTTCTATTGTTTATCATTCAAATATAAGAAGGTAATTATTTTGGTATGTTAATTTTATATCCTGCTTGCATGCCAAATAACTTTAGTAATTTACAATATTTCTTTTAGTTTTGTTTGGTTTTCTAGATATATAACCTTGTTATCTAAAAAATAGTTTTAGTTTAATCTGAGTTTTATTATTAAGCTTCTACTTGTTTTCTCTTATTTTATAACATTGGCTGATTGCATTAATATGATGCTAAATATAGAAATAGCAACAGAAGGCACTTTTGACTTTTTTCTGATTTTGACTACCTACAACATTTCACTGTTGTATAAGAAGCAGACCCTTAGACTGAGAAAGTCTTAACTTTTATTATGTTCATGTGTATGAATTCAGTTTGCCATGACTGTAGCTATCTTGAGACATAATGGCTACGTTTGTCCCTGAGTAACCTTGGTTGGTTTTTCCTACATAGTTTTTCTAGTATGCTATACAAAGACAAAACCATTAGAGTGGTAAGTGGAACTTACCACAAATGGACCCTGATCCCAGAAGAGTATATGGTTTTTTGAGATTAACTTAAAATAAACTAGGTAGATTCTGGACCATGCTTCCATAGCTCTATCAATATATTCTGTGTAATCCTAGTTCTCTTTGCTTCTTTTTTTCAGTCTCATAATACTTGGGGCTGGTTTCTGATGCACTGGATGGGGTTGTGCTATAAAATCATGATATATGACCCAATTACTATTTATTGATAGTTTCATCAAAAATAGAAAATCAGAATTATTTGGTAAATGTATTTTGCATCTCTGGAGATACCCTTACATATTTATCCTTAGATAGATGGATACAAGTAATTAATAATAATACAATGTTGAAGGATGCTTTCTTCCCTGGAATAAAATCCTTTTAGTGATGATGTATTTATATGTTAATTTTTAAAAGAAGATTCAGTCTTTTTAAAAAATATCTTTAATTTTTTTTTGTTTATTTTTATGGGGTGCAGGGGACCAAACCCAGGGCCTCACACATGCGAGGCAAGCACTCTACCACTCAGCTACAACTCCAGCCCTATGTGTTAATATTTTTATGTTTTAAATATTTATGTAGATTTTTTTTGTATCAGTGTTCAAAGGCTGGTCTGATCTCTAGTTTTCTTCTTTTGTTCAATCTTTATCTGCCTGTGTTTACCTTAAAGTAATTTGGAGGTTTTCCTTCCTTCATTTCTTCATTTGTTTGTTTCTTTGTTTCTCTTTCCTTCCTTTCTTCCCTCATCTTTCCTTCATTTATTCCTTTTTTTTTTTTTTTTTGCTATGCCCTATTACAATTTACAATAGCTTTGGGATTCTCTGATCATTAAATACTTGAGAAACTCCACTATAATTATGTTACTTACTTTACAAATACCATTTCTTTGACTTTATCATTTATATAAGCATTGACTTCTTCTATCATATGTGGGGTCAGTTTTAGTAAATCAAGTTGTCCTACAAATTATCCATTTTATGCAGATTTTAAAATTTATTTGTGGGCATATATTAATTGTTTCAGGACTTAGACAAATGTTGATTTGGTGATTATTGTGTACTTATCATTTCTTTTTTTCCACAATACTATTGTGTGGTGAATATCTGTTTGCTTGTTTTTCTTTAAAGAGTTATTATTATTTATCACTCTATTATTGTTTCAAGTCTTTAATTTTTAGTGATAGTAATATTTTTGTTTTAAATGTTCTTCTGAGTACAGTTTTAATTTGACTCCAGATTCCTGATTGATAGAGGAATACTTAATCTTAGTAAAGAAACAAATTTTATTATTATTTTATATTTCCATGGCATTCAACATTAATATGTTGATATAGTTTAATGGCCTAAATAATTTTTAATTTTCAAATTGTTTTATCTACAATTGAGAAGAAGTTATATTCTTTAATATTGGGATATTCTTTCAGTAAAACACACAAATGTAGCTATAATCTCTTTAGACCTTCTCATAAAATTTTTACTCTTTATCTGTCTTGGAGTAAAAAAATTAATGCAGAAAATACATTTTTAGCATATTTCTAAGGCATCTTCTATAACTTATACTTGATGAATGTTGTTGGTAATATTATATGGCACTTAGAGATTCATAACTATTTTGATCCTTAGTGTAAAAATCTAACATTATAAACATTTCTTTTTTCTCACACAGTATTTTTAGCCTGAATTATACATTGTCTTATATCCAGTTTTTACTTTTGCCTTCTTTCATTTTCTTTTTCACTTTTGCCTCTTATTCTTTTTTCCAAATATTTGATTTTATAGGTGTTCTTTTTTCCAGGTATATTGGTGCACACCTGTAATCCCAGCTACTTGAAAGGCTGAAGCAGAAGGATAAAGTTTTAGGTCAGACAACTTAGTGAGAACCTGTCTTAAAATATAAAGTGCTGTGGGTGTAACTCAGGGATAAGAGTACTTGTCTATCACTGCTATGCACACAGTAGGCCCTGGCTTCAATCCCTAGCACTGAAAACAAAATGAAACAAATAAACAAATAAGACAAACCAATAGGGCAAAACAAAAACAAAAATAAACAAAATCTGGATAAGGGGTCCTTGTATGTAGTATGAAGTTGCATTTTGCTGTGTGAGACTATATGGTTTGTTTTTATATTTTTTCTTTGACAGGTGAGTAAATCCATGATAATATACTAAATAGTCATTTAATTTGTTGATATAGTTTTATGGCCTGAATAATTTTTAATTTCTACTTCTACTTCTTTTGCTTTCTTTCAGCAATAGAAAAGTCTTTTATAGGTGTTTTTGTTTTTGTTTCATTTCTTCTTTTGGTAATCCTGTTATTTGTAAAATGATTCTCTTTGTTGATTAGGTACATTTCCTCTTTCCTGTGTCTTGTCTTCTATCTTTTCCCCCCCAAATCTACTACTATCCACCCATTTTTTTTTTCTCATTTATGTCCTCTTGATGTCACTTAAAGTACCTTAAGTAGTTTCTATTATCTTTTGGGTACTTTATGGCTTAGTCTCAATTTATAAGTTAATTTTATATTATTTTTCCAAAAATTTTCATTTCTCATTTCACATCTTCCATTACTTCTGACTTTTTGAAGCTTGTGGTTTTTATTATTTTTAGTGTCCTTGCATATCTATAATTTCTTGCTTTGCTGTTTTACATTCTTGTAGGAATACTACTTCTAGGCAGTTTCTGGTTTTGCTCTTTCATCTGTGAAATTGTTTTGACCTTATTTTAGGCTTTGTTTTTCATAGGATGAATGTCATGATTTTATTTTTTCCCCTATTTTATTTTCCTGGAATGATGACTGTAAGGATATTCCTTTAATGTGGCTGGAAGTAGCACACAGGTTTTCCAAATCCTATATTAAAGTCTCTGCTTCTGTAATAGGGAATGACATTTTTTAAATATATAAATCATTATTTAGTGATGGTCATGATTGTGGTGGTCACCCTAATTTTCATATTAAGATTTGTTCAACAGAAAGCTTGTCATCAACTGCTCCTTTTCTTTCCTTTAAAACTAAATTTCTGCAGCCACTGGTGCAAAAATGATGCACTATATAATTGAAAGTTCTCATGTAACTCTTCAGATATAGTTCATGTAAAGCTTTATAAAGATTAGGGAAACATTACAAGAAGAGGCAGAAAGTGCAGGTTTTGAGAGAAGCCCAGGGTTCATGAGTGCAGCCCCTCAGGATCCTGATTGGTCACATGGGATACGGTTCATCCTTGGTTTATGAATCATCAGGAGACACACAAAATACTTTGGTTGCCCAGGAGCCAAGGCACTTGTTTACTGAGGAGTCGTTTTTACTCCACTGGTCACATAGCTAAAACCTAGGTTTTATAATAGTTGAACAAGGTGTAACTATTAATCTATATATTTTCGTTCACCAAGGTAGATAACAAGCCAGCAAAGCAGGTCTCCAGGGCACATTACTTTATACAGCACATTAAAAATCAATAGCTAGTTTACTTCATCCTTTTCTTGGACAAAGGTCAGTACAAAGCTTCCAGATTCTCCAGAGACAGATTTGAAGCTGCACAGACCAGCTGCAGGTCATTCTATCCTCAACTCTCTTCAGAGATACTTTCCTCAGACAGCCTTTCCCAGCCCTTGGTTTGTTACTGTTGCCTGTGCTGTGAGGTTCTAAGCCTCACAATTTCTTTCTAGCTTCCACACAGTTTCACTATTTCGAGAGGCAAATCTGTATAATATTTTCTCGATTTCACCCCTACAACTCTCTACCCACAATTTTGTTCAGCTCCATCCAAAAGCACATACCAACGTGGGCTCTGGTACCACCTTTAGTCTTGGTTGCTTTGGTGGCACCTCTAGTCATAAACTGGAATTTGTAATACTCCATTCTCTAGAACTATTTACTGAGGCTTTTGACCATCAGGGCTAATTCTACTTCAGAGATAGGTTAAATATCATTTTCTGCCAGACTTTTTTTCTATAAGAGCAGAATATGCCAGTCTTGTTTCTTTCTTTTGTTTTTCAAGCTAGTTCAGAAATTTTCAAAATTTAAACTGTTGCCCTAGTTACTTCTTTTTGATCACTATCAGGAGGTTCCAATGGTCATCATCCCTTCTCTTCCTCCTTCTTCATTTCTAAAACCTGAAATTAGTTTTCTAAACATGTTCTCCCAGATTCTGCATTGGTGTTTTTCCATGGCAGATAGAAGTAATTCAATAAATTGCATCTCAACCCAAACCACCTATCAATAGAACAAATGGTGGCACCCTCACTTTTGTGAGTGGTCTTCCATTTAGAAGTTACAACTCAGCAGATCATCCATCCTGTTCTAAATGAACAGTACCCTCCATGACCTCCCTAATGATGCCTCATAAGCTGCTTGCAACTTCTTTAGAAACAGAACATTAAGAATTCTCCAGATCTCTCCTCTTAACATACTTGCCATATTTGCCTATGAACAGCAGCTCTGTCATTTTGAAACTTAGTAAATGTTGTAAAATTACTCATATCTATTGCTGAAGAATTATTTCTAAAATATGTGTATATTTTATGAAAATGTCTAGGCATCTATCCCAATTATCCAAGGGAGTTTCCTGTGTGGTTTGTTGGATTCCTTTATTGGAATTTTCCCTGGAGTTACCCTAGTTTAAACTCTCAGTTACTCCCACTTGATTACAATGTATTCTGTTCATCCACCAAGATTGTATGCTCTTTTCCTAGCTTCAGTCTTTCTAGTACTTACGGATGTGCACATTGCCTTTTTTTCTTTCATGTCTAGGTTGAACAATTAGATAGCACTATGTTTCTTAAAGTGATTCCCTTCCTTCAGCATTTCTTCCATTTTAGGTTTTTTTCATTTCTCTCACTATTCTTGTATTAATTTTTTTTAAATTAAAATCTGCTTTTAGACCTATCTTTGTTTGCTGGAGCATACTTATCCCTGGAAAAAAATAGAGGCCTAATATTTTAAAATTTTCTTCTAAGCTTTACAATAATTCCATGTTTTTTTTTATGTGCCTCTACCAAAATCACTTATCCAAAATATAATGAGGGCCAAGAGGCCTCTTTAACTGTTCACCGATTAAAAATGTATGTCTTGTGGTTGATCGTATAGTCTCTCTTTATGAAATTTACAAGGATCAGGATTTATGTCAAGTCAATTTGAGATAATATAATGAGGGATATGGAGGAGGAGCTCTAGGAATTTTAGGACAGTCTTCATAATTTAAGAAGAAAATCAAGTCACATCCACCCTTTGCCTTGGATAAAGTTTAGATCACGATAAAGAAAACTGGTTTGATGTAATATACATATATGCCATTCTTAAAGATAAAAGACAATATAGAAATTCTATTGCTCTGTTAATTCCCAGCCTGACTGAGAAACACAGTAATGGGAGAAAAGTCCCCCTGAATCATTGACTAAAGAACCTATCTAATGAATTGCTGGCCATTTGGTAGACTTGCTTCTGACTTTACCATTAATTTTTTTAATTAACAGAGAAAATTTTATGTATACTTGTTCTGAAATATATATACATGACAGAATGACAAAATTTAGCTACTAAAAATAGTAATTATCACTAAAAATTGTTCTGAAGTATATGCACATTGTGTAAGTACATGTACACATGTAAATCTAGTTCATAAACACAGCAGTTACTAATACCTCACAGTTATCATTTCTGTGATAAGAACACATTACAACACTCTCTTAATGTTTTTTTCAAGAATATAATATGTTATTAACTATAATCACCATGTTGTACAATAGATGTCTTTAAGTTATCTCCTAGCTAACTAAAATTTTCTAATCTTCATCCAGCATTCCCCAACCCCCAAACACTGCCTCAACCACTACAGCCCTTGGTAACTAGCCATTCTACTCTTTGCTTATATGACATCAACTTTCTTAGATGTCATATGTAATTGAAATCTTCCAGTATTTATCTTGCTGTGCCTGGCTTATTTCACTTAACATAATTTCCTTTGGGTTCAACCATGTTACATGTTATATGATTTCCATTTTTTTTAAGAATGACTAGTACCCCATTGTGTATATATACCACATTTTCATTATCCATTTATGGACACATAGGCTCATTCTATATCTTGGATATTGTGACTAATATTGCAAAGAATGTGGGAGTGCAGCCATCTCTCATATATATATATTTTTTTTCATTTTTTAAATTTTTCCCAAAAGACAAAAGATAACAAGCATTGGTGAGGATGTGGGGAAAAGAGAGAACCCTACCAGCATGTACTATGGTGGGAATGTAAATTAGTGCGATCATTATGAAAAACAATAGGGAGGTCCTTCAAAAAAAATTAGAAATGGAACTAGCACATGATCCAGCTAACCCATTACCATGAGTCTTAACTTCTCAATCTGGGGATATGAACATCCCTTGAGAAATTGAACTACTTCTTCGAAACTACTTTAGAAATCCCCTCCTAACCTCGGGATCTATGAAAGAGTAGAAGTCTCAGGAAGTGAAAAATCTGTCTTGATGTATAAAATCAATCTTGGTTTATTTGAACCTCTAAATTCAGTTTTAGCCCCTTACCTGAGAATGCCACAGGAACATAGCCTAATGCTTAAGACATTTTTGTTAAGACATCTAAATAAGAATATAAGAGATTTTTTTCACTGCCATTTCTCCAGCACCCAAAACAATGATTGGCATATATTAGCTGCTCAAGTGAAGGAATAAATTTTGAGTTCTAGCCATTCATTTTCTCTTCAAAATGAGGATATGTGTGTACCTTTGGGGCATATATTTTGTTCTTTGTGAGCACAGTTCTCTTTCTGCTTCCTGGTTCCATGTCTCCAGCTGCCTTCATTTTCCACACACTTCCACCAGGGCGTTCTGCCTCACCTCAGCCCCTGAGCAATGAGCTGGCAGTCTGTAACACCCCTGTTGTGAGCCCCCCAGTAAACTTTTCATCCTTAAAATTGTTTGTTTTAGTCAGCTTTTTTGCTGCTGTGACCACAAGACCTGGCAAGAACAATTAGAGGAGGAAAAGTTTACTTGTGGAGGAAAGTAGCTAGGACATCACACCAAGACACAGAGAAAAAGCTCTGCTCAACAAATACAAAATATCAACCCCCAAACCTGCCCCCAGGGACCTAACTCCTCCACCCTCACCTTTTCTGCCTAAGGTTACCATTCAGTTAATCCATATCAGGCGATTAATGCACTGATTAGGTTAAGGTTCTTTTACCCCCATCATTTCACCTCTAAACTTTCTTGCATTGTTTCACACATGAGCTTTTAGGGGACACCTAATATCTATACTATAACATTGTCCTTGTCAGGTCTTTTAGTCACAGAAATGAAAATCGTCCTTGTTTCCTTCCTTCATTCTGTTCTTAAGTTTTATTACATTGGCCATAAAACCTGATTACTGCAAAAACCTTCCTTGCCATTTTTTCTGAGAGACTAGGAGTTTAACCTACTTGCAATCCCACAATGTGGCTTTAATAAATGCTTTCGAAGTCTTTTTCAAATACTGATTTCAAAGAGAAGATGTTCTTACATCCTTGAACTAGTAATGACACTTTTAAAGTTTTGTTAACATTAAAATATTCAGAGGAAAATATGACATCAAAGTAAAGGCAATCATAGTATAATACGGAAGAAAATGAGGAGTGAATGTACAGGAAATCTTAAAAGTATGGCAAGTAAGTTATATATTATAAATCAGACAAAACAAGAACTTAAGGACATCAAAAGAATCCCCCAAACATGTGATGTTTAAGTACATCAAAAGTAGATAATAAATGGATGCCTTATTGATAAAGATATATGTTCTTGAGAATAAATTTAAATGAAATATTTGCCTAAAAGGGAATTATTCCAATTTCAAATTAGTAGCACTCAGGAAATATTAGCTAGCATTGATATATTAAGATATGCTTAAAATGTGACTATTCTAGTCATATGGTAAAAATTGTCTTTAGAGAGTTTGGAAAAAAGTTAGCTAAAATATATTTGAAAGAAAATACACAATAAAACTTTAAAAATATATATTTGAAATGATGGCAAATACACATTTTAAAGGAGGATTAAATTAATTTTGAGAGAATTGGCTGCTACAGTTTGGATCTTGGTTGTTCCTCAAAGGTTCATGTGCTACATACAGGATGTGGTCCACAGCATGGTGCTACATAAAAAGGTTCAAAGAGATTCAATCTAGTGGGACGTCTTTAGGACAGTGAGGACATGCCACCCACTCCTCATTCTCTTTTTGCTTCCCAGAGGTAAGTTGAGTGGTTTACTCTACAACACTATCAGAGGCCTACAAGCATGGACTTGCCTGATGGTGGGCAGGAATCTCTAAAACTGTGAGTTCAAATAAACCTTAGAAATATGAGGTATTTGTTACAGTGACAGAAATCTAATTAATACATGGGGTTAAATATTAACCTGAGTACTTTACTACTTAGCCTGCATCCCCTTACTAAGAGAACATGGTGGGTTCATTGAGAGTCCCTAGAGCTCATTGATTTCTAAATACCATTCTCCATTGAAAAGAACCAGAGTTCTCAGTAAAATCTCCAACTGCTGATCTTAGAAATGGACAAAGAAAAACAAGATGGAAGATTTTATTGTTGAAGAAAATAAGGACTTTGTTAAAAAACACAATTAACTGAAAAACAAAATAATATCTGAATAATTGTTGATATATACCATGTTTGTAGACTAAAGAATTAAACTAATGTACAAACTTTATGTAATTCCTATTAATATGCTTGCCTAACAATTAAATATAATTTGGACAAATTATTTAGAATAGGCATATAATTGATGTATGTACATTCCATGTATGTATTATATATCAAAAATGTATTCTACTGTCATGTATGACTAAAAAAACAAATAAAAATTTTTAAAAAAGGAGGTAATGGAAATGCTTAAAATTTGAACAATAAAATTGTACTCATTACATACTTGTCAAAATTCATCAAATTGCATTCTTCCGATATATGCATTTGATTGTTTTTTAACTTTACTTCAATAAAGCTATTTTTTTAAATGTGGAAAAAAATAAATAAATATTAAAAAAAGAAAAAGAAAAAAAAGAATAGGCATATAAAAATGGGCACTTTGACTTATAGAGTCATGGTATCTTGACCTGACTTAAAAAATAAATTCTATAAAACATATTTTGAACAGCTTAGAGCTTATGTAGAATTAAAAAACAAAACAAAACACAATATTTAGAAACTAATACTATAAAGATGAGGATTTAAATAAAAATTCTTAGCAAATTAATTATATATGGGAAACATTCCCATATTATATTCCTGTTTTATACCATGAAATAAATTCCAGGTAGAATAGGTATTTACAAGCCTATTTACAATAGGTTTAAAGAACTACTTTAAAAAATAATATCATCAAGAGAGATATGTAACATACATATTATTATGAAGAGACATAACAGATTTAATTATTTAATTGTCTGTAAGACTAAAACAAAGAATAATATTTTCAATTTAAAAAAGGAAATATTTCAGGGGTTGGGGTTGTGGCTCAATGGTAGAGCTCCTGCCTAGCATGTGCAAGGCCCTCGGTTTGATCCTCAGCGCCACATATAAATAGAGGTATTGTATGCAACCACAACTAAAAAATAAATAATTATTTTTTAAAAAAGAGAAATATTTCAGGGGCTGGGGTTGTGGCTCAGAGGTAGAGTGTTTGCCTAGCATGTGTGAGGCACCACATAAAAAATATGAAAATAAAGGTATTGAATCCACCTATTACTAAAAACAAATAAATAAATATTTAAAAAAGAAATATTTCAAATATATGTAACACATATAGCATATATAATAGATATTTCATAGTTTCCATATCATCTCATGAGTACTTATAACAAGTAAAAACCAACCTAGTAAAAAAGGGCAAATGGTATAACAGATAACAAATAAATAATTGTATAAAATAACAGTAGATTGTGACATTAGGTAGTATGATGCTTTTAGCGTGTTCTTTTTGCTCAATATTGCTTTTTTATTCAGTGTCTTTTGTGGTTCCATATGAATTTTGGAATTGTTTTTTCTACTTCTGTGAAAAATAATTCAGTGCATTTCTGAATTTCTGAAGTACATGTTCAATAAATATATTTCTAGTGATGAATATTACATATTTGTAAGATGACTTTTATAAAAAAATCAATTTTTAATTTTAATAAATGAGAAATATCAATGAGATAAAAATATGTGAACAAGAAATGGTCAATATGTATACTCAATTTAGATTTTTTAAATCCAAAATGTAAAATGGAGTGCTATTAATAAATATTCTGGACTAATAGATATAAATAATATGTTATAAACAAACTGAGATGAATGCTGTTACACTTTTAGGAATATAGCATGATGGGGGAATCATACAATTTGCCATCACATTGAACTACTATTAAATTCCTAAATTCAAGCTGGGTGCAGTAGTATGTTCTTGTAATCCCAGCTACTTGGGAGGCTGGGGAAGCAAGATTGATTGAGCCCAAGAGTTTTAGATTAGCCTAGGCAGCATATTGAAAATCTGTCTCAAAAAGTGACTCCAAAAAGAAAAAAAAAATCCTAAATTCATTTCTTTTTTCCTGATGTTCATTTTTAGATCACTAATTCCTAAATATCTTGCCTGAAACACAGTATAAGTTCATTAATACTTTAATAAATGAATGATCTCTGTGTAATCAATTTAAATTTTGAATTTTTTGAGACTTCTCTTTTTTTTCATTCATAAAACTGGGCTAATAATATCCTTTGGTTGAGGCTTTTTGCCTGAATTAAATTGGATAATTTATGTTGAGTAGTGACAAAATGTAGTATTTGCTGGGCTTACAGTAAAGTAGAGCATTACATTAGAGGAAATGTGTTGTTATTAAATTGAAAATGACAAAAATGTAATAGACTTTAAGGGTTATATTTTTTTTTTTTGTATTTCTGTTAGAGCAAAAATAGTGGGGTTGGAAAAATGTTTTATCCTTTTGATATCTATCTAAAGTATTATATGCATAATGAAATATACATTATAAAAATTACAGCAACTACTTTGCAGTTCAATGTAATTTTTAAGAAGGTTTCAAAGAGCTGGTTGAATGGACAATCCTTTTAGATGAAAGTTCCCACCTAAACACTGAAAGGATACCCAAATACAATACTGTATTCCCACATTTCTTTGTGGTTTTTGTTTTCCATGATTTTTGTTACCCCTGTTGAGCTCTAGTCTGATACTATTGAATAAAAATTCCAGAAAAAAATATTTATCAGTTTTAAACTACATACCATTCTGAGAAGCATATTAAAATCTTGTGTCATGCCACTCCATCCCATGTGGGGTGACATTCATCCTTTTGTGCAGAATACCATTGTCGTATGCACTATCCACCCATATGTCACTCAGTAGCCATCTCAGTTGTCTGGTAGACTCTCACAGCATTTTGATTGCTGGTGTTCTACTAACCCTTATGTAGTGGCCTCCATCGTGATTCCTATGGCATTCACCTTACTTTATCTCATCATATAGGCATTGTCTTATCTTATAATATCACAAACAGGGTGAGTGCAATAAGATATTTTGAGAGAGCATATTCACATGACTATTATTGCAGTATATTGTTACAATTGTTCCATCTTATTATTATCATCATTGCAAATCTTTTACTGTGGTAAATTTATATAATAAATTTTATCTTGAGTATGTTTGTAAAGGAAAGCATATAGTATATATCGAGTTTGGCACTATCTGCAGTTTCAATCATCCACTGAATAGTCTGGGAACATATTCCCTACAGGTAAGGGTAGACTGCTATGGTTGAAATTCCTATTGAAATTACATTGCTCAGCTAATCTGCAGGTAGAGAATTCCATCTCTCACCCTGAGCAACTGTATTTCAGACAGTTGTTTATTCTTTTGACTCTTGCCCCTTTTACTGTTTTACTAATTGGTCTGGTCTAATCACTGCTCTACTCTTATCCAGTCTTCTGTTATTTTACCTCCTGATCTTTTTTCCCCCTGATTTTTCCTTGATTAATTTCCTCAGCTAGCTGAAATCAAAGGACTACACTAATTGTTAATTTGATAATAAATATCCCTTGAAGTAGAGCTAGGAAACCCTCTGTGGACACTGACAATATCAAGTGGCAGTGCACATCCTGGCATTGACCACATCTTTTCCATATCTTCCCTGGCTGAGCAGATTCTCTGTGAGGATTATCCACCTTCAGAGATGTTGAATTTTACGAGAGGAAGTTCCACCACTAAAGTAACAAAATCTTTAAATTCATGACCATCAATCTCAAAAGGGTATTTAAATTGCCCCAGAAACCCAATTATGGGTTCTTATCCTCACCGATATTTAATACTTTCTCTTCTGTTCACAGCTTTCCATGCCTCATTGTTATTTCATGGCCAACTTTTATTTATTTAAGAAAATAAATGTAATATTAACCTCACCATCTTCTTACCACCACATCTGTTCTCTAAATCCTATCCTTGTTTCTCTATGATCTTGCTCTTTCATTATCTAATTATATCTTCATCAATATATCCCCTCATTCCCATTTTCTTATTTCTCATTGAAGGAAGTAAAATATTTTCATAACAGGTGTGATTTATGCCACTTTATCTTTATATTCTTAACTCCAATTCACTTGACCCAGAGTTTCTAAGTTATTCTTTAAAGATAATCATGTTAATTTAACTCCTGGGTTTAAAACTCTTAAATTCTACCACACCGTACTCATTCTTAAAATCTTTACCATATTCTACAGATCTCTGTGTGATTTGGCTCCTGCAAAATTTTATGTTCTTCTTCTAGCAATATCTAATTTGTAAGAATATCCATTCCTACTGTCCTCTATTCTGTTCATCATACATCAGTATTTTTCTTGGCTTAGAACAACATGGGATTAGAATATGGACTTTCCCATATCTTTGTACACAATCAAAATATACTCCACTAGGTTATATGACCAACTCCAAATTGGCATTCAAGTCTCAATTTAAATGCTGGTTCATATTTCCCATCATTGTTTTATTTATTTAATCGATCTAGGTTCCTGACTTCCCACCATTTGTTCTTTTAAACAGATTGGATTAGTGGTGTGCAGGTCAGTGTTTAACAACTGATTAAATAAATAATTAGAAGAGAAAGAGGCACAGTATGAATATGATTACAATGATTAATTTCTCTTACCAGTATGACTTCTTTGATTGCAGATTGGGAAGAGATGGACATAATCAGCTTTCACAAATTGGTGCAAGGTAACTCCATCACACTACTGGTCTATCTGTCAAGAATTTGCTCATCTAAACAGAGACATGAGATGGGAGGGAAAGGGAGAGAAAAGGGAAATTGCATGGAAATGAAGGGAGACCCTCATTGCTATACAAAATTACATATAAGAGGTTGTGAGGGGAATGGGAAAATAAACAAGGAAAGAAATGAATTACAGTAGATGGGGTAGAGAGAGAAGATGGGAGGGGAGGGGAGGGGGGATAGTAGGGGATAGGAAAGGTAACAGAATACAACAATTACTAATAGGGCATTATGTAAAATTGTGGATGTGTAACCGACGTGATTCTGCAATCTGCATTTGGGGTAAAATTGGGGGTTCATAACCCACTTCAATCTAATGTATGAAATATGATATGTCAAGAGCTTTGTAATGTTGTGAACAACCAATAAAAAAAAAAAGAATTTGCTCATCTACTACTTTGCTTTATGCTTCATCCAGGACCATTTTGGGGGATTTTTTAAAATGGATCCATGGTGAGATAGATATAGAAATGAATGAATTGTAAGGTGTTCTATTTTTAAAAAACCACAATGTGTTTACAATTCTATAAATTTGTTTCCTGATTTAAAAACTCCATTCACACATTTGAAACTTTTGTTTACAAATAACAATTGTTTTAATAGCAACAGCAGTCATTCTACAAGGAAGCATGCTTAAAAAAAGAAATACCCTCACATGCACAAAGCCCTGGGTTTGATCCTCAGCACCACCAAAACAAAACAAACAAACAAACAACAACAACAACAACAAATAAAATAAAATACAAATACCCATTATTTTTCCCTTTTGGAGAAATAAATTTCAAATATAAAGCAGCACAGAACTTTTCAGCAAAACTGTTCCCAGTATGGGATAAGCACATTTTTCAAATTCATGTTTGTCAGTATAATATGATGTGTTTTCACCTCAATATCATGTATGTGAACCTATGCAAATAGAAAGAAATGAAGAATGCATTTAATGGCAAAGTTTGTGAGTTTTATGAATAGGAGCTTGTCATTTTGTAACTGAAAGTTGCTTAAATTTTTTTTTGACAATAACTGTCTCTTACTGTTGAGAAAAAATGAACCCCTAGAGAGATGAAGTGACTGGTTTAAGAAATACTATTTGTGGCAGAATGAGGACTTAATTTTTAAAATCCAAAGTTAATAACGTATATTCCATATATGATACCAAAGACAAAATCATTCCTGTGCTATGTCTCTTCCTTATCTAGCACCTATAGAACAGGCAAAATATCTTGTGTTTAAAACAAAAACAATAATTACTCTTCTAATTTCTGAGGACGAATCATTAATTCTCTTTGCCAAGCCTTTAACTGTCTTTCTTATTTTGAACATAGCAGTAAAATAGATTTGTTTTTTTTCATTTCATTATAAATCTCTAATTTAGCACTTCTTCTTAAACAAAAGCATGCTTTTGTGAACATGCTGTTGACCATGTATAAACTATGAACTATAGTGATTTCAATTTAGAAAAAAATATGGTTAAAAAAATAGGGGGTAATTGTGGTTAGCTACCAGAAGAAACTTTGCAATCAAGGTGGAAAATCATTGAGATCAGATGGTCTAGATGTCTATAATCCACTCATATAAGTACTACTCAATTAGTACCATCTGTATGCATAGTGTTGAAGTACATAATAATCGGTTAGGGGCTGGGGATGTGGCTCAAGCGGTAGCGCGCTCACCTGGCATGCGTGCGGCCCGGGTTTGATCCTCAGCACCACATACAAACAAAGATGTTGTGTCTGCCGATAATTAAAAAAAAATAAAATAAATATTTAAAAATAATAATAAAAAAATAAAAATATTTAAAAAAATAATAATCGGTTACAATGCTTTCCTGTATTGACATCTTTATAAGGCCTCCTCTTAAATATGAACCTGTTGCATACGCAGTACTATGTGTTAGAAATTGCATAAAGATTTGGCAGCATCTGTTTTCACACTTTGAGGGCAGTTGGACATCTTTCAAATGCAACTACTCTAAGACCAGGAGAAGCACAACCAAGCACATGGAGAGGTCTCATAGAGAACTGAGGCCTCGTTAAGAGTTCTAAGTGAGCTTCAAACCAACTCTTAGTATTATCTTAGCCATCATAGCAGTGAGGACATCTGAGAGTTGAGCCTGACAGTGATCAAGTCCAGTCAGTTTATTTCAGTTGCTGGAGAAATGAACTGCCCCAAAGAGTCCTCCCGAAGTTGCAAAACACTGAGAAAACAAATAAATGATTTCTCTTCTAAGTCACTGATTTTGAGGTATTTTCTTATACAGCAATAGATGGCAAGTGGAGTTTAAGACCTGGTCCTTGATTTCAGAACCCGTCTAACTAAAGATCCTTAAGAAGAGACCCATGACCAGTACAATCTGTAGATATTTACCTGCCTGAAGGCAGCCAGGCTGAGCTACATAATTGCTCATTTTTCACCTACAAGAATTGATATTTGTTAGAAAATAGAATGCAGACAATACTTCCCACTTTGGAGTGAAAATGAAACTATTACTGAGCTTTTGTGATATATTAAACTTCAAATCCATTTTCTAAAAAATGGAAAGAAATTTGGTTTATGACCTTCAATTTATATTTCCTTTTGAAATGGAAAATAGTAGTAATACTTCACTGTTGTCCTCAGAGGAGCCATAATCACTAACCCTTTAAGTGTAGTTTATGGTATGATTGGTATGCAATTCAAGGTATTTCATTAGGAAACCATTACCAGAGCTAGCATATGGTTTTGTTTTTTTGCATGGTTTTACTATACAACTTAAGAGATTTATTTTGGCTTAAAATCCAGTAATAATAATGAATTCATTATTTACTGTATTTGAAACTATCATGATATAGGATAATGGGTTTCCTCTCCATGAGGACCATAATTTGTGCCATACTCCCTTACAGCACATTTAGATGTGCTATATTTTCCATCAGATTCACAGATGAGTTTGATTCAAGAAAAGCACATGCATTCAATTTAGTTTTTAGTAATCTGTACCCCCATGAATTTCAATCAAATAGAGTTAAGAACAACAAAAAGCTTCCTGTGAAGTATAATGCTGTTAACTTCTTATATTGCCAGATGCATTTATACAAAAGAGGCTTTGGCAAAATTGTTATCATTTTTATTTTGATGTTTTGACCTGAGTTTTTATTGGGAAATGCATGTGTTCACAGAAGGACTTTACCTAGAATCAGCTTGACATATGGGGCACTGGGTATACATTTTTATTTTAAATACTTTTTTTTAAAAAAAAAAGCTCTAAGAGTTCTCAAATCTATTTATTAATAAAGTAAAGTTGCTGCTGTCACTGTCTCAGAGATAGAAAATCTATTAAGCAGTTTAAAAGAAGGGAGGACAGGAAAGTAAAAAGACAAGCTACAGAGAAAATATTTGCAAATTATATTTACAAATGGGATATCTTAATTTTTTCAATTTATATTTGCTTTCCCTTTGAAAACATGTAAGATGAATATTTTGTTACTAGATTCTGCTCTGAAAACACTATTTTTTTTTGTTCTTTGTTCTCAAACAAGAAATTCAGAAAGGAGAAGCTGGAAGTGGGATGCCGAAGATCTAAGGGCCCAGGAGAACATGGGGTGGCCTGCAGGTGAGCCGGCTGTCTTGGGTTGCAGGCATGACTGAAGCAAGAAAGTGGAAGGAGCTGCTTCCCCTGATCTACAAGCATCTGGTGCAGTCAGGATATATACGTGAGGCTCAGTCAGTGAAAGAGCAGAGCAGCCAGTAAAGATTCCTGCCTCAGCCTTTTACTCTTTTGGACATCTATACACACTGGCAACAGAACTCAGAGCTTGGCCAGAAGCTTAAGGCAGAGAAATGTGCAGCCCTGCAAGGCAAGAAGACCAAACATTAGACAGTTGCAGCAGCTCAGAGAGCTCAGAAGAGGAGAAGGAGGCAGAAGCCGAAACTGTCAAAGCCACCCCTAGACTCACATCTACCAATATCTCAGCTGTGGGGCAGATTTGCCATTAAGCATGAAAGAGAAGGCCAAGTCAAAGCCCAAGAAATCTTCCAAGATAGTGAACTCTGTGCCACATCCTGGCCCAACAAAGTCAGTGGTCCATACACTCTCTGGGAATATACCCAAGAAGTCAACAGAGCCCTCAGCAAATACTATCATGATGTCAGAAACACAGGAGGAGGGAAGTGTCCCGGAACACAGATCCTCTACCAAGCCTGGGACCATGATAATGGGCCCAGCTGACAGCTCCTGTGAGGATGGCCTTTAGCTCCAGTGAGGATTCTTCCAGCTCCAGTGAGGATACCTCCAGCTCCAGTTATGAGACAAACATGGATGTGAAAGCCTCACCAGCTGCCACCAAGGAGTCTTCAGTGAAAGGGACAGCCCAAAGACCTGGGAAGTTGGAGGATATGACATCCCAAGTCAGAGGAGGAGCCATGACCACAACCTTGGAGGCCAAGAAGCCAATAAAGGAGTTGGAGAGCAACAAGGAGCCATCTGTGAGTCATGAAGATTTCCCTGTAGTAACACCCAACCAGGATGGTACCTCCAAAACTGCCAGAGGCAAGGCCCTGACATCAAGACCCACTAAGAATGCAGAGGTGTCCTCAGACAGCAGTGGCAAAGAACTGGCATCAATCCAGGTGACTAAATCCTCTCTGATTTTTGTCAACCCTAATGGTCATAGTCCACCTGGCCCAGCTGCTACTCCTACACAGGCCCGAGGTGGGAACACCCTGAGGAAAGACAGGGTCTCTGATAGCACCATCCAACACTTCTCCTCTGAGAGCCAGGATGAGGACCTGATTCCTCCCATGCAGTCCTCCACTTCTGTAGGTCAAACCCCCTTGATGAAGAAGATTTTTGAAGGAATCATCACAGAGTCCAGTGAGGATGAATTGGTGGCCCCTTCCCAGAGGAAGACCCTAGCCAATTACCAGGCTTCCAAAGTGATTGCAAAGCCAGATTGCAGCCCCTTGTTTTCCTCTACTCTGGTGAACAAAGATGACACAGACAGAAGACTGGAGTCTCAGCAAGCAGGCACCATTACCTTTAAAACAGGTATAAAGGAAGCCACCTCAGGCGCCACATCTGTGAAGCCCACAAAGGGAGCCCAGAGCTCCATAGACTCAACACAGGCACTGCAGGGCAGCACCACCCAGTACTTCCTGGGGGTGACCGGCCCCTGAGTAAGGCCCAGATGCGGGATGCTTTGAGGAAGGTTGTGACAGAGGTGCTGGAGCAGGAAGGAAGAAGACTGCTGATGCTGCCAAGAACATCAGCAGGAAAAGCCGGAAGCGGAAGCTGTCGGGAGACCAGTTAGCTACCACAGCCCCCAAGAGCAAGAAAAAGCAGCTGGTGGCCAGAGAAGGTGGGGAGAGCACTATTTCTTCAGAAAAGGCCTCCAGGTCTTCCAAAGGGAAATCAATGAGAGACAAAGCAAAGAAAAAGGGGAAGGGATATTTCACCTCCTAAGGGGCCAAGGAAAAGCCAGAAGGGGAGATGGCAATGGTGAAGTTTGAGGGTAGAGATCAAAATGACTCAAAAAGCAAAAAAGGGAAGAAGAAACCTGATAAAGATAAGGAATACAAGAACAAAAAGAAAAAAAAGAAGAAAGCAAAAAAAAAAAAAAAAAAAAAGCCTCAACCAAAGATCTCGAATCACTTCTTCAGATGAAACAGAAGAAAAAGAAGAAGACAGAAGAGCAGACTACATGAGAGACTGGATACAAAACAGGGAGTTCCTAACGGAGTGTGGACCATCTCTAGTCCTCTGACTTCTGCATAAGTGGCTTGAGACTGAATGTTTAACTTCTCCCTCTGCAGAAGAATATGGCAAATGCAGTATTCCCATGCTGCCCAAGCCTGTGATTCTGCCAGAACCCTAAGCTGAGAAGGAGGGGCCTTGGGAGTTTGCCCCACTAACCCCACTAACACAGGGCACTTCATAGATGTGTCCAATATATATTAAGTGACTTGTCTCTCCCTCAATACATCCAACATGTCCAAGGGCTGAGAATTCTCAACACTTTGCTCTGTAGACCCAGTGATGCCAAGTGTGTGCCCATCCCATGCAGTTGGTCTCTGGCTGGCCCCAAGCCTATTCCTCTGGTTATGGCTTCTGTGTTTTGTTTTTTCTCTTTTTGTAAGAACTCAAAAGACTCCAAGGAAAGGTGAAAAAAAAAAAAGAAATTCAAACTCCTAGATTATATAGAAATTTATACAATATTTCCATCAATTTTTTTACCTAATATTTATATTGAAAATCATAACCTATGAAGGTAAATCTTTAAAGATGCAATGATATTGAGATGGATCTTTGGAATCAGCTTGTGTGTATGAATGTTCAGGATGCTGGGGATTAAACCCAGGACCTCATCATGTGTGCTAGGCAACAGCTCTGCTACTGAGTGACATGCTCAGCCCATGGGATCAGATTTAAAATGATATCAACAATAAAGATGGTATGTCCCTGTAATAGTCTTTTTTTAATTTCTGTGACCAAAATATCTGACAAGAATAACTTAGAGGAGGAAAACTTTATTTTGGACTCAATAGTTTCAGAGTTCCAGGCCATGGTAAACAAATTTCTTTACCCTGGGCCTGAGAAGAAGCAGAGCATTATGGCAGAAGAGTATGACAGAGGAAGGCAGCCCAGAAGATGCTGTCCAAGAAGTAGAGAGAAAGGGAGGAGTTGGGCGGAGTTGGGCAAACAAGATGTAATCTCCAAGACACACCACCGGTGATCCACCTCCTCCAACCATGTCCACCTGCCTATGATTAACACACAGTTAGTCAAAAATATTAGGATTAATCCACTGGCTTGTGTACAGCTCTTGTAATCTAATAATTTCTCCTCTGAACATTCCTGCATTGTATAACAGGAGCTTATTGTGAGAGGCTGCATTTAATTTGGTAGTTGGATAAACTAAAACCTTTTTTCTATGTCTTCTTGGGATGTAATTGTGCTGTTTCTACAAAGTTCATGTCTCAAGTAGATCTGAGGGGAAAGATCATGTTGAAATCCTCATTACCTCCTTTAAGTTTTAAGATAATTTTATTCACATACAAGACAAGCCATACATAGGTTCTTAGCCCCATCAACTGTAAGTTAAACAAAAGTCCCAGGCAGAAACTTGGCTACAGGGAGTATATATCTCATTAAGACTCAAAGAATATGTATGAAGCCTGCCATTCTATTAAGCTTTATAAAATTAAGGTTCAGAGTTCATACTGAGATTAAACATTCATTATTAGAGTCATTAGGAATTATAAAGTCATGGTGGGAAATGTAAATGTAACTGTAAGGGATGGAGATTTACTAAAAGATATTTTATAACACTTTATTTTATTTTTTATTACCACTCTAGAATCTGAATGATTTTTCTAAAGAGAAAAAAGCAAAACACTATTTAGTTTCATATTCATTGAGTCAGGTCATGATAGAAAACGTTTTGTAATGCTAAAATTATTAATTATATATCCTGTATTTTTAACAACATCTGACACTTTTGTTTTCTATATTTTTGTTGTCCTACATAAAAATGGCAATTTTAAATAGATCAGAAAATATTTTTGAATCAGATATTATTTTCCTAAATAATAGACTCATAAGCAAATATATTGGGAAATATTTTTATAACAACTTCTAAATCTTCAAAATTATCTTAACCTTATAAATAATTTTTGAAAATTTATAGTTTTTCCTGGACTTCTTAAGCAGAGAATTTGTATAGACCTGTAAAGAATGAGCCCTTCCATTTTCTGCAGCCTTTATATATTAAATGACCTCAATTAAAAAATTGAAAGTGTTTCATAAAATATTTTGTATCTCTTAGAAGGCATTGTTGAGCTACTAAAATATTAAGAAACTAATTCATTTAAAGAGCATTTGCTCAGAATCGCATCTTGAATTTACTTTTTGCTGCCAAGACATAAGAGGAAAGAGAGAAAATTCAGGAAAAATGCTTTCTGCACTGGAGAATATAGTATCAGATAGATACACTTCAATAAGATAGAAAACTAAAAAGGTGAAAGTTTTATGAATAAAAGATTTAGAAGGCTGGAGATGTAGCTCAGTGGTGGAACTCCTGCCCTTAGTCATTCATAACCATAGGCAGGTTTTCCAATGATATAGCTTTATTTGTGGGATCTTTAAAAAATTGAAATTTATTAGCTGAAAGTACTTTGCAATTCATCATGCCCTCCAGAACCTAAAGTGAAGAAAATTCACATCCTACCTGGAGAATCCTGTCTGCAAGCCAGGTTTCAAAGATTGTTCACAGAAAAAAAAAAAAAAAAAAAAAAGAAAATCCAAGGAATACGAACCTCCAATGAAACTCATGAACCAGAAAACCAACAAGGAACAAATTTTTAGATCCAACAGGAGAAAACTAGCTGTATCCAAATATAAGAGTATTTCAGATATTTGACTATCAAACTTTTATGGTTTGAAATATTCCCAGTAAGTTCATGTGATAGACAATGCAGGAACATTCAGAAGTGAAATGAATGAACTATGGGAGATGTAATATAATCAGAGGATTCATTCATGATGAATTAGTTAAGGACTACTGATTGAGTGGAAACTGTAGGCAGGTGGGGCATGGGGGTCTGCCTTGGCCATTATATCTTGTTTCCCTGGTTCCTCTTTCCCTCTCCCTCTCTCTGCTTCCTGGCTGTCACAAAGTGAGCAGCATTTTTTCTCTTTCATGTCCTTCCACCAGGGTGTTCTGCCTCACCTTGGGCACAGGTTGATTGAGCCCACCAACTATGGATGAAAACCCTGAAATTCAGAGTCAAAAAAAACAACAACTTTTCCTCCTCTTAGTTGTCAGCAATTCTGGTTACAGTGATGAAAAGCTGATTAACATGAAAACTAAACATATATTTGAAAAAAAGCAAAAGACAACAAAGATATTAACAGATAATATGACTTTCCTATATAGTAAGCACAGAAAAAACTAGATTAATTTTTATACTATTATTAATATAAAGTCATTTAAAAAGAATTACTTTTCACATAGTTATGAAAGTAATATTTAGAAATGGATTAAAAGACAATTAGAATAAAGTCTGACAAAGTTCTCTAAGATCTTTACAAAAAAATCAAGTGCTGAAATACACTGAAAGGATATAAATAATTGGAAAAACACAGTATGTTCATAGTTTGAAAGATGCCATATATTTATGATGTTAATTTTCCCTAAAATGATCTTAGATTTAATAGGACTATTTTGGAATTTGATAAATTAAAATTTCAGATTCTAAAACGTACATAGAATGACAAAAGACAAAGTATAACTAAGGTATTTATTTATTTATTATTTTTAATATTATTTTTTAGATATAGTTGGACACAATACCTTTATTTCACTTATTTATTTTTATGTGGTGCTGAGGATCAAATCCAAGGCCTTGTGCGTGCAAGGCGAGCACTCTACTGCTGAGCCACAACCCCAGCCCCTAACTAAGATATTTATGAAGAAGAAAAAGCTAGAAAGACTACATAAATTACCAAGAAGAAAACCTTGTTCATAAAATACAAGTTGCTATGGACACAGTATGATAAAATTAATTTTGAGTGAATAGTGATAGGATAATTGTTTTTCCATGAAATTGGGTTCTTTTCTCAACTTTCGTGCAAAAAATCAACTCTAGTTGAATTAATAGTTAAATGTGTAAGACAACAATATAAAACCTTGGAAAAATAGAGAATAACATTCTTATGAACATGAGATTGTGATTTTTCATATTATACATAATAAGAACAAATAATAAAAAAGATATTGATACACATAATAACATTTTAAGCTGTTATTAAAAGATACAAAAATATATGGAGCTGGACGCAGTGGTGCATGCCTGTAATCCCAGTAACTCAGGAGGCTGAGGCAGGAGGATCATGAGTTCAAAGTTAGCCTTATCAACTTATTGAGGTCCTAAGCAACTCAGTGAGATCCTGTCTCTAATAAAAAATACAAAAAAATGGGTGGGGATGTTGCTCAGTAGTAGAGTGCCCCTGGGTTCAATACCTGGTAGCAATTATATATATATTTATATATGTGTATATATCTCTATATCTACACACAAAAAATACAAATAATGTATGTATATATAAAGAGAGAGAAAGAGAGAAAGAGTAAGCGAGAGAAAGAGAGAGCATGTGCAAAAAATTGCAACTGATTAAGATCAGTAAATTATATAAATAACCCCCATAAATCAATAATAAAATCAAGTAACGTTCATTGTACGGTATTTATTCATTCAACCTCCATTCCATTCCGTGCTTAGCATTTCTTCTTGTAACTTAGATCCTATCAAACAAAAACCAGATTACCAAACAAAAACCTGCATTTACAAGATTACCACATAGCCAAGTTTCCTGGATGTTTATCCTCCTTCTACTTCTGCTCTCTCCACTTTGTCTTTCTCTCCCCACAGATTCACTAAGGTATAAATTACTACAATAAATACATTCATTTCAAACATACAATCTAACAAGTTATGGTATTGTTTGTAGCTTTTTATACATAACAAAGATATATAATGAAACATTTACCTCAAATTATCTTTTGCGCCATTTTTTCAATTAATCCCTAATCCAACTGCCAGACCCAGGCAACATTTATCTTCTCTCTGTTGTAATAATGCTGCTTTTTAAAGATATCAAATAAATAAAATTATATAAGATATCCTATTTTGTGTATGAACTCTTTTACATAGCATGCTTTTGAAATTGTATCAATAGCTGTGTCTTTTTATGGCTGAGCAGGATTTCCTTTGTTAGAATATATCACAACTTGTTCATCCATTCACTTCTTGATGGACATTTGGTTTGTATAATAATGTTGTACTATTAAAAATAAAACTTTTATGACTCTTTGTTGCCGGGTGTCTGTTCTCATGACTAAAAGGCTCAGGGGTCACTCCAGTTAAACTGGGCTAACTGGGCTAACTGGGCTACACAAAATAACCACACAAGAGACACAAATACCTTTTTCTTTGGGTTTGCTGTAACGGCTCCTCTGACCTTAAGGGTCCGCAGAAAGAAAGAGAGTGAGAAGAGCATGCGCTGACCCCTTTTATTGAGAAGAAGCTATTCAAATGAGGCAAGGGTCAGGTTTCAGGGGGCTGAGTCTATCTTTATAATGTCCACTGTCAGCAGGTTGACTGACACCTGGGTAGGCCACACCCAAGGGCACAGTAAGAGAAGGGGACACACACAAGGCACTTCCATGGAAGATTTTATCCTAAATAGATCAAGGGGTTATATTACAAAGAAACAGGTGAGCGTAGCTTCACCCATGGGGCTGTAGCAAGACACACCCATGCACCTGACCCTGGAACCCAAGAAGGGTGGGGAAAGCTCTGCCACATTTCTGCGACTGAATGCCTCAGCACCCAGCCAGGGAGTGTGACTCAGTCACTTCAAGGTTGGTCTTCCACAATTTGTGAACCAATCTTCATCTAGATCTATAATTTTATTTTTCTTGGTAAATACCAGGAGTGGGATGATTGGATCATATGGGAGGTATATGTTGAAATGTTTAAGAACTGTTAAACTATTTCTCAAAGTAGCTATACCATTTTTTTCTTCCCACCAATAGTGTATTAGTGTTCCAGTTACTCCATAGCCTTGCCAACACCTGGCATTATCAATTTTTTTTTGTACCAGGAGTTGAACCAATGGCACTTAACCACTGAGTCATATTCATAGCCTATTTTCTATTTTTATTTTTGAGACAGGTTTTCACTAAGTAGCATAAGGCTTTGCTAAGTTGCCAAGAGTGACTTGCACTTGAGATCCTCCTGCCTCAACCTTCCTAGCTGCTGGGATTATAGGCATGCACCACTACATCTGGCACCGGTCTTTTAAATTTTAGCCATTCTTTTTCACTCTTTAAGGGAATCACTAAAAAAAGGAATGCTAAATCTACAGCTAGAGAGACAACAGGGTTCCCAAAGGACACAAAAGTTCAGTTAGGAAGTATAAATTCAAGAGATCTGTTGTAGCTCTTGTTGATGATAGTTAACAATGTATTGTGTACTTGAAAATTACTAAGGCAGTAGATTTTAAGTGTTCTCACAACAAATGGTATGTGAGTTAATGCATGTGATAAATAGCTTAGTTTAGCCATTCCATAGTGTGTGTGTGTGTGTGTGTGTATCTCAAAACATTTGTGTAACAAATGTGTATACTTTTCACTTGTCCAATAAAAACAAATAAGTAAATAAATAATATTTTTTAAAAGTCAGTAGGGCTTTTAAACAAATTGAGTTTGAGAAATTGGTAGAGAGATACGTAAAAAACAAGAAGAAAACACCCAAAACAACAATGTTGACATATTTTACATCATAATCAAAGTGTAAAACTTAATACTGTCATATTTTGAGATGCAAATACTTTATGACCATGTCTAGACAAAGATATTTTAGATACAACATGTAAATCATGATCACTACAATAAAAATTGACAATAGCTCTATTTTAATCATAAATGCTTGTTGAATTTTGCCACTTAACTTTTTCCTTCCCAGTTCCTCCCATGTTTGTGTCATGTTTAATTCCTATAATAGCTCTCTTCTTTAAATACATATAGTAGCTTTGCTTCCATACCTGAGCTCTAATTGATTCTGCTTTCTGACCAATTTCTCTTCCAGGGTGCACTAGTGCATTAGATCAGGGACACATGTAACTTATGGCATGATTCCCTAATACTATGTAGAGAAGATCAGTTATATTAGTAGTAATGCCTACTACATATTTATAGGCAATATGAATAATGTCATATTGCCTATAAATATGTAGTAGATCCTTGAATCTTTTTTTCAATCAGTCCCTAACCTAGTTGCCGGACCCATGTAATACTGTTATAATAGCATGTTCTTTTCTAGATAGCCTAAAGATAGAATTATATGCTTATAATCTTTTTTATGACCTCTTTCACACAGAATGATGTTTTTGAATTTTACCCATGATTTCTGTTTATAACAGCATGAAAAAGTTTAACATTTTTCATTTCTCAAAAAGGCTGAAAAAGATATTAATTATCAAGAACTAATAATTTTGAATACATGTTTAAAATGACATTTTAAATTATGAAACAATGACTTGCAAGAAGTTGACAAATCTGCCTTTATAGAGATATTTATTATTTATATACTCTCTCAATAATATAATAATTAAACAAAATCTAGTAAGGATATAGAAGTTTAAATAGTAATTATAGCCAACTCAACTTAGTTGACATTTATAATATACTTCATGTAAAAACAATAGAATGACAAATTTGTTTAAAGTGTTTTGGAATATCTACCATGACAGATACTATTTTAGGCGGCCATAGAAAGTTCAAGTAATTTAAGAAGATCCAAATCTAATAAAGTATGGTTTCTGACTGTGATCATATTAAAATAGACATAAGTACCAACGATACCTGGAAAATCTCCAAATACTTGGAATCTAAGTAACACACATAAATAACTTATATTTCAAAAAAGAAATATGTCAGTATATTGATCTATAATGACCTATGATTAGAAATAAATCAATCTGAATAGCCTTATATCTATTGAAAGAAATTTAATTTTGAGTTAAAAAAACCCCTCATAAAGAAAACTTCATGCTCAGGAGCCTTCAATTTCATTCAACATAAGAAAGGATACCAATTCTAATTAAACTCTATGAGAGAATCAAAGAGGAAGTCAGCTTCATATCCTGATACTCTCAGCCTACTTACCCTGATACTAAAACTAGAAAAGACATTGCAGGAAGGGAAAACAAATAAAAATAGATGCAAAACTTCTTAACAAAATTTTAGCAAAGAGATCATAACCATATGTAAAAATAAATATATGTAATACATCCTTATAAAAATTATAGGAAATATAAACTAATATGCAGAACCATAAGTAGCTGGATTTAGCCATTCCACAGTGTATACATATATCAAAACATTTTGGCCAGTTGTTGGCAAATGTTAAAGGGGAGTTGTGGGGACAGTGATTTACCAAGAGGCACAAGGAAATTTTAGGTTGAAGAATATGATAATTGTATTTATTTGTTGAGGCTTTCATGGGTGCATACATATATCCAAACATAAAATTGCATGCTATAAAATGAGCAGTTTATTGTACACAAATTATATATCAAAAATATAAAATAATAGAAATCAATTTTTCTAACTTTTTATATATGCATAAAATTAGATTTCTGAGATTTCTTTCAGTTCTAAAGTTCTTTGAATCAACAATAAAGTTGCATATTGTAGTGACAGAGTAATATGCTCATTATTTGTGCATTCAGTAAATTATCTCTTACTCTATTTTATTAATATGCACATTTTCAAACAGTTTAATTTTTAATGAACAAGAAAGCTGAGAATTTTTAATGAAATTAGAACTTATAATTCAGGGTAAAATTTGTGAATTTCAATTTATATTTACCTAAAACATATTTGTTATCTTTGTTCCTGTTTAGTTTTGTCTGCACGGTTTCTTGGAAATTCCAGAAAAGAGCTGGTCTTTAGACAGTAATGGAAACACACCTGGAGAAGCACACTTAATTACATTAAGATAGATAAAATAATTTGAGAAAATACAGTATTTTAGAGACTAGGTCCAAAGCTCTGATTTTTTAGTTTAGGAAAGTGAGACCCAGGGAACTGATATATGCTGAAGGAAAGTAACTGTGGTAATGACAGCTTAGAAGTCCTGATCAATCTGTTCCATATGTAGAGTCATACTCTGTCTACCTCAAATAATGATACAACTTATTTCTTGGGTTATAGGGAAAAAAAAATTCTCCTCTATCTTTCCCTAAATTTAGAACGAGATAATTTCATAGTTTGAAAAATATATTCCTGATAAAAAATTGGTAAAACCAATTCAAACAACTATAAGGAAAAACTTATTTTCTACAAAACAGCAACAGAACCTATGCCTTCTCACAATACCTTGTCTACCTCAGGACACTAATTGTGAGCAACAAAGTGAAGACAATTAAGGTAGATCTATAAGGAATTTAGTCAGTAAGTAGTTAACTTGTCTTCCAGGTTTTTTTTTTTTTTTTTTTTTGGTCAGTGTTTTATTAACAGTCCTTCAAGAGGTATCATCAACTCTAACAATTTCTTCACAACGTCTCCTCCAGGATTCATTGTCCAATACTATACGTCCTCACATGAGATAAAAAGACATTTAGATTTTGATGGCTCTGAAAATTACCTTTCATTTTCAGCAGAAAAAAATCACTTAATGGAAGCCTTTTTCTTAAACCAACAAGCACCACAGAGTTAAGTGGACCCTAACAGATGGAGCAGATGGAGCCGGGACAGAAGCAATAATGGAAAGCAGGAGGGGAAAGCCAGAGAGTCCTGGAGGCAAGGAACACAGATGACTATTTTTGGTTTGGGGCTCTTTATTACATTTTTATCAAGTATAATTTACCTGTCTTACATTTAACCAGCTCAAGATTTCATCAAAAAGTAACATCATAATTTAGGAACTTGCCATCAGCTTGTCTGGAAGGTCTAATTGTTTTATAATCTAACAATAAAAGAGCCATACGCATGGGTGTTCATTCTATTAGGGGTTTTAAGACCAGATTTTAGGGATCCACATCAAGTAATACATTCCTCATTATTTGGCGTGTTTTCCTGAAGCATGCCATCTGCTTCTCTTTTTATAGCCATAGGTATTTTTTGTCTGGAATACATTCCTTTATATACTGTCTCATCCTCTTAGCCATTCATTTGTTTCAAAACTTTAGAAAAATAGTTTTCATGTTGAAATAAAATAGACAAACTATTTTGTCTACAATTTATTCTCTTTGGAGAATACTAAGGATAAACAAATGATTCTCAGGTAAATCCATAAGGAGAGGAATGTTCTAGTGTTGAAAATGTACAAATTATTATGCTGGATTATTAGATAAAAATTGCAAAAATCATGTACAGAGTCTAGGGGGTTTATATTTTTGTTTATTTGGGGTTCTGTTTATTTTTACTTTATATTTTAGGTGGTGAAACCAAAAAATTGGAAAAAATATGTTTTAGAAACACTGTCTAGTTTGCCCTTTGATGCTAAAAATCACTACTCTTGGTTTATTTAAAAAGCAAACGGTAAATTAGTATGATCAGAGAAGGCAAGGAATCAGAAATTTCATGTCTCCTTACAATGTTGGTAATGATGTTGTGAGTATAAGTCACAAATCTTTCATTTATTCTCAACAGATAATAGTCTTTTTTCCCCAAAAATTTGCTACATAGAAACATTTTGGTTCAATGGTTCACTACCTATAAATGACTTGGGAAGTTGAAAAATGCAAGATGAGGATGGCAAATAAGCTTTTGACAAAAATAACCAGTAGGGAGAATGGAAAAATGCTAAAATTGGAAGAGGGAATTCACTCTCCCAATTCTGAAAAGGAAGACATTTTTTATCTGTAAAGAGTAGTCTAAGATTTGTCTAAAGACTAGCATGGCTTAAGAAGCCTACCATGCTACTACAGAAAACTCAATATCAGCCTGCTCCAAGCCAATTTCTACATGGATGTTTAGCTCTATAATACTGCTTAGGTTACCAGATTATCCATTAGACTCACAATGCCACAAACAGAAGGAAGTGAAGGAATGATCAGAGACTAGGTAGATTTTGAAGCCTGCATGTATACAGAGCTGATTTAGCCTTACAATAGTTGTCTGTACATTAAGAATGGTGGTTTCTGGGGAGCAGAATCAGGGCAGAGGAATACATATGACAGTATGGGACACAAAGGACCAAGTTTATTAGTTTAAGCAATATTGTAAAGTGCAGACAGCAAGGTATATAGAATTAGGAGGCTTGAGAGCTTGAATCCATATCTGACACCTACTAGTAGACACTGAGGAGCTTTGCAATCATGCAAATTTATACATAAATATTAGCTATTATTAGCTTTATTTAGAAGCTCTACATCTTAGTTAATGCAATATATTTATTCTGGATTAAAATAATAGGTTATTGCTGACACAAAATTAATTTGTAAGTTAAAATTTTTTTTTATTCCAAATCTGCTGTAATGATAAATCTTCATAGATCAATCAGGTTTGAATGTAATCTAACAAAAACTGGATAATAATTTTAGAATACCTTTATCATTTCAGTTCATAAAGCAAAATGCAATTTATTCAATACCAGCATGGACTTGGTACCATTTAGAAGGAAGGAACAATTCTATTTCCACATTTTATTTCAATTGGAAAACAATTAGCACAGGTAAACATACATCTTTACATGCAGACGAGACACTTGTTTAGAGCCTCATCTATTAAGCATGTCATTTTTAGACATTTATCTCCTAGTATAGCCTCTGAAAAATAAAAGAAGATTATACAAGCTTTTGATTTTGTTCATTCAGTTCACTAATTGTGGCTAATTTGCTATCTTGACTACTATTATTTCCTGGAAACAAAAATAGATATTTCCCTGTATCAATTTAGAGGACAAAGAAAAGCTTAGTTGACAACTCAAATTCTTCCAAAATTTTCCTCATAAGCATACTTTAGATATTTTAAAATTAAATTCTTCCTCGCCAAGTCACACAATGATGTTATTAAATACAAAAATGAGATTACACTAAGTGCTATAATGATGTCTCAGGAAGGACAAGAGTCATATCGTGCCCAGTTTATTACATTAATTCAAGAGTACTTTACCTACATGGAAGCTTATTGGCTTTTAACATATGTTCTGATTCAGCTGTAACACTACACTGAGGAAGTGAGAGGACTCCCAATGAATGTTTTTCAAGAGCCTAAATATCAAAGCTGTATCTACCACAAATGAGTAAAAATTATTCCTTTTATTGCCAAGAATGATTTTACTTATTAGGTAAATATCGAGTACATACTTTTTGCCAGCACTTTCTAAGAGCTGAGAACTTGGTATCAGAGTTATCAGGAATTAAACACCAACACTACTCTTAGTTTTGTTTGCTTGCTTTTAGAAGGTATTGGGAAGGAAATACATCTTCATAATGCATTTAGACAACAGCCATGTCAGTGAACTGAACAAGATAACCATATGACGCAATACTGGGGTAGCAGGTGTTTCCTTATTAGAAAAATGGGGTTGCTTTACAGAATACTTTTAGAAATGTGCACATATTACAGAATATGCACATATTACAGTCCTAACCATTAGGACTGAGCCCATGTGCTCACTTTTTTCAACAAAATCATCTGCATGAGCTATTCTTTTTTTTTTTTTCTTGACTGCTTAGTTTGACCTTTGAGAAACCAAAGGGCCCAGAAGTTTTCATGACAAATTGGAGCAAAGCAGTGAAGTAGTAAAAACCTTCTTGTTTGTACATTCCCTGTGGCCTTGTAATTAACAACCAATTATTCACCACAGTTTGAGGAATGTGGAAAATGTGCTGAGTAGACAGAATAGGAATGGGATCATGGGAATCTGAGCTTTTTGTTGTTTTATCTCCTTTTATGTATTCTGCTGCTGTTGTTATGTTGTTGTTGATCAAGTGAATTTATGGTTCACAAAGATTATAAGCACCATATTAAACCAAAATTCTAAAACAGACAATTCCTACTGTATTAAGGTAAAACAAAACTCATTCTGAACTATTATAAAGGAATTGTAAGACCAATATATTTCTCTCCAAGCACACTCAACAGGTAAGTTAGACTCATAAAAAAAGCAGAAGTGTTGGCTGATACATTTTTATTAATTTAAAAGATTTATTAAATGCTATGGGCACTAATGTCATGGGAAATGAAAAGTACTCAAATGAATTTTTTTTAAAGAGAGAAAATAAATAACTATTCAAAGTACAATTTATATCCCTATTTATTAAATCAATAAATCAAATAGATAATAAGCAGTGGTATATATTCACTAATTCTGCAGAACAAATTACACATTGCCATATATATTAAAGTCTAATTTACAGATAAAGGATTTTATTCTTGTTCTCAACATAATAACTGTATTTGACCTATCAGTTGCTCTTTAATGATATTTAATATTTTTATAATATAAGATGGTTTATGCATAGTTGGGGTTTTGTATGTTTTTTGAATACTCCATCAAGCACCTTGAAACCGTCAGTGAAACCCTAGTTATTAAGTAACTAGACACTTAGCATAGGATGTGAGAAATATTTGCCTTTTTCACCTATTGATTTAAGCATGTAAGAATGTATTAGTGCTTCCTTAAAGGTATGGTAAATGTTATCAAGTGGCCTATTGTTAAAGACAGAGCTTGAAACCCCCCCTTTCTTTTGTACATAAACTATTTGTGTTCCACTACAACAGGAAAGTACCATCAGTCGCTAGGATAACAAATATAGGTGTTTTTTGTTTACCTGTTTTTTACCACCCCCCACACACATATCCTCACATTGTTACACACTAATGATGCTTCCACATTGCCAAAAGTGGTAAAATTAACTATCAGTAGAATTAGGATTCTATAGATAGAAGTTCTGAGCTCTTTGCTCAAAGATAATTTTTTGTTTAATAAAAAGTACTCAAGTAAATTTTTATTTTTTCTTATTTTATTTTTTTTAAAGAAAGAGTGAGAGCGGGGAGAGAGAGAGAGAGAGAGAGAGAGAGAGAGAGAGAGAGAATGAGAGAATTTTTAATATTTTTTATTTTTTTTTTAGTTCTCGGCGGACACAACATCTTTGTTGGTATGTGGTGCTGAGGATCGAACCCGGGCCGCACACATGCCAGGCGAGCGTGCTACCGCTTGAGCCACATCCCCAGCCCCTCAAGTAAAATTTTAAAAAAGAAAAAATAATAACTATTCAAAGTATAATTTATATTCCTATTTATTAAAACAATAAAACAAATTGAAAATAAGCAGTGGTATATATTCATTAATTCTGAACAACAAATTAAACTAATTAAAAAATTTATTTGTTATTGATTTTCAGTACATAAAAACGTGACACAAATATATGTAATACAAATAATATATTGTGCAAATTAACACCTACTGAATTAAAAAGACTGGTAAATTTCATATTTCTATCAATCTGATTTATAGTTAAATGACATATTTATGACAGAGTACTTGGCTCTCTAGACAATGCAACAGAAATAGAATTGCTTTTTATCATTAACAAATTTCTAAATAAGGTCTGAGAATACTTTAAAAATGTATCATTAAATGTTTATATATATATATATATATATATATATATATATATATACATACATACATACAGCAGATGGTTAATACTGACAATTCTTAGAATATGCTACTTATTAGAGCGTGAATTTTCAAGGAAAGTTTCCTGAAACACAGGTTCTCACAGTGTATTCCCTGGGCCAGCAATATCAGCATCACTGCAATTTGTAAGAAAAGCAAACTCTTGGGTCCCACCAGAAACCTAACAAATCAGAAACTCTGGGTGTGGAGTCCAGAAATCTGAGTTTTAACAAGCCCTCCAGGGGATCATTATATATACTCAGGTTTGAAAACCACCAATCATTACATGAGGTTTCAGTAATAATTCCAGAAAATGATGCAGTAGAGAGCCTGTGGCAGATATATAAGGCAGAAATTCACAGTTTTAAATAATTCAAAGTAGGTTCCCTTCATTCACAATTGGGACTTAGTTAGGATAATACCCAGAGACACATGCATTTGGAACTCTCAGCAATAACACTATATATAGAAATAAAATTACTTAGTTTGTAAAAATAATAACATGTCTTTACAAATTAAAAAAAATTAAGAAAATTACTTAATTTGTAAAAATAATAACATTTCTTTAGAAATTAAAAAATGTTTCTGCTTCCTAGTTTTGTTTTGAAAGTATTATTTCAAATAGGAAATATTTTATAAGTAGAGATTATATAGGTTTGTGTATTTCAGTCAAAATGAAATTAACAATTCCTCTTCTTTATACTTGAAAATACACATTTGAGAGAAAGAGGTGGTTCACAAAAGGATTTTAAATATGTACAAAATAATACAATGCCCAGGGAATAATTGAGATTCATTATATATCCCTGTACATATGGCATCAACCTTTAAAAATAAAAAAGCAACTATTTTTAACCACTCTATTTCTTAAACACTAAAAGAATTCCACTCATTTTTGTCATGTGTTATATTTGTCATAAGTATTTTTATTGAGATAAAGACTAATATTCCTTAAGAACACTTTCAAACAAGCATTTTAAATTAACCAGAAAATCTAATATACTGGAACATTATGTTAGCTAGAAGGGAAGGATTTTTATTGTGTGAAAAAAAGCATGCATTATGAATTTCAATATTTTCTCATAGTCTTTCTAGTGATGATCACATGAGTGGCCACATCATAGTACTTTTAACAGTTGGAGTGCATAAAAGTCAATTAGCTCTTACTAGAGTGAGATAAACCATATGTCTGAGTTAATTAGTTCTCTTTGTTCTTAAAATGTTTTTCCTAACTCCTAGTTTGTCACATTCTACTCCTTCTCCTACTCCTTTGCAGTCCTTCAAACAGCTGAAGAAACATATTTTAATGAAATACTGCTTAAAAAACAGATAAAAAAATTTTGGAACAACATATTAGCCTATTTGTTTCCAAAGTTGTTATCATATATGTAGTTTGTGGTTAAATGTCAACATTCAAGAATATTAAACATGTTGCAATTCGATTGGACAACAAAACATTTTCCAATTTAGGTTAGTTTGTACATATATGGTCTAAAACTTTTCAAAAGTAAAAAATGAAAGCACTTGCTAAACCATATCATTTTATTTATGATAAATAATACAAGAAGATATCTAACCATGAGCTTTTTGTTAAATCCATTGAACATTGCAAAATTGTGGAGATTGATTCATAAATCTATATTTGAAGATTCCTGTAATGTGAAGAAATTGATGAAGGAGCTCACAGTCCCAGAATGATCTTAGTTTCCCCTCCTTCACTTTGAGGCTCTGGGGAAATAACTAAATATTTAAATTGTGATTATATCATCTACAAAACGAGAGAAAGATAGTAGTGCTCTGCTCACTGTATGGCTGTGGTGAATAAATGACTACATCTAATAGGATTGCCTGGTACAGTCTGTGTTTTAGAAATGTTGATGTGTTAGTCAGCTTTCATTACTGTAACCAATACCGGACAGAATCAATTTATCAAGAGAAATGGTTTATTTTGGCTCATGGTTTTAGAAACTTAAGTCCATGATCGTTCCACTGCTATGGGCGTGTAGAAGTGCATCATGGCAGGAACACACAGTCTACCAAAGCACAGCAGTTCACCCCATAGCCATAACTTAAAAATGTGGAAGGGGAATTGGTAAGGTCCCACTATTATCTTCAAAATCACGTCAAAAATAACCAGAAAACCCCATACTAGGTCTCACTTCTTAGTTTCCCATCTCCCAACAGAACCACTCTGTGGAGCAAGCCTTCTACACACTGGCTATTGGGGGAAATATTCCAGATCCAAACTATAGCTTTTTACTGGTGTTTTAATTATCTAATTAATGAAGCCTAATTTGTTTTAATTTTAAGAAAAAAATAATGATTGGGGAATTTTTGGTTGTTACAGCTGTTTGTGGAAGGACTATTGTTATCTAATATGTAGAGTCAAAGAATGTTATTAAACTTCCTTTAATGTATATAGGGCAGTTCTTTCTATAACCAGCAAAGAATTTTTTGACCCAAGATGTCAATAAGGCTGAAATTGAGGAATTCTATTATATAAAATGACTTGATCCTGAACCTCACACTGTATTTTAATAGCTCTTCCAAAGTAATAAAACATATATTTCCATATGGTAATTCACTTGATATTTGAATTCTAACAAATACAATTATATTGAACAATTTATTATACAATGTAATAGTTATTTCAGATACATTTTCTAAATAAACTGTTGAAGAAAAACAATCATCCTCATTTAAAACTTAAATTATGATTCCATTATTGAGGTCAGACTATAGAGTCCTAATTGTGCATTTTTGAAAACAAATATTCAACTGTTCATCCTGGGAAGTCATAATGTCATAGCAGAATGATTCATGATGATACATATCCATGATTAAAAAGTATGAGTATGTACATTTTTTAAAAGTTACTTTAATAATACAATGTACAGTAAGGTCATTGTAAGAATCCTCGATGCCCTACTTCTTCTCTCAGGATGAATCTCCTCTGTACAGAATCTGACTGCTTATAACTTCCATAATTACCACCTCAATCCATTGCACTTTCCTTTCCTGCTGTATCCCATAGAATATTTATATATTTTTTAATTTAATTTTATTTTTTAAAAAGAAAAGGAGAGGGAGAGAGAGAGAATTTTTTTCTTAATATTTATTTTTTAGTTTTCGGTGAACACAACATCTTTATTTTATTTTTATGTGGTGCTGAAGATCAAACCCAGCGTCCCGTGTGTGCCAGGTGAGCACGCTACTGCTTGAGCCACATCCCTAGCCTCTGCTTTTTATATTTTAATATAAAGGAAATGATATTCCTTATTTTCTCAAATTATTGAGTCGTATCTCACCCAATTTAGAGCAGACAGAGAAGTACAGGATGGCTACAAGAACCTACCCAGCCCAGCCTCTTACTTCTCTGACCCTTTCCCTGTGGTGCTCTCTCTCCCTCCTCTCTCTGCTGGAAAAGATTGCTCTTCTTGGAATATTTCAACCAAGTCTGGGATCAGGAAATCATTTGATCTTTCTTTTTACACGCCCCACCCCCAAACTCCTTCTGCTGAGGATTGAGTGTCTCACCTCTGCCTACTTTCAATATTTGCCACCTTCTCAGTGAGGCCTTCTTAAAGTAACTATGAAAATTGCATCTTCAAATGCAACCTCTATCCAGCATCATCTCCCCACCAATCTTTATTTACTACCTCATTTCTTTCTGTAGCAATTGTTCCGATCTGACATATGTTTTACTCATTAATCTGTTTATTGTTTGTCACCTCATTTTAGAAAGTGAACTCCTTTAGAGCAGAAATTCTTTTTGTTGTTGTCATGGTTCTGTATTTATAGTTTTTTTTTTTCTTAGTGTCTTGAACAATTCTCCACACAGAGTAGGAGTAAGGCCTTTCTCTAATGTAGTAATTTTACTTTAAGAAGAGCTGCATTATTAAACCATGTTGAAATACTTTTTCCTTCCTCTAGAGCATCATAAATAGAAATTAAATATAGGCCACATATGTAGTTTTTAATATTCTAATATTTAAATATCCACATTTAAAAAGGTAAAAAAAAAGTAAAGTAATTCTATCCAATTGAGTATTTTGAGTAAGTCTATAATATATCTTGATTTTAACCTTCACACATGTCCTTTTGGACTAGGCACATTGCTAGTGCTCAACAGACACAAGTGACTACTGGCTGCCACGCCAGGCAGTGGAACTTTAGAGTGAGACCTACATGCTATTATTACTCAGTGGTCCTAAGCTGATGTCTACAAATAGAGAAAATATATTGTTACCATCTGATGAACATTTTATATATGTTTGCATAAAACATAAAATGTGTGTTTTATCAAACCAATTTTTTGAGATTTCTATAGTAGTATCATTATATTTAAAAAGATATGTGCCAGAATTTACATATTTTAATAAATTTGTGAATTAAGGAGTTAGGCTTTACCTTAAAGCTACTTGCTTTTGCCCTATTTATGAAGAATTGATTCCTTTCCTATATTTTATTAATTCACTGAATTCTAGCTGAAAAACTACAACAATAGACGGACTTAGAATCTTTTCATGCCAATTGTGGATAGTTCCATAGGTAAGCACATTCTTACATATATTATGCAAAAATCTAATTTCTATATCTTCATCAAATAGATCCCAATAGATTTCTTTGAAGCCAAAGAGAAATGTCTAAACATTTTTCCCATGAAAATTGCTTAATTATTTTAGTATTGAACATGATGACCTAAGTCTTTTCTTCTGTTTAAATTGACTTAATCTTTTAAACAAATTCTTTCATGTTATGTTGTTCCCAAACTTCACTTTTCTTGTATCTGTCCCCTGGGTATGCTTGAATTTACTGATACTCCTTTTTAAAATTACAGAATCTAGAATAAGGCAAATAAGTCAAGATATTAACTCTTTATTAGTCTTATACCCTTCTGAACCATTCACTTAACTACCCCATCTCACCCCAATATTTTATCCCTTCTGGTTTTACCATTTCAATTTCTAATCCATTATTTCAGCATTTCTTACCTCAATACCCTGGATCCTTTGTTATTTCACTAAATAGCTTACCATTGTCCTACCCCCAAAGAGCTCTATGTAACCATTCATCCATTTTCTAGAATCAGGCTGCAAAGTACAAGAAGCTATGAAGACATGTTTTAATGATAACATGGGCATAAAATATCAGAATCTCAAATCTCAACAGGTGCTACCTATTGTCTTTTAATCCTCCACTTCTCTAGTAACCAACCTTTTCACTTCTCCTTCTTGTTTTCAGTTTGCAAAAATGTTTTCAAGGCATAGAACAAAACACAACACATCTCAGTGCCAGATTATAACCCTTGCTATTTTTTTAATGATATATTCTAATTTCTCTTTTATAACTAGATAGTGTAACATACATGTGCTCTTTTACACTAAGTGATATTTGGAGGTCATTCTTAAACGTATTTTGTAGTATTGGATGTAGCAAAAGCCATGGTGTTCCTCTTGGTCTAATGGGTTCAGTCAGGATTTATTTATTTATTTATTTATTTATTTATTGGTTGTTCACAACATTACAAAGCTCTTGACATATCATATTTCATACATTAGATTGAAGTGGGTTATGAACCCCCAATTTTACCCCAAATGCAGATTGCAGAATCATGTCGGTTACACATCCACAATTTTACATAATGCCCTATTAGTAATTGTTGTATTCTGCTACCTTTCCCATCCCCTACTATCCCCCCTCCCCTCCCCTCCCATCTTCTCTCTCTACCCCATCTACTGTAATTCATTTCTCTCCTTGTTTATTTTCCCATTCCCCTCACAACCTCTTATATGTAATTTTGTATAGCAATGAGAGTCTCCCTTCATTTCCATGCAATTTCCCTTTTCTCTCCCTTTCCCTCCCATCTCATGTCTCTGTTTAATGTTAATCTTTTCTTCCTGCTCTTCCTCCCTGCTCTGTTCATAGTTGCTCTCATTATGTCAAAGAAGACATTTGGTATTTGTTTTTTAGGGATTGGCTAGCTTCACTAAGCATAATCTGCTCTAGTGCCATCCATTTCCCTGCAAATTCTATAATTTTGTCATTTTATTGCTGCATAGTACTCCATTGTGTATAGATGCCACATTTTTTTTATCCATTCATCTATTGAAGGGCATCTGGGTTGGTTCCACAGTCTAGCTATTGTGAATTGTGCTGCTATGAACATCGATGTGGCAGTATCCCTGTAGCATGCTCTTTTAAGGTCTTCAGGGAATAGTCCGAGAAGGGCAATAGCAGGGTCAAATGGTGGTTCCATTCCCAGCTTTCCCAGGAATCTCCATACTGCTTTCCAAATTGGCCGCACCAATTTGCAGTCCCACCAGCAATGTACAAGTGTACCCTTTTCTCCACATCCTTGCCAGCACTTGTTGTCGTTGGACTTCTTAATGGCTCCCAATCTTACTGGAGTCAGATGGTATCTTAGGGTGGTTTTGATTTGCATTTCTCTGACTGCTAGAGATGGTGAGCATTTTTTCATGTACTTGTTGATTGATTGTATATCCTCCTCTGAGAAGTGTCTGTTCAGGTCCTTGGCCCATTTCTTGATTGGGTTATTTGTTATGTTATTGTCTAATTTTTTGAGTTCTTTGTATACTCTGGATATTAGGGCTCTATCTGAAGTGTGAGGAGTAAAAATTTTTTCCCAGAGAACCAACTTTTGGTTTTAAAAGAACCAACTTTTAGTTTTGTCAATTTTTTCAATAGTTTCTTTTGTTTCAATTTCATTGATTTCCACTCTGATTTTAATTATTTCTTGCCTTCTGCTACATTTGCTGTTGTTTTGCTCTTCCTTTTCTAGGGCTTTGAGATGAAGTGTGAGCTCATTTATTTGTTGTTTTTTTCTTTTTTTGAGGAATGACCACCAGGCGATGAATTTTCCTCTTAAAACTGCTTTCATTGTGTCCCATAGATTCCGATATGTTGTGTCTATATTTTCATTTATCTCTAAGAATGTTTTCATTTCCTCCTTTATGTCTTCTGTAACCCATTGATCATTCAGTAACATATTGTTCATTTTCCATGTGATATAGGTCCTTCCTTCTTTTATCATTGATTTCCAGTTTCATTCCATTATGATCAGATAAAATGCATGGTATTATCTCCACCCCTTTATATTTACTGAGGGTTGCCCTATGGCATAATATATGGTCTATTTTTGAGAAGGATCCATGTGCTGCTGAGAAAAAAAGTATATCCATTTGATGATGGTTGATATATTCTATATATGTCAGTTAAGTCTAGGTTATTGATTGTAATATTGAGTTCTATAGTTTCTTTATTCAACTTTTGTTTGAAGGATCTGTCCAATGGTGAGAGAGGTGTGTTGAATTCACCCATAATTATTGTGTTGTGGTCTATTTGATTCTTGAACTTGAGGAGAATTTGTTTTATGAATGTCGCAGCACCATTATTTGGTGCATAAATATTGATAATTGTTATGTCTTGTTGGTGAATGGTTCCTTTTGACAGTATATAATGTCCTTCCTTATCCCTTTTGATTAACTTAGTCTTGAAGTCGATTTTATTCGATATGAGGATGGCCACCCCTGCTTGCTTACGAGGACCATGTGTGTGGTATATTTTTTCCCATCCTTTCACCTTCAGCCTGTGTATGTCTTTTCCAATCAGATGTGTCTCCTGGAGGCAGCATATTGTTGGATTTGTTTTTTCAATCCATGATACCAGCCTATGTCGCTTTATTGGAGAGTTTAAGCCATTAACATTCAGAGTTACTATTGATATATGGTTTGTACTTCCATCCATGTTTGATTATTTATCCTTTTTTTAAAAAAATTTAGTTTGTTTCTCCATGATTATCTATCTCCTCGCCCTCTGTCTTTACCGAGGCACTTCCTACTGATGGTTTTGGTTATTGTTTTTCATTTCTTCCTCGTGTAGTGTTTTGCTCAAAATGCTTTGCAATGCTGGTTTTCTGGCTGCAAATTCTTTTAACTTTTGTTTATCATGAAAGATTTTTATTTCGTTGTCATACCTGAAGCTGAATTTTGCTGGATACAGAATTCTTGGTTGGCATCCATTGTCTTTCAGTGTTTGAAATACATTGTCCATGACCTTCTTGCTTTCAGTGTCTGTGATGAACAATCCGTTGTTAATCTTATTGGTTTACCCCTGAATGTAATCTGTCTCCTTTCTCTTGTAGCTTTTAATATTTTCTCTTTGTTCTGTATATTGGATATCTTCATAACAATGTGTCTTGGCGTTGGTCTACTGTGATTTTGTGTGCTCGGTGTCCTGTATGCATCTTCAATTTGTATATCTGTTTCCTTTTTTATTTCTGGAAAGTTTTCTGTAATTATTTCATTCAGCATGTTACTCATTCCCTTGGTTTGAATCTCTGTACCTTCTTCTATCCCGATGACTCGTAAGTTTGTTTTTTTTATGTTATCCCATAACTCTTGGATGTTTGTCTCGTGATTTTTTACCAGCGTTTCTGAGTTGGCTAGACTGTTTTCAAGATGATATATTTTGTCTTCATTATCTGACGTTCTGGCTTCTACTTGCTCCACTCTGTTAGTGATACTCTCAATTGAGTTTTTAATTTGGTTTATCGTTTCCTTCATTTCTAGAATTACTGTTTGATTATTTTTTATAATCTCTATCTCCTGATAAAGATGCTTAACTTCTTCTTTTATCTGTTTTTGTAATTCATTCTCAATGTGTTCTTTCGCTGCTTGAATTTGCTGTCTTGTATCCTCTTTAAGGTTCCATTCCATCTGTCTAAGGTATTCCTTGAGTTCTTTATATGACCATTTTTCTGATGACTCTAGGTCCTCCTGAATATTTAGGCTGTCCTGCATTTTTTGTACTCCTTTTCTTCCTTGCTTTTTGAAGCTGCTCATGTTACTTCTTGTTCTGTTTGACTGATGAGTTACTGTTTACTCCTATAAATTTATTAGATGCTGTAGCCGCATGTTTCAATGAAGTTATCTCCAACCCTTTCTATTTTTTTTTTTTAATTTTCTTGCAGTATTGGAGATCAAAGAGCACAGGGCCTTACTCATGCTAGGCAAGTTCTCTACCACTGTGCTACATCCCCCAGTTTTTTTTTTTTTTTTACTTTATTTTGAGATAGGTACTCAGATGGGAATGAAGTTCAGAGAGACTGTGCTTTAAGCAATGGGCAACAATGTGGAAAAATATAATACAGCAAGATAATATAAGTCAAACTTTTAGGATAGCACCTCAGTTTCAGGCATGGTGGTATACTCCTGTTGTCCCAGTAACTTGGGAGATTGAGGCAGGAATATCCCAAGTTCAAAGCCAGTTTCAGCAACTTAGCAAGGCCTTAAACAACCTAGGAAAACCCTGTCTCAAAATAAAAAATAAAAAGGGCAGGGGATGTGGCTCAGTGTTTAAATGCCCCTGGGTTCAATCCCTGGTAACAAAAATAAAACAAAACAAAAAAACCGAAAAGCCCTCAGTAACTTTTGCCCTTAGATAAGTTTCTTATCTTTGTGAGGAAAAAAAAATCTATGAATATAATTAGATATCATTATTGAACAAAGATGATTTTTTAACTAACTTTGGGTTCATCACAAAGCAAATTATACTGATGAACCTAATATAATCATGATAGCCTTTAAAAGTAGAAAGAAGCAGGCAAGGATGCAGGAAGAAGGATCCATATACATTGTTGTGGAAATGTAAGTTAGGTTAGCCACTATGGGGGTTCCTTAAAAACCTAAAAGTGGGCTACTTGTGATCCATTCATACTATTCCCCTAAGGAATTAAAGTCAGTATACCATAGAGATACCTGCATGAGTAAGGGATACTCATGGGTAAGAGATATCTGTATTTACTGTTGCATACATCACAATAACCAAATTATAGAATCTGCCTAGCTGCCCCAAAATGAAAAGGAAAAAAGAAAACATGGTGTTTATACATAATAAAGAATTATTCTTGTAAAAAAATAACCATGTCATTTGCAAGAAAATGGATGGAACTAGAGATTGTCATGTTAAACGAAATGAGTCCTACTCTGAAAAACAAGTATCATATGTTTTCTCCAATATGTAGAGACTAGGGGAAAAAATAGATAACCTGAAATTAGAAGGGAGAATATTAAAGATAGAGAAGAGGACGAAAATGGGGAGGGAAGATAAAGGGTAGTTATTTATAATCAGAGTATGTTCTATTCATGTATGAATATGACACAATGAAAACCATTATTCTAATTAAAATGCACTAATTAAAAAAATAGTTTCTCCAGCAGAAATCAGATTTCTTCCACTTGAAAGTGTTGCATACTATTGTTAGCTATGAAGATGGAAGACCCCATATAAAGGCTGAAAATGGCTTCTATGATCTGAAATAATCCCCAACCCATCATCAGTAAGAAAACAGGGACCCCAGTCTTTCAACTCATGGAATAAAATTCTGCCAACTGGTAAGAAAAATTAAGCAGGTTATTCCCTAGAGCCTTAAGTGAAAGTTTGATACAATTGCTCCTTTATTTTGTCCCAGTGAGATCCTTAACAAAGACCCTGGTTGAAATCACCCAGGTTTCTGATCTGTAGAACTATGAGTTTATGAATGAAGTTTGTTTAAAGGTTTAATTAGTAATATTTAGCCAACAACACCAAACAACCAGATTCCAGATAAAATAAATGAGATCCAAATTCTGTCAGAATGATTGCACAAATCCTTTCATTCACTTCTCCAATAAATGTTTTTATAAAACATATGGAAAAACTAAATGTGGTCAGTGATAGTAACAGAAAACGTTTAGTACTACTTCCTTCCAACAATTTTTTTTCCAAAACAATTTTGCTCATCAAAATTACAAGTGCAAAGGCTAATGTTTTTTTCCTTTACCTACCCAAATTTGCTCAGTGAAAGGTAATACAGTGTGGTGGCACACACCTGTGTGTGTACTACTGGAGATGCTGAGACAGGAGAATTACAGGTTCAAGGCCAGCCTGAGCAACTTAGCCAACTCTATATCAAACTAACAAAAAAACAGGTTTATGGATACATAGTAGTATAGTGCCATTGGGTTCAATCCTCTGTACCACAAAAAAACAAATAAATAAACAAAGTTAAAAATTGTGTAGGAAAAGTTAATTAGCATTTGCATTTCTGATAGCTACACTGAATTGCTAACATATTGAACTTAATTCTGGTTTTCTATTTGTGCAATTATTTATTTAAGTGTAAATTTGTTCTTCAAACTCCATTTACCTCTTGAAAATTTTACTATCTTTAAACTATTATTTATACCCTTTGAAGTGTTTTTGAATCCTAAATTTCAATTCAATGTAGCTGCTATCTTGTCTATCTTCTTATATTCTGGAAATGTAGTGATCATGCCTAGGATATCATTATTAAAATATGAATAATATTGGTGAAGGAAGATATTGCTATTAAATTTTTCTAGAACTTAGAACTCTGGGGCAAACAACAACAACAAGAAACCCACAAGGGGCAGTTTGGTGGAATGGCATGAGAAGCATTACAGAAGCTGAGAGAAGTGGGAAGACATTTATCAGCAGACAGAGCTTGGCAGCCTCAGCATCCATATCAGCAACCTCATGACCCACCTCCCCCTCAGTGGCCTGATCTCTGAAGGTAGGAATGATGATAAAACATTCCTCTCATGTCTAAATTCCATAATGCATTTAATAGAGCTAATATTTTGAACCTTTAATTAATATAAAACTTCAGGGCTACTGACCCAAGTTTGGTATTTTCCCCCATTTAAAAATATTTTGAACTAGTATTTAACTTCAAAGAAATGAGTGTGCTTTTCAAAAATGTGAACCAATAGGCTTAACTAAGTTACAATCAAATGTGTGGCTCATTGTATTGATATCTGTGTATTTTTTGAGTCAAGAATCAACATGTCATTCTAAAATAATCTTTGTGAACTCATAACTAGTTTTTAAAAGAAAATACCAGGTAAGAATATTATTATTTTTTATTATTTTCTCCTATTTCTAAATTACTAACTAGCCTTAAATATCTTTTGTAAACTTGTCATTATAAATGATGTAAATAAATGCTAAGAATTTACAAGAAAACCTATAGAGCTTTCTCTGACATATAATATGTGATTCCTATATAAAATATAAGTATTTGATAATTGTGATTTCATTGTGATTATTTAAAAATGAGCAGTTTTTAATTTACTTTAAATAATAGTAGGATATTGTATATCATCATAGGCTCACTTTGTGTTCTAATGACATTTTAAATGAGCATGTCCACAGGGAAGGGTCTTACTTGAATTAGATTTATATTGATTGCAAAAGGCAACCTCTTCTTTATTACTGAAGGAACTGGTTCTTTGGGAGTTGATGAAAATGGAATGATTGCAGATTGCATGGAACTAAGAAATCTTCTACCAAACATTTTCTGTAATGAGAAATTTTTGTAAAAAAGAATTTTCCAAACATATTTTCTCTGCAAGGAAAATGGATTTATATTAACTATTTTTGTTTTATTATTTATACCTAGTTTATTTTCCTCCAAGTATTCTAATAAAAATTTAAGACAGCTAAGCAAAATTAGTGTATAACACTATACAATACAGATTGAAATTATTATTGAAAACCATCTATCTCAAATTGTTTAAAAATTTTGACAATATACATTCTGTGTTTCAGTAGGTAGGGTAGAATATTGAATAAGTGTCCCTTCTCAAATTGAAGTATTTTCATTGGACATCTTTTAGTTTTCAGAAAGTGTTGATAGATTAAATATTTTTAGAAAGATTGATTCCCTTAACTCAAAAAAACCTAATGATGTGAAATAATATATACATTCACAAGGGTCTCTGGATCTTAGAAACTATTCAATCAGGGAGAGACAAAAAGGCTTTAAAAAGTAAAATTTTTTAACTGTTACAAAGATCAGAAACTGAAGTAGAAAAAATAAATTTCCAAGTTTGTGATAAAATACAGGCAAAGAGAGTAGGAGACAAGGAATAACATGTTTATAGCTAGCAGACAGTTCTTTAAGGATGAAATAGAGCATGCATGGAGGGGAGTAGCAATAGATAAAATCAAACTGTTATGGAGGGCTATAATGTCCAGATAAATTGATTTTAGGATTAGCACAGAAAGCTGACTTTATTTAGTAAAGCAATGAGAAACATTATTTAAGCAATATCTTACTGAGGGATAGATTTCTTTTTATTAAACACCTTATTATTAAAAAATGTCATGAATGTGTACAGGTAAGGGAATAGTGTCAGAAGCCACAGGGTAGTCATCAGTAATGAAGAATGCACAGCTAATGTGTTTTTTTTTTTTATACCTTCACCGCTTCTTCCATCCTACCATTACAGATTCTTGAGAAAGAAGTCAAAGACATTGTATCATTACATTTGCAACTATTTTAGTGTCTATTTATAAAAGGTAAGGACCCCTAAAGCATACCAACACTGCAATTATGACACTCAGTAAACGATGGTTCCTTATCATTTCACCTTTGAGTATTCTTGAATTGTTTCATTCATGAGGTTTTAGGAAATACCTCATACTAAACCATAAATAACAGTGAGTGTTCACATTTCAGGAATCATTTCATATTTTTTTAAAGTTCTTACAGTGTATTCAAATTAGGACCCAAATAAGGTTTATAGGCTTCATCCTGTTTTGTTGGGGGATTTTTTGTAATTTATTTGTTGAGAGAATCTGGCTATTTGTCTTATAAATTTGTTTTCAGCTTGAATTTGCATGATTCATTCTGTGCTTTTATTATTTTCTCCTATTTCTTGTATTTTCTTTGAATTGATAGTTCTGGTTTATAGAGGTTTAATTAGATATTTTCAGTGACTACTTGTAATCATCTCCCATTATAATTTCTTTTTTAATCACCTTTATTAAATGCCAAGTTGGATATATTTTCATATGGTTTAAGAGACATTTTCACTTCTCTTTGAACTCTTACTGTCTCATAAAGTCCTTAGTTCTTAGAAAAATTTAAAAGCTTTTTTATTTTGTGAGATATTCATTTTCTGTTGATATGTTGCCAAATTTCTCAGGTTTTTTTTTCTTTTTTTTTTCCTTTTGGGGCTTAAATTTCTTGATTGTTCTTTGTAGGCCAAAATATTTTTATTTATATAAATAAATTTATTAATCTTTTCATGTACCATTATTGTTTCTCATGCCTATGTAACAATGCCATTCCTATTTGTAATTTAACTATACAGTAAGAAATCAACCTTATCTTTTTCCATGTAACTATCCCATCATTACAACTTTATCCATAATTCCATTTTTTCTTAGATTTGAGAGGCTATCTTTATAGTATATTGTTTTCCTCTTCAAATTTTCTGTCTCCAGAATAAAAATAAGTAGTAATTTTTGTTGGCATTTCAGAGGAAATCAGCTCAGGATATTATAGCCAGGAAACAGAGAGCTCTGCTCATCAAGGATAAAATGTAGACACCAAAGGCACACCTCCACTGACCTACTTTCCTCCAGTTATACCCTACCTGTTTACAGTTACCACCCAGTTAATCCTTATCAGTGGATCAAGAACTGATTTGATTACCACTCTCATAATTTTATCATTTCACCTTTGAATATTCTTGAATTGTCCCACTCATGAGGTTTTAGGAAATACCTCATACTAAACCATAACATTTTGTTCCTGGTCCCCAAAATCTGATGCATATCTCACAAAACAAAATACAGTCAATCCATTTCTAATGTCCCCGTAGTCTCAATTTTTCCAGAAATATCCAAAGTCTGAGTCCAAAGTGTCCCCTGAACCTCAAGGCAAACTCTCAGCATGAGTTCCTATGAAAATCAAAGCATGTTATATTCATCCAATATATAAAAGCACAAAGTAAACATTTTCATTCCCAAAGAGAGAAATAAGGGCAGAGAAAGAAGGGATGGAAACAAAGCAAGTCTGAAATCCAGCTGGACAAACAAGTCCAGTAGCTCCATGTCCAGCATCTGGAGCCTATGGCACTGGGATATTCTCTCCAAAGGGCTTGTGTAGCTCCACACCTATGGTTTTGCTGGTTGCAGCATACATGGCTTCTCCCAGTCTGTCTCTGCTTGAATGCTATAACTTTCCCAGGATATGCTCCAGAGTACTGGCTTTTCTTAGTCTTGGGGGTCTCCACTGCAGCTTCAGCTTCCACCTCACATCTCCAGACAGTGCCCTCTCACGGGCTACCCTTAAGGACCCTGATCCTGCTGCACTTTGCCTGACTTCCCAGGCCTTCCTTTGAAAGCTTGGTGGAAGCCTCCATGACCACCTAACTCCAGCATCTTACAATATTGCAGAACCAGCACCATGTGGTTGACACAGAGGAAGGTCTGTCACTATCGTGAGCCATTGCCAAGTCTACAGGGACCATGGCTGTAGTAGGCTCTGAGTTCCTGATGACTGAGCATGTTGAAAAAACTTCCTAGGCTGTCTTATGCAAGCAAGGTACCCCCACTCACCTCTGCTCAAAGGAATATTTACTTTTCCTCCCTAGAGCCTGAGATGGGTATGGTCTTGCCATTTCCTGAGATCTCCTCCAGTCATCTTTCTTATTGTCTCTGGGCAAGTCTTTAGCATTTCTTTGGTGGTGTTAAGGTCTTGAACAATTGCCACTTCCTTAGTCCCAATTTTTACTCCCACCTTTGAAGTCCAAGTTTTCCAAATATTTCTGCTCTGCTTTCTGCTCCTGAATATCACAATAAACTTGACTAAAAGTCACCAGAAATACCTATGCCATCACCTGAATACTATAATACCTAGAAACTTCTGTCAGATTAAGAAGTCAATCACTTTTAAAATCAGCCTCACAGAAGGTCTCAGGACATGGGCAAAATGCAGACAACTACTTAGCCAGAACATAACATGAATGGCCTCTGGTCCAATTACCAGTAGTGACCTCCTTTGCCTCTGAAATCTTTTGAGCTCTGTCTTTACTGTCTACAATTGCATTGTCATTCTGATCTTCTGATCTCCATAAAAAAATTCTTTATTTTATTTCTATTATCTAGAAGAAACTGGAATAAGTTAGAATATTTTTTAATCCCTGATTTCATGGCAAGGATGGCCATAGAAGGCATTTATACTTTTAGATTTATTTCTCCCTCCTTCTTCATTTGAAAGCTGGAGAGGAATGAAAACTTCTGCAGAAATATCATAAAATTGTTGCTATAATTTTTTGGTAGGATTCAATTAGCATTACCTCAAGTTTTGTAAAGGTAAAATTTCTAAGCTGATTCTAAGCTGCAAAAGTCTGAGTTAAAGTGTAAAAGACTAGGGCATTGTAAAGCTTCTAGATTGCAAGGCCTGGGCTAAAAAGTAAACAATTCCCCTGCTATCCCCGGAACCTGTAATGTCTGTAAAGTTGTTAGGACAATGCAGGACCTGCTCAGTAAATATCTCCATTGATTCCCTGGTTGTTTAATAGCTAAGGGCTCCAGGTAACATGGCACGTAGGCATGTAGGTCCCAGAACCAATCAGTTTGAATGTGTGCCCCACTTGGAAGTGACCAATCACCCCTGCCCAAACTGTTCCTGCCAATGAATGGACTAATCATGTATCAGAATTGTTGTTCAATTTCCCCGCGCCTCATGATGATTTGTTCTGATGTATGCAAAGCCCACCGCCCTCTCCAAAAAGTGTACTTAAGCTCTGCTTGACCTCTGCTCTGGGCTCTGGGCTGCTCTCCCTTCTTGAGTGAGCACAGAGTCCCAACGCGTTGGAATGGATCCCTAATAAAAATCCCCCTTGCCATTGCATGAAGCTAGTCTCGTGTGGTCTTTCCTTCTCCGACGTTTCGCCGGACCCTTACAGTTTTATTGTTTTTACTACATTTTAGTGTATATTTTATATATAGTTATGTCACTTTTCTGGGTATTTGTAATAACGTGTTCTTTCTTACTCTCTTCTTTCAAAAAATTTAATGGTTCCAGATGTTTATCTTATTTGTCAATTTTTTTCCAAAACATTACCTTTTAATTTTGTTATTCATATATTTTTTTCATTTCTTTGCTTGATATGTTAATAGTTAATAGAATTGATATAAATGTTATAGAATTGATATAAATGTTAATAGAATCCTCAAGTTGCAGAACAGTGCATGGAACATTTCCCTTATTTATTTTATTATATGACATAAGCTATGAAATACTTTTTGAGAAGTGTAAACAATTTCACATCTCCCTCTTTCTTGCCCAGTGAAGGTCATAATATCTTTATATCACAATATGTGTAGAAATATCTTATTACTACTCTAATTACAATTAATATTTCTGCTTTAGTCAGCTTTTTCACTGCTGTTCCCAAAAGACCAGGCAAGAGCAATCAGAGGAGGAAAAGATTATTTTGGGGCTCACAGTTTCAGAGGTCTCAGCCTATAGATAGCTGGCTCCATTCCTGGGGGCCTGAGATGAGCCAGAACATTATGGCAGAAGAGTGTGGCAGAAGAAGGTGGCCCAGAACATGAACAGGAAGCAGAGGGAAAGAGCACTCCTCACCAGGACAAAATATATACTTCATTTAAAATGATGCATACTATATTTAATCCTGCCTATGTCATAAATGTAAAGCTCAATGAATTTTAACTGAGTGTGCCTGTGTAAGCAGCATCTAGCTCAAGAAAAGAGAATATTATATCTGCATGGCAAAGTAAAGGGAAAAACAAAATTCTTCATAAATTCCAGGACCACTTCATTTTTTTTTTTTAAAAAAAACACCGTCTGGTCAGAAAATTCTATAGAAATACAGCTTGCTGCTCTAGATCAGCTGATCTAGGTAGCAGAAATTGGAATAACTGGAGTTCTGTTCAAAAACTTTAGTGAAAGCCACACTGCAGATGTATCCCTAAACTCACAGCCTTAAAGCTAAGAAATTGATTAGCAAAAACATAGAATGAATAATTTAAGAATATCCTTCCAACTTGCATGTCATAAAATGTCCTATGCTCTGAATGTCTCCTTCTGTCCCCTGATTTTCTGCACAGTGGTGGTAAGAGATAATGAAAAAATACAAATTTCATAGATTTGTCTATGAAAGCAGTGATTTATGAACGAGAGATGAATTATAACAGCAGTTATAGATGGTATTCATAGACAATGGTGGAAGTGGCAGGGAGAGAATGTCCTGTTTGGAAAAGAATCTGGATCACTTAGTTTCTTGTGCCTCTTGTAATCATCTTTTCCTGTTTGCTCAGCTATTTAGAGTTTGGGAAAATCTAATGAGGTACTGCCAGTTGCAACTATCTTCCGTCACAACTTATAATAGCTGGAAATTACTTGTTGCCTATTCCTTTTCCACTACTGTGCTTTATTTTCAAACCACTTTATCCCTAGTTCTGTGAATCATCTATTAGCAGCCTTATCTTATTAATGAGTAAAACCAACAGGAACACCAGGTATCTTGTACTTGTTTATACCAATACTGAGTTGAGAAAACAGTTTTATTTTTGTTATTTTTATTTATGAATATATGTTTAAACTGAAACAGCAATTATATCTATATATGAGGTACAGTGTGCTATTCCAACACAAGTATACAGGTGTTTGATCAGGTCAGGGTAACTGGCATGTCAGTCACTTCAGACATACATAATTTTGGAAAATGCATTTTTGCCCTAGGAACATTTTGCTCAAAAGTGAAGTTCTTTGAATTTCATTATGTATCTCATCATTTCTTTTAGGTTCTGTGTTCATAAGAACAACTCTAGGAGATAGTTTCTTTGTTTATTTATTTTATTTCACAGAGATGCAACTACTGAGAACTGAAGTAGGAATTCATAACAGAAAACTGTTGCCTCCTTCTTTTAATATATATGTATCTATCCATATTTTTCTTTTAAGTTTCATATTCATAAAACCCCTTTCTACTAGGAAGTTCGAAGATGTACTGTATTGAACTATGAGAAAGATTCTGCTGACTTTTAATGAAAAATGAGAACTCATGGTTTGAAACAGGGAGAGGGCTGTAACAGGCACTAAAAGTCAATAGGAGAGAGAGAGAGAGAGAGAGAGAGAGAGAGAGAGAGAGAGAAAGAATGAAAACAACAATAATTATATCTAAACCAAATCATCTCACCTCCAGGGAAAGGGGAAATACTTGGCAATAATATTGGCCAAATTGTATTGTGAGGTTGTACAGATCTGTAACAGCAAATTCCACCACCATGTACACACAACTACTATAATGCACTAATAATAATTATGGAAAAAAATCCCGCCCTTCACACACACACACACACACTTTTTTTCTTTTACTTTCAGTTTTTAGAAACTTTATCCTGACTTGAGGGTTATTTTTGAGATGATTAATTTGTTATATTATTTCACCTATCTTAAAGACCTCTTTGAGGTATCCTTTCTTCAGAAGGCAATAACATTTCTTTTGAATAGATTCCAAAATATACAAAATACATGTTACTATGTAAAAAGTTCACTTATCAAAAACAAGGTTTCAAATATATACATATATATCCATAAATATGAAAAATTATATCATTGAATGAAAAAGAAGTAGTTGGTAAAATCTTTTTTTTTTTTTTTTGGTAATGGGATTTAAACCCAAGGCCACTCAACTGCTGAGCCACATCCCCAGCCCTTTTTGATATTTATTTTGAGACAGGGTCTCTGTCAGTTGCTTAAGGCCTTGCTGAATTGCTGAACCAATGCTGAACTTGAAATCCGCCTGCCTCAGCCTCCTGTGCTGCTGGGATTACAGGCATGCAACACCACACCTGGCAGCCTGTAAAAAACTTTAAAAGGCCTCAGGCATTTCTTTCTTTCTTTCTTTCACTGGATATGTAGCTGTTGTATTTTGAAATGAATTTTGTTTGAGTTGTTGCCTGTCCCCTCCTCTCCAGATGGCACACTATAGTTTATCTTAGACACAGGCAAAGAAAAAGAAAGGCAAAAGACAAAGCTCTTAAGAAGATGCAAAAAGAATTTCTTTATCAAAGTTGCTGCCCATTAATTAGTTTTATCTTTATTTTATTTTTATGTGGTGCTGAGAATCGAACCTAGTGCTTCACACGTGCTAGGCAAGCGCTCTACCACTGAGACACAACCCCAGCTCCTCATTAATTAATTTTAAATGATATATTTTTAACATTACATGCACATCTACTCCTAAAAATTAAGAACCAATCAATAAGACATGTTTGTTTATGTTACAGATTATGTTCTTGGTTATGATTAAATTTTCTTTGAAAAGAAAAATCTTTAGGATATATTCAGAATGTAGATCCAGAAGCTGAAATTAAAATTTGATAATCTGATATGGGAAAGTTATAAGTTAAATTCCTTAATGCTTTCTATTGACCGATTTTTTTTATCTTACCACTTTTAGAATAAAGGGGGAAATTAATGGCTTTAAATTATTTATAACATTGAAGGTCTACTTGTTAGATAATACGGTTTTAGTTAAGTATTGCTGGTGATTTATTTTGAATTAGGATTTGTGAGAATACCAAAATGTTGTTTGAAATAAAATAACTAAACAAGAATCTCATAATTCATCACCTTGTAATAATAGAAATCTGGTTTTTGTTTGAAATACTACAACTGTGAAAATTACCTTTCTATCCTTTATTTATTAAAATGCGTATGCATATTAATTAATCTCCATTAGCATTTTTTTGAGATTCAGAGATTATAAAGCATCATATAATAGTAAGTTCTTTAGAAAAAATATCCAAATTTCTAGTCAATGATGTTTAATGAGAGAAAAGCATTTAAACCCTTCTGGTAATAAAATATACCTCAAAGATTATCTTTTAAAATTACAGAAGTTATCTGTAATATTTTACCCATCCTTAGAAAAATTAAGTGGCATGGAATATTTTTATATATAGGAAATATATTAACCATTACATTGACTGCTTAATCTCTGTTGATAAAATATGAGCATCATGAATATAATATTTCAAGACATAAAGTTATATTTTATAATTCACATTGATATTATACAGTAATGGAAGAAATGTTGTACACCTAGCTCATGATTCATTTCATTTCTGACAGTAGATTGAAAAGATGTTTTATGAAACATTATAACAAAGATTTATATATTAAAATCCTTTGAACTAATTATTGCTTCAAACAACAATAATTATTATTCTATTTCATCTCATCAATTTGTGTTAAGATTCTAAATAAAATTTAATACTTTAGAAGAAGATATCTAAAATTAATTCCTAAAAATTATTTTCCTGACATTATATCCAGAATAATTTTTAAAATATCTCTAATGCCTAGAAATTGTTTTTATGTCTATAAAAGATTTTCACTTTTATCAATCTCATCAGAACAGCAAAAACTAGAAAAAAAGAAGGGGTTTATGTATTGTAAGTTAAATGAAGCATTTATTTTAATTAAATACCTAACATTTCTAAATTACTAAGTCCAAAAATTGCAGGCAATGCTTCCACAAATAGATTAATCTTTGTATTAATCAAATTGAGGTTCTTATAACTTTTTAATTATTTCTCTTTATAGAACATCAGTTTGAAAATATATTTCGTGTTTCCTTTGCACCACAGCATATGCTGTGTGTAATTGATGGACATATCTTAAATTTTCTTCAAATGCCCAGTTTAAATAAAGTGGAAAAGGTGTATATTTCTTAAATATTTGAATGACATTCAACTAGCTGATATATATGCAGTCTAATGTGCATTTGAATTTGCAGTGCTCAGTGCTCATGAGGCAAATTAGAAGTGTGGGGATCACACCAGAGGCCAGGATTCCATCTTTGGCAAACAGCTCTGCATAAGGCAAGGCAAGTATGCTTCTTCAACATGGGGGAGCGCTTGAAACTGCCAGAATAAACTGAATTGTAAAATGTTTCAGATGCATTGGAAGAAAACAATAACTATCAAAATAAATAAGATATTATGAGGGTGCTTTGTGGGCATTTCTTGAACAATTTTGAGCTGATTCCTGTGTTTACCTTTGTCCACAGGACACATATGAATTCTTTAATTTAGTAACAAAGTAGAAGAGTTTTTCTTTACTCTTAGGTTTGTATCCTAAGAGGAAAATGACAACATTTCAAAGGAGAAATATTTTGCTTAAATATATTCCTTTACCAGCAACCCAGCATATTTTTCAACATTTAAACTCACCCATTGATATTTTATTCTAATATCTTGAAGCTGGTGTTTGTGAAAAGGTATTAATAAAAACATATTTTCCCTCACATCCTCTGAAGAATAGACTATCAGTTGGAACGCTTGTTCCCAAAAGCCTACTGTGCTATAACAAGCAAATATTTGGAGGCTCATTAATATTGAGCAGACTAATTTAGTTTTCTTGATATATTCTGTTTTGGATTCCCATTGATTTAATGATGACCATAGTCTATATTAGAAATAATGAAGAATTTAATAATATTAAAAATCTGACTATTACCAACTGGTGAGAAAGAAGAAATGGTAAAAAAAGAACAAATGCAAATTTTGCATTTCCACAGAAAAGACCATAATATCCCAGAGATGACATTGTCAGTGATTCCCTTATACTTGTTCTTAAAAAAAGGATTTAAGTGATAAATATATTGAAAACCAATATATGATAATATATATTGAAATACACCTGGAAGGTTTGAACTTTGCATTGATTAGTTGTATTGATTGGTAGCATTTCTTTTGACGAATACTATAAACTTATTAAAAGTGCTTCACTCTCCTCAGCTACAGATGTCTTTGAATCTTTAAGTATATTACATGACAGAAACAGTATTTTAAAAATAGTTGGAGTGCTATGATTCTTCAGATGAGTTTGAAATTTTTTAATCAAACTAATGACAACTTATAGATTCATATAATTCACAGGAGAACATAAACAAAAATGGCATTCCTTGCCACTACTTCACCCCAAGTCCAGTATAAAGACACATAGCCTTTAATCATTAGTAGTTTAAAGATTATGTTCATATTTATTCTCCAGTCTTGCTTTATAGAATTGTAATGTTATCCATTACCTCTCCACTGTGGACATGGAAAATTTTGGTCACTTAGTTAAACCTCTATTTTCTTTTCCCCCTATTTGATAATTACTTACGATATTGCTTAGCTGTGTGGTATTGTATTACATACTTTTATTTTTATTATGAATTATTATCACCATCAACGTTTCCTCTAAATCATTCCTTGCTCCTAATCCTCTTAGTCTTTTCTTCTTTTTATTATACCTAACACCTGTTCTTTTAAGGTACCTGACAGAAGAAAATGCTATTTCCTTTTGAAAATAATGCATGTTTAATCCAGATATTGAGGTATGCAGTTTCTAGAGCATCAACCACAGTCAATCAAACATGCCAGGCAGCAAAGAAAAAAGAGAAAAAAACAAGAAGACTCAAGAGATTACATTAGACTCACACAGACATCAGACAATGTAATTTTCAGATACAGATCTCAAGAGAACCATATAAAGAAAAAATAGAAAAATTTGAGTTTTGCATGAAACAGTTAAGTTATGCAGGGCGCTCAGACCCATGGAATAGATTTTGGGTCCCTGCAGGTGTAACAAGATGCAAAACTCAGTTAGGACAGTGGACATGCTTTATTCAGAGGTGGCAATAGCCTCCAGCCTACAGCTTCAGTTTTAGCCCCAGGCAGTTCTATTTTGCCCTAGTTAATTTTATTTAGCTCCTTTTTTTTTAATACAGTTTGAACAAAGAGGGCACATTGCCAACAGGTTACCTTAGTGGGTGTGTGCTCACAACCAAAATGTTTGTGACCTCACTGAATCAGAGTGTTCTGACCTTGACTACACACTAACCACAACATAGCCAATTTATGGCCTTGGCTACATCCTAAAAACATAATATAAAACATAACATAGCTGGCTGGAATCCCAAGCGAGGGAAAATAACTGTAGCCATTTGGGACCTAACCCAAAACTTATAAAATAATGATTAAAAAAACACAACTTCTATAAATAAAAGTACAAAACAAATTAAAATGTTGAGTAATGAATTTACAGTGTCTGGATATGAATAAAAAAAGGATCATCAAACTAGTAGGCAGAGTAACATAAATTACTTGAAATATGATATAGGGAAAGAAAAAAAATAACAAAGGTAAAGGACATAGAGGACACAGTAAGAAGTTCTAATGAAAGTTCCTGTGGTGGGACTAGAAGGAGCATAAAGAAAACATGGAGAAGAAGCAATATAAGAGGAGATAAGGACTGAGGATGTTTTGGAATTTGGTGAACTGGGATGTGGTACAGAGAGAAAGGAAACACTGATGTATTCAGCATCTCAAACACTAGAACAGCATACAGGCAAAGGGAAATGTCAACCAGGAGATAACTGGCTACTGTTGAAAATTGTTCTAGCTAGCTTAAGTAAAAAGAATGGCAGAATCAAGAAAGAAAACCTCATGACATGTTGTGAAAATCAAAAGGCCTCCATCACTAGCAGCTGGAGGGCAGACTGAGCTGAAGATCTGGGAGAACTTTAGTGGAGACAGGGTTCTCAGCTGTGGCTCCTCCTATGTTAGAGTATGGCCTATGTGCAGGGAAGGAATAGGACCCTAATCATCAGAGGTAGGATACCTGAGTGTCTATGCCTGGGGAACTTGAAACCCCATACTTCCCTTACACTTCAGGCCAGATGAAGCAGTCTGCTTTCTGATCGATGCAGGTAGTCCCCTTGCTTAATGTTGCTGAGGAACATACAGGATAAATAAATATTAAATATGGTCTGATATTAAAGGAGTTGTCATGTACTTTGCAGGAGGAATAAAGGTTGTAACATCATAGCCAGTGTCCCAGAAATCTTGGAGAGGCCCATGTCACGTGAGCCAGAGAGCTTGACAGTGCATCTCTGAGTTGACAGAAATCTAAGGGATGCGCTCCCTCTCCCCTTCTTTAAGTTTTATGCCTCCTCCATCTTTGTATCTCCACAAAAGTGGGAGGGAAAGGGTTGACATCCTAGGGAGCCAGTCAGCTTCTCTGCAGTTTATCTCACTGGGGAAGTGGACAGTTTGGAGGCCTCTCTGTCTCTTCAAGTCTATGCGTACTCAAGTCCAGGAAAGACCAAGGAGTTCATATTTTTATTTTGTTTTGTTTTCACTGTACAAAAAGGGTAGAAAGGCTATGCTATACTGCACAATAATAATGTATGAAAGAAAGACCAAAGAAAGGAGATGATGATGTTTATACTTTTCAAACTCATGGGAATTTTGTCTGAAACTAACTTTAAACAAAATATAATTATATATAGGAGAAAAGTTATAATAGTTCAAATCAATCTTTTGAAACAAACTGTTCATCCAAATCAAAGACTCTACTCTCTTCTCAATAGAGGTTGATTACTTTCTGGTGTTGGAATTAATGACATGACCAGAATAACTGTGTGATTTCTAGTTACATCAAATAGAAACAGCTCTTTGACCTTGAAGAAGTAATTCAAGGTCTTTGGATTCCAGCTCTCTTAATATAAAAAAAAATTCATAAAAAATATTTCAAGCTATAATATTTTGTTTTTTTGAAACTATGATTTATAATGTATTTTATTCTTAAATTCAGAAAGAAAGAGCAAACCATAATATCATAGTTAAAATATATTTAGAAACCAATTTTAGGCTTTCCATGTTATACACCACAAGGTTCAAATTCACTTGAAATATAAACACGTTATAATTCCAACCCATTATTGCCTCATCAAGCTCCAGATGGTCTATATTAGTCACTGGTCATTCTATAGTGTTATTCTCCTTTTAACTTTTCTCTATTTTATTTTTCTTCCTTTCTTTAGAATGGCTTTCATTCAATATTAATCTAAAGGCTGGGATTGCTTCTATATTAAGTTTAGGTCAAATATTAACTTCTTCATGAAATCTTTTCTAGTGACCCAGGTAGAAACGTTTCTTTACTCAGTGCTTAGTAACCCCTACTAATCATAATTTAAAATAAGACCATCCTGTCCCATTATTCTGCAATGTCTACACCTTGCCTTGTCAAGGAAGAATAAAGTTCATGTAGAGACAATATCATAACTTGGGACATGTGACATACATCTTGATGTCATTTGCATCTACCCCCCCCAATACCTAGGAGCTAAAGGGCACACAATCATATTCTGATAGGTAGTGATCATCAGGGAGAAAAGAGAGTTTAAGAAGGCTGATATAGTCATGTTTAATGCATGACCTAACTCCAGGTTGAGCTAGAGAATGATAGATCTAAGTCATTCTTTTCTTGGATCATGTGATCAACTCCTCAACTACTTCTACATACTGCATCATCAGAAGTCTCATCGCTGGCCTTATTTCCAGTTCAGAACTATGTCCATACTCTTCTGGGCACCTTGACAAAGTCACACCTTCTAGTAAATTAGTGCAATGTGTAATTAACCTACTTAAAATAGCACGAAAAGAAGAACAATAGTACGGTTAAAATAGAATCCATTGTAAAGGAAATTCTGGCTTTATTAAACGCAAAAGTATCTCAAGGATTTGAGCACTCCAAGATAAGGGCTTTTAAAACCATGTAAGATATAGATTATTAATTATTTTGTATAATTGTGCTCAATGTTATCCTTAAAAACTTGGCATTATACTACTTTGCATATATAATTTGTTAGAAAATAATTAGAAAATTGCAGAACACTTTATAATAGTTGATTAGATAACTATTTGAAACAAAAAAGAAGTATTACAATAAAGAACCTTTTTGTGGTAAAGGAGTATATTAATTTTTCCTTTTATCTCTTGATGTTAAAAAATGAAGGTGAATTTTAGTTTTTATGCACAGGAGATTTTTGTTTCAAATACTAATTATATAATTTACTGGTGATCTATAAATAATTAAATCATCACAATTAATGTTAATTAACAATAGAGAATTAGTTATAGAGCTTAATTTCTGCTGAACATCTTAGCTTCTTATGTAGATATATTTATGTATAGATTTAATAATGATATTATTTCCTTTTAAATGTTGCAATAAATCAAAAAATGATATTATTACCCTATTTTATTTAAACTATAGTTAGTGGAAGTTAATTCTTTATACAGTTATGTAATTGGGAGTTCTGCCCAATTAAATGTTTTGACATTTATACTAAGTTATACATTTTCTTTAAAGGAGTTCTTGTTAAACAAGTATTTAACCATCATCTTATAGAATTTTGTACAATTTTATTATACAAATAAATACTAAATAGTTATCACTAAGTGCTATTTATTTTTAAGAACATGTAAAAAGATTTATTTTTAGAAATCACTTGCTCCCAATAGTGTGCAGAAATCTCACATACATGCCAGAATACAAGTTAATAAAATGTTGATATCAAATTGGAAATATTGTCTAGAAGTTTAATTAAAGCAAAGATAAAAATTTATAGATGTTATTATTAAAAGTAATTTTTGTGTTATTTATATAAGTACCATAAAAGACATTTTAAAAGTTGAATCTTGAATTCATCTTTCAGACTGGATCTGATTTTTGTACACAAATATGTAAGTAGCAGACATTTCCAGCAAGTAAACCACATTGGCTAAATATAGTGAGTGGAATGTACACAATGATTCAGGGGATATCAAAAAAAGTAAAAGATTCATATAAGTAAGCAGTGGGAACAAAATTTTGAGAGAGAGAGAGTAACACTTTTAAATTTCACCAGTGCTATCATTCAATTATATTGAATGCTTGGTTTTTTTTCCCCTTAATGAAGAGAGAAGTAACATGCTCATGCCCCACAGAACTTAAACTTTAATGTGCTCACCAGTCCCTTAGAGATCCTGCTAAAATTCAAAGTCTGATTCAGAGATTCTCAGTTGAAGCCCAAGAGTTCACTTTCTAATGAGTCCACTGATAATGCCAATACTGCTAATTCCCAAGCTATATCTTGAATAACAACTCCAAAGAGACAAATGTAGCTGCATGCAGACTGTGAAAATAAAGAAGCTAATTTGAAGTCTAATGCAGAAATATTGATGCAAAGCAAAAGTCTTTGACAATGAGAAAGGGGATAAATTACATTTGTCTGAAATTACACAGGAAAATAGATTATGTAATTTGTCTGGATTTGAGAGGAATACCGAAAAAGACTTCTTTTTTCCCTTTTTCTGGGATTGAAAATGTAGCATAAATTTAGAAATAAACATAAATTTTTAAGTTTGATGTGGCTTAGAAGGAATAACTAGTATCATTTTAAACACTATACTTAAAGCTAAGGTCACACATCCAGATAAAAATGTACATAGGCTATACAAAATGAGGATATCAGCAGTCAAGAAACCTTCATGCTTTTGTTTTGAAGTGATAAATTAATCCATGGGGGCTGTTGAAATCATCTAGGAAAAATATGTCAAAAGAAAATATATGAAAAAATGAAGATAATAATACCCATCTTTAAGAGGTAGAGACAAAGATATTGGTCTGAAGTTTTCTTTCCTTGATGTGTCTTTGATTTTGGTAGCAGGCTGATACTAGCTTCATAGCATGAGTTTGGAAGTGTTCCCTCCCTTTCTATTTCATGGAATAATTTGAGGAGTATTGTTGTTAATTCATTTTGAAGGTCTGGTAGAACCTGGCCATGAATCCATCAGGTGCTGGGCTTTTCTTATTTGGTAGGCTTTTGATGGTGTCTTCTATTTCATTGCTTGAAATAGATCTGTTTAAATTGCATATGTCCTCCTGATTCAGTTTGGGTAGGTAATTTCTCTAGAAATGTCTTCAAGACTTTCTATTTTATTGGAGTATAAATTTTCAAAATATATTCTGAATATTTTCTGTATTTTAGTAGTGTCCAATGTGATATTTCCTTAACATAAATTTTAGTAATTTGAGTTCTCTCTCTTTCTATTCATTAGCATGGATAAATTTTTATCAATTTTATTTACTTTTCAAACAACCAACTTTTGTTGATTTTTTTAAATTCTTTTGTTTTAATTGCGTTGATTTCAGCTCTGATCTTAATTATTTTCAGTCTTCTACTGCTTTTCATGTTGATTTGTTCTTCTTTTTCTAGGGCTTTGAAAAGTAATGTTTATTTGGCAATTTTCTATTCTTTGTTTTTTAAAAATATGTCTTTAGTAGTTGATGGATCTTTATTTTATTCATTTATTTATACGTGGTGATGAGAATCTGATCCAGTGAGGCACAAATGCTAGGCAAGTGCCCTACCATTGAGCCACAACCCCAGTAAAATGAATGAGCTCAATGCAATGAACTTTCCACTTAGAACTGCCTCCAGAGTGTCCCAGAGATTTTGACATGTTGTATCACTATTCTCATTTACCTCTAAGTATTTTTTAAATCTCATCCCTGATTTCTTCTGTTATCCACTGGTCATTCAATAGTATATTATTTAGTCTCCAAGTGTTAGTGTAGCTTCTATTTTTTATTCTATCATTGACTCCTAAATTCATTCCATTATGATCTGACAGAATGCAAGGAAAATCCACATACAAAAGCTTATTTAAAAGTTAGTACATCATAATGAAGTGAGTTTTATCTCAGGAAAGCTAGATTGGTTCAACATATGGAAATTCATAAACATAATTCATCAAATCAATAGACTTAAAGACAAGAATCATATGATTATCTTAATAGATGTAGAAAAGCATTTGACAAAATATAGTAACTATGTTCAAAACACTAGAAAAACTAGGGATAGTAGGAAAATAACTCAACATTGTAAAACTATACATGCAAAACCCAAGGACAACATCATTTTAAATGGAGAAAATTGAAAGCATTGCCCCTAAAAACTGGAACAAGGATCCCCTCTTTTACTATTTCTATTTAACATAGTCCTTGAAACACTAGCCAGAGCCATTAGAAGAAAGAAATTAAAGGGAAACAATGACATGGTTCTTTATTTAGAAGACCAAAAAACTATACCAGAAAACTTCTAGAATTCAGAAATGAACTCAGCAAAGTGGCTACCAAATTAACACTCGTAAATCAACTGCATTCCTATACATCAGTGATGAACCTATTGAAAGAGAAATTAAGAAAACTACCCCATTCACAAAAGCCTCAAAAAAATAAAATAATTGGGAATTAATCTAGTAAAAGAGATGAAAGACCTCTACAATGAAAACTACAGAACAGTAATGAAAGAAATTGATGAAGACCTTAGAAGATGGAAAGACCCCCTGTGCTCTTGGATAGGCAGACTTAACATTGTCTAAATGGGCACACTTCCCAAAGCAACACACATACTTAATGGAAGACCTATTAAAACCCCAAGGACATTCTTCATAGAAATAGAAAAAGTAGTCATGAAATTCATTTGGAAAAATAAAAGATACAGAATAGGCACTACTGCTAGAGACAAGATTCAGCCCAGACAGCTCAAAACAGCCCACACAGGATCTAGGATTTCACTAGGCCTGGTTCGCCCCTTCCTACCAGCAGACTACTGTGGGAGGTCAAGCCCAGTATCCCAAATGCATCCACTCCAACTTACACAGGACCCAGACACTAAGGCACAGAGTTTCAAACCAAAGGAATGCACAATCTCTTAAATGAGATAATATCAGAAAATTTCCCAAGCATGAAGAATGAGTTTGAAAACCAAATATAAGATGCTTACAGGACACCAAGTGTACAAAATTACAACAGATCCACACCAAGGCACACTATAATGAAAATGCCTAGCATACAGAATAAGTATTTAATCTTAAAAGCCACCAGAGAGAGGAATCAGATCACATATAGGGGGAGGCCAATTTGTACCTCAGCAGATTTTTCAACCTAGACCCTCAAAGCCAGGAGATCCTAGAACAACATATATCAAGCTCTGAAAGAAAATGGATGCCAACCAAGAATCTTATATCTAGCAAAACTAAGCTTTAGATTTGATGATGAAATAAAAACCTTCCATGATAAACAAAAGTTAAAAGAATTTACAACTAAAAAGCCTGCAGTACAGAACATCCTCAGCAAAATATTCCAAGAAGAGGAAATTAAAAACAATGATGAAAATCAGCAGAAAGAGAGATTACACTAAAGGAAAATCTAATCAGAGGAGAAACGAAGTAACATTAAATACCAAAAATAAACAAAAATGGCTAGGAATACATATCATGTCTCAATAAAATAACCCTAAATGTTAATGGCTTAAACTCACCAATCAAAAGACATAGATTAGAAGATTGAATCCAGAAAAAAAAATACCCAACAATTTTCTGCCTCAAAGAGACACATCCCACAGAAAAAGACATTTACAGATTGAAGGTGAAGGGTTGGGAAAAATCATACCACTCACATGGATTGTGGAAGCAAGCAGGGGTTTCCATCCTCATATCAAATAAAGTAGACTTCAAACTAAAGTCAATCAAAAAGGATAAAGAAGTACACTAATCCTGCTCAAGGGAACCATATACCAACAAGACTTAACAATATAAATATATATGCACCCCCAAAATGGAGCAGCTATGTTCATCAAACATACTCTTCTCAAGTTCAAGAATCAAATAGACAACATCATAATAATTTTGGGTGACTTTAACTGACCTATTTCATCACTAGGTAGATCTTCCAAACAAAAGATGAACAATTAAACTCTAGAATTCAATAATACAATCAACAACTTAGAGTTAACTGACATATATAGAATATCCCAACCTTCAATGAGAGAATATACTTTCTTCTCAGCAGCACATGGATCCTTCTCTAAAATAGACCATATACTATGCCACTAAGCAACTCTTAGAAAATATAAAAAAGTAGAGATACTACCCTGCATTCTATCAGATCATAATGGAATGAAATTAGAAATCAATGATAAAATAGGAAATAAAAGCCACTCCAATACCTGGAAACTAAATAATATGCTACTGAATGAACAATGGGTCACAGAAGACATCAAGGAGGTGATTAAAAAGTTTTTAGAGGTGAATGAGACACAGATACAACATATCCAAATCTCTAGAACCTATGAAAGCAGTTCTAAGAGGAAAGTTCATTGCATGGAGTTCATTCCTTAAAAGAAGAAAAACTCAACAAATAAATGACTCAACATTACATCTCAAAGCCCTAGGGGGATAAAAAAGAACAAGTCAACACCAAAAAGCAGCAGAAGACAGAAAATAATTAAAATCAGAGCTGAAATCAATGAAATTGAAACAAAAGAAACAATTGAAAAATTGACAAAAATGTTGGTTCTTTGAAAAAAAATTAATAAAATTGACAGACCCTTAGCCACACTAATGAAGAGGAGAGAGAAAAATCACTAACACATGTGATGAAAAAGGAAATATCACAACAGACACTACAGAAATACAGAAGATAATTAGAAATTATTTTGAAAACTGGTACTCCAGTAAAATAGAAAATATTGAAGGCATCTATAAATTTCTAGAGTCATATAACTTAACCAAATTAAATCAGGATGATATACACAATTTAAACAGAGCAATTTCAAGTGACGAAAAAGCAGATGCCATCGAAAGTCTACCAACCAAAAAAAGCCCAGGACCAGAGACATGCACAGCCGAGTTCTACAAGACCTTTAAAGAAGAACTAATACCAATAATCTCCAACATATTTCAGGAAATAGAAAAAGAGGCAGCACTTCCAAACTCATTCTATGAGGTCAATATCACTCTGATTCCAAAACCAGGCAAAGACACATCAAAGAAAGAAAACTTTAGACCAATATATTTAATGAACATACATTTAAAAAATCTCAATAAAATTCTGGAAAATCAAATACAAAACATATAAAAAATATCTTGCACCATGATCAAGTGGGATTCATCCCAGGGATGCAAGGTTGGTTTAACATATGGAAATCAATAAATGTGATTTATCACATCAATAGATTTAAAGATAAGAATCATATGATCATCTCAATAGATGCTGAAAAAGCATTTGACAAAACACAGCACACCTTTATGTTCAAGACACTAGAAAAACTAGGATAACAGGAACTTACCTCAACATCATAAAAGCTATCTATGCTAAGCTCCAGGCCAACATCATTCTAAATGGAGAAAAATTGAATGTATTTCCTCTAAAAACTGAAACAAGATAGGGATGCCTTCTTTCACCACTTTTATTTAACATAGTTCTTGAAGCCCTGGCCAGAGCATTTAGACATATGAAAGAAATTAAAGGGATACACATAGGAAAAGAAGAACTCAAATTAGACCAATTTGCCGATGATATGACTTTATACCTAGAAGACCCATAAAATTCCACCAGAAAACTTCTAGAACTAGTAGATGAATTCAGCAAAATAGCAGTATACAAAATCAACACCATAAATCAAAGGCATTTCTGTATATTAGTGACAAATCCTCTGAAAGGGAAACTAGAAAAACTACCCCAATTACAACAGCCTCAAAAAAAAAAAGAAAAAAAAAGAAACTTGGGAATAAATTTAATGAAAGAGGTGAAAGGCTTCTACAATGAAAACTACAGATTGCTAAAGAAAAAATTAAAGAAGACCTTAAAAGAAGTAAGGATCTCCCTTGTTCTTGGATAGGCAGAATTAATATTGTCAAAAATGACCATTCTACTAAAAGCACTATTCAGATTGAATGCAATTCCAATCAAAATCCCAATGACATTTCTCATAGAAATAGAAAAGGGAGACATGAAATTCATCTGGAAAAATAAGAGACCCAGAATAGCTAAAGCAATCCTTAGCAAGAACAGTGAAGCAGGTATCATCACTATACCAGACCTTAAAATATACTACTGAGCAATAGTAACAAAAGCAGCATGGTATTGGCACCAAAGTTGACTGGTAGACCAATGTTATAGAATAGAGGACACAGAGACTAAATAAACTACATAATTACAGTTATATTACCAAAAAAAAAAAAAACATTGGAGAAAAGATACTTCCCTTCAACAAATGGTGCTGGGAAAACTGGAAATCCATATGCATAAAAAAGAAATTGAACCACTATCTCTCACCATGTACAAAACTCAACTTAAAGTGAAACAAGCACTTAGGAATTAAACCAGAGATCCTGTGCCTAATACAAAAAAAAAAAAAAAAGTAGGCCCAAGTCTCCATCATATAGGATTAGACCCCTCCTTCCTTAATAAGTCTCCTATAGCAGAAGAATTAAAATAAATAATTAATAAATAGGATAGATTCAAATTAAAAGGGTTCTTCTCAGCAAAAGAAACAACTAATGAGGTGAATAGAGAGCTTACACATTGGGAGCAAAAGTTCACTACTTGCACATAGATAGAGCACTAATCTCTAGGGCATATAAAGAATTCAAAAAGTTAAGCACCAGGAAAGGTAGCAGAATACAACAGTCACTAATATGCCATTATGTAAAAATGTGAATATGTAACAGATGTGATTCTGCAATCTGTATTTGGGGTGAAAATGGGAGTTCAAAACCCAATTTGAGTCAAATGTATGAAAGATGATATATCATGAGCTATGTAATGTTTTAAATAATCAATAAAAAAAAGTTGGGGCTGGGGATGTGGCTCAAGCGGTAGCGCGCTCGCCTGGCATGCGTGCGGCCCGGGTTCGATCCTCAGCACCACATACCAACAAAGATGTTGTGTCCGCCGAGAATTAAAAAAATAAATATTAAAAATTCTCTCTCTCTCTCTCTCTCTCTCTCTCTCTCTCCCCTCTCTCACTCTCTAAAAAAAAAAAAAAAAAAAAAAAGTTAAGCACCAAAAAAAAAAAAAAAAACACAAATAACCCACTCAATAAATAGGACAGGAACTTAAAAGACACTTCTCAGAAGGTGATATACATTCAATCAGCAAATATGTGAAAAAAATATTCAATATCTCTAGCACTTAGAGAAATGCAAAACAAAAGTAGTTTAAGATTTCATCTCACTCCAGTCCAGAATGGTAGCTATCAAGAATACAAACAACAATAAATGTTGGTGAGGATGTGGGGAAAAAAGCACACTCATACATTGCTGTTGGGACTAGAAAATTGTGCAGCCAATATGGAAAGTAGTATGGAAATTCCTTGGAATACTAGGAATGGAACCACCTTTTGACCCAGCTATCCTACTCCTCGGTCCATCCCTAAAGGAATTAAAAACAGCATACTATAGGGACACAGCCACATCAATGTTTATTGCAGCACAATTCACAATAGCTTTAACTGTGGAACCAACCTAGATGTCCTTCAGTAGATGAATGGATAAAGAACATTTGTTATATAGACACAATGGAATATTACTCCAAAATAAAAGAGAATAAAATCATGGCATTTGCAGGTAAATGGATGGAGTGAGAAAAGATAATGATAAGTGAAATTAGCCAATCCCAAAAAACCAAATGCCAAATGTTTACTCTGATATAAGGAGTCTGATTCATACTGGGGTTGGGAGGGGGAGCATGGGAAGATTAGATGAACTCTAGAGAGGGCAAAGGGAAGGGAGGGAAAGGAAGGGCACAAGGGGGTAAAAAATATGGTGGAATGAGATGGACATCATTACTCTAAGTACATATATGAAGACATAAATGGTGTGTATATACTTTGTATTCAATCAGAGATATGAAAAAGTATATTCTATATGTGTGTAATATGAATTATGGTGCATTTTGTTGTCATATATAACAAATTAGAATAAAAATTTTAAAAAGAAGTCAACAAACATTAGGAAGCCCTTTGATTTAGTAACCAGAATGTCATATTTTTAAAAAAGAAAAAGAACCCTGGGATCTCTAGGGCAAATATCTTATTTTAATAAGAATGAAATAATGGGCAACCATGATAGGTCCATGTTTTTTTTTTTTTAACTGCATTATGCCATTATGTATAACAATGACACCTCATAATAAACATTTCATTTACCTTCAGTATTTCTTACACCATTTTGTTACTGAGCATAATATTTTTCCTTTTTTAGCATAAGCTATATGGTTTTTTCTCTATCTGTAATGTTTAAAATCTGTAAAAAATATCTGCTCTATAACTTGGAAATAGAACAATTTAGCTCATGATCAATGGGAAGCTAGTCAAGGGCTAAGTTTTCAGCGCTCTTTATTTTCTCCGCCCTCTTGGGTCTCAAACTTTGGATATTCTTTAAGAATTTTATAGCTGTAATTATATGAATTTGAAATAGTTTCAAGTTCTGTTTCTATGTTTTAGCCTATTCAATAACAATCAGGAACCCAACAGAGATATTCAATTGTTCCTTTAGTAAAATTGATTCATACCCTTCAGAGTTATAAATCCATTTTCAACTCCAGCTTTTTAAGCAATCTCTAGGTCCTTTGTACTTCTATATTGTTTTATTTTTCTACTTTTCTTTCATCATCAGATTAGTCTTAATAACTTACAGTTTTAAATATTCTGAACATTTTTTAATGTTGAAGATTAGCATAGGATTACATCCAGTCTAGAACAGTGTTCAGAAAAATATAGTCATGCCTTATTCAGAAAGGAGTAAGGAGATTATATCACAATTTGCATGTTTTTTTCTATTTCTACTCATTTTTTCCTTAATTGTTTTCTTTTCCTTAACACGTGTCCTTTAAACTTTTACAGATATTTCTTAATGATACAATCTACTTGATAATATTTTAATGCTCAAGTACTAGAAATCCTTTGACCAAATACCTGGACATAATTTTTGCTAACTATTTTAGTCTTACATAACATTTCTTAGTATAATACTACCTTAAAAGTTGCCAATTATGTATTAAGAATTAGATACTAATGAGGTAAATTAGAATTTTTGGTAACCTTTCAATATTTTTTCCTCCTGAATCACCTTGGTATTGCCTACAGGGTTTAACTAGCGTTTTCTGATGTGAGACACCAGCAGGTGCCCAGAGGTCTTGTCCCCTGAAGCAGCTATCATCTACACACCTGCTAACTTTGCCTGGATGTCTTTTCTCTGGGCACCATTGCCACCAGCACCACTATTGCCAACTAGTTCTCTGGGTGCTGCTACCCACAACCGGCTGCCCACTGCCCATTGCTGTCCAGAGAGGTCCACTGTCAGAAGGCCTGCAGGTTTGGTTGGTTGCAAATCTGGCCAGTGCCTGGAGGGGTGGGGGCAGGATGCCAGCTGGTTTGCTGCCACCACCATCTGAGGGTGAGACTGCCTCCATTTGGTGATCCCAGCCAGTACCTGGAGGTCCAGTGTCCAAGTGCCTTCGGTGTTGGCTGTACCTGGTGTTTTCCTGTTGGAAATGCTGGTGACCACCATCTTGCAGCTTCTTTACAGGGTAACTCCTCTGTTTTTAGCACATCTCTGGTGATCTCTCTGCGAATTGAAACAGCATTGAGATCTTGGGACTGCAATGTAGCTAAGCCATGTGTACCTGACTAGATCTGTTTGGGCCTGTCTGGACACGGCAGTCTTCATGAAGAATCAGAGACAGGAGTGAGACACCTTTGAACACTGAAGCAAACAGTTTTTCAATTTTCCACTGAACTTCTTTTGTTTTGTTTTTAAATATATATATTTTTTTATCTTCTCTAGCGTCTCTACCATATTTGAAATCAGGTATTTTTCATGCATCGGTTTGTTGAGGACTGTGATGTATGAATGGTATTTTGCAGTTTTGTTGTGTATTCTTATATATATTTTTTAAATTTTACATATTTTTCCATCTTGCTTGTCTGTTTTCCTGGATTCTCTCTTTTATCCCACTAATGGTCAATCTCTATCAATTCTTCTTCCATTTTTCCAATAGACTTTTACTTCTGGCTTTTGTTCTCCTCCCTCATGAATATCATGTCCTACACCAATTTTGTTTTCTCTTTGTCTAACATTTGAAATTGTAAGCCCTTTTACCAAACTTACTTTATACTGTGTAGACAATAATTGAACTCATCTTTTCATTTATTTTGAGAAAACTGGAAGTCTAAATATGATCTAGTGGGTTTGGGGCTGTATGTTGTTTGCATTGGGTGCTGTTGATATTTGATGTTTAGCACCAAAAAAAAAAAACCCCACATAACTCAATAAATAAATGGGCAAAAGAAGTGAACAGACACATCACAGAAGAAGAAATACAATTGATCAACAAATATATGAAAAAAATGTTCAACATCTTTAGCAATTAGAGAAATGCAAATCAAAACTACTTTAAAATTTCATCTCACCCCAGTTAGATAGAAATTATGAAGAACACAAACAACAAGGATGCTGTTGCCCAGGATGTGGGAGAAAAGTTACATTCATACATTGCTGGCGGAAATGCAAATTGGTGCAACCATTATGGAAAGCAGTATGGAGATTCCACAGAAACCTTGGAATGGAACAAAAATTTGACCCAGGTATTCTACCCACTCCTTGGCTTATACCCCAATGCTGCCACATCAATGTTTATAGCAGCTCAACTCACAGTAGCTAAACTATGGAACCAAATTAGGTGTCCTTCAACAGAAGAAAGGTTAAAAAAAAATCTGGTACATATATATGATGAAATATTACTCAGCTTTAAAGAAGAACAAAATGATAGCATTTTTAGGTAAATAGATGGAGTTGGAGAACATCATGCTAAGCCAAATAAGGCAATCCCAAAAATCAAAGGCCAGATGTTTTCTCTGATAAGCAAATGCTAATTTACAATAAGGAGGGAGGCTAGAGAAGAATACAGTTACTTTAGACTAGGTAGTGGGAATTGAAAGGAGGGGAGGTGTTATAAGGGGGAGGAAGGACAGTAAAATGAATCAGATATTATTACCCTATGTACATATATAACTACATGACTGGTGGGATTCTACATATGTATAACCAGAAAAATGAGAAATTATACTCCATTATATATGATGTATCAAAGTTCATTCTACTCTCATGTATAACTAATTAAAACAAAAATAAATTAGTAAAAAAAAGAATCAAGTCAAAAAGAAAAGTGTTGATCCAAGTAAATTGTCAGTGAGAGCCAGTTAACTCACATAGGCTAGAGAACTGAAATTAGGGTAAAAACATTGAGCAAGTGGGATGGCAAGGACAGGTTTAAAGCAGAGGATTTACAGATTCCAGAAGTCTTGGCAGTTCTAAGCTGGGCACTGTTACTCAGGAAATCTAGAGTGTTGGTTTTTTAAGATCAAAAGTACTAGGTTGGCTGAAACTTGGCAACTTTTTATCAAATAAAAGAACAGATTAATGTAAAACTTCCTAGGTCAAATATTTTTGGGGGTGTCATTTGAAAAAAATTATTGCAAGTTGATAAAATAAATGGTAATCGTTATCATGAAAAAATTAAAATATAGAAGTAAGTAATGAATCTTTATATTCTGGGTTTTGTTTTCTCAGACAATGGAGATGATACACTGACAGACCTGAAATAGATTTCTGGTCCTGTCACTAACTTCTGGCAATGTCACCAAACTGTCAGGGATAAGGACAAAATTAAATCATAAGACAAAAGAATAGTGTTGGTTTATACTTCCTTTTACATGTAAACTTGGCTGAGCCAAGGTGCCCAGATACTTGATGAGGCATTATTCTGGATATTTTTTTTTTTTTTTTGTGACAGAGTTTTTGGAGGAGATGACTATAGTTAAATCAGTGGCTTGTGGATAAAACCAGATGCTACCCTTAATGTGGATGGGCTCATCCAATTAGCTGAATCCTTCAACAGAAAAAAAGTCTAATGTCCTTTGAGCAAAAGGGAGTTCTGCAGGAGGCAACATCAGCTCTTCCCTCGGTATCTAGCCTATTGGTCTAATTTTCAGGTTTTGCATTTGTCTTAAAAATAAACATGTTTCCCGCCTTCTCTCTCTCTAAATAAATACACACACCTTATGGTAGTGTTTCTTTGGAGAAGTTTGACTAATACAGGGTTTATTTGATGAGCATTCAGAAGAGTAGTGATTTTTAGTTGACACCAAATTGTCATATATTAAAATTCAAACACACTCTTTTTATACTTCAAATTTTATCTATGTATATGTGTCATTTTAATGCCAGATTAACTCAATAAACATATAAACATATTTATCTTGATTCATATTGTTACTTCTACTTCTTTTTGTCAATTTTATTTCATGAGAATCAAACTTGTAGGCAGATACAATAACATTTATACAAATCAACTAGTTCAAATTTGTAAAAGATTATTTTTGAGTAAATATAGAGTATTCACAGAAAGTCTTTACAGTGTTTTTTTTTCTTCTTTTCATCTTAAAGAGATGATAACTCTGTGCGAATGTTTAAAAGTTTTGCTCATGGTAAGAGAGGGAGTTTTGCTCAGACCTAGGACATGAAGAGATAATGATCATGGACTGGAGTCCCCATGTTCATGAAGGTTAAGGAAGAGTAATCACAGCTCTACCCTCAGGAAAACATGAATATTAACAAAAATAGGAAACATAACAAAGAAAAAAAAAATGTGTTTCTGTGATATTTTGAATGCCATGTCTGGAAAAGATTGTTTTAATTCAGTCTAGGTCTTAATTTTACAATAAAGGGACCAAAATTAAGAATTCTAACCTTGTCCAAGGTCATACTGCTAATTGATGACAGAAGACAGAGCTAATAAATCATGTCCTGGGTGTATAGAACTACAACCAAAAGAATAAAATAAATTTGATAGATCATATGCCAGCATTATATAATATTGTTATTCCCTTACTATGAGCAAAACTTTTAAACATATTAATTACTAAGTAATGTCTGTGAGCTTTTACTTGACTGAGATATGAATAAAATAAACATCTATTTTTACTATGATAAAGAATCAACTATGCAATTGCAAGGATATTAAAATGCAGTCTCATAAGCTCCTCCACTTGACTTTTCTAATATGACATTGTACAGCTTTTCTCATTACTCTTTACTTCAAAGTTATGTTGATGTTAAAATCAAGGATACCGTCTAAATCAGTTTCATTCAACTATAATGAAAATTCTATATCATCAAGGATCAAATTTGTCTGTTTACTGTATTTCTAGTCTTAGAATATCTTATGACTTTAGTCTTCAACAACTTGTGGATAAGTGGATAGATAAATTATCAATTTTACTTTCCATTATTTCAGAAGACAATAATGACTAAAATATCTCCTTACTTAGAGATGTGAAACTATCACTTAACAGAAAAATAGGAGTTTTATATTTAAAAGGTTAGAATTATTCATGTCAACTTACATATATTGTTGGCTCTAGGCAGCAAAACCTCTCATGGAGATCCCCAAAGGGGGCCTACTCTCAGCAATGTAGCATGGAGTGTACTCTTACTGTTATTGCTGTATATATTTAAGATGTACAATATGATGCTTTGGTATACACATAATGAAATGATTACTGGAGTCTATCAAATTAACATATTCATGTCCTCACATGTTTTTTTATTTTATTTAGTAGTAAGATTATCTGGAATCTACACTCTTAGCAAATTTCCAATATATGTACACTATTAAGTATAGTCATCTTACTGTACATTATATGTCTGGACTTACTCATTCTACACAGCAACATCTTTGTACCCTTTGACCAACAGCTTCCCATTTCCCCTAGTCATCATCATCTGCTTTCTGTTTCTATGTAATCAACACTTTTAGATTCCACATACAAGTGGGATCTTGAACCAGTTTTCCTTTCTGTGTTTAGCTTATTTCACTTAGCATAATGTCCCCCAGGTTTATACATGTTATCACAAATATCCTTGATATTATTCTTTTTAAAGGCTAAATAATATCTCATTGTGTGAGTAACTATATGTATGTGTATATACACATGCTACAACTTATTTATTCAGTCATATATTGAGAGACACTTAAGACAGTTTTTATGCTTTGGCTGTTGTGAATAAAGTGGCTATATATATGAAAGTGCAGATATTTCTTCAAGCTACTGATTTCATATCCCCTAAAAGAAGGATTGCTAGATTTTTTTGTTTGTTTTTCAATATTAGATATTGAACCCAGGGGCACTCTAAAACTGAGCTACATCACCAGACTTTATTGTTTTTTTTTTTTTTTTTTGTATTTTGAGACAGAGTCTCCCTAAGTTGTCCTGAGCTGGCCTTAAACTTGAGATCTTCATGCCACAACCTCCCAATTTGTTGGGATTATAGGCAAGAGCCACTAAGTCTGAGTTAATTTGTTTATTTTATTTTATTTCTATTTTTAAAAACTTCATACAGTGTTCTATAATAGTTATAGCAATTTTATACTCCCAGCAAAAGTCCACAACCTTATCTTTACTTACTGTTTTTTTCTTTTTGATAACAGTCAGGACATAATCTTAATTTATATGTTATTTTTGAAAAAAGAATATGGTATAAGATGAAATGACTATAAGAGTAAATATTATGTTTCATGAAGTTCCTAAAATGACTACATAATCAGATGATTCTCATTGTTCTTAGAGTTGGGGGATGGCTTTAAATCCAAGGAAAAATTAAAAATTTTATCAACAGGGATTTGTGAACATTGTTCTTTAACTGCTTCATTGCAAATGTCTTTCTTTTTCTTCTCTACTATCAGATGGCTGCCTCTACTCGTTTATTCTCCTCCAAACCATTTCTTGTTAGGCTTTTTAGTTACTGAGCCCCCAGCTAACTTTGTATTCATTGGTTCAAATTTCAGTGAGAATATCTTTATTCCAGCTGTAAATTGAAGGTCACTAGGACTGTTACTAGAATTGGCTACTATTAGGTAGCTTGCTTACACATCATTCAGATTGGAAAAGATTGTGCCCAGAGTGAAAGTAATAGAAAATCATGTGACTATAAAAAATGCTCCTTTATTATTAGAAGAGGATTTACCCAAGGTAGTCTCCAGTAGATTACCTAGTAATGAAAGAAGGAAAAGCACCACGACCCTTCTAGGAAAATATGTTCTTGATTTGGCAAATAAATCAACTAAGGCTCAAAAAAAAAAAAAGTCAACTAATTTTCTTCAGTCATGAACTTTGTAAACTTTAGACAACTTAGTTAATTGCATTTTCTACATCATTATTGTAGTCCTCACAATCAATCCTAGTCCTGGAAAATTTGTTTCTCTTTAATATCTTATAACCAAAATCTATTTTTGAATGATTATAGAATGCACATGTGAATCAATACTTGTAGTTTAATGCTCATCCTATTGTTTTAATTCATGCATTTTATAATTATTTCTATAGTTTGTGTATTGCTACAAGCTTACTACTGAATATATGGTTGAATTCATCAAGATAATCTTGATTCCTAAATTTTACTTTCACAGTTCAACACTTTTATACTGTTAATGTACTATCATACATGCATTTTGAAAGTCTATAAACACAAGAATCATGTATTATTATACAAAAGACGGATGTGTAATTACACATAAGTCTTATCCAGTGTTATCATCAAAATAGAAATTTGTTTTGCAAACACATAGAATAAGTGTGCTGACAATCAGATTTTTTAAAAATGAACAGACACACACAGGAGAATAAAGGAGAGAAGATCTGTTAACATCAGTGATAATTTAGCTAAAACACACTACTAAGCATGACCTCATATATAGTCAACTCCAGAGAAATTACAATGTTGACTTTACCTCTTTTAATGCTTTAAAGGATTTCAGTGGACAATAAAAATGATGCTTATCAAATTATGGTAAGTAATGTTTTCTGAGTCATTATTCAATATTTTATGTTCAAACATTTAGTATTATAATGTGCTGCAGATACAAAGCTAGGTTTTATCATATTGTTAAAAGTTTTCAATAAATATTTCTATTTTTTTTATCTGTCTCTTTAAGAATGAAGAAAAACAGGAAAATTTCTCATCCAAATAGTATAAGATTAGTCTATCGTACAAAAAGATCTAAATAGATTTTTTAAAATTTACCATTTGTTATGATTTGGATTATGAGGGATTCCCATAAAGCTCATGTAGGAGACAATGAAAGAATGTTCAGAGGTGAAATGATCAGATTATGAGAACTGTAACCTTAATGATGGATTAATTCATTTGATGGATTAATACCTTGAATAGACTAACTGGGTGATAACTCTGGGCATTGGTATACAATTGAAGGAAGTAGGTCACCGGGGTGTCCTTTGGCATTTATATTTTGTCCCTTACATCTTGTTCTCTCTCTCTCTGCTTCCTGGCTATAATAAACACAGTAGCTTTTCTTTGCCATGCCCTTCTGCTATTATATTCTGCTTCACTCAGACCCAGAGCAATGAAGTCAGCTGACTATGGTCTGAACCTCTGAAACTGAACCCAAAATAAATTTTCTCCTTTAAGTTGTACTTGTGAAGTATTTTGGTCATGGTGATGAAAAGCTGCCTAACATACCTTTAAAGTTATTTGAGTATGGGTGTACCAGTTTGTGATGGGATAAAGAATATGAGGTGAGATTATGGACAAGTTGACACTCAATTTAGTTTTTAATGTTTACTTAATAGTATATATATATATATATATATATATATATATATATATATATATATATGTTTTTGTGAATTAATCAGACAACCTAAAATTAAGTATAAAGTGGCAGGCTGGCCATTTAAGATTCCATGTTTATATAAAAGTTAAATGTACTCCACAAGATATATTGAATCATCACCTAATGTCTGCATTATAGCGTTTGGAAAGAAAGTAGTGCAACATGTAAAATGGTGCCCAATGTAATTTCCCCTCCATAAAAATATATGTTTTGGATAAAGAAAACAATGATTATGCTTCTGCAGAGATTATATGTCAATTTAAAACCTAATTTAAAAATTAGAAACTCCCTCCAACAAAATCAATAACAAATAATGTCAGCTAAGTATTCTTTTATCTCTTCTAAATAGCAATTCATTGGCCCATTTTCATTTCTAAAAACTCTATACCAGAAAGAAATAGAAGAAAAAAATTATTTCTACAAAACAACTCTTAGAAAAATAGATTAGTACAATTGCCAGATATATGAATTACTCTCTGAATCAAAGGAATTGTGACTGTATATGTTTATACGGAAAATTGTTATTGACAATAAGTATATGATCTTTGGTGAGTTTGAATCTGATTGATTCCTTTTCATTTAAAATCTCATTTGACTGATACCCTCATTTATGTCCTCTACTATGATTTCAAATGTTTTTAGAATTTGGTCCCAGTTAATAGCCCTGAGATGTGTTAAATAATATTGTAAGCCTCACTTATTCTTCTCCCTTATTTCATCTTTGCAACGCTTTTTCAAACAAGTTTTATTAATTAAAATTCTGTAATAAATTATCAAATAATTTGTTATTGAAATATCCATAGATTTCAATAACCAGTGGACCAGATTTTCTAAAGAAAAGTTAAGGCAAATGTAGCAGTTATTAAAAATATTTTTTGTAGTCTGAGATAAATTATTTAAATTACATTTGGTATTTTAGTCATTTATTTAAAAAAATTGTATACTAGCTGGGAATACAATAGGTGAAATAAAACCCTGGGAAATTAAGGCAATACTATCAGCAATTCACAGTAAATGACATCTCATTTCATGCTTGCAAGTTAATTAATAGTCCATTCAACATGAACTGATATTCAAGACAGATTATTGATCATTTTACCACAGAAATACTTCAAGATATTCTCATGTTTTAAATGTTTCCTACAAAACAAATAATTACATATGTTTGAATCCTTTAGCATATCTAACAAAGTGAGTGTGTCTAGCTGGGTATTTAATATATGTGTTGAATGCTGAGAAATAAAGGACAACCTTCTTCAGAATAACTTAAGATCCCTGTGGAAAAGAAGATAGAAATAGTGGATTCAACATTTGGGAAAGTTAAGATGGCAGCATTAAAAAAAATGAGATTTGAATATAGATGAATGCAAGTCCTAGAAATCAGAAAGCAAAGGGGATGTAATGTGGACAGTGATAAAAAAAGAGAGAAAGAACAAAAAAATTATGTCAAAAAGATTTATTGAAGGAGGAAGCCACAGCATATTTTAAAAGATAAATTTTAATCACATGGATCCATCCATCCATTTCTTTATTCATTTATTCAATGTATATTTATGTCTATCATACTCTAGCCCTTCTTCTGACCACCAAGGAATAAAGAAATAACAAACTCCAAATGCTTGCTTGCATGGAGCTGTCAAGCTTAAATTTTAATGTGTGGGCAGGGGTAAAATAAATATATTTGTAATATATCAGTTCTATGACCAGACAAATAATAGGCTAAGAAGACAGGAAAAGAAGTGTTACTCTATTAGACAGCTTCCCTGATCAGGTAATTGATGAGACTTTTGAATTCAGACATTTAGTGTAAGAATCTTCCAGAGAATGGGGACAGTGAGACAAGAGGGAAAATTCCTGGAATGTTCTAGAGGTCACAATGCTCTGAAGAGAGAAAGGTCTAGATAGTAGGAGAGAATGAGCCAAAAGTAGAAACAAGACTCAGCTCACACTGGTCCTTATTGTTCTTGAGGATCTGATTCTGAGTGAGAAGAGAAGCCACATGAAGGCTTTGATCAGGATAGAGACCTGAAGGCAACACGAAAACAAAAACAATGTTGGTTCCTGTGTGGATTACATAATATTAAAAATCTTAGAGACAAGTGTGAAAGTTTTATAAGATACAAGAAAAAGACCATTGTGCTGTATTTTTTGAAGAAGAATATTTAATATGATTAACATAAAAACAATTAGAAATGAAAGCTTCATTGCTCGGAGAAAGATTTACTTTACCTGAAGAAGCTGAACCGCAGGTTTCTTCCTGGTTAGGCTGGAGGAAAACTATTTAATTTTTTTAAATTTGAGAATTATTATGCGAATTGAAAAGGATTCAACTGAAAGGATTCAATATTTATCCTAGAAGATATGTAATCACAATTGTTCATCAAGAGAAGAAAATACAAATCTCAAAAGTATAAAAAATTCCTTCAGAATGAATGTGGATGAAAAAGTTGTAAGGAGCTGTAGAGACATCACTTAATCACTTCATTTCTCTCATGTTTTCATTTCCTCTTACTGAACTAGATGTAGGAAAAATTAAAAGTAGCTTATATACACTGATTCCAGCCCCTATCAGTGGTATGAAAGCTAAAATATGCTTAATGATATAATTTTCTGACTTCAGTGTCTGAGTATCTCATCTGGAATTTTAATAGGAAATTTGGATATTCCTTTCTAAAAGTTAATATTTCTCTGTTTACAACCTATAATTTAGCACTTCATTTTAAAAGTAGAATAAAACTATTATGAATTTTACTTGTCAGCAATGCCATATTCAGAAAGATTATACTCTCGAAAACAATAAGTATCTCCATTTACTTTGGAAAAATGCCACTACTCTCTGAGTCATCCTGATTTAAGTTTTAGCTCATTTATGATCTCTAAGGGACAAACCCTTTCTCTCAATGGAAATAGTTTCATTGCCTAATCCTCATTATAGGAATAATACAATTTCCTTCAAAGCTGATTTTTGTTAGTACCCTAAATAAAAAGCACATATTTTATAATTCCTACCTCTTTTCTTGCCTTTTAAAGTTCAACTGAAGTTTTAGATTCTCCATAAAAATATCCATGTCAATATTCATATCATCCTTATTTCCATGCCTTTGGCAGTAGCAATTTGTGCATTGATTGGATGTTTAACATATAATGTCATGTCATGCATTATGGTAAAGTTTCATGGTTAACATCTCAGAGTCTAAGGTTTTATTTTAGCTTTCTGTGAAGAAATGAATGACTATAACAAGCCAGAGACAACCTTGTTTATAAGAGCCAGTTTATAAGATTGGCCTTGGCTGACATCAGGAAATTTGGCCCTTGATCTATTCCTTTACTGATAAGGGTGATTCATTGTGCCTACATAGTTTGTACAAACACTGTGATTTATAATGAATACTTGCTGTCATTCTGGGAATTTGGAATTTGTGTACATTTTAGGCAAAGGGTATCAATGTGACTAGCCACCAACAAAATCTTAGGTGCTAAGTCCCCTTGAGCTTTCTTGGGTAGAAACATTGTACATACGTTTGTACATCTTATTGTTGGATAAAGGTATAAGCATAAGGAGACATATGTGTGAAATTCTCTACTCTGCCTGTGTCTCTTTCCCTTGCTCAACTGTGTGTCCTTTCAGTGTAACAAAAACCTTATCCATGAGTGCAACGATATGCTGAGTCCTGTGAGTATTTCTAGCCCATTTCTAAATACCCCCAAAACATTCTTAAACAAGCTACTATATTTGTTATTCTTTATGGATGCTGTCAGAAGACATGAGACACTTGGGTCAGCGACAAAGAAATTTATTGCTAACAGCATAGAGCACAGCATCAATCTTATGCTTGTGTCAGTTACTCTTAAACTGCAAGTTCCAAAAAGGCAATGCAGTCTAATACATCAGTCACTAGAAAGGCAATTTATAAATCAATGGAAATGTAACTGATGTGACACAGCAATCTGTATACGGGGTAAAAATGGGAGTTCATAACCCACTTGAATCAATCTGTGAAATATGGTATATTAAGAACTATGTAATGTTTTGAACAACCAACAATAAAATATTATAAAAAAAAAAAGGCAATGCAGAGGACCTCAGGTAGATGTTGTGCAAACAATGGATTAGTGCTGTAGCTGAGGAATACTGAGTTAGAAAAATACACCTTTTAAAAAAATTTCCCAGCCCTTTGTCTTGAGAGGACACTGATCTCATATTTCAAGGTTGCTTGCTGCAAACACAACCCTAAGAAATGATTGGTTAAACCGTAAACAGGACCTTAAATTCTTAGAATAAGTAAAAAACCTTTCAGATGTTCAGGGCCCGTGGAATACCACCTTGCTTAATCATACCCCTACATATCCTACAAGGTTGCAAACATATTAAAGACAGTAAACAGGTTTTCATATTTCTTTTATGCTATCAAGAACAGAGACAGTATTGCATACTTAGTAAAAACTCAGTGACTCCTTGTGTTAATTTTCTGTGATTACTACAATAAATGACCATGGGTTTGGTGATTTAGAAGAGCAAATATTTATTGTTTCACATTTCTGGAGGCCAGAGGTTCAAAATCAGCGTCACTGAACCAGTATGATGTATTGGCTGGTCTAAATTTCCTCTAGAGGCTCTGGAATGGAATACACTTTCAACATGTTGTGGCTATGAGCTTCCCTTGGCTTTGGCTCTATCATCTAACCCTTCTTCCATGGTGGCATTGCCTTCTCCTACCATGTTTGTATAGCGGAATCTGTCTTTGCTTTTCTCTGATACGGGTGCGTCTGGGAATTGCAACTAGTGCCCATAATCCTGAATAAACTCCTCAAGACCCTTAATGTAATCACATCTATAAAGAATTTCCTGTTATGTAAGGTAACATTCACAGATTCTAAAGATTAAAACATGGGTATTTGGTGGGTGAGTCATAGGATGTTTTAAAAGTTATAAAAAAATCACAGTCTGATCACAACTGAATACTAAAAAAATGAAGAGATAATTATTCAGTTACAATAGCTAATAAATAAAAAGTAAATTCTATTTCTACAACACTAGAAAATCCCCAGAGGCACATTTACATTCATATGTATATTTTGATAAAAGAAATATAAAATCTGAATTTATAGAAGGTGAAATGATTTTACACTTCTTATAAAATTATCAGTATGTTCATAGAGATGTGGAAGTAAAATTTACTGAATAATAAAATATTTATTTTTGTGAAGGTACATACAATTTGTAATGCTAATTAAGGGCATGAACTTTGTTAATTTTTTCTTATTATGTGTTAATATAACAATAAGCAACATATTTTTCTAATGTTTACTTTGGGAAAACACTGCTGACAGGAATATAGACTAGAAGGAAAACAAAGCTTATATGCTTTTGATGGTTTCTAATCTGTGAATTAGAGAATTTAAATAGTGACCTTAATAATACCTGTGTATATGATCTACTTGGCTTTTACTTCTATTGTGTAGGATCCAAGGAATAAAAGACTATAAATAACATCTTTACAACCTAAGGAAGTGTCTAACTGTGTTTTCTTCTCTTTCTAGGAAATCGCGTGGAGCGCACACACACTACACATCTCACGGAGTTCCAAACACAAATAGACTTGAAAACTTAGTTTAGCTTCATAACTGCGAATTTGAAATTTCCTGTTTAGTTTTTTGTTTATCAATTTAAAACAACTCTAAAACTACTTCTGGCTCTCTTATATTTCCTAATTGGCAAGAAATAAATTTTCTATTTGTTAATTCCTCTGCTAGGGAATTCAGAATTTAATATATTTTGCTATAAAAATATTATCCAAACTTGGTGTGGCAAAATCTCTGCAGTTCAAGTGGTAGAAACTGTATTAATTTGATGTTTCTCTGTCCTTTGGCAGAACTTTCAAAGGGAGCTCTCATGAATGGGAGTCAGTAAACTGGGATTCAGAGGTCACATCTGGCTCTCCATCTGGTTTTGTAAAATGGACTTTATTCCTAAACAGGTATGCTCACACATTTACATTTGGTTCATGACTGTCTATAATATTAGGTTGTAAAATAACAAGATTAAATTTAAAAGAAATAAATTCAAAGTCATGAATTCAGAGTTCCAAATTAACTGCACAAGATGATTTTGCCTGACCCTTAATCTCCACATAGGTAACTAAGAATATCACACTAGTCAGTACAATGTGGCTAACAAAGCATAAAGGACAATTTTCAGAATTAATGAAGTTTGTTTCCAGATTAATAAAACTACCAGCAATAAGTAATATTTATTGAGGATGCATTATATGTCAAATGTTTTTTTGAAAACTGTGTAGTATGAATCAATGCCAAGGTTACCCCTTTTTGTAGACATGTCCCCTTTCATGTATTGGAAAAAAAACCTGAATATTTTTCATGAAAGTTTTAGCTCATGTTCACATAGTTCATAAGCTGCCTAGGCAGAATTCATATCTTCTTTTCACCAGAACCCATTTTCCTAACTCCCAGTTTAGAGAACAAAATACTTACAGCCTTATGATCACTGTGTCTAAATATTTGAAATAAAATATGCATTTATTGAGAGTAGTTTCAAGGTCAGCATTAAAACAATAAAATCACAGGTAAGGTTGAATTATGTCAATAGATGAAGAAAACTTTAGCTAACAATTGAAAAAATTATCATAAATAGAACATGCTGTATCTGTTTTCTGGTCTCATAGAATAAGGGTTTCTCCAGGACTTGAGTATCATTATTTTTTTAAGGAATTTTCTGGTGGAAATATTTGTATGAAGTGGAAGACCTAGATGTGCTCAACTAAATGCCGGATAATTTATGTGGAAGAGGAAGAAGGCAGGGAAGCTGGGATTTGCTCTGGATCTTATTCTGATAGCATTGCTGTCATGGAGGAAGGTGACGTGCCTGTAGCAGGAGAGTCCAGGATTAGCTGCACAGAATAGTGTGAAGCATGCTGTGCATCTACAGGGAGTTTTAACCAGTGCCCTGGAGCACAGTAAATGAAGGACTTTTTTGATCCTGCTGAATTTTCTTTTTTTCAATAAGGCTTAAACATGACAGCTATGGAAAGTTAAAAACTTCTATAAAGTTCAAAGCAGCAAGGAAGCATTGGCAATACCATTTTCCATTATATTTTACCAATGTTACCCAACTTTTTTTGAGAGATTAAAGGATAATTTTTATTCTGTGACTAATCTTGAGTCTCATTCTTCAGAGATCTAGTAGGCTTCCTGAGGACTTACTCTGCAAGATATTCTGTGCTTTAGCACAGAAATAGATGTTTCAAAATGACTTTCTAATTTTTGACTATACAACACATTAAGTGAAGTACAAGAACAAAACACAGAATGGAGATATTTAAAGGGAGATAAATATTTTAAACTTTCATACAAAATTCTGTCTTGAAACTTTGATCCTCACCCCACCTGAAACAGCATGGTAATCACAAAGATGTATTTTTAAAATAAAGCAATAAAAATGTGTATGATATAAATGTTTATGTATATAAGCACAAGCTATAATTCATTATTAACAACACGGATAGCCTCTTAGTTATTCATTTTTAAAAGAATTCATTTGCAGTCTTAAACAGCTACTTAGGTAAAAATTAAACGTGCTTAGCGACAGACACTATCTCCTTAATTTTAATTAATACATAAACATCTATTTTAAGTATTTATTTGCTCTGGAAGATTAATCTACATTTCAATGACAACACAGTGCCAAATATGTATCACTGAGTAAAACATTCATACATAAGGCAAGTTGCTTCAGCAGAGATGATTAAGTCTTGTGCAGGAAAGTTAGGCTCCTGAGTGTGAGTTTGAAATTATATAAGAAAGCCAAGATTAAAACACAGAACTCTTTTCCAGCTATGAATAAAATAAGTAAACACTGGGATGTGAACATTATGAGAAAGTGGACTTCAGTAACCTCTGCCCCATCATATTCATGGTGCCTCTGAGAGCACAAGACACACATAATAGCACTCAGTGACGGCTGAAGTGAATAGAGTAAAAAAAAAAAAATGTTAGAGAAAACACTCTGAGAGTTATTACCGGGACTCTACAGCGGGTCGTTGGCTGCAACTGTAGCGTAGAGGTCTTGCTAAACTGCTGAGGCTGGCCTTGAACTTGCAATCCTTCCTTCTGCCTTACTCTCCTGAGCCACTGGGATTACAGGCATACACCATTTCAATCCAGCTCCCACTTAAGTATTCCAAAGTAGATTTACCAGAAGGTTGCAAGTGTACATGGCCATGAGTAATGGGATCAGAAAGACCCTATGGAACAGCGGCAGTCTACCTACTGAGGAACTTCTAGCAAAATTCCGTGAAGGGGGTCCTGCCGGGAATTGGTAGGTTTATTAAAAGTGTCAGTTTGTGGCCGCCGGGACTTGGGGCCCGGGGACTGCGGTACTTGCTGGAGAGGGGCTGTCGCCTCCCCAGCCCCGGGCGCCGCCAGAGCCGCAAGCCGGAGAGACACGGCTGCGGTGCGGCCAGAAGCCGGGAACGCCGGGGGCGGAGAGAGCGACCGGGGCAGCGCTGGCAGTGGAGGCCGGCGGAGAGAGGCACGGGAGCCCGAGGCTGAGACACACCGGAGGGAGCAAAGGGAGAGCCCCGCCATCATCCCGAGATAGCAAGAAGAGGAAGATGGCGGCGGAAGTGAGTAAGCCTCTCCGTGCTCCGTGCCCCGCGCCGCCGCGTCTGAAAAGCTGAGAGAGACAGCTGTGACTCTGCATTAATCCATCCAGCTGAGGTGGCTGGTCAGCCCTTCCCATCCTACGAAGGTGGATGCCTGCCGGGCCTTCGTGGGTAGTGGCCGCAGTTTCCAGGCGGGGCTTGGGAGACAGTGGGGACCCGCCCGTTGCGTTGGTCGCCCGGCAGGGGGAGGCGAACTGTCGTCATTTGCGGGGGACACCACTATGGCGGAGGGCTGGCGTCGCAGGACAGCGGCGAAGGAGATAACTTCATTGAAGCCTGCTGCTACAGGTGTGTAACCCCCTAGCTTTCCCTCTCCACGCATCGGGGAAACCTTAAGGGCCCTTCCCAGCTCTCCCTTGAGTGCTACAGTCAGCCCGAGGGAGTCAGAGGTGGGGTGGGACCCGCAGTGTGGAACTGCCGCTCCCGCCAGGGCTGACTGCTGAGGTCTCTTGCACCAGCTATGGGGGAGTGGCTACCGGAGGGCAAGTAAAATTCGCTGAGGATTCTCAGCCCCAAGCTCTACAAACTTAGGTCTGAGGGAATGGCAAACTGGGAGAGTGTGCCCAGTCGTTCATGAAAACAGGGCTCCCAGGAGCAGCAGACCTGGCCTGTAGCCAGTATTGTGGTGAGAGGGGCCTGGCTAGAGGAAAAGTGGAAGTGATTGGACACAAGAGGAGGACCTAGGCACTCAGGATTGGAGACTCGCCCAGTCTGGGAGGAGCTGCTGCACAGTGATTGGTTCCCGCGTACTGACAGGAGAGACTTGACCTGGTGGGCACAGCGCCACCTACTGGAAGAGAAGTTAATCAAACTCTAAGACGGCATTTATTAGTTTTTTTTTTTTTTTTGATTGGGGTTTTTCTTTCATCCTCATTTTTCTATCTTGTTTTTTTTTTCTTCTTCTTCTTTCTCTTCTAATTTTAATTTTATTTTTTTTTAATTATTATTATTATTTTTTTAATTTTTTTTCTTTTTTTAGTTCCTATTTCTTTCTTTTTTCTTTTCATTTTTCTTATCCCCCCTTCCTTGAATTCTATCTGCCTACTCTCATTCTCTTTAGTGACTTCTTCCCTTCCCTTCTAATACCTTTCTTCCCAAGCATCAAATAAATTTATGGAGTAAACAGTAACTCAGCAGTCAAACAGAACAAGAAGCAACATGAGAAGCTTCAAGAAGCAAGGAAGAAAAGGAGTACAAACAATGCAGGACAGCCTAAATATTCAGGAGGACCTAGAGTCATCAGAAAAATGGTCATATAAAAACCTCAAGGAACACCTTAGACAGATGGAATGGAACCTTAAAGAGGATACAAGACAGCAAATTCAAGCAGCGAAAGAACACATTGAGAATGAATTACATAAACAGCTAAAAGAAGAAGTTAAGCATCTTTATCAGGAGATAGAGATTATAAAAAATAATGAAACAATAATTCTAGGAATGAAGGAAACGATAAACCAAATTAAAAACTCAATTGAGAGTATCACTAACAGGGTGGAGCAAGTAGAAGCCAGAACGTCAGATAATGAAGACAAAATATACCATCTTGAAAAGAGTCTAGCCAACTCAGAAAGGCTGGTAAAAAATCACGAGAAAAAATCCAAGAGTTATGGGATAACATGAAGAAACCAAACTTACGAGTCATTGGGATAGAAGAAGGTACAGAGATTCAAACCAAGGGAATGAGTAACCTGCTGAATGAAATAATTACAGAAAACTTTCCAGAAATAAAAATGGAAACAGATATACAAATTGAAGATGCATACAGGACACCGAGCACACAAAATCACAGTAGACCAACGCCAAGACACATTGTTATGAAGATATCCAATATACAGAACAAAGAGAAAATACTAAAAGCTACAAGAGAAAGGAGACAGATTACATTTAGGGGTAAACCAATACGGTTAAAAACGGATTTTTCATCACAGACACTGAAAGCAAGAAGGTCATGGAACAATGTATTTCAAACTCTGAAAGACAATGGATGCCAACCAAGAATTCTGTATCCAGAAAAATTAAGCTTCAGGTATGACAATGAAATAAAGATCTTTCATGATAAACAAAAGTTAAAAGAATTTGCAGCCAGAAAACCAGCATTGCAAAGCATTTTGAGCAAAACACTACACGAGGAAGAAATGAAAAACAATAACCAAAACCATCAGTGGGAAGTGCCTCGCTAAAGACAGAGGGCGACGGGAAAGATAATCACAGAGAAACAAACTAAATTAAAAAAAAAAAAAAAAGGATAAACAATCAAACATGGATGGAAGTTCAAACCATATATCAATAGTAACTCTGAATGTTAATGGCTTAAACTCTCCAATAAAGCGACATAGGCTGGTATCATGGATTAAAAAAAACAAATCCAACAATATGCTGCCTCCAGGAGACACATCTGATTGGAAAAGACATACACAGGCTGAAGGTGAAAGGATAGGAAAAAATATACCATGCACACGGTCCTCGTAAGCAAGCAGGGGTGGCCATCCTCATATCGAATAAAATCGACTTCAAGACTAAGTTAATCAAAAGGGATAAAGAAGGTCATTTTATACTGTTAAAAGGAACCATTCACCAACAAGACATAACAATTATCAATATTTATGCACCAAACAATGGTGCTGCGACATTCATAAAACAAATTCTCCTCAAGTTCAAGAATCAAATAGACCACAACACAATAATTATGGGTGACTTCAACACACCTCTCTCACCATTGGACAGATCCTCCAAACAAAAATTGAATAAAGAAACTATAGAACTCAATATCACAATCAATAACCTAGACTTAACTGACATATATAGAATATATCAACCATCATCAAATGGATATACTTTTTTCTCAGCAGCACATGGATCCTTCTCAAAAATAGACCATATATTATGCCATAGGGCAACCCTCAGTAAATATAAAGGGGTGGAGATAATACCATGCATTTTATCTGATCATAATGGAATGAAACTGGAAATCAATGATAAAAGAAGGAAGGAAAAATCCTAAATCACATGGAAAACGAACAATATGTTACTGAATGATAAATGGGTTACAGAAGACATAAAGGAGGAAATCAAAAAATTCTTAGAGATAAATGAAAATACAGACACAACATATCGGAATCTATGGGACACAATGAAAGCAGTTTTAAGAAGAAAATTAATCGCCTGGTGGTCATTCCTCAAAAAAAGAAAAAACCAACAAATAAATGAGCTCACACTTCATCTCAAAGCCCAAGAAAAGGAAGCGCAAAACAACAGCAAATGTAGCAGAAGGCTAGAAATAATTAAAATCAGAGCGGAAATCAATGAAATTGAAACAAAAGAAACTATTGAAAAAATTAACAAAACTAAAAGTTGGTTCTTCGAAAAAATAAATAAGATCGACAGACCTTTAGCCATGCTAACGAAGAGAAGAAGAGAGAGAACTCAAATTACTAACATACGGGATGAAAAAGGCAATATCACAACAGATGCTACAGAAATACAGAAGACAATTAGAAATTATTTTGAAAACCTATATTCCAACAAAATAGAAGATAGTGAAGACATCGATAAATTTCTTAAGTCATATGATTTACCCAGAATGAGTCAGGAGGATACACACAATTTGAACAGACCAATATCAATGGATGAAATTGAAGAAGCCATCAAAAGACTACCAACCAAGAAAAGCCCAGGACCGGATGGGTATACAGCGGAGTTTTACAAAACCTTTAAAGAAGAATTAATACCAATACTTTTCAAGTTATTTCAGGAAATAGAAAAAGAGGGAGCTCTTCCAAATTCATTCTATGAGGCCAACATCACCCTGATTCCGAAACCAGACAAAGACACCTTAAAGAAAGAAAACTACAGACCAATATCTCCAATGAACCTAGATGCAAAAATCCTCAATAAAATTCTGGCGAATCGAATACAAAAACACATCAAAAAAATTGTGCACCATGATCAAGTAGGATTCATCCCTGGGATGCAAGGATGGTTCAACATACGGAAATCAATAAATGTTATTCACCACATCAATAGACTTAAAGATAAGAACCATATGATCATCTCGATAGATGCAGAGAAAGCATTTGACAAAGTACAGCATCCCTTTATGTTCAAAACATTAGAAAAATTAGGGATAACAGGAACTTACCTTGACATTGTAAAAGCTATCTATGCTAAGCCTCAGCCTAGCATCATTCTGAATGGACAAAAGTTGAAGGCATTCCCTCTAAAATCTGGAACAAGACAGGGATGCCCTCTATCTCCACTTCTATTCAATATAGTTCTCGAAACACTGGCCAGAGCAATTAGACAGACAAAAGAAATTAAAGGCATAAAAATTGGAAAAGAAGAACTTAAATTATCACTATTTGCAGATGACATGATTCTATACCTAGAAGACCCAAAAGGGTCTACAAAGAAACTACTAGAACTAATAAATGAATTCAGCAAAGTGGCAGGATATAAAATCAACACGCATAAATCAAAGGCATTTCTGTATATCAGCGACAAAACTTCTGAAACGGAAATGAGGAAAAACACTCCATTCACAATATCCTCAAAAAAAAATAAAATACTTGGGAATCAACCTAACAAAAGAGGTGAAAGATTTATACAATGAATACTACAGAACCCTAAAGAGAGAAGTAGAAGAAGATCTTAGAAGATGGAAAAATATACCCTGTTCATGGATAGGCAGAACTAACATCATCAAAATGGCAATATTACCAAAAGTTCTCTATAGGTTTAATGCAATGCCAATCAAAATCCCAACGGCATTTCTTGTAGCAATAGATAAAGCAATCATGAAATTCATATGGAAAAATAAAAGACCCAGAATAGCAAAAGCAATTCTATACAGGAAGTGTGAATCAGGCAGTATAGCGATACCAGATTTCAAACTATATTACAGAGCAATAGTGACAAAAACAGCATGGTACTGGTACCAAAACAGGCGGGTGGACCAATGGAATAGAATAGAGGACACAGAGACTAATTCACAAAGTTACAACTATCTTATATTTGATAAAGGGGTAAAAGCATGCAATGGAGGAAGGGTAGCATCTTCAACAAATGGTGTTGGGAAAACTGGAAATCCATATGCAACAAAATGAAACTGAGGGGCTGGGGATGTGGCTCAAGTGGTAGCGCGCCCGCCTGGCATGCGTGCGGCCCGGGTTCGATCCTCAGCACCACATACCAACAAAGATGTTGTGTCCGCCGAGAACTAAAAAATAAATATTAAAAAAAAATTCTCTCTTTCTCTCTCTCTCTCTCTCTCTCCTCTCTCACTCTCTCTTTAAAAAAAAAAAAAAAATGAAGCTGAATCCCTTTCTCTCGCCATGCACAAAAGTTAACTCAAAATGGATCAAGGAACTTGATATCAAACCAGAGACTCTGCGTCTGATAGAAGAAAAAGTTGGCTCTGATCTACAGATTGTGGGGTAGGGCTCCAAATTCCTTAGTAGGACACCCATAGCACAAGAGTTAACAACAAGAATCAACAAATGGGACTTAATTAAACTTAAAAGTTTTTTCTCAGCAAGAGAAACAATAAGAGAGGTAAATAGGGAGCCCACATCCTGGGAACAAATTTTTACTCCTCACACTTCAGATAGAGCCCTAATATCCAGAGTATACAAAGAACTCAAAAAATTAGACAATAAGATAACAAATATCCCAATCAACAAATGGGCCAAGGACCTGAACAGACACTTCTCAGAGGAGGACATACAATCAATCAACAAGTACATGAAGAAATGCTCACCATCTCTAGCAGTCAGAGAAATGCAAATCAAAACCACCCTAAGATACCATCTCACTCCAGTAAGATTGGCAGCCACTATGAAGTCAAACAACAACAAGTGCTGACGAGGATGTGGAGAAAAGGGTACACTTGTACATTGCTGGTGGGACTGCAAATTGTTGAGGCCAATTTGGAAAGCAGTTTGGAGATTCCTGGGAAAGCTGGGAATGGAATCACCATTTGACCCTGCTATTGCCCTTCTCGGACTATTCCCTGAAGACCTTAAAAGTAACATGCTACAGGGATACTGCCACATCGATGTTCATAGCAGCACAATTCACAATTGCTAGACTGTGGAACCAACACAGATGCCCCTCAATAGATGAATGGATAAAAAAAATGTCGCATCTATACACAATGGAGTACTATGCAGCAATAAAAAATGACAAAATCATAGAATTTGCAGGGAAATGGACGGCACTAGAGCAGATTATGCTTAGTGAAGCTAGCCAATCCCTAAAAAACAAATACCAGATGTCTTCTTTGATATAATGAGAGCAAATATGAACAGAGCAGGGAGGAAGAGTGGGAAGAAAAGAGTAACATTAATCAGTGACATGAGATGGGAGGGAAAGGGAGAGATGAGGAAAATTGCATGGAAATGAAGGGAGACCCTCATTGCTATACAAAATTACATATAAGAGGTTGTGAGGGGAATGGGAAAATAAACAAGGAGAGAAATGAATTACAGTAGATGGGGTAGAGAGAGAAGAATGGAGGGGAGGGGAGGGGGGATAGTAGGGGATAGGAAAGGTAGCAGAATACAACAATTACTAATAGGGCATTATGTAAAATTGTGGATGTGTAACTGACGTGATTCTGCAATCTGCATTTGGGGTAAAATTGGGGGTTCATAACCCACTTCAATCTAATGTATGAAGTATGATATGTCAAGAGCTTTGTAATGTTGTGAACAACCAATAAAAATAAAAAAAATTAAAAAAAATAAAGAAAAAACTCTGATTTTCTTCACAGAATTGCTTACATTGAGAAAAAAACATGAAAAACAATAAAACTATATGTATCATTTTGGGAGATAAAAATTTAGTGAGGTGAAATACTAAAGGAGATTCTCTAAAAGAAAACAATACCAAATTCCATTCAAATAAAAAAATGCTATCAATTTATCACCCCTATTTCAGGTCAGATAAAATTATTTGATATTAGGAACACCTCTGTAAAACATGTTTCTGTTAGATCTTAGGAAAAAGTTGTACAGTTTTTTATTTCTTTGTGCCAGGAGTCCCACACATCTGCTTGTAGTAAAACAAAGCAAAAACAAAAGAAAAATGACTGTCCCATCTTCATTGGATAACTTAAGTTTTGCCTTGTTATTCATTCCTTTTGAAGCTGGTAGCATCAGCCTATAATTTAGTATAGAAAACATGAGTTTAGGAAGCAATTTAATGATACTGCTCAATTTTGGAGCTTCTGAGAGTTCAGAAGTGAGAAGCCAGATAGAAAAGTGAAACTCTTTGAAGTAACACAGTATGAGATGATAGAAACCAGCGTCAACTCCAAGAGGAGCAGAGTGCCACGTGTTCAAAACAGTGCAGTACATTACTGAAACTTCCATTAATTCTACCCAAGTTCAGTTTTATGGCTATGTGTTTATGGCTGTATGGGAAAAGTATATTATATCCAGGTGTGAAAGTATATTGCTTTTCTAGGAATAAGAATTGAGTTGCAATAAGTCATCAAAGACTGGATATAGAATGTGATATCATAATGACAAAAAAGAGACCAGAACCCAATTGGTTTGGTCTAAGCACTGGAACTAGTTTTCTAATAGGTGAATGAATGAAAATAATTAGAAACAATTTTTTTGTACTTCCAAGGAGGTGAAAAAATATAAGCACAAAGTTGATATTTCTCGACTATCTGTTATAGTTCAAGGCACCTGAATCAAGACAATCTGAGGCCTTTATTCAGTTCATTATCTCGTTGTTATTCTTTTGAAATAAATTAAATTTTACCAACAGTAGGAAAATAGTGAAGAAAGTTCCTCTGTATCCTTCATCTAGATACTCACTAGGATAATATCTTTTTCTAATAATTTTTACATAGCTGAAATACACTGTCATAAGTAGAAAATTGATACTAATAAAATACTATTGACCAAAATACAAACATTATTTGGATTTCATCAGATTTTATGTTAATTTTGGGAGAGGGGTCACTTTAAAAAATGTTATCACCTGTACAGATTAAATATCCCCATGTTTAGGGCCTGCAACTGTTCCAACACAACAAGGAAATTGCCTATGATATCCCTTCCTAATCCTGCCATTCCCATTATGTGTCCTGGCAACTGCTTGCTTATTCTGCATCCCTATGATTTTGTCACTGCAAGAATGTTATTTAATTGGAATCTTATAAAATCTAAGCAATTGTGATTATTGTTCTTATTTTTTTTTTGTATTTTTGTTTTTTCAATCAGCTTGTCTTTAAGAACCATTTAAATTGCTGCATGTACATGAGTTCATTTTCTTTATTTTTGTCACAGGTAGTATTCCACAGTACAGTTGTATGACACAAGAAACTCAAACCTGTTTTGCAGAATGTACCCTTTCATATTTGGGCCAGCAGTGGATCCAGAGTTTCAGTTGCTTTGTATCTTAACCAGTCAGCACATGTGCATTGAAGACTGCCTGCAAGAAACAATTCGAGTATCCAAAAATTTGGTGCAAATTCAGAGTTAACATGCCCTTGAGACTTCAGGGAAGATCTACTTTATCAAGTAATATTACAAGTATATGATTGCAATTCCTGAAAATTGCTATGAAAGAAAGAACAGAATTCTGTGAGATCATAACATATGTGGACTGAATATAGGCTATAAGGTCAAGAACTGCTTCTTCAAGAAAGGGTTAAAGCAAAAAGTAAGGTGCACAGTACAGGTATATATTTGCCAAAACCTTCCATGTGGATAGGCAGACAGAGGCTCAGCAGACGCTTTCTACTTTCTCCCTTTGCTGTCAAAAATCTGCAGATGGGATTGGGCATGACTTGGATGATCATGCCATGAAGTATGCTCCAAGAATGGGAACCCGCTCCTTCCCCACATTTTGTATAGATGTACTTTCACAATGGCCTGGAAACACAAAACTGGTAACGTTCATGTTAGGTGGATTCTTGCATGGGGGTCTGGTCTTGCTGCAAAGAGGAACACAATAAGCTTGAATATTGAAGCCTGAAACATATTTGAATACTAGCACCTATAACTAGAGACCTTTAAAGTCTTTTTAAGACATGTGATGAGAAAATACACCTCAAAATCCAAAAGCCAGAGGGAACAAAGTACCCATGAATAACTGAGGCTAGTCCAGGGTGTTGGAACTCAGAAGATCATGAGACCTGTAGGTTAGATGGCCTGGGCTTATATTGAGAGGAGCTTTTTATGTATGCACAATTTCCAAATCACAGGTAGTGAAAGCAGTTTGGTGTAATGTTTAATGACTTCATATATAGTTATATTTTGATTCATATTTTAAGAAATTTTAGTTCCCAAACCATATAGCATATCATATTTATGTAATTGATTAAAAAACAGCTTATTAAATGGGAAATATAGGAATTCCTCCTTTTTTCAAGGTTATAAATAATTTTTATAGAATTAGTTGCCTTTCTTCATATACCTATTTTTCTTTCTCCTCAATGAGAAAATAAAATCCCCCAAATATTAATATGTTTCTAATATATTATATTTTCTAATGGTTAATTTCAGTTCTGGGTAAGAGAAATTTAATATTTCATAAGATTTGTTTTAACGCCCATTGCATAGGTTACTTCAGTTAATGATCCAAAAGTATACAAAATAATGTGTGCTTTCTTATTTAATTGTTGAAATGTGTGTGTATTTGTGTATAATTTCAAGTATTGTTTGAAATTTTATACTGTTTTTTTCTACTTTCTTGAGTATATTAATCATACAGTTAATTTAAAATTTTTAATAACTGTAATGCCAACTACAAGTCTCTTCTACCTAGTGATTTTTATTTGTATTGTTTTGGTTTTGGTCATTTGGCGTTTTGATATACCTTGTAAATTTTAATCAGATTCGATGCTGGATGGACACTTGAGTTGAATAATAATAATTACTGTGATATGTTATTTTTCCTCAAATAGAGTTAGATTTTCTTTGACAGCAAAAAGAGCATCAATACATTTCTCAGTTCTTTTGAGTGATGATTTAAAGCTCAGTAGAACATTCTAGGTCAGTTTGGCTGGTACTTTTTAGATGATAGTCCTTACTTCTGAAGTATATTCCTATACCAAGGGTGTGGCCTTACTCCTAGGATGTGTTTTTTTTTTTTTTCCTAGGGTTTTAACAGAAATTATGGTGTTTGAGAGGTTTCTCACATTTCAGGGCTTTAGTTCCAACTTCTGTCTCTCTAATGCTACATGACTGACTTATCTTCAGTTGTTTTGTTTCTAGTTATCAGCTATTGCTAATCTTTTGCTTTTATTTTTTCTTTCCTCTTCTTCTTTCTTTTCTATTTGTTGTTATTTTATTTTTGAGACTCCTGTTTCATATGCAAGCATAATCAACAACCTGGGGAAGATTTGCCTGTAGATGTTTTTACTCAGTATTGTAATCCCTCATTCTGGAAATTTGGCTTCTCAAATCCTGTCCAATTTGGCAGCTTTAGACCCCTGGGCTTGTGTCTCATCCTAGTGAATCTGTATGCTTGCTTGGATTCTGCTCCATTGTGAAGTGAATTGAAAAATATCTTCAGAGAAAAGAATGGAATGTGTATCTCACCTCATATATTTCCATTCTTCTAAGGATTACAGATTTAAGGATTACAGATCCTTAAATTCTGCCTGAGTTACTGCAAATTATTGTTTTATGTATTTTGCCCAAGTTTTATAATTATTGGTGGGAAGATTTGTGTGAAATGAGTTTCTCTGTTGTAGTTAGAGCAAAAATTTTGAAAATCATTATTTGAGCTTACATTTATTATTCCTAATTTACAAACTCTCTCATAAAACAGATAGTACTAGCTAAACTTTAAAGTCAAATCTTTTAATAAGTTCATTGATCTTTCAGTTATACCCCAAGGGTTATAAATATTTTTCACAAAAAAAAATAGTTCTTAATATGCAGAATCTAGTGTGCATAAAACATTAAAAACTATTTTTTTGGCAAACTATTAATCTTTATATATGGTGCATATATATAGGTATTTATATGTGTGCATATGTACTTTGTCTTTTAAGCACAGCAGAGATCAGCATATGTAAAATCTAATTCCAAGCACCCTATCATTCGGTGCTCTTATTTTTGTGGACATACATTTACTAGACATGACTGATGCTATCACTCAGAAGAGAATATAGGGCAGAAGAGATCTTAAATAGTTAACTATCAAAATTGCTAGTATGAGTTGTTAACTCTAATGAACATTTTTTATTTCCTTTTATATTATATCCACTCATGTAATAAATACTAGTCATAAAAACTATAAAAGTGATAATTATAATTTTGGAGATTGTATAATTTCATACTTCCAGAGGGGCTAAAGAATATTCCATCCATAATCAGTTGTTTAAATTATATATCTTACAATGACACTTGGTGTTTTAAAGAAGAAAATGTATTTTGGGAGAATTTCATCCTAAAAATAAATCTGCCTCAATTAGAAAGCTTGAATCCTCATTCTCCTGCTCATTTAGCTTAATGAATGTCATTACCATGGGCTGTTGATCATAATGGATAAAATATGAGAAGCTTTCTTTCTCCCTTATGTTTTCCATGCCAGCTTAAAAAAAAAAAATCCAAGCTCCATGCAGGTGAGGTTTCACATACATTATTGTTTCTCATCATAGGATGAAGATGACAGAACAAAAACTATATTTGTGGGCAACTTTGATAAAACCATGGCTAAATTAAAATTTTTGCTTTGCAATTTATTAGTTGTGGAAATTTGAGTATATTGAACAATGTAGATAATAATGTTTTAGAGGGACTATGAAAGATTAAATATGTTTTTGAGATGGTTCTCATTGTGTTGCCCAGGCTGGATTCAAGGGATCCTCCTACCTCTGTTGGGATTACAAGCATATGCCACTCTGGCAGGATTAAAGATCTATATCTTAAATGATATTTATAATATGAGTATGTCAAACATATGTGTGTGTGTGTGTGTGTGTGTGTGTGTGTGTATACAAGGGTGTATGTGTGTTTTTGGCATACATTTAGATCTACCAATACATTATAAATTGAAATCTTAATCTCTGTTATTACCTAAAAGGATAAATTAATTTGGGAAGTAAAATAATGTTTTCACAGAGGAGCTCTCTGATTCACCAACAGAAAATGTTATATAAAATTGATAATTAATCCATGGCAGTATAACAGTGGGAGAAGGCTAGAAAACCCATTTTGGATGGCCAAAGTGAAAATGCGCACCTTTCATATTGCTTTTTTTGACATCTGTTTTTTTATAGTCTGGTCTATAGGTACAAATTAATTGGTAAAACTTTAGAACTGGCTAGAGTAACACAAGAATTGTATATTTTTGTCTCTAAAACGACCATCAAATTGAAGTGTATGTTTCAAAGTGTGCCTCTGGATCTTTGATATTCTGCTTTTCTATTGTGGGGATACTTTAAAAAATGATTGAGAAGCCCCTTAGGGAGAGAACTGGGGAAAGTGTCAACCTGTTGGCAGTGCCAAGAAAGTATGGGGGTTGGTTGATAAATAATCTCTACCTATGACACAGAGCCAAGAAGAAAAAAAAAAAGAAAGCAAAGTAAAAAATCATAAACATAACTGCAAGATGGTATAAGGAACATGATTATGGAAGAAAAAAGTGAATGAACAGAAGCAAGGAGTGTAGGAAGGTGAAATAACAAAAACAGCAGAAGATAGTACAAAACAGAGCTTACAAAGAATATGAGAATAAGGTGTAGAAGAGAAAGAAAAATGCAAGACTAAGTTGCAGCATGAATGCAAAATAAGGAAAACAAGAAATGTTTCCTGTTGTCATGTCCTCAGCTGCTTTACTCCATTATACCCTTCCACTATGTTGTTCTGCCTCTCCTGGGCCAAGAGCAATTGAGTCAGCCATCTGTGGACTGAGATCTCTAAAACTGAGAGCCCCAAATAATCTTTTTCTTCTCTGTTGTTCTTCTCCAGTCTTTTTGTCACAGCAGTGAAAAAGCTAACTAGAGCAAAAAACAGATCAAAGAAAAGTAAATAAAACTTATATTGCATATTAGAAGTATTCATTACTTTGGTAAATATTAAGCATCTACTATGTTGTAGTTCAGATTCTGTTGTCAACAAAGCAGAAAAAAACCATTATTTTCATGGAAATGCCATTCTCAAAGTATAATCTAGTTGAAATATTCTAGGCATCATTAAGATGATGATGATGATGATGATGACAATGATGATGATGTTATTAGGTTCTGTTTTGAATGTTTTAGGTATATTATTGTTATGAACTAAATCTCTGTGTCCTCACCAAATTCTTATGTCAAAGTCGTAACCTCCAGTGTAGCTGTATTTGGATAAGGAAGTAATTAAGTTTAAATTAGTAGGTTAGGGACTTGATTCAATTGGATTATTTTACTTACAATAAGAAATACCAAAGATTTTGCTTATGCTATCTGTCTCCTTCTCTCTTCCCTTACCTTCTCCCACTGTGTACATGGAGAGAAGGTCATGTGTGGGTGCAGCCATCTGTAAATCAGGAAGAAAACTTGCTCCTGCAACTGAACTCTGTTTGATCTTGTACTTTCCAGCCTTCAAAATGGTGAGAAAATAAATGTCTGTTGTTGAAGTGATTCAATCTTAGGTATTTTATAATAACAGATTAAAAATACTAAGATAATTTGAACCCTAACAAATAAGCACTATTTCTATTCCTATTTCATGGAGAAAAGCCCCGACATATTAATTAAAATTTCTAATACCTAAATACTTCTAAGTTTCTTCCAATTCTTTATCTACTTGAAATTTAGCACTTATTTGTGAATTTATCATTTAAAAATTTTAGTTGTAAATGGACACACAATTACTTTATTTTTTTCATGTGATGCTGAGAATCAAACCCATTTCCTCAAATGTGCTAGGCAAGTGCTCTACAGCTAAGCCACAATCCCAGCCCATGAATTTATCCATTTATTCACAAAACAGGTGTTAATATTTTTGAGTTCATATCTCAGGATTCTGGCTCTAGAATTTTTCCTCTGAATCATATTTTTCTTCTGTCTCAATGGTTAAGTTGGAAATAATTTCATCCATGTTGAACTTACAGTGGGCATTTAATTTGTATTTGATTACCCATTTAAAAACATTATCTAGTGTTGGATTTTTAAATACCTTGATAATAAATTAATATCACCTAATAGTTTACTCATTTTCTAATACAACACACTCATAATGCATGCCAACTCTATCACTTAAGTATTTCTTGGACATGTTTTCTCCCATTTCCAGCCCTACTGTATTAGCTCATTTTCCCATTATAATGGAGTTGCATTATATCAGTTTTTAAAGAAAGACCAGCCTGTCTTTCTCCATCTTTTTCATAATGTTACTCAAAAACTACTTGTGATCATATTTACTTACTACCTATAGGTTTTAACTTACCCTTCAGAAATTATTAGATTCCAGCCTCATTTAATGACATCCTAACCCTTTCATTAGTTTGCTTTATTCTCATTCTGTAACTTGATAAGTCCTTTAAAATATTACTTAGATGCTACCTCTTCAGAAATTCTTTCCTGCTCAATATCTCAATACTCATATATATCCCACCAAGGGTTCATACCCACCCACGGATACTATCACCTGTGCATATTTTCCCATCTAACTCTTATTTATTTACACATGACACCCTTTAACTAATTAAACACCTGTAGGACAGGTTTTATATCTGCATTATTTAGGTTTTCTATACCTAGGCTAAACACAACACTTATAAACACTTATAAACACAACAATTATACGATAGTATGTGGTTTTCCCAATGCTCTAGGATGCTGTTTAATTCAATAAGTATTTATTGAACAAATAGTCTATATAATTATTACATTAGTCATTTACTTCATTTCACTTATTTGATAACTATTCATAATAGGAATAAATTGTTGTTAGAAACAAAAACACTACTATTTTTACTAAGGGATTTAATTGTTCTGTTTTCTCAGATTGGCATTACAACAAATAGGCATTTGGTAGAACTTCCCATCTGGCTGTTTTCAGATAAACAATTTGGAAGAATGTACCAACGAGTCTCATCATCTTTACCAATTTCATTTATTTGAAAACAGGCTTTATGGAAAAAATAGCTTTTAAGCAAGCCTGTAGATTCTAAATATGATTATTTCCAAGACTGACATCCTGTGAAGATCCCAACTGGGAAAACTTGAAAATTATAAACAATAGGGATTTAACTCAAGGAGTTGATTATGTAGATAATTAAAGAGCTGAAACACAAAACAGGAAAAATGAAAGATGACCTAAAAATTAAGAACAGAAAAACATTCTACCTCTTCTGGGACTGAGAATCAAAAGGTCGAGATGTGGTCACCAAAATGGAAGGATCAGTATCACCTGTGGAGTGCTGGAAACCATTGTAGACTTTGCTGGAGGGAGATGGAGGCTAAGAAGTACCTCTGCTATGGTCAAAGACACCACTGCAGACTAACAAGAGAGGAAGATACGTGTCTTGGATTCTCCCTTTCTCTCACTCTCTAGTCTCTTGACAATGTCTGCCATTGATCAAACCCCAGGTGGAGACCAAATGACATGAACCCTGGAAAATTCAACTTGCAAAGATTGTCTCTCCTCTTATCTACAGCAGAGCAGAGATTTTTTTTAAAATTGTTTTATTTATTTATTTATTTTTGCAGCACTGGGAATTAAACCCAGGAACTCACACATGTTAGTGAAGTGCTCTACAACTGAGCTACACTCTCAGCTCACTTTTTAAAATTGTATTTTGAGAGAGGGTGTCCCTAATTTGCCCAGGTTGGCTTTGAATTCGTGATCCTTCTGACTCAGCCTCCCAAGTAGCTGGGAGGTGTGTGCCACAACACCTGGCTAGAACAGAAATTTTGAGAAATGGAGCCGTGATGTGATATCACCTGGGATATGATATCACCTGTATCTTAAATTTTAAAACATGGAGTATAGATTCATTCTTGTCATATAACTATCTATTTTTTAGAATATGTCACTAAACCGAACATATACTTTGAAAATTCTGTATGATTGAGGTTGATCAAAATCTCTTATGATAGAATCATATATGGATATGAATAAAATGATGAAGATTATTTGCTCTCTTTCAGTAAAGTGTGGTCATCTGGGAGGGCATTAGTGTCTATTCATTTATCTGACCAATTAGTTTACACTTTAGAAACTGATTGTGCACAGCAAAGGTGATTTCATTAGGAGAAAGTTTTGTAGCCATGTGTCTGAGTCCTGGGGAAAAGGGTGAATGAAGGAAAGACTGTAATAGCAGTAAGAAAAGGATGGCAATGTGGCACTTTGGACAGAAACCTAGTAGACAGCAGTACCAGGAGGCTAGAGAAAGCAAAAAAGGGAAAGTAATTTTATCTGCTTCGAAGTATGAAGTGGAGCTATTCCTGGGTGTTTCTCAGACATGGTTTCTGTTGTAGTAGCCTCAGATTTCTATTTAGGAAAGAAAGCATAGCAATGAGGGGCTAGTACAAACTAAGCAGTTTCTATTGAAGCTATACCTGCATGACAAAATGCAGACTCTATTTATTTGGTGTTGGGGTAGGAGTTGTTGGTAAACACTGAACAAAGTCAAGAATATTTTCCAAGGAAACCCTGGACTCTGCCTCCTGTAATCTCTGCTTTGTATTTCCTCTTAAAGATAATGTCAAGTCTTCATTGATGTATATTTTTTTTCAAGTGAATCAAACAAGCTTCTGTCTGACTCCATTTCTCATTTTGTCTTGTATGTATTATTCTTTTTCTAAAATGAAAAATAAATTCAACATTGGTTGTCAAACATCTTCATTAATCATCAACCTCTCATTGCAATGCAGTATAGAAAGCATGGTTATCTATTTTCAAAAGCAAACTCAACTTTCAAGATTTTTTAAACAAAAGTTTGATGGACATTCTTTGATTTATTGCCTTATCTGGGTAAATTTAATTTAAAATTTAGGTATAATAAACACTGAAAATCTTTTTTAATATACAGCTCTTCATCATGAAGATGAAGTTTAATCAGATTACATGTTCGTCCTATTAGCGGAAGACAATGGAGATAAATAAATCAAGCCAACAAAACTCTAGAACACATAACATAAATATCATCTTACTTTGATGGATGAATAGAATCGGGAAGAGAGCTTCTTGCCAGGTTAGCACAGCAATTGAGAAACCGAAAAACTTTCTCCTTCAAAAACACCCTGTAGCCAGATGGGGTGGTGCACTCCTGTAATCCCAGTGACTCAGGAGGCTGAGACAGGAGGATCCTGAATTCAAAGCCAGTCTCAGCAAAAACGAGGTATTAAGCAATCAGTGAGACCCTGTCTCAGGGAACCCTAAGAACCTCATTAGGGCACAAGGATAATTATTCTAGCACATTTTCTCAGTGTGATTCTTTTTCTAATCCTCTTCTTCTTATTATTATTATTAGGCATTTATTTCCTATGGTACTGATTTTTCTCTATGTCTCATTTATTTGTCAAAATTGTTCCTTCCTAAGCTTTTAATATCTGTAATGTTCTGGTAAACACGGCTTTCTCACATTGTTTTAGCTTATGTAATTTCAAATTGTATCATTTTTTGTACTAATTCATAGACAAGAATCAATCCATACACATGCATTTTCTCTCCAGGCCACTTGGAACACTAGCCAGGCTATGGATTGCCTACTCTTGAATTAGGTATCCATCCATGATCAAATCAGTTATGGTCAGAAACTGTGTCCCAAAATGATGTGGAAATCATCCATGGACACCTGGTTTCACAGCAGCTTCAGTGGTAGCTCAAGGGGCGGGGTAGTGGTGGTATGACACAACAGTGTGGTTTCTCAACATAAACAGAATTTTCTCTGAGCCCTCGATCATCTCACATTCAGTCATAGAACAAAAGAGAAATGGTTTCCTGTTTCCAAAATTTCAGTGGCATATATTTTCAGTAAATAAAAACATCTCACATTTTGCAAAGAAAAGTAAGGGCCAGAGAGGATAAGTGACGCATTTATTTTTATGTAACTACTTAGCATAGTTGAGACTAATATCTAAGAGTTCTGTTTTTTTTGTAGCATAATAAGATATTTTCTTTACTTGAGACTGAACAAAAACAGGTTTTTTTTTGTTTGTTTGTTTGTTTTTTTTTTTTTTTGCTTATGAATGAGCAATCTCTGCACTAAGCCTGCTTACCCTAATTCTGTAGATTGTGGCTGAGGGCAGTTCTGGAAAAGGTATTCATGGATAGACTTAATGCTTCTGAATAGCCTGTAACTCGTTTGGTTTTCAAGATATTGACATTTCCATAACAGATTTCTTGCTAATGTCTTTCCCCCCGCCCTTCTAAATGTGGCCTTTGAAAACAAAAATAGAAAATTTATCTGGAGCCAAATACTAGCCACTTTCATTACCTGAGATATGTTATATGCAGGATCCTATTTATAAACTATAGTTACCAAATACACTACTATTTAGAAAGTAATTCATAGTATTCAAGTAAGAGAATAAGAACATCTTTCTGTAAGTAAAGTCCTTGGATTTGAGAAAGTAATTAGAATAAGTACTAAGGGAGAACAGCTTGATTAGAGATGACGATCATGATGATGATGATGCACAGAGGAAGTAAGGAACAATGGAATGAAACCCCAGACTGAGTCCTAATGTCCTTCCTTGCTCCTTCATACACTACCTAAGGGCAGGATGTTCAAATGTATACACGTGAGACGTCATTTTGTATGTACTAGGGTGGTTTCTGGAAGAAGAAATCGAGTCAGAAGTGGAGAGCAGGGCTTTTAAGGATTGACTAAATATAGAAGAAAGATAAGGGAGAAAAATATCTTATGGCAGAAGTGAAAAGTAAGGGAGGGGAAGAGGAGTGGAGGAAGGGAGGCAAAAGTTTGTTTTAGACAGTTTCAATAAATAAAATTAATACAAGATTTGTACACTTCTTAGTACTTAACAGAAGAGTTTCTGCTTAAATTTGTTATTTTTAGAAATAGCTATCTTCTCAATTATCATTGAGTGTCAGAAGATGTAAGACAAAAATATTATTGCAATACATTTCAAAAGAAATAGTAACTACCTAACTTATGTTTGTACTGATCACTATGTACAATGTCGTGTTAAAGCACCACAGAGTAGACCTTCCCATGGAGAACAAGCCAGAAAAATCATGTTGTGATCCTGGGTACTAGCGCTATAGGACAAGGCCCAACACTTAAAAGCTGTATAGTTACTTCTTACATTAAAACTGGAATGAAAACTCTGCAGCTAAAAAACCCAAATTATAGCTTCAAGTGATTTAAAAATTCAGAATGTGAAGACCTTAATAATACTCCACACAGGGACTCAAAAACAAGGCATGAACTGAAGAGTAGTTTACCTTTAAGCTAAATTTAGAACCTGATGCAAATACTGAAAATATTTACTTAAAACAAAAGTTAAAGGATCCGTTGATTCTGACTATTACCTGGCTCCCGCTGACCTGTCTCATAGCATCATTTCAAGATTTTCCCTATACATCATGGGAAGGAGTTAAAGCCTTAGAGTCACTTGTTCAACATTTAAAATGGGTGCAATATTCCCTCAGGACAATCAAACAGTATAAAAAAGCATGGATCATGCAATCCAATGCTAATGACAGACAACTTGCTGTTATTTAAAACAGTATATCCAAATATATTTAACTATCTCATTTAGCTTCTATATGTATAATGTCATGTTAAAGCACGACAGGGTAGACCTTCTGTTACTAATATAATAAAATTAATTTTCTTTGTCATTGCTTTTAATAGAAGTAAAACGAGTGTAAACAATTTGTTAGAAATAACAGTGAGTAGAAATAAGAATAGTGAGATAATTTGCCGTGCATTGCAGCTTCATCCTTGTTATTATGTAAACATGCTTCATAATCAGCTATATAAATTTATATACAGTGCCACAAAATTCACTTATGTAACTTGGCTATATTCCCTTTTCCATGTCTGATTTCATTTTTTCCATCCTCCTCTACCCTGTATTATTTCCCTTCCCTTTTCCTTTCATCTTGCTCCTCTTCCTCCTCTTCTTCTTTCAAATTTAGATACTGGTGGCATTGGACTTATAAAGTACCCATGGAAAACATTTATTAATAGCTTATCATTACCCTATCTCATACTAGATATTTATACTTTTGTATTATTAATATAATAAGAGAAAATAATATTATTACAAAATAGAATTTTCAATCAACAAATTTCCTTCATTCTATTGATTGATAGATGTAGGCTAAAATTAAAATTCCGTCTTTCAGAAGAATTTTTGAATCAGAGCATAATATTTCATTCATGAATGAACAATTCACTTATAAATTATTGAAAAGTGAATCAAGAGTTAAAGTTGCAAATGTAGAACATCTCAGTCATCTATAATTACTTTTCAATGTTTTCAGAGTGAAACTGTATGGCTTTCAAAACTTAGAAAGCCTAGATGGAAATAATTTAAAATTCAGTTTTCATTATCTCAGGTTGCCGAATGAACAAGATGGTTTGATGAATTAAAAGGTTAAGAATTCTGTATAAGTCTTGTGTGTGTTTTGAATTTTTGTTTCTTTCCTGTAAATTATCAAACTCTCCTTTTCAAATGGACCATGATGTTTGCCCTTTTGAATTTATGATGGATGCTATACAATTAAAATTATCATGACAACTGAAATGTGAAAGTAATGGGCCTACAAAAAGTAATTGCAATAAAATAATCCTGGCATTTCTCAGGTTCAGAAGTATAAAGCACTTTATCTCAGTATCTAATCTTTGTTTTTAAACTTCACTTACATTTACCTTTACTATTAAACAAGTTTCTTTTTTCTTTTTTTTTTATTCAAAATCTATACAACTGCATTACTCTGGATGAATTTTTGTTTCTTTCCTCTGTGAGATCAAGTTAAAATAACTTCATAAAATTAAGGTCAGCAAATATTAATTTACTTGTTATATTTCATTTACACTAATTCATGATTTTTTTGTTGTTTTCTTTTTAGTTGTAGATGGACCCAATACCTTTATTTTATTTATTTATTGTTATGTATTGCTGAGGATTAAACCCAGTGCCTCACACATACTCAGCAAAGGTGCTACCACTGAGCCACAACTCTAACCCCAATTGTTTTTTTCCTTTAAATTAAATGTTTCATCCGGTTATCAAATGGGAGCAACAGTTAAATATTTAGAATTATTCATATTATCTCTATATACTTGGGGAGACACTCAAAATAGATTGTATGAAGTATTCTTTTGTATTTATATGTGCATATATCTTATTGAGCATACAGACATTTTTCAGTTAAGTTTTAGTTCTCCTAAATAATTTTTGGAATTTTCTTTTCCCTGTAAAGTCTAATAGTTACTCATACTATCAGTTATACTTTGAAGGAAGAGAGTAGAATAACCTTAGATATTTTTTTCTGTTTTTAAAATAACAATAGTAAAATTCATGTTCAAAGTTTTAGAAGTTAATTTGTTTTGAATAACAATTTTCATATTGTCTAATTTAATCCATGTTTTGATCATTTAGATCATTGAGAAGATTCAATAAGATAAATATGATCTAGCTTTATTCAGTAAAATTATCTGACATATCATAAATGAGTGAAAAAGGAATTTGAGGCATGCTTTGGAATTAAGCAATAATGAAAATATGGAAAAATCTCCAAGTGTGGTTAGACTTTCAGGGTTCCAACTCTAACTTTGTTACTATCCATTATCTAGCTTGTAAATGTGATCCACTGTGCAGCTAATTTGAATATAACTTCTCATCCTATATATTTTAAATAATTCATGTTATTATGATTTCAGTGAATGTTTAAAATAAAGCTTTGTTCAATCAAAAGAACTCTGCTGATATGTAGTTATCTTATTGTTATAATTTGCATTGGTAAACAATATGCAAAAAGTAAAGAAAACTAGATATAAAAATAGAAAAATATGTTCAACCAATACATTTCCAAAGAGAACACTCCGGGAATAAAAATGGGTCACTTGTTATTATCACTAAGAGGTACTCTTGATATTATGAGGATTCACATTAGATTCCTATTCATTAAATACTGATGAAGAATTTGAGTTAATTTTAGCTTGCATATAGAGTAGTAAGATAAGAGTATCTTTTTTCTACTGTTAAATAACTAATATTTCTGGTAATCTCATATTTACACACATGCACAAAAACATGATGTTTTAGATGTTTTACTTCATGGATAAGTCTTTCCAGGAACAAAATAAAGACAAATTTCTAAAAACTCTAGTGATTCTAGTAAGTTAAGAACATGAATTTGATTTTTCCACATCTGTCAATGATGACTATATGTTACCATTTATCAGATGGTGAAGTTTAACCATGCCTTCATATTTTTTGAAAATTTTCAAAATAATAGTTGATACAATTAATTTCAAATAGGTTTGAAAGTAGAATTCACAAAGTTTTCTTTCTTTTCTATGTGGACAAATATGCAGATTTTAGTTAAGAGTAAAAATCTTGTGCTTATTACTCTACAGAAATTCCCATACTCGTAAAACTTGTCCAGACCATAAGGTTTCGATTGCTCTTGTAGGAGCCTCCAATCAAAGCATGTTCTATATTTACACCTTAACTTGTGTTTTAAAATTTAACAAAGGGAGAACCTAAACTTCCAAGGAGGGGAGACACATGGGATTAATAGGTAAAACAGAACTTTCAAGAATATCCAGCTGGAAGCCTAGGTAATAGCACTGGCAGTCTGTGTAAGGAAATTTTTTCTGCACTGCTGAGTAGCTGCCATTTCATGGGTAGAATATCCATAATAAGCTTGGGGACCTAAGGGGGGATAGTAACACTGATTAATTCACTCATTCTTATTCTCTGCATGCTAGAAGCTACTTTCCTATACTTCATTCCAGTAAACACTTAATATTAAGACTTGGAGTGCTTCATTGTTGAAATAAGGGGAAACTGGCCTTGGGCCACATTTGTAAATCTACATTCAAGTACACCATCAATCAAATCTTACCCAAATGCCAGTGTGCAGCTGGGTATTACAGATGTTCACTAGACTCATTCCTTTACTTTCCACAAAAACAGATCTAGGGGACAAATTGAAAAACAGGAGAATTAAATTTTATATTAGGAGTCCTTTTTCTACCTTCTAAACATTCTTACTGTTAATTGGCATCTGAGTCTGCATTACTTACAAATTGATTATTTTGTATGTATTTAAGTGTATTCAGAGTTTGCTTCTTTACATTTTTATTTCATTACTTTTTCATTTATTCTAAATATTCACATGACTAACCCTAGGGTAGTTGTTACTTTGGAGCTACTCTGCTGCAGTGCAACTACATTGCCTTTTATTTCGGTGACTGTTTCTTGCTTAAATGGGCTAGAATATTTGGAGCACTGGTTTTAATGTATTGGTATGACATGAAGCGACACTGAAATGATATCCCCAAGGCCTTATGTTCATTCAACCAAGTTAAATAAGTTTCTTGTTCTTAAAAGGAAGAAAATGTAGATATCTGCAATATTCTCTGGAGCTTATTCAGAACCATTAAGGCACTTTAGGTAGTACATATGTTCTTTGAATTTTATTCTATATTTTCCTACTAATTGACATATATAAATATTTTTAAATTGCCATCTTTCAGTCCAGGACAGAATGGCAAGTACTTTCATTTTTCTTTTCAAAGTATTTTCCCATCTATTACATTTTTCATATTAGTTGAGCTATAATATACTTTACAATACTATAGATCTTTCAAAAATTATTATAGAGTAAATAGTGGAATTGGCTGAAAGTACATATATTTTCACTCTTACATGCCTGAATACAAAAATAAACAAAAGATAAAAGTATTTACAAATAGTTGAGCCACAGTATTAAATCACATATAGCCATGCTTATTTTAAAAGAAAATACAGATTACTTAGATTAAGAAGAGAGATTTTAAAAAGTGGTTGAGGTAATCAAAGAAAAGTTTTAATTTTGAAATATTTTGTAAAGATATTTATTATTCTAGCTTCCTGCCATTTTTGTTCAATTACCAATCTCCTTACCTGTCAATTCATAACAGGGTCAAGGATACATCACTTCTTACAAATTAACCTACTAATTTGCATAGACATTTTAGAAACTAGAAACATGAATGGAAGAATAAAGGAAGGAAGGAGAGAGGGAGAAAGGGGGAGAGAAAAAAGAAAGAAAGAAAGAGAGAAAAAGAAAGAAAGAAAGAAAGAAAGAAAGAAAGAAAGAAAGAAAGAAAGAAAGAGTCATTCTTAGGAGTATTTTTAAAGTTAATGCCCTTTGCTATGAGTATTTTTTAAACTTAGAGACCAGAGAATTTTCGAGGTAATAGAAACACAATGAATGCATTCCTGTTTGCTTTAAAGTGGTGACTACCTAGACAATGTCTTCTATCCACTTGGGTCTACCCAAATTTCACATATAATTATTTGTTTTTCACATTTTGTTTTAAGTGAAGCATTATTGTTAGCAATGTCCTGTGTTTCATTTTCTAAGAGTTCAAAAGCCAGCTGTTTGAATGGCAGATTCACCAGTCAGAAGCTGGCTCCGAACATTTCAGATAAACTGGCACAAGCAGACTTTAGGTGCTGCCAGACTTCCAGGCCAGCAAGCTAGAAGCCAGCTGAGAGCTGGAGCCAGAGCCAGGAGTCACAGGGGAACCATCAAGCATCAGGAGCACTCATCTCAACAGGCAGCGTTGGGGTCAGACCGGGAGGCACCATCAATGCTCAGTCACAGGCACACACCATAGGCAATGAGAAACATAAAGCAAGGGGTCAAATGTGAGCTCTGAGTGGTTTCTTTTCTCCATAAACACCAATCAATTATAGAAAACAAGATGTGGAGTTTGTGAACAATGCCTATAATTAATCAAGTGACATTCAATAACAATTGCTTTCAGATTTAGGAACACTAAAAATTCTTAGTGTCACACAGACTCATGTCTATGTGATTTAAAAATTGGGTATTGTTGTGCATATTTAAGCATATGAAGAATTGTTTCTGTACACGTTTCCATTTCATTACTTTTTACAATTAAAAGACATTTTTGTAATTCCATAGTTTATTTTTCACTTTTATTCTAGTCATATTCTCTGATTTTATACTATTTTATTGAATAAGTTTAAAATTAAAGTTTACACTTTAATTTTCTACTTGAATTTGGATTTCTTTCCTGTCTTGGTACTTTATACCCTATTTTAATTTCACTCACAGTTCTTGCATTATTATATTGTGTATGTTCTGAATATGGATTAAAGACCCACTCTAATATGCAGATTGGCTCTTTTTATTGCTCACTTTAATTTCAGAATATCTAACGTATTAATTTAAATATGGTTTATTATAAATTTATTGTATTTTATTTTATTTATACTTTTATTTTGCTTATTTATTTTTATGTGATGCTGAGAATCGAACCCAGTGCCTCACACATGTAAGGCAAGCACTCTACTGCTAAACCTCAGCCCCAGCCCCTAAATTTATTTTTAACTGATACATAGAATAAAAACAATAATTATTGGCATGTATCAATTTAACACCCCTTCACATTGTGGAAGATTTAAATCAAGTTAACCTTGTCTATCTCCTCAAACATTTATTATTCTGTATAATGAAAACTTTTAAAATCCTTTCTGTTGGGCTTTTGAAACATACTATATATCATCACTGTTATCTGTCGTCACCCTACTATGCAATAGGGTCACAACTTCTTGCTCCTGTTTAACTGTATCTTAGTACAGTACATCAACTTTTCCCAGACCCTCCCAGTTCACTACCTTCCTCACCCCTGGTAACAACCATTCTGCTCTCAACTTCTATGACATCAACTTTTTTAGATTCCACAGGAGTGAGATCATGTGGTACTTGTCTCCCTGTGCCCATCTTACATCACTTAATGTAATCATCTCTAGTTCTATCAGGTTGTTGCAAATGACAGACTTTCATTTTTAATTTTTTTTTAATGGATGAATAATATCGTACTACATTTTCTTCATCCATTCATCAGTTGGTGTTTTTTTTTTTTTTTTCTATTTCTTGGCTATTACGAATAGAACTGCAGTCATAGAGGCCCAAACTCCCTGATGAGGGGGACAGCCTAAAGGCTCCCTCTGCACATCAGGACTTCAGTTCCTGTGGGATGCTAGGTCTCACAGCAATAGGCCTGGCACTGTGCTCCCACAAAAAGCTCTGTGCTAGCCTTCAGGCACTTCTCCCCAGCAGGTGAAGTTCATTCTGCACTCTGCAAATGGGAGTTGTTAGCTGCCTATTCTAATCCCTGTTCTAGCAGCTCAGACCTTCAGACATTAAGCTGGTAGTAGGGATAGTGGAGCTTTGCTCAGCAGTGACTTCCAATAATGTGGGCCTGGAGCTGGGTTTCAAGTATACGGCCTAGACTTAAGGGTTGCCCCCTCACCTAAGCAGGAGGCAGCTCTCTCCAAGCTGGTCTGCTTGGGGTTGGGGGAGGGATCATGTAGGCAACTTTTTCTTTCCTGTGTTCTTCAACACATCTTCTCATTTTATGATATGAAAAGCAGGCATTGTGGCCTTTTGCCTGATTTCCCCTGACTTCCATGGCTCCTGTGAATGAAGTTTTGCATGTGAACAGCTATTTAGCTTGCCATGTCTATGGAGAGATGATCTCTTGAGCTTCTTAGCCACCCTCTTGTTCTACCCTGCTCAAAAGACCAAGATGCTTTATTTTAACTTTGGGAAGTTTAAACTACATTAAATAATTAAAAGGTAAAGTGGGGCATGGTGGTATGCACTTGTAGTCCTGGATACACAGGGGGCTGAGGCAGGATTCCTTGAGCCCCAGGCCAGTCTGAGAAACATGGTGTATTAGGGTTCTCTAAAGGAACAGAATCAACAGGAAGTAAAATTATAAAAAGGGGGTTTATTAGGTTGCTTCACATGACCAGAAGCTGGATATTCAACAATGGCCATCTGCAGGCTGGAGAGATGGAAGAACCAGTAGCTGCCCGGGTCAAGAGGCTGAAGCCGCGGGACAAGAGGCCGAAGCCGCGGGACAAGAGGCCGAAGCCGCGGAACAAGAGGGATCAAGGGTGCTACCCAAGTCAAAGACCAAAGCCTTCTGGAGAATCACTGGCAGAGTCTGCTTTGGAAAAGTGAAGAAGTAAGAGTCCAATATCCTCAGAGGATTTCAGTAGCAAACAAGAAGCCCTTCAAGAATCAAGCTTGCATCTGCTGCTGTTTCCCTGTTCTTCCAACTTTCATTCCATCCAAGCCAATATCCTATTGGATGATGTGGCCCATACTTGATGGGGGTGGGGGGGTGTCTCCATTTCAGTTACCTATCCCACATGTCAATCATCAGTAGGCATACCCTCATTGACACACCCATAAGCCTCTTAATAATTGGCACCTCTTAATCAAATCAAGTTGACAATTCAGATTGACCACTACATATGATAAGATCCTGCCTAAAGCAACAACAACAAAAGAGTAAAAAGGTAATTCCAGATCCAGAAGTGTATCAGTACCTGAAGTGTTTTATATTCAATCATATCAGATGATTATTTTTTAAAGTCTCCATTTTATTAAGTATATACTAGAAATTCATCATAATAATAGAGAATTCAATTTTATAGCACAATTTTAGAAGTGGAAACTGTCTTCAGAAGAATATCTTTTTTTTGTTGTCAGTAATGAAATTCACTTGAAAAGCATTTAAGATCATTTCACTGCACCTAAAATTTTATTTTTTTAGGGTTTGATTTTATTGAAGTTCAAGTTTCTTGCTATAAAATTATTTAGTTTTTAAGTCTGAACTGTCTGTGTACAGTGGTTTTCTTCTTTTTGGTGTTTTTTTGACATAATTCTCTATGTTAATCATTAAATTTCTGAAATATAGAGAAAAGAACATCACCTACATAAAGAATGTCATGTCCTAAAAAGTATAATAAAGTCATTCCAAGCCAAGCAATTTCTAAGTTCCAAATGTAAAAACTAACTAGCAAGACAGTAGAAATCAACTTATAGAAATAAAATACATGTGTTCAGAAAATTATCTATGTTCTTATATATCCTATTTCATATTAAAATACATATGTGTGCCTTAGCAAATAAGGGTAGAATTACATTTAAGTTTATGTTATAATTTTCTAATAAATTACATGTCCGGTGAACAATACTCAATAGTTACTAAAGACGTCTAGGTTTATTTGAATACTTGCTTTAAAAGTAGCCTAAAGGGAAAATAAGAACTGTTAAATAAAAGAAAAGAAGTATCAAAATTCCTTTCTTGAAAGGGTACAATTGAATTTTTTTAATATTCTGTTTGTTCCCTAGCACTGTGTGAAACTACTGATTTTTTTTTAATAGAAATGTAAAGGAGATTTAGACAAACTGGTATTGAGAAAAGAGATTTAAAATGTCATCAGGTCAACTAGTTGAGGCAAATAAAAAGAAATTTATGCATGTACTTTTCTCAGGAGCTCTGCTAGACAATTTTCAGGTTTTTAAAACTGTTGGCTATTATGAACAGTACTGCAATCATAGAGGCTCAACCTCACTGATGACAGGGACAGCCTAAAGGCTCCCTCTGCACATCAGGACTTCAGTTGCTACAGGATGCTGGGTCTCACATTATTCCCATTTTTCAGACTTCTGAGTTCTAGGAAGAGTAAAAAAAAAAAAAAAAAAAACAAACAGTTTAATAATATAATTTATAATAAAGATTTGTCTTTTCTCTCCTTCTACCTCAAAATGTCCCAGGATAGTAAATTTTATCATGTCGAGTTTGATCAATCAATAGTATTTATGCCTCTGGTTTCCTATCTTGTGGTTGATTTCATTTATTCCTTATCAATAGTACAAGCTGCTGAACCTGAAATTAATAATCTGGCCATGCACATACTAATGGGTTGAAGTAGATAAGGGGATCTGTCTTATCGAGTGCTGACTTAACTAAGATTTATGTCATATTGTACCAGTGCTAATATACCAATAAGAAGCCGATGGTTATTAATATACCTTTTTCCCTTTGAGGTTGCTGTAAGACTTTCCTGTCAAATTACAAGTGAAACAAGTGGGGAAAGGTGTGATGATATCAATTTCTCTCACACAACAGAGGTTACTCTCAACCCTGATTTCCATTCAGTAGGAGGTTCCAGTTGACAAATAGAATAACTATTACAAAAACTGTATTACAAATTACTGGTTCCAATGTATTTTAACTTATTCCATATGGATACTCCTTTTCTTTTTTTTCCTTTTTAGTTACACATGACAGTATAATGTATTTTGACATATCAAATGCATATGGGTATAATTTCTCATTCTTGTAGTTGTACATGATGTGGAGTTTCACTGATCATGTATTCATACATGAACATAGGAAAGTTATGTCCATTTCATTCTACTGTCTTTCTGATTCCAATCCCCTCATTTGCCTTCGTCCCAATACAGTTAACCTCCATTCCCCACACCTGCTGCCCTGCCTTTTCAGAGTCAGCATCCACATAGTAGAGAGAACATTCAGCCTTTGGTGTTTGGGGATTGGCTTATTTCACTTAGCATGATAGTCTTCAGTTTCATCCATTTACCAGTAAATTCCATAATTTCATTCTTCTTTATGACTGAGTAATACCCCATTGTGTATATGTACATTTTCTTTCTCCATTCATATATTGAAGGGCACCTAGGTTAGTTCCATAGATTAGCCATTGTGAATTGAGCTGCTATAAATACTGATGTGGCTGCATTACTATAGTATGCTGATTTTAAGTCCTTTGGGTATAGGATATACTCAAAGAAGTAGGATAACTGGGTCAAATAGTGGTTCCATTCCAAGCTTTCCGAGAAATCCCTGCATCTTCACCAACAGTTAAAGTTACTTATATTCTTGAGAGTTGCCATTCTGACAGGAGTGAGATGAAATCTTAGAGTGGTTTTGATTGGAATTTCTCTAATTGCTAAAAATGCTTATTTTTTGAATATTTGTTGATAGATTGCATTTATTTTTCTGTGAAGTGTTTGTTCAGTTCATTTGCCCATTTATTGATTGGATTATTTGTTTCTTGGTGTTAAGTTTTGTTTTGTTTTTGAGTTCTTTATATATCCTGGAGATTAATGCTCTATATGAGGTTCAGGTGGCAAAGATTTTCTCCCATTTTGTACACTCTCTCTTCATGATCTTGATTGGTTCCTTTATTATGAAGAAGCTTTTTAATTTGATATAATCCCATTTACTGATTCTTGATTTTACTTCTTTAGCTTTAGGAGTCTTGTTGAGGAATTTGGTTCCTAAGCCAACATGATACAGATTTGGGCCTACATTTACTTCTGTTAGGCACATGGTCTATGGTCTAATGTATAAGTCTTTGATCCACATTGAGTTGAGTTTTGTGCAGGGTGAGAGATGGGGGTTAAATTTTATGTTGCTACATATATATTTCCAGTTTTCTGACTCTTTTGTTTCTCCAGTGTAGATTTATGGCAACTTTGTTTAGAGTGAGATTTATGTGGGTTTATCTCTGAATTTTCTATTCTGTCCCATTGATGTGTGTTTTTGGTAACTATGCCTTTTTTTGTTGTTACTGTAGCTCTATAATATAATATAAGGTCTGGTATTGTGATGCCTCCTACTTTACTTTTATTGCTGAGGATTGCTTTGGCTATACTGGGTCTCTTATTTTTCAAATGAATTTCATGACCACCTTTTCTAATTCTGTGAAGAATGTCATTGGAATTTTACTAACATTTGCATTGAATTTGTATAATGCTTTTGGTAATATAGCCATTTTGACAATATTAATTTGGCCTATCCAAGAACGTGGGAAATCTTTCTATGTTCTAAATTTTTCTTCTATGTCTTTCTTTAGTGTTATGTAGTTTTAATTGTAGAAGTCTTTCACCTCTTTTGTTAGATTGATTGTCAAATATTTTATTTTCTTTGAGGCTATTGTGAATGGGATACTTTTCCTAATTTCTCTTTCAGTGGATTCATTACTGATATATAGGAATGCAATTGATTTACAGATATTAATTTTATATCCTGCTACTTTGCTGAATTCATTTATGAGTTCTAGAAGTTGTCTGGTGGATATTTTGGGGTCTCCTAAATATAGAATCATGTCAACAACAAATAAGGATATTTTGAGTTCTTCTTTTCCTATTTGTATTTCTTTAATGTCTTTCTTCAATCTGATTTGCTCTGGCTAGATTTTACAGGACTATGTTGAATAGAAGTGGTAAAAGAGGGAATCCTGGTCTTGTTCCAGTTTGTAGAGGAAATGCTTTCAATGTTTCTCCATTTAGAATGATGTTGGCCTTGGATAGTTGGCCTACTATCTGTAGTTTTTCTGGTGTTTTGAACTGAAAGAGGTATTGTATTTTGTCAAATACTTTTTCTGCATCTATTGAGGTAATCATGTGATTCTTATCTTTAAGTCTATTGATGTGCTGAATCATGTTTATTGATTTCCATATTTTGAGCCAACCTTGCATCTCTGGAATGAGCCACACTTGACCATGGTGCACCATCTTTTAAATGTGATTTTGTATATGATTTTCCAGTATTTTGTTAAGAATTTAATAAATGGCATCTATGTACATCAGGGATATTGGTCTGAAGTTTTCTTTCTTTGATTTGTCTGTCTGGTTTTGGTATTAGAATGATGCTAGCTTCATAGAATGAGTTTGTAAGGATTCCCTCCTTTTCTATTTCATGGAATAATTTGAGGATAATTGGTGTTAGTTCTTTTTTGAAGGTCTGGTAGAACTCAGCTGAGAATCAATCTGGTCATGGGTTTTTATTTCTTGGTAGGTTTTTGATAGTGTTTTTATTTTCATTGCTTAAAATTGATCTGTTTAAATTTTCCATATCCTTCTGATTCAATTTGGTCATTTGTCTTCAGAAATTTGTTGATGTCTTCAAGACTTTCTATTTTATTGGAATTACATTTTCAAAATAGGTTCTGATTATGGTCTATTTCAGTAGTGTCCATTGTGATATTTTGTTTTTCATCATGCATTTTGGTAATTTGAGTTTTCTCTCTATTTCTCTGTTTACTTGGCTAAGTGTTTATCAATTTTATTTAATTTTTTTAAAGACTCAACTTTTTTATTTTGTCAATTTATTGAATTGTCTCTTTTGTTTCAAGTTTATTTATTTCAGCTTTGATTTTAATTATTTCTTGTCTTTTTCTTTTCATTTTTTAAAGAGAGAGAAGAGAGAAAGAGAGAGAAATAAATTTTTTAATATTTATTTTTCAGTTTTTGGTGGACACAACATCTTTTTATTTTATTTTTATGTGGTGCTGAGGATTGAACCCAGTACCCCACGCATGCCAGGCAAGCGCATTACTGCTTGAGCCACATCCCCAGCCCTTGTCTTTTGCTTTTCTTGTTGGTTGGTTTTTCTATTTCTACAGCTTTATAATGTAATATTAGATTATTTATTTGTTGAATTTCTATTAATTTAATAAATGAGCTCAATGCAATGAATTTTCCTCTTAGCACTGCCTTCATAGTATCCCTGATATTTTCATATGTTGTATTGTTATTTTCATTTTCTTCTAAATATTTTTTTTTAATTTCATCCCTGATTTTGTCTTCTATCCAGTGGTCATTCAATAGCATATTTAGTCTCCAGGTGTTAAAGTAGGTTCTATTTTTTTATTTTATCATTTATTTCTAATTGTATTTACTAAGAATTGCTTTGTGGCTTAAGATGTGGCCAGTTTTAGAAAAGAATCCATGTGCTACTGAAAAGAAATTGTATTTAGTTGTTGATGGCAGAAATATTCTATATATGTCTAGTAAGTCTAAATTATTAATTGTATTTTTTAGTCTATAGCTTATTTATTTAGTTTTTGTTTGGAGGAACTATGTAGTCATGCAATAGGTGTGTTAAAGTCATCCAGTATTACTGTGTTGTAGTCTATTTGATTCTTGAAATTGAAAAGGGTTTGATGTATGTAGATGCTCCATTGTTTGGGGCATAAATATTTATGAATGCTGTGTCTCATTGATGTATAATTCCTCTAAGAAGTATGAAATGTCCTTTTTTGTTCCTTCTGATTAACTTTGAAGTCCACTTTATCTGATATGAACACAGAAACCCCTGCTTGTTTATAAGTTTGATGTGAAGGATATATTTATTTCACATCCTTTTACACTCAGTCCGTGGATTTCTATGCCCGTGAGGTGAGTCTATTGGAGACAGCATATTGTTGGGTCTTCTTTTCTAATTGAATGTGTCAGTCTATGTCTTTTGATTGATGAGTTTCAGCCATTTACATTCAATGTTATTATTGAGATATGATTTGTATTTCCTATCATTTTGGTTTATTTATGGTTTTTAATTTGAATTAGTTTCTCCATTGATTCACTGTTTTTATAGTGTAGTTTCTTCCTGATTTGTTTTCACTTTTATTTCTTCTTCATGAAATATATTATTGAGTATTGCAGGCTTTTTATTTGCAAATTCTTTTAACTATTGTTTATTATGGAAGGTGTTTATTTCATCATCAATTCTAAAACCTAATTTTGTTCAGTATAGTATTCTTGGCTGGCATACATTTTCTTTCAGAGCCTGGTGTATATTATTCCAAGACTTACTACCTTGATGATCTGGGTTGAGAGATCAGCTAAGATCTGGATTTGATTCCCTCTAAATGTTACCTGTCATTTTTCTCTGGAAGCCTTTAAAAATCTGTTGTTATTCTATATGTTCAGCATTTTCATAATATTGTGCCTTCATGTATGTCTGTTTTAATTTTGTATATTTGGGGTCTTGTAAGCCTCCTGTATTTGATTTTCAACTTCATATTTTAGGTTTGGGAAATTTTCTGATATGATTTCATTGAAAACTTTGTGTATTTCTTTTGTTTTTATCTCAGAGATTTTATCTATTCCAATAAATCTTAATTGGGTCTATTTATATTTTCTCATTTTCCTTGCAATTTCTGCACATGGTCTGTTAACATTTTTTCTCCACTGTCAACTTTGTTTTGAAGATTATATATATTGTCCTCATTGCATGAAACTGTCTTCCAACTGATCTAGTCTGTTAGTGATGCTTTCAATTGAATTTTTAATTTGGTGTTGATTCCTTCATTTCTTGAATTTCTGGTTGTTGTTTTTGTAGTTTCCCAGAATCTCTATCTCTATTGAAGTTATCTTCCTGTTTCTCTGATTTCATTCCTTTAATAGTCCTTTATTTTACAGATCAGTTTACCTATGTGCATTCTAAACTCTATCAATGACATTTTTTCCATTGTGTTGTCAATGGAATCTGTTACTGGGGTGTCTTGATTTGGTTGGGGTGATTTGTTCCTTTTATTTTTCATGTATGTGTGTTTACTGATCTAACAGTATGGATCTGAGGCAGTGGAGTTTCCACCTGTGGAATTATAGTGTCCTGGAAGGCTTCTAGTGCCTCAGTGCTTAGGAGGAGACAAATAATAACAAGAACCAATGCAAACAATATACAGCATTAAACCAAATAGTTCCTACTATGAGATTTACAATGTTAATTACTACAGTAAGCATAAACAATATAATCAATTATTGTCTACAATAAAAACAGCAAGTTTACAAAAGGTTTTACAGTTTCAAATGGTGGACGGGCAGAGAACAGAAGTGATATAGAATGAGATGAGTATAAGAGAAGAGAAAAAATAGAATTAAAAAGTTAAAGGAAGAGTGAAAGAAAAATAGAGATTGGTTCTTAGCAGAAGAAAAGAGAAAAAGAGAATCTTGGTAAACAAGTAAGAGAAAAAATATAATTTAAAAAAAAACTTAAAAAGTAAAAAGAAAACAAAAGAATACAAAATAAAGTCCACTAACAAAAAATCTAGATCCTCAAAAAACTGATCCATGAAAAATAACTGTCTTAAAAAATGCTAGAAATTAGGAAAAAAAATATGAGTATTTATAAATATTTATAAATATTCATATATCATTAAGGTAACAAACAGTAAGATAAAAAAATCTCAATGAAAAGTTAAAGAAAACTTTTTGCTGGAGTTCAAAATATTCTCAGCAGTTTTAGGTGGTGTTGTCTGAAGCATGATGCTCTTCCATCCAAATTGCTGGTGTGAGAGATGTAATTCCTGAGGCAGAATTACTACCGGCAAGGTTTAGTCTTAGGCTCCAGGCTCTTTGCTGAATGCCAATTGGTCTTGAGATTTTAAATCAGAGCACCCCCAGGCCCCAGTAATTGCTATTCTGAAAGACTGTATCCCAGGAGTCTTCTCTGGGTTCCACTCATGTGATGGAGGAGCCAGTTCTTAGTCCCGTATGTCACTTGCAGACCCCATGTTTCCAAGTCTTGGATTCAGTTTCCAAACTCAATCTCTCCCACCCATGCCCTCCTGAATTTTCAGCAAAATTTGTCTCTCCCAGCTGCTCCTGTAAGCCACTATATTGGAGGGGGAAGGGTAGTGCTGGATGTGTTTCCATGACCAGTTGTCCCCTGTGTAAACCTCTCTCCCATGTTTGATTGGTCACTTAAGTTCTTTCAGCTTTCTACTCTAGGCTCCTCCATTGTATGTTTACTATCCCTCCACATCCCCTGTGCACCACTTCTTTCCCACTCCACGTGCCATAGTACTAATCTTCTGAGTCCAGTTCAGGTCCCCACCTCCTATTCCAGGAAGCTCCTCTATCTTCTTCCATACACAGATCTCTGGCCTTCACACAACTCACTGCCTAGATCACATAACTCCATATAAGGGTGTTATTTTCTTTCACATGTGCACTGCTAATCTCCCTAGTCTGTAAATTTCTTGAGTATAGACTTATTTCCTTTAGGAAGGGAAAAGATACAATACATTCTCTAGAAAAACCTCACAAAATTAATGTGGATGCAGGCAAAAGCCCACTTGGGAACTTGCACTTCTCATAAACTGCAGGTTACAATATTCCACTATCCCCTTCTAGCTAAAGAAAGTTCAGCCAAAGATAGAAACACCAGAGTTGTTTCATTAAGTGAAGTAGCAGGCATGCTTTTTTGATTTGTGTGACTTCAGTGCCTTTGGTCCTTTGACATTGCTAAGAGAATTTTCCACAATCATGCAAGGCTGTGGAGATTCCATCTGTCTTTTCTCTTAGGTTGGACTTATTAGCAAGACTGATTACTGACCTTTACTAAATAAAGAGATTTAAAAAAAATAGTGGTAAAATACTAAGGATATAAAATTTACCATTTTAACCATTTTTAAGTGTATAGTTCAGTGGTACTAAGTTCATTCACAATGTTCTGCCACCACCACAATCATCATAGCCAGAACTTTCATCTTGCAAAACTGAAACTCTGTACCCACTGGACAATAGTTCCCCACTGCCCCTTATCCTCAGTCCCTAATAATCCCCATTCTAACGTCTGTTTCTATGAATTAGACTACTCTAGATGTCTCAGAAGAGTGGAAACATACACTAGTTGTCCTTTTGTGAACTGGCTTATTTTTACTTAGCATAATATCATCAAGGTTTATGTTGTAGCATGTCCATATACCAATGTTTTCTTCATCCTTTTCTTTGGAAGTACCAGGGATTGAACCCAGATATGCTCTATTACTGAGCTACATATCCAACCCTTTATTTTTTATTTTGAGTGCCATAGCCCCAGTTGGCCTTAAACTTATAATCTTCCTGCCTCAGTCCTCTGAGTAGCTAGGATTACAGGGGTGTGCCACCAAGCCTGGTGACAATTTCTTTTCTTTAAAGGCTGAATAATATTCTATTGCATGTAAATATCACATTTTGTTTATACATTCATCTACTGGTGAATATGTGGGTTGCTTTTCAAATGAGATTACAGGATACTGGGTATTGAACCCAGGGGCACTTATCCATTCCCAACATCCTCTTTTTTTTTTTTTTTTTTTTTTTTTTTTTTTTTTTTTAATTTTGAGGCAGGGTCCCAGTGAGGCTAGCCTCAAATTTGCCATCCTCCTATCTCAGCCTCCCATGTTTCTGGGATTACAGGAGTCCGTGCACAGCTCAAATGAAGAGTTATGATCAAATGTTAGTCACAAAAAGCTCAGGAGAATGGCACAGGGTTAAAGTAATCTCTTTAACGTGTGAACACAATCAAGGAGTCAGTCCAGAGATTAGGACCACAGAACAGAAAGCTGCTAAAAGAAATTTCCATTTGTTTATCTGTACCAGGAATTGATACCAGATGGTCTACAAACAACTTCAAACACACTCTGGTTTCTGAAGACCTCCCTCTGACTCTCTTATCAATCCGGGTGTTCTTACCAGCTTTAGAGCCCACTCCTCCTGTCAACCTGCTGATGGCCCAGTCAACTCCAAATGGTTTTTATAGGGACCTCTTTTATAAAGGCACTAATTTCATCTGTGAGAACTCTAACCTCATGACCTAGTCACTTCCCAAAGGCCCAATGCCCTCACATCATAACTTTGAGATTAGGATAACAACATCTGAATTTGGGGGAGGGAGGTAGACAAAAAACCTTAATCCATTGCAATCAGGTTACTCATTAAAATTTCTAAAACTTAGAAAAATTAGTAAATTTTAAAAGTCTGCTCATCATAAGAAAATCTGGACATTATAAAGGTATAAATAAAAATTACCTATAATTCCATTATAGGTAATTAATTAACATTGAATGTTAATTTAATGGAGAATGTGAAGATAAAAATATAATTTAGTTCAATAATTTATCAAATAATCATGTATCTAGTACCCAAGTTCTGGGACTACAAGAAAGAAAAATAAAACACGTAATGGAAAGGTGGCCTCTGACTAAAAAGAAATAAGCCAAAAGAGGAAGGCTTTCCAGGCAAAGGAAGCATTAAGTGGAGGCTAGGTGGCAAGGACCTATACAGTGTGTGCAGAGACATTAAAAATGGTTTGTAAGCCAGGTATGTGGTGCATGCCTGTAATCCCAGTGACTTGGGAGACCAAGGTAGGAGGATTACAAGTTTGAGGCCAGCAACTTAGTGAGATCCTGCCTCAAAATAAAAAATAAAAAGGGCTGGAGGGGATATAGCTCAGTGGTAAAGTATTTCTGGGTTTAAATCAAAAAAAAAAAGAAGAAGAGGAAGAGGAGGAGGAGGAGGAGGTAGAAGAGGAAGAAGAAGAAGAGGAGGAGGAAGAAGAGGAGGAGGAGGAGAAAGAAGAGGAGGAAGAAGACAATGACAAAGAAATCCATAGGATAATATCATGACTAGAGATACAAAAATCTTAAATAATAGAAAAAAATGTTAACAAAATATTAGCAAAAAATTCAGCAATGTATAAAAATAACTATACACTACAAACAACTAGAGCTCATTCCAGATATTTAATTGTTTGAATATTTCAAACTCTATCAGTGCATATCACCATATTAACAGACATAAATATTGCATGATCCTATCAATTGATAGAAAACAAGTACTTGACAAAATTCTACACCTACTGATGACAAAGACTCTCAGAAAAATAGAGGGGTAACTTCTGCAACTGATAAACAGCATTTACAAAAACCCTACAGCTAATGTTGTACTTAATGGTAAAAGACTAAATGATTTCCTCCTGAGACTGGGATTGAGGCAAGGATTCCTACTCTCAACAGTTACTCAACATTGTAATGGAAGATCTAGCCAGTACAATAGACAAGAAAACAAAAGTTATAAAAACTGGAAAGACAGATAGACTGCCCTCATTTGCAAATGAAAGATTATCTAGGCTATAGTTTGGATCTCAAAGGTTCCCTAATAGTCCAGGTATTAAAGGCTTAGTCCCCAGGTTGGCATGATTGGGAGACGCTGGAAATTTTTAGAACAGGGGGCCTACTGGGAAGTCTGGTCATTGTGGGTATGTGTCCTTGAAGGGAATACTGAGACTTCAGATCTTTCCTCTTACTTTTTTCATTCCAGGCCATGAAGTGAATGGGATTCCTCCATCGCGTGCTCTGGACATGATGTGCTGCATCACCACAGGCCCAAAGCAATGAGGCCAACTAACAACACACTGAATTAAGACAAAACTTTTCTCTTTATAAAGTGATTATCTCAGGTATTTGTTATAATAATAGAAAGCTGATTTAATTCAATCTATACAGAACAATCCCAATGAATCCCCCTGAAACAAAAATCCTAGAATAATTCAGATCATAAGATAGAAAATGAAGACCCCCAAATCAATTATAGTTCCATATCTTAGCATGGACATATAAACAATAAAATTAAAAATACAAAGGAAAAATTCCTTTATGGCTGCTTTAAAAAAGAGAAATACAGTGGTGCATGCCCTTAATCCTAGAAGCTCAGCAGGGTGAGACAAGAGGATTGGGAGTTCAAAGGTAGCCTCAGCAAAAGAAAGGTGCTAAGCAACTCAGTGAGACCCTGTCTCTAAATAAAATGCAAAATAGGGCTGGGATGTGGCTCATTTGTCCAGTACCCCTGAGTTCAATCCCCAGTTCTGAAGAGACAGAGAAATTCTTAGATGGAAATATAGCAAAATATGAAAACATATATAGGATTTATATGTTTTAACTCATACAAGACTGATGAAGAAGTCAAGGAAGATATAAATGTAAATTCTTGAATTAGAAATCTTAACATAGTAAGGATGTCATTTCCTACAAAACTGATAGTTTTAGTGCAATTCCTATCAAAATCCCAGAAAGACTTTCTTTTAGACATAAACAAGATTATTTAAAATGTATATTAAAGACAAAAGGTGCAGAATAGTAAAAATACTTTGAAAAAAATTAAGTGTTCTGGGCTGGGGATGTGTCTCAAGTGGTAGCGTGTTCACCTGGCATGTGTGCGGCCCGGGTTCGATCCTTAGCACCACATACAAAGATGTTGTGTCTGCCGAAAACTGAAAAATAAATATAAAATTCTCTCTCTCTCTCTCTCTCAAAAAAAAAAAATTAAGTGTTCTATTGCACAGTAGTATGACTATAGGTAATGATAATGTACTGTATACTTTTAAAAAGCTAGAAGAAAGGATTGTGAATGTTTTAATCAAAAAGAAATGGTAATTAGCCAGGTACAGTGGCACTGCCTCTAATCCCAGTGGCTCAGGAGGCTGAGGCAAGAGGACTGCAAATTCAAATCCAGCTCAGCAAGAGCAAGGCACTAAGGAACTGAGTGAGGCCCATTCTCTAAATAAAATTTAAAAATAGGGCTGGGGATGTGGCTCAGAAGTTGAGTGCCCACTTTTGAGTTCAAAGTACCCAGATTGAGTTCAATCCCCAGTATACCCCTAAAAAAAGAAATGATAATTATTTGAGGATTTAGATATGTTTATTTACCCTGACTTGAATATTATACAATGTATACATGAATTTAAAAAAACACATGGTACTCCATATATGTATGTGATTTCTATGTGTCAATTAAAAAACATTAGGGAGCCAGGCATTATGGTACACACCTGTAATTACAGTGATTTGAGAGGTTGAGGCAGGTGTATAGCAAATTTGGGGCCAGTCTGGGCAATATAGCAAGACTCTATGTCAAAATAAAATTTTAAATGGCTAGGGATGTAGCTCAATAGAGCACTTGACTAGCATATGTGAGGTCCTGAGTTCAATCCCCAGCACTGGGGGGAAAAACAAGAGAGAGAGAAAGAGAGACAGACAGAGAGAATAAAGTACATCTAGTCCAGTAGATTCCAAGACCTAGCATATAGCTAAGTTAGAAAAAACAGACCCACACAAACATGGCCAACTGATTTTTGACAAAGGTGAAAAACCAATCCAATGGAAGAAGAATGACCTTTGTCAACAAATGGTGCTAGAATGTTTGGGCATCCATTAGCCAATAAAACAAAACACCTCTATTCCAAATCTCACATCTTATATAAGAATTAACTCAAAGCAGATCATGGGTTTAAAGGAAAAGTATAAAACGTTCAGGAAAAAAACAGAAGAGCTGGGCATGGTGGCACACACTCAGATACTTGGGAGGCTGAAGTAGAAGGAGTGCAAGCTCAAAGCCCTTTGTCAAAAGAGAAAAAGAGATTTAAAAAAAAATTTTTGAGAGAGAGAGAGAGAATTTTAATTTTTTTTTTTTTTAAAGTTTTCGGCAGACACAACATCTTTGTTGGTATGTGGTGCTGAGGATCGAACCTGGGCCACATGCATGCCAGGCGAATGCACTACCGCTTGAGCCACATCCCCAGCCCAATTTTAAAAAATTTTAAAGGGCGGGGATGTAGCTCAGTGATAAGAGTGCTTGCATAGCATGGACAAGGCCCTGGACTCCATCCCTGGTAAAATGTATGTGTGAACACACACAGAAAAAATTGATAAGCCAGACTTCATTCAAATAAAAAACTTCAAAAGATCCTAATGATTAGATACAAAGACAGCTATAGACTGGGAGAAACTATATGCACCATGTATTCAAAAAAGGACTAGTATTTTGAACATAAAAATAACTCAAAACTCATGGTCGTGCACACCTGTAATCCCAGTGGCTTGGGAGATTGAGGCGGGAGGATCGTGAGGCACTAAGACTAAGACCCTGTCTCTAAATAAAACACAAAATAGGGCTGGGGATGTGGCTCAGTGGTTAAGTGCCCCTGAGTTCAATCCCTGGTACCACCAGGAAAAAAAACAAAACTCAATAGTATTAAAAAACAATCTATATAAAAATAATGGACAAAAGAAGAGCAATTTTTACCAAAGAAGATACACAGATGGCAAATAATCATACGAAAAGATGTTCAACATCATTGCCTATAAGGGAAATATAGATTAAAACTAATGAAAAAGTAGTTAAATAAACTGTGATATATCTATTCCATGGAATACTACTTAGCAATAAAAAATTGTTGATATATGCAACAACTTGGATGAATCTCCAAAGAATTATAATGAAATTTTTTAAAAAAGCCAATTCCCAAATGTTATATACTGCATGGATCTGTTTACCTATATGTTACTCACAAATGATAAAATTATAAAAATGGAAAGCAGACCAGTGGTTGTCATGGCCTAAGAATGTGGTGGGAAGGGGATAATAATGGATGTGACTATAAAAAGTACAACATAAGGATGCTGGACACTGTGGCCATGACAGCAATCCCAGTGACTTGGGAGGCTAAGGCAGGAGGACCGAAAGTTTGAGGCCAACCTCAGCAACTTAGCAAAACCCTTAGCATCTTATGAAAACACTGTCTCGAAATAAAAAGGACTGGTGATGTAGCCCAGTGGTAAAGCACCCCTGGTTCAATCATCAGTATCAAAAAACAAAAAACAAAAAAAAACAAAGAACAGAAGTGCAAGGGATCCTACAATGATAGATATGTTCTATATTTCAACTGAATCATTGTCAATATCCTGATTGTGATATTCTCTAAGATTTTTGTAAGATATTACCATTAGGAAAAACTAGGTAAAAGGTATATGGATCTTTCTTTACTATTTCTTATAACCAGATGTTTATCTATAATTACCTAAAAATAAAATGTTTCTTAAAAAACCTTAGTCTTTGAGACAAAGTTGGACAACTTTGGGCAAGTCACTTCCCTTCTCATAGGGCTAAAAGAATTAAATTAAGAAATCAATGGTCTAGGCTGGGGCACTGTAATCCCAGCTACTTGGGAGGCCAAGGCAGGAAGATCACAAGTTCAAGGCCAGCATCAGCAACTTAGCAAGAACCTATCTCTAAATTAAAAAAAAATTAAAAAAAGAAATAATGGTCTAGATATAGTGCATGGCACAGAATATGGTCCAACAAATAGCTAATAAAATGCTTATCTTAAGAGTCTTGACAATGGGGATGGAGAAGTATAAAGCAAAATATATTTAGATGATAGCACTAATAGATTTTGGTGAAGGATTAGATGTGGAACAGTGGGTTGACAGAGAATCAAGGATGATTCTTAAGTTTCTCATTTGAGCAAGCATCATCAGTGGCACCATTTACTAAGCAGAAGTGAAGTAAAGTGAAGAAGAGGGAAACAGAGTTTTGGGTGTGGTGAACTTGCATTAACTGGGAGATACTCGGATAGAAAAGCCCAGTTAACTGTTGGATATTCAAGTCTGGAGTTCAGAACAAAACTCTGGGATGGAAATTTAACTTGATAATGACCAGAATGCAAATGATAGTGGAAGGCAGAACAATGGACAAGATTGACAAGGGCATAAACCACAAAGCTACTGTTACTGTAAAGGAGTTCCAACCTGGCTAAAGGAGATCAGTCTAGCATAGGAGATGGAGAACAGCCAGAAAAGGAGAAAAATCAGACAAAAATGGTGTTGCTCAAGACCAGAGGAAGATGTTTCAAGAGTGAGTGGTCAACTGCAACCAAGCACTGAAGAGATTAATTAGAATGAGCAATGAATCATCATCCTCTGAATATAGTGACCTGGTGTTTTCACTGGTGCCTTTTTGAGAATAGCTTTGGTGAAATGACAAATAGGTTTGGATTAGAGCTGGCTGAGAGGGAGGTGGGAGAAATGAAGACAGTTTAAACAACCATTAACAAGTTTAGCCCTGAAACAGAAAGCAAGCTGAGTAGGAAGGGGTGGAATGCAAAGAGAGAATTCTGTTAAAAGAAGTTAAGCTTAAATGATAATGTAAATGAATAGGTGAAGGGGAGAAGTTAGATTCATGACAGAAAGTGTGAGAATTATTTAAGTAGGGAGGAGGAGCGAATATGATTCCAAGTACAGGTAGCAGGATTAGCTAAGAGAGAAGGGGCATCTAATCTGCTCTAAGAAGAGGGGAAAAGGAAAGGAACCATGTAGACACGGGTAATTTTGGAAATTTAGTTATAAGGTGGTGTGGGCTATTTCTTGATTACCTCAGCTCTTTATGTAGGATAAGGAAAGTATTAGCTAATTCTAAATGAATGGGTTAATATTTATTCCTAGAACCTAATATAGTCCCTGGGACAGGCATATTTAATAAATTCATTCAATAAATTTTTAAAAATTAGTGTTAACCTCATGCAGGTGTTCATCAGGATACAAAAATTTTAATTTCGCCACTAGGGGGCAGTGCTGACACAAATCTCACCCCCCCCACCAAGATAGTGAAAATTAACAGAAAACTATACTGCAGTGTATGTTGTTTTCCTGCTAAGAAAATCCTGTTTAAGCTTTACATACATGTACATGTTTGTGCCTATTCACACATGTGAGCCCCCCCCCCACACACACACACACACATTGAGGCACACTGAGAGGGTTGTTTTGTCTACCAGCCTTCTGGTGCAACCAAATCATGATGCCCCAAGGGCTGTACTCGGCATTTTCCAGTCTTTTTTTATTTTTTGGTAATTCCCCTAGGGAATACAGCAAATACCTCAAAGACCTTTACACTTTCTTATGTTTGGTTAATTAGAAAAGGATGATGAGGAAATAAAATTCCTAAAAACCAATCTCTAATACACCATAGCTTCTTCCACGTTGTCTTTCCCCTTCTACCCCTACCTCCTCCCCAAATTAAATGCAGTAGGGTTTCAAAAATAATTTAAATGTACTTCATAAATCTTCCTAATCTCATGTATCTGAGGTATTCTTATAATGGACTTATTTATCAGTTTATAATACCACATGTCTATTATGCACATCAGAAACAGAAGCAATGGAGCTGGGAAATAATTCTTTCCAAGTTTGTGTCTAATGAATTTGGGCCTCTAACAAACTGAGGAAACTGGCAGAGTTCTAACTTACAATAGAGTGCATAAATTATTATTGTTATTATTATTATTATTAAAGGTAAATGTAAAGGCAGGCTGCTCCCCAGAAGTTTAGGGTTAAACAGACTGGCTGTTCCAACAAGAGGAACTGAACTCCTTAGTGAAAGAGGCTTCTGATTGTACTAGTGGAACATATCACATCCCAGTTTAAGAAAGGCTATCACTAGTTTGGTCAGATGCTTTATGGGTGGGAGCCACAGGAAAGAGGGGAAAGAGAGAGGCTGAGGTCATCATATGACGCCAGCTGTCAGGTAATTCCAATGGGTGAAAAGATGCTTAACACAAAAGCCTTTAAACTTGGTTATTTTAAGTTAAAGTTGTTTTTGAGCAAAAATAAATACCCAAGAAATGGGTCATTGAGTCTGGGTAATAGAGTTGAAACAGTCATCATTATAGATACAGAGTCAACTTGTTTGCAAGTTGTTTCAAAACCAAAGTTTCAAGGTTCTTTAGGATAGTGTTCTAATTTGAGAATTAAGGATGGCTTTTTTTTTTTTTAAACTGGACACTCTATTCCTCTAGCTAGTATGGAATCTACTTTTACAGATACTTTTTGGAAGTTCTTTTTTTTTTTTTTAAAGAGAGAGGAGAGGAGAGAGAGAGAGAGAGAGAGAGAGAGAGAGAGAGAGAGAGAGAGAGAGAGAGAGAGAGAGAAAATTTATTTATTTATTTTAGTTATCGGCGGCGGACACAACATCTTTGTTTTTGTATGTGGTGCTGAGGATCGAACCCGGGCCGCACGCATGCCAGGCGAGCGCGCTACCGCTTGAGCCACATCCCCAGCCCTTTTTGGAAGTTCTTTAGAACGAAGTTTTTTTTAAAAAAAAATTATAAAAATGTTAATACCAAATTACTCCTTCTTACCCCTAATTTAAAAAATTAAATTTGCCTAATAATCTGATCCACCTCTAAACAAGAAAAAAAAAAGTTTCTTAGGAATTATAATACTTGGGCTACATCAGCACCCCAGAAAATCAGCTTTAAAACTGAAGAAAACACCGCCTCACCCTACTATGTTAAATCTATGCCTCCTTTCAAAAGTCACGTGCTAAATCCTTATTTTTTTTTCCCAGCAAATGATCTAAGCAACAGCCTGATTTCATTGACACAAGCACTCCCAACAACAACACTTCCTTTGAAAAACAGAATGTCACTTCCTCAGACCAGAGGCCAGAAGTCCCTTGATTCTGATCTAAGGAGCAAAGACAGGAAACTGGTGAGCTTCTCCCCCAGGGTCAGCCTCTGGTGCAGGGACAAGAGGACAGGGTGTATTCAGAGCTCCCTTGATGCACTGCAGCTGGAAAGCAAAAGCTCACTTCCAGGCTGTGGGGGTGATCCCCAGAGTACAGCCCCACAAGTCAGTGTAGCAAGGGCATTCACGGAAGCGAGGAGGGAGAAGATGGAAGACCTTGCACTTTTTAGCGACCTTCTTCCATTTCGAAATTCCTCAGAGTACTCCAGGACCGATTTCAGCCTAAGTAACTGGCACCCTCTTGTACTTTGACCTCACTAGGCGAGACATCCTCTGGGTTATGCCGAGCCAGAACTCTACACCGCTCAGCTCCAGTCTGTACCACCTTCCCCAGATGCTGCCAGTTTCTCACCTAGAGGGGAGAGGCTGTCCCAGCAATTTCAGTAAACACTGTCGGTTAGCACCACCTGGCAACTGAAAACCTTGATCTCTCCCGACCCTAGAAGCCAAGGGCTGCACAACACAAAACCCTGGCCAGTTAGCACAGACCAAACTGCAGTGTCACCATCGTGGGGCGGGGTGGGGGGGGACGGCGTATGTGAGAGACATACAGAATAAAGAAGGGGGACAAACAAATGAGTCACTTAATACAAGGGCTGCACATGCCGCTGACGCTGCCCGTGATGCGGCGGCTGTGGACTGGAAGGAAGCAGGCGGCCGCCCGGGAGGGGCGGGCGGAGAAAGGCAAGGGGAGAGGGCGTGAGGCGCCTAGCCCTTTGTGGGGCTGGGCGGCGCGGCCCCACAGCCTACGCCCCCCTTTCCCGCCCACTCCCCCAATCCTGCAGGCTGAATCCGCTGGGGGCTACCATGGTCCCCGATTCCGGGAGTCAACTCTCTCGTTCTCCAAAAACAATCAATACAAACTTCGATACAGTATTGAGTTCACAGGGAGGCTGGCTGGGGAGGTGCCGCCAACACACCCGCCTAGCCCAAGAGGAGCTGCCGCCCCAACCTGCCGCCCCGCCCCTCGGTGGCGCACCTGTGACAGGTGTGCAGGTGCCCCACAAGCCCCAGAGCCGCGGGGCGCGCCGGCCGCCCCTCGCCCCCCAGAGGCCCCAGGTCCGCCCTGTCCGCGGCGTGCCGCGTCTCCGGGAGCCCCCAGTCCCTTGGCAGGCCGCGGGACGCCCCCCGCCCGCCCCAAGGCGGCCGCGCCCGGTCGCCGCCCGCACTCACATAGCGCCTCAACTTCTTCTCAGGGGGCGATTTCCTCAGCCAGCCGGTGCACACCACGTCGCCGCCGCCGCTCCTGTTGACCGCCGACTGGAGCCCGCCGCCGGGTCGCACGGACGAGGGCGCGGGCGCAGGCTGCTGGGTCAGCCCGCCGGCGGTGCGCAGTTCGCGGGGGAGGGGAGGGGCCGGGCGGCCCGCGGCCCCGGGCGAGGACGAGGCGGCGCGGCGCGGGCCCGACTGCCCCGCGCGCGCCCGCTCTGCCCCCCCGCGCGCGCGATCCGAACTCCCAGGCAGCCCGGCGGGGGCGCCCCAGCAGGAAGGCCGGCGCGCTCGCCACGCCCACAGCCCGCCGCGCCCCCAGGAGAGAGGCCTTCAAACGCAAACCACCCGGCGGGACCCGGGAGGCCGGAGTGCCGGGAGGGGCGGGAATCCGGTCAGCACGCCCCCTGGGTCTTGTTTTTTTCCTGAAGCCTCAAAGCGGCAGCCTCAAGCGCCTCGCCCCTGATCATGGTGGTGGGGTGTGTGAAGGCTGTGCACCCTACCTCGCACGTCGATTTTACAGGGAGGGTCTTCAAGGAAAGGCTCGGAGCGCTGCTTGTGTTACTTATCCCTTCCTATAGTTTCAGGTTTCAGCAAGGTCAGGTTCTGGCTGAAATTAGTGACCTGCTTCCCAGAGAGTTTATTAACTCTTTTTTTTTTTTAATCCCATTCATATATTTATTTTTAATAATATTTGGATAGTAATGTGTTGCACCCACCAAGGTGGTTCGAGAAGGAACGGAAGCCGACCTACTAAGTATGGGGAGTATTTACATCCCTTGTTTACTTTATTGTCTTCACACCTCTACAAATTGGGCAGGTAGTATTATTCCCATTTTACAGATAGCCTAAGGTCTCAGAGATAATACAATGCAAAGTTTCTAATTCAGGTGGGGGAAGGGAGGAGGGTCCTGCTCACCTGCTTTTCAAAGTGAAGAACTGCTTTACTGTCTACGGATAACTTGGGAGCCTTTTATAGCCAGGAAACAAAGTCCAGCTGGCTCTGTCCCCATTGCCTCTGGGAAAGCAGGATTCAAAATAAAATTCGTATGATTTGCAGAGCCAAAGCAAAAATTAGTCAATGTATTTCATAGAGAAGTCATAGGCAAGTCGGTGTAGAACAAGAAATTGAAGTAAAAATTCCCAGAGTTTCAATTCCTGGACACAAGCTACCTATGAGACTTCTCATATGTAAATTGAGATATAATGATACCTTTCTCACTGCTTTGTGGTGAGGTTTAACTCAAAAGTGTGTGAAAGTGAACACCTAATAACATTAGTACTTCAGGGGAAGGGTTAAAAATATTTTTCCCCTAGGAGCTTTTTTTTTTTTTTTTTTTTTTTTTTTTTTTTTTTTGGTGCTGCTGGAGATCTTTTTGTTTTGGGCTGCTGGAGATGAACCTAGGGCCTCAGGCATAGCTAGGCAAGCGCTCTACCACTGAGCTACATTTTCAGTCCCAGGAGCCATTTTTAATTCAGAGTGCCTTTTCAAGCAGCATTAAAAGGTAGGTCCTACAGAGTGTGGTGGCACAGGCTTGTAATCCCAGTGACCCTGGAGGCTGAGGCAGGAGGATCACAAATTCAAGGCCAACCTGAGCATCTTAGTAAGACCCTGTCTCAAAATAAAAAGGATTAGGGATGTAGCTCGGAGAGAGCTTCTGGGTTCAATCCCCAGTACCACAAATAATACATTAAAATAAAGGTTGATCCTCCTCTAACTTCTTATACTTGGACAGTAACACATATTATCAATAGGGAATTGTGTTGCAGACAGATCAGTTGGAGAACCAGCATCTTGCACTGCCCCATGGCAGTCGAGGTGTGACTGGAATAAGAGCTCCCTTAACCTTTTAATTTAGGTATCCTTAAACCAAACACAAAGGACCACCATCAGAACACAGACACGTCTAACTTCTGGCTTTAAGGACCTTCAACATCAAAATACTTTGTCTTCCAAATTAATGAGGAGGCAGTGACTCCCAACCAAAATAAAGCAATCCTGACTTCATTCACATCTGAGTCATGGTGCCAAGTCTCCAGAATTGCAGTCTGAGAAATCTGCATGGTTTGGCTGCAGCTAAGGTTTGTGATGGAAGTCAGACAGACATATGCCCTGTGTTTCCCTGGGAGAGTAGTCTTCTTTTCATATCCTCTGAGAGTTATATGATTCAGAACACAAACTGGGAAACTGTTCAGCAACAGTTAGCTGGGGTTAGGTTGCATTCTGCCAGAAACTCTTTAGGGTCTGATTTTGTTTGGTAAAAGACCCTATGTTGTTATTCCCAATTCTGTATGGAAAGAGAAAAGTTTAATGTTTTTGGAATGCAACAGTTACAGAGTATGTTCTCCCCCATCTTTTCCCAAGGGTCAGAGAAAGGGACTCTTCTGGGTGTTCTTCTGCCCCCCACTCCACCTGCCCTTCCTCATCACTATGCTGCCTTGCTCCGGCTGCACAGAGAGCAAAGACTGTGGCTGAGGTTCCTGGCTGTAGGCTGAGGTCCCTGGCTATAGGCTGGAGTGGCTCAGTCTCCTAAGCTGGAGAGGCGTGTCAGGCCTGGAAACAGCCCTTGAACAGAACGTTCCTGTCTGGACCTTTAGTAAGTCCTCTCCATTCCCTGCTGTTTTTTTTTTTTTTTTTCCCCTCCCTGGAAAAATGGAAAACAAATTATGTGAATGATTTATTTACATGAGAGTGGGCGCCATCTATTGGAAACATCTGGGGTGACAGCCCCCCACAATCTGTAAGGACATGTATCGCCAGCCTATAATGTAGGCAATTTTTGATTAAAGACCACTGGTATTTCGTGGGGGAATTAGTGACCAGCTCCAAGAGTGTTTTGGGCCATTTATTCTATATTCTCATTAAATTCCCAGGAAATGACCATCTTACAGGGAAGAGCATTGAGGAGATTAGAGAAAATGCACTCCTGGGAGGAAAGCATGGGTACCACTTTTGCCCTGCTCCTAGTCACTCCTCTCTCCCCCTTCTCCACAAAGCCTAGGTTCTAAAGAGTGCAGTGTGGCTTTGAATGTCGTCAGCAACAACCCGCATCCGTGCCTGTCTCAGAGTTGAGGGTTTGTGGTGAGTGTCAGGTGCATGGCTGGTGGACTGCTCCAGAAATGGGCTGGGAGGGCTGGAAAGAGAGCTGTCCTCAACTGCACACCAGGCTGGAGTGATTAACACCATTTACTCCAGGCCTGACGTCAGTGATTGGACTGGGGGTGGGGATGGATGTTTCTGTCTTAGCCCTTCTTTCTTTTCTCCCTTTCAGTCTAGTTGACAGGTCAATTTCAGAGCTGAGGGCTGCTTGCCAAAGTCAGTGTGACCTGCTGATCCATTTCATTTGGTGACTTTCAGGACACTCACCTCTCAGGCATATTGTGTGTGCCTCCTGGTTGCTGTGAGACCACTTGTTCCCTCCATCAAAGTACCTTGGGACTTACTCAAGTTAACTCTTGGCACCAGGCTGAAGATGAGATGTGGAAGTGGGCTTGAGGTGTGGTTAAAAACTTAACTGGTGTTCCTCCTTGTGTGTCGCTGCAAATAGTCTACTTGAACTACTTGAAACTACACTGAGTGGGAAATATTTTGGAAATAAACTTCCTTAAAAAGTTTGAGTAAGTCCACTTTCCCAATTTCTCTTTGTGAAAACCAGAACCAGTGCTAATTGCTTTGTGGCAATTAGGCTCCCAGGACATTGCTGCTGACACTGGAGAGGGCAAGAACATCACTGTTGCACAGAACCTGCTGCAAACTCAGTTGTTATATTCTTCCAAGAACAGACTATCAAAGCCCCTGGAAAAGTGCCTCCGTGCTCCAAACTACACTGTGCATTCTGGCCTCTCGCTTGTAGAAAGAACTCCTAGCTTAAATTGGACTAGAAACGTAGGTCAATGCCCTTTTCCCTAAAACTTACCATTCCTACTTAATTATTCAGTTTTCTTGTCTAGAAACTATGGGTTCCTTGAGGGCAGGACTGTGTTCTCTTTGTTTTTGTATCCATAGAGCCTCGAGCAAGGGAGCCAAGCACACCATAAAGGATCATTAATTGTCTGTGAGAACAAAGGAATCAACCCTTAAAGGATAATAGATGAGGGCTGTGGCCCACTGGAGTGTCCAGAACCCTAAGTCATCCATACCAGAGAACAGTATCTGTGATGGTACTTATAAACAATTGGCGTGTTTAGAACATAGTTACTGGCCCAACTAAAAGGCTGAGCAGGTGGAGGGAATCCTATGTAGTACCACTTTTAAAGATGGCTGTAACACTCAGGAAGTTCCAAAACAGTGGCTCTTGCAGGGCTTGGAGGCTCATGCCTATAACTCCAGCAACTTTGGAGGTTGAGGCAGGAGGATCACAAGTTTGGCACCAGCCTCAGTAAACTTAAGGAGATGCTAAGTGATTTACTGAGACCTTGTCTCAAAACAAAAAATAAAAAAGGCTGGGGATGTGGCTCAGTGGTTAAGTGGCCCTGGGTTCAGTCTCTAGTACCAAAACAACAACAACAACAAAAACAAAAACAAAAAAAAAAAAAAAAAAACCTGGTTCTTTTGACCTTTTGACTTTTATCCTAAGGCTCCAGAGAGCTAACTCTGTTGACCTTTGATTTCCAAACCCTACACTGATACTCTCTTCTTTGGGAACAAGAATAGAACCTTTGTGGTTTTTCTAACATCAGGCTTCACTGTGACAGTTGAATGGCAGCTCTAGCACTGAATCCCTCATATCTAGCAAAGCTGGAGAAATTATGTCCCCAATTCAAAGTGATCTCATCTGACAGATGCCCTTTCCTCCTGCATCAATTGCTTATAACATGGCTGTGCAGACTTGCTGGTCTTTTTTTTTTTTTTTTTTTGCAGGGGATCCAAAGGCCTCAGGTGATCATCTCATTTGACTGTGTTTCTATCACAGGTACCCCTTATGGAAGATAATTTCCTGACCCACAGCCAGGGTCAGGTGTTGTTAAATGGTTAAAAACTGGCTCTCTGGTGGTGGTGGTAGCTTGACTTATAGTATAGGCCAGTTTTTGTGGTATACACACCCCACTGCACTCCCCAATGGACAGTTTCAAGCTGTCAACTTAATGTCACTGAATACAGTCAGGAGATGCACAGCAGCACACCATTGTTTAGTATTTCCAACATAAAGATACAGCAGAAGTAAATAATGTCTATGGAAGAGAAAATGGTTAAGTGAAAAATAATTAGTAAGTGATGAAATTGGTGTATTTATTCCACTTATTTATTTATTTGGGGGTGGGGTGGGGGTAACTGGGAATTGAACTCAGGGGCACTTGACAACTGTGTCACACCCCCAGCCCTATTTTGTATTTTATTTAGAGACAGGACCTCACTGAGTTGTGCTTTTGCTGAGGCTGGATTTGAACTCGAGATTCTCCTTCCTCAGCCTCTTGAGCTGCTGGGATTACAGGCGTGTGCCACCATGCTTGGCTTATTCCTTTTATTTTTAATATAACCTACTTAATTGCAAGTTTATGTGCCTTAATTTTTGAGCTATCACTGACCTACCATATAAGGAATCATGTTAAATGGTTCCTATCTAACTCCAGAATATTTGTATCACCTGCAAAAGAAAAGAAACTCTGTACCTATGACCACTCACTCCCCACTCCCCTAATCCCCTCCTCAGACAACTAATCTATTTTTTTTTTTTTTGTACTGGAGATGAATCAGGGACACTTAACCACTGAGCCACATTCCCCAGCCCTAATCTACTTTTTGTCTCTATAATTTTCCAATTCTGTACATGGAACATAATCAGAATCAAACAACATGTGGCCTCTTGTGTCTGATTTCTTTCACTTTGTATGTTTTCATCCACATTGCAGCACTTCTCAGTTCTTCATTCATTTTTATGACTGAATAATATTCCATTAAATGGATATGGCACATTTTGCTTATCCATTTGTCAGTTGATGGAGATTTCAGTTGTTTGTACTATTTGAATATTAAGAATGCTCTTGTGAGCATTTGGTTCAAGTTTTCGTGTGAATACATGTTATTAGTTTTCTTCAGGTACATACCCAGGAGTGGAACTTCTGGGTCATAAGAGTGACTATGCTGAACTTTTTAAGAGACTGCTGAATAACTTTCCATAGTGGCAGCACCATTTTACATTCCTGCCAGCAATATCTGAGAGTTCAAATCTGTCCACATCTTCCCCAATACTTATTTTTCATTTTAATTATAATTTAATTTTAATAATGTCATTTTAAACAACAAGATTACAAAATACCTCCAATGAACCCTCCATTCTCACAGACTGGGCTGAGCCAGCTTAAGCCCTCCACTGAGGAAAATCCAACTGTCTTATTTCTAGTCAGTTCCCTTTTTTTCTAACAAGGGCAATACTCAACAGATTTGAAACTCCTTCTTTTTATACACTTTTCATAGAAAACTGTACAAAAGGTCTTGGATTCCCTCTTTTTGGGAATAAAGGTGATTTTTTCCGTCTCCACCAAGCATTCCAGGCAGGACAGGGTGTTTCCCTTCTACATCTGTGTTGAGAAAGAAAAATAAACCTAAAATGTATCTTCCTGACACTCAGATGTATCTCCGGGAGGAGCTCCCAAGCAGTTGCGTCAACAGGGCAAGCAGCTGTGGTCTGTTTCAACATAATTTGATGTAATCAGGGTTAATTTTGATGATGTAGTAACTCTGAAGGCTGTTTTTTAACTGGATTACTGTTGGGTCAACAATCACGTGGCATTACATTTAGTGACTGAAACAAAAGCCAGAATTAAAACAGCTTCCCCTCTGCCCCTTTCTAAATGACAGCTCCACTGGGACTAGAAGTTATGAGGCACATTTAACACAATTAACTAAAAAAGGAAAGTGGTTGCTGTCAAATTGTATGCTAGCATCTTCAGGGGTCAGGGGTCAGGGTTGACTCATGAGAGCTGGAAATGTATTTGTTGTTGTTATTGTTGTTTTCTTTTCCTAGAGTGGTAAGAAATAGGTTGGCAGCAATCATTATAATTTAATATTTTCATAACATTCTAGAAAAGGCCTGAAGATTTTTCTCTGAAAATTTCCTGATCCAGATGAGTTGTCAACAGTTCCTCTGTTTTCCATGCTTGTTTCCAAAAATAATTATGTTGAGTACTAAACTGGTGGAGTGGCATACCAGGGTTGAAAGAATGTGGTCCACAAAGCCCTCCACACTTTTGGAACCGTTTCTGAAGAGCAAGGTCTTTATCCTGCTTGCATGGGTTTGGCCATCACTGTTTACACCAGGCCAATAGCAAGGTCTGGGCTGCTCTTGGGACACACTTGTTTATTTAGTCTCTTCCAGTTTTTAGTTTTGGCTGGTCTGAGACACTGCTAAGACCTGTGACAAAGGCCATTCTTAATATAGTTCTGAAAAGCAGAATCTTCAAAAGTAGATGTTTTGGGAAACTGCCAATGTGTCAGTTTTTCAAAACCTCTCTAATCCGGCTGTATCATTCCAAAAAGTTCTGATACGTACACATTCCCTGCTGTAAATAAAGCCTTCATTCTTGTGTTGTGTGTGTGTGTGTGTCTTAAGGTGTTAAAAAAAAAAAAGCAAAGAAGTCACCCTCTTACTGCACCTTAGTTTATCAGCAATTCCCCATCTAAATAATTTCCTGATTAACATGTCCCAGGATAACTTGAGGGTATGACAAAAAGGTTAGAAGACTAAAAAGAAAAAAAAAAAAAGTAATGAAATTCTTTTTGTAAGTCAGTGTACTAATTCATATTTTTTTTAGTTGCAAAAGCAGATAACCCATTTCAAACTCACTTAAGCCCAAGTGGGGACTTTTTTGGTAAGAAAGTGAGGTATGTCCCATGAAGCCCATGAATAAGTTGATAGCCTCAGGAAGGATAGTAACCAGGAGACAGCCATGGGTAAAAGGTAGGCGATGAGTTTGCTTGTAGTGTCTGTGTGTGTCTCAGGCCATATGGTTTTTCATCTCTGAGCATTTTGCCTTCATTTCTGTCTCCCCTCTCTCTTGTAGAATACTTTCTTTGTCTCTTGAAGTACATGGTTGCGCAAAAGTTCTTGTGTGTTCCAACTAAGTTTTCCAGGTGTCCATCCAAGTCGACTCAGCAAAGAAAGCTCAGGTCCCCAGTATGTCTGCTGGGATCCACTGGCTATGATAAGAGTTGGGGAAGTCCCAGAGGAAGCTCAGTTTGATATCAAGTAGACAGCTTGAAACATTTTTAATAGGCATTAACAACAACAACAACAACAACAACAACAACAACAACAAAACCCATCTTCCTTTGTTTTGGACATTTTGAGTATTTATTACTCAAAACTTCAAAAAGACTTAAAAGCTGCAAGTATCTTTTCAAATAAAAATGTTTATATTAAAACATGTTTTTAGGAATGCTTATTTATGTACACATTATTCAATTCTCAATAAAGAATTGCTGAGAACCTACTAGCTCAAACGCAGCACAGAAATGCCAAGATGAATAAGACCAGTTTCTTAAGAATTTCAGGATCTTTCTGGGAAGACAAGTAGGTAGGTGTGTGTCCCAGTTGTATGTGGGTAATGCTATAATAGAGGTATGATCAAGGGAGATCAGAAAAATTATCCAACTCTGTGGGGACTGAAATTATATAAGTTTTTAATTTTAAAATTATTATTATTATTATTATTATTGCTGAGCAGTGGATTTAACCCAAGAACATTCTACCTCCGAGAAGATGGCAGCATAAGACTACTAGGAATAGCCCAAGGTGCCAAGAAAGTAAGAGAGGAGCGAGTCTGGAAGGCATTGTCTAATCCTTGGCTTCCCCGAGTCCAAATCACATAAACATTAACGTGAAAATATAGATGTCCTAGCTGCATTTTGGAGTGTCACCACTCTTGAAATAAAGTCCTGTAGCCTCAGACAGTGCGATTAGAGCTGTTAACATTTTAATTCTGGATGACTAAGAGGTGACAGGTGTGCAGCCTGAGAAAGTCACTCAAGACCATTCACAGCATGTGGAGACAAGCAGTACTGAGCCAGGGTGCAGGACACACCCCAACTCTACAGGCAGGACAGAAATCTATGCGGGGGAATTTATAAAATTTTCTGTTGAGGCTGCTAACCCACTGGAAAAACGTCAGTGGTAGTGAAACATAAATACACAAAAGTTTCCACATGGGATTTTTTTGGTGATTGTTGATCAACCAACAGCCCACTCCTATTCTTTGAGACACATTACCCAGCCTGAGATAGTATGTAGAAAATGAAAGGTTGTTGTTGTTTTCATTAAAATAGACTTGTCTGGGGGAGGGTGGAGAAAGGAAGGAAGCACCTGGACCTTTGCAGAGGAGGAACCAGAGGGGGAGAGAAACATGCAGAGAGAGGGAAACATGGGCACTGCAGTGGAGAGTGAGGAAAGGGAATAAAGAGAAGTGTGGTAGGCTCTGCATACTACCAGTTCCCAAGGGAATCCCTCTGCATGCTGGCTTTCCCAACCCTATCCCTAACCTGCTCAGCAGTACAGACAGCAATCAAATACAGTATCTTGTTCAAGGATCACGATGTTTGTGTAACTATTACCTGTACTTTACCATAAAAAATATCCAAACCTCACTGTAGGTTTCTCAGTGCCGAATTAAACTGCCTACACCAGAGTTACTTGGGGTGATTGTTTACTTAAAAAATGCAAATTATGGGCTGTTCCATCCCAGATCTACTGAATCAGACCTTCTAGGACGAGAACAGGGTAATTGGAAAATTTAATAAGCTCCCCAGTGATTTTTGTTGTTGCAGTGCTAGGGATCAAATCCAGGGCCTCCCATAGGCTGGGTATAAAAGTATAGAGCCACACCTCCACCCAGATTCTTATACACAGTAAACTCTTGCCAACGTTTGTATGAAATGAGAGTGCCTAAGATGAGGAGGCAAGTCCTACTTCTCTGTATTCCTAGAATCTGGGTGTGACATAGTGAGGTGTCCAATTAAAGTTCACTGATCTGAATAGAGCTAAGAGATTTAATGAGAAAGTCACTTGTGCCATTGCACAAGTAACAGCTGATTTCATTTTTCCATATTCAAATCTATGATACAGATTTTATACTGTTATATTTGCAATTTAAATTTCTGTTAAACTTTTCAACTTTTTTAATGGTAGTGGGGATTGTACTCAGGGGCACTCTATCACTAAGCTACATTCCCAGCCCTTTTTTGTTTTGTTTTGAAGCCGTGTTCTGTAAAGTTGCCCAAGCTGGCTTGGAACTTGTGTGCCGTAGTCCGGCTGGGCTAAATAACTGAGAGGTGACAAGCAACTTGAAGGTTGAAGCGGGAACTACTTTATTGAGAGTGAACTGGGCAGGAACTGAGCGAGAACTCAAAGTAGCGGGCACCCGAAGTAGCAGGAGCCGCTTCTCTGCCAGACAGCAGAGGTATATATACTTAACTAATTACACACCGCTTAACTTAATTAACATCATCTAGATACAGCAATCAGCCAATAAGGAATCCTCATCATCTTAATGGTTCACTGGTGTTGCTTCACAAACCACTCCTCCTGGCAAAGTGCCAGGCGCCATCTTGACTTGATTTGCATCCCCAACACTTGGGACCCTCCTGCCTCAGCCTCCTGAGTTGCTTGTATTAAAAGCATGTGCCACTGCACCTAATAGCTCTCTTATTTTTAGTACCTGTAAACTATTTCATTCAACATGCATAAATATTTTCGTTCACACAGATTTTTTTTTTTTTAATTTTTAGTTTTGAAAGGGTCTCCCTTAGGAGAACTTATACCTGTGCGGTGCTTTTTGGTTTATGAAACCCTTTCACACAATCTTTGTTGCTTCTCACAACACTCTGTAGGAGAAGCTCTATCATCATTTTGCAAATTGATATACAGATTGAGAATAAATAACTTGCCTAGGGTAATACAGCTAGGAAGTGGAATGTCTGACTTAAGCTAGGGTCTTCTATGTCTAGTACCATTTCCAAGACACCAAATACTCACCACGTTTTCTGGCAGGAATATGACCTCACAACTTCCTGATGTAAAATCCTGAAATGCAGAATGCAGCAGACGAAATTTACATTTAAAAAGATGATTGGCCAGCCATATCCTAACACAACAGGAGTCAGCTCTTGCCATTTGGGATACTGCAAAGAAGATGTAGGTATTAATGGCAATTTTCAGTGTAAAGAACTTACTATGGTTTAATAATATCTTATGTTGTCTGTATATGACCCAAGCCTGTTTCTGTAATCCTCAAGTGAAGGAGTGTTTTAGTCAGCATTTTCCACCACTATGACCAAAAGGCCAGACAAGAACAATTAGAGGAGGAAAATTTTATTTTGTGGTTCATGGTTTCAGAGGTCTCAGTCCATAGATGGCCAACTCCATTGCTCTGGACCCAAGGTGAGGCAGACATTATGGTGGAAGGGTGCAGTGGAGAAAAGCAGCTCAGGACTTGGTACAAGGAAGCAGAAAGAGAGCTTCCCTTAAGGAGGACAAAATATAAGCCCCAAAGCATGCCCCCAGTGACCTACCTCCTGAAGCCAAACCTCACCTGCCTATAGTTACCATCAATCCTATTTAAATAGATTGATGCATCAGTTCTCATAACCCAGTTATTTCACCTCCGCATGTCTCACACATGAGCTTTTTGGGGGACAACTCATTTAAATCCTAACAAGGGTATTGGGATTGTTCTGGAACACTCTGAAACTGTAATTAACTTTCTTTAGCAGTATTTATAGGAAGTGGAACAATCACCACAGGTGGTAAGGCAGATAGGAAGGAGGCACTGGAGACTTCAAAGCTCTTCTAACATCAAAACAATTACCACAGGACATTTGAGCAGCAGCTGAGTGAACAGGGGAGGAAGGCTTCACCTGCCAAAAGAAAGGACTGTTTTAAGTTTCTGTTCTCTTTTTGAGATGGGGTCTTGCTGTATTGCCTGAGATGGCCTTGAACTTTTCTCCTCCTGCCTCAGCCTCTCGAGTAGAAGGCACTACAAGTGTGGGCCTGTCTAATAGGGGCATTTTAAGGACACACTGCCCAAGGAGTAACCTGAAGGGTGCAGCCTTTCAAATCAAGGACAAACTGTCCAACTAAGCAGCTGCAGAGGTTCTCTACTAGAGAAGGCTGGAAAGAAAAAAGTGCTGTTTCAACTTGCTACTTTTGTATGCTACAGAGGGTAGGTCTAGTCATTTTCAGTAAAAGTTCCCAACCACTAGAGCTCTCCGAGGATGGAGAAGTTCCCTCTAAAGATGGCAAGTTCCTACTCACAAGCTCTGGGGGAAATAGAGGGGAACTGTTTATATATTATAAGTAGAGGAAGTAAAATTATTATTATTATTATTATTATTGGTGGTGCTGGGGATCGAACCCAGGGCAGTGTGCATGCAAGGCAAGCACTCTATCAACTGAGCTGTATCCCCAGCCTGAAAATTATCTCTTTTAAGAGATAATTTCAAAACTAGAATTCTAAGAAAATAGCAAACCAGCAATTCTTGTTGAGATATCATGCAGAAAAGGTAGAGTTATGGCTGTGATTGGCTCAGGCTCTGCCAAATACTGTTCTAGGTACTTGTAACATAAAAACTTTTACTATTTGGGTCCGTCAAGTTTCTTTCTTGGAGTATTATCTTGAAAATGAAAGGTCCATCACTGTGGTAAGTATGTTAATAAGTCCCATTCAAGTTCTATGTATATTTGGGTGATCCTTTAGAGAAAGGTAATTAAAAAACTGAGGCCAAAAAAATAAGACATAATGATTAAATTCACTGCTATCTTTATTCCTAGTGTTTCACATTACTAGAATGTATTTGGGCTCAATCAACATCTGTCTTCACATTCTTAAGTCCCTTTTCCCTACAAAGAATGAGGAACTTAGAGGCCAAAGTGTTATGTAATATGTCCAGTAAATGCTAGGACTTAGGATGCGAGATTCTTTGTTTATGAGAAAGTTCAATTTTCATTTTCTCTGGAGGCTGAGGGAAGGTGAATTTTACTTGTAGTCTACTTCCTCTCAATATCAGGGATTTCCATTCTTTACAAAACCTAGTCTTTATTAAACCAAATGAATTTCAACCCCACTAAAATACAAAAGAGGCCGGGAGCTGTGGCTCACTCCTGTAATCCCAGTGGCTTGGGAGGCTGAGGCAAGAGGATCATCAAGTTCAAAGCCAGCCTTAGCAACTTAATGAGGTCCTAAGCAACTCAGTGAGAGAGACCCTGTCTCTCTCTCTCTCTCTCTCTCTCTCTCTCTCTCTCTATATATATATATATATATATATATATATATATATATATATATGGGCTGGGGATATAATTCAGTGGTTGAGTGCTCCTGGGTTCAACCCCCAGTACCAAAAAATAAAATAAAATACAAAAGAGCAAGGTCCACAATACATTGTCCTGTGAATTAAGAAAATATGTGAAAAACATTTATAAACTGAAAAGCAATGTCCAAGTGATAGTCACATTACTAATAACAATTACAAAACAGTAAAGGTGAAGCAAAAGTTATTGAAGAGTCATGAACTACGTTAATTCAATGAGTTGCTCTGTGAATGAGTTTAGGAACCACCTAAACTTCTGGCAGCTTCTTTCCAAAGGTCATCTGGAAACTACCCACCATGCTAATAATGGCTGTAGATTCACTGGACTCCAAACCAAGCTGTGTTAAGAGCTAAATGGAGCCTTTGTTGGTTAGATGGGAAATACAGGGCTCCTGGCAATGCTAGAATGAGCTGGTTCCAGGAGGGGTGTTGACCTGATCTAAAAGGACTTGGAGGGGGTACTGGGAATTGAACCCAGAAGTACTTTACCACTGAGTTACATCCCTAGTCTTTTTTTTTTTTTTTTAATTTGAGATGCTTATCCAATGTGCCTCAGTTCCTAGGCAAGACAGTTTTATTGAAGTTCTATTGAATCATTTTAGTAGAGAGTAATCAAGTTTGCATAGCACTATTTTCTTGAATGTCCTTCCTATTTTAAAATTTGGACTATAAAATGGGAAGAAATTAAAATTGGATATTACTCTTACCTATTTTCCTTTTATTATACATACTTTAGATTTCAGACTGAATACAAATATTGATCAGAAGCCAAAATACCTCACACATTTCTTATCATTTCAATCCAAGCCAATCTTTCAACTCTGCATTTTTTTGTTCATGTCTCACCAATTACTTAAATAAATACATGAATAAATAGCAATCTACACAAATATGCATCTTTCATTTATAATTATCTGAAGCAAGAGATTTAAAGATGGGTAGTTAATCCATCTCACGAAATGCATCTTCCATGCCTGTTCAGTCAGGCTTGAATATTCAGATTCAATTTTTAGAGAATAGGAATACATAACATTGTTAGAGGGAGGCTTCTGGCAGATCCTGTCTGAGAGGGACAAAAGGTCAAACAGTTCTTTTGCCGACCTGTGGCGAAGGCTCTGGGTTTGGTCAGAGGGTAAGAGTTGTCTAGATCTGGAATGGATCATTCATGACAAGTAGGTTCTTGTCAGACCAAAAAACATGACAACGCAACTTCCCGCTAGGCAAGAGACCAGATGGAAAGTTAGGACAAAATGTGAAATGGGGATGGGAATTAATGGCGGAGAAAACATTTCTAAGATTTGAAATGTAATCTTACCTGGATTGCTGGGGTTACCATCTTGGGGTAATGCCTGGAAATCTTGGGAAAACAGAATGCTATTGGAAACTGGTCACCCAAGTGAAAAACTAATTTACCTTCAAATAACCATGAAGCACTAATATAAACAGTCCTTGATTAAACCCATAGTTTATATGAAGACTTATGCAGAGCTCTTTACATTTAGAACTTAGATATTCATAATTAGCTGATGAGTGGACACTTGAAAGTTTTCCTATTATATTGCCTGCAACAGTTTCATTTTGATCATCTTTGTCTGACATCAGTTCTGCCCCCCCACCCTCGAAATTATTGGTGAAATAGAAGTACTGAGGCTTGCTATAGGTGGCAAGTTTTAGCTTTAACTAGATAACTTTAAGTTGATCACTGTGTGATCAACTGTCAAGGCAAAGAATGAATGAATACACATGAAGTTTTTGGAAATACTGAAGGCTTCATTAGGGGTAAGCCACAATATATTGATGTCTTGAGAAGGATCTTTTCCCATCCCACATACATTGAACAAGTTTAAGTCTATTGTTCAATTTTCATTGATTTAACTTAATTATACATTTTCAGAGACTGTGCATGTACTACTATGTGGGATTGTATGTGGTCTAAAGGTTAGACTCTAAATCAATTATTTTTAGGGACTATGTACAGCATAGATTCATAGAACGTTAAGAAATAGAAGGGTCCTTAGAGATTATATACTTCAAAATTATAGTGAAAATGAAAGAATTGGAGGTCACGAGGATTATTTCACTTGGCTAAGGCTTCACTACTAAACTAATGGTGGTGCAAAGACTAGAACCTAGGGGTTTGTCTAACTCAGCATTCTTCCCACCACTTTATTTTAGATGCTCAGAAGTTTACAATTCTGTCTGGATTCTCAAAAGTCATGGAAGGTGACTCCTAATGGCCTTAGAAACTATAGTGCCTCCAGCTGCCTAGTCCATGAATGCTGTGAACCTTGCTCCATAAAATTAACAGTATCAAGTAAGAATTAAATCTCAAATCAATATTGGCTGATGTTGCAAATGTTTTAAAATGTTTTCTGCATTTTATCCTCTAGGCTTAAAGCTAAATACTGCTTTTTTTTTCAGAGATGTCTTCTCTGGCACTTATCTATGCTTTTCCTTTTTTTTTTAATATAACTTTCTAGCATACATTTTGAAATAATACATTTATTTACTTATTATGTATCTTCTCCAATACATTCTAAATTCAATGAAGACAGGTCATTTCTGTTTTGTTAATAACTGTTTATCTGGTACCTAGTACAGTCTTGGCATATAAAATAAGCTCAAATATATTTTTTGAATAAACAAATGAATTTCTCTCTATAATTATGGTTAAGGCAAGCCTTAGGGAAACCCTAATTATCCCTTTTATTCTTTCCTTAACTTGGTATGTGAGCCCAGGGAATTAAAGTTCCAGGGAAGTTGATTTTGCTGAGACTTTTAGCTCAGCAAAATCTACCAATTAGATTCAGAAATGGAATGAACAATTTTGTAGGATGCTGAGTTCTGACAAGAAGATGCAGAAACCACCAGTTGCCTAGGTACATATAGGTACCTGCATTAGGCAGGTCAATCTCGACAATCTCAAGTGTCTTCGCACCCTAATGTTTTGAAATTTGTTTCTTTTCAACTGTTTGATTTTGAATTGGGTTAAGAAAAATTACATACACAAACTCATTAAGAAATAATCTAAGTTATCTAATGAGATTTAGAAAATTCATTATTCAGGCACACATGCCCTTTTACAATTACTTAGTACATAAACATTCTACTGAACATACAGTTTGCTATAGGTCCATAAAAATGCAACTCAAAGAAGACTAAAAGACTAACGCTAGAGTCTTAAAAATGTCTGTGCAGCTTTTTCTTTCGTGTGTATGTGTGTGTGTAGCCCAGGGTCTCCCACATGCTAGGCAAGTGCTCTCTACTAGTGAGCTACACCCCCAGTTCTCAAATCAGTTTTAAACACACACACCACACAAACACACACAAACACACACACACACACACACACACACACACTTTCATGTGATTACTCTATCAACTCTGTGAAGAAAATTATGCCTGAGCATATACAGAGTAAGTGGCTTATTTAAAGAACTAGAATTGTCAGGTTTCAAACTCCCAAATTAATGCTTGTCTCATATAGGCCAGGCCAGTTTTTTGACTCCAAGAATTTCCTATCCTTTAGGTTTAGCAAAATTTCTATTCCAATCCTGAATATAAGAGATCTTTCTTCCAAACTTCACTGGGAAAGGATCAAGAGGAATTTAAGAATAAAATTTTTGATAGGGTATTAACTATCAGAAAGTTATAAACATCTAATCAGAATGGTGATAAAATATTTTAATACAATATCAAAATAATTTAATGCAATATCTCTTTAAAGATTAAGTTAATAAACAATTAATTAATAACAAGGGATTGAAGCCAGGGGTACTTACCCACTGAGACATATCACTAGCCCTTTTTTAAAATTTTGAGACAGGGTCTCATTAAGTTGCTTAAGGCCTTACTAAATTGCTGAGGCTGTTTTGAACTTGTAATCCTCCTGCCTCACTCTCCTGAACAGCTGGGATTACAGGCATGGACCACCATACCTGGCAAGATCAAATTTATTAGATGTGATTTTTTTCTACCCAACCCAATGAAAGAAAATTTTAATTCAGAATAGCAAGTTTGTTAAATAAGTGAATCCCCCGAAAAGCACAGAGAACAATATAGGCATTTATCACAGATTAAACAGCAAGGGAGAAAAGATCCAACATTTTATTTTTAGCTGCTAGTTGTTTCTCAAAAGTCACACAGGGAAGTAATCTACTGATTAAAGTTAAAGTAAAATATGCTCTCATCTTAGAGTTTGAAAATAACTTTGAGACCATCTAGTTCAATTTCTTCCCCCTTTTTTTTTTGCGGGGGGGGGGGGGGGCGGTACTAGGGATTGAACTCAGGGGCATTCAACCACTGAGCCACATCCCCAGCCCATTTTGTATTTTATTTAGAGACAGGGTCTCACTTGAGTTGTTTAGTGCCTCGCCCTTGCTGAAACTGGCTTTGTGATCTGCCAGCCTCCTGAGGTGCTGGGATTACAGGCTTGTGCCACCACTCCTGGCTTCTTCCTTTCTTCTTTTATTTATTTTTAAGACAGGGTCTCACTGTATTGATCAGTCTGGCTTCAAGTGATCTTCCTGACTCAGCATCCAGGTGACTTGCTTTTTTTCTTAATTGAGGTAATGGATTTGAAAGTTCACTTGCTGTAATTAACCCTTCTTGGGTGTGCTTGTGTTTCCAGGAAATGCTCTCAGCTTTCTAAGAAAATCATGACCATTTCTGTTTTTTTACGTTTTGTACCTTATGGCAGAATAATTATATATTTATTTTTCCAGTACTGAGGATTAAATCTGAGGGTGCTCTACTACTGAGCTACATTTCCAGCCCCCTCCCCATCTTTTAAAAATTTGAGACAGGGTCTCACAAAGTTGCCAAGACTGGACTCAAACTTGTGGTCCTCCTGCCTCTGTCTCCCAAGTAGCTGGGATTACAGGAGTGTGGCACTGTGCCAACCCAGAATAAATATATATTGAAATCCACATTTCTAAAGTTCAAACATGTATTCTCTGCTTGCATATTTGTTCAAGTATTGTGCCTCTGCCCTAGGGTACTTTTCCTTAACTAAATTTTCAGCTATAAAAGACATGAATGAGTAAATCTTGGAAAAGGGATAACATCTTTGATATTTTCAACTCCTAAGATGCACTGTAGGTAGCGTTCAAATCCCATCCCAAATCCTCCATGTGGCTCAGATCCAAACTGACGAAGGTCCAAATACCTGTTTTTAAAAACAAAGAATTTTTACCTATAAACACTATATGAAATCAAATGTTATGATTACAATTTTGTTTCAAAAGTATTTTGCAACCATTTGTTATTGTCCACATCATTGTGGTAGACCAGACCAGTCTTTCCCCTCCACAGAGATAACAGAAACAGAGAAGTTAAAATGATCTATCTATGCAAGTTTACCCAGACAGGCAGCAGTAGTTCCTGTTGTGTAGTTGTGGATTTTGGTCACCTGTTTTCCTTTTTCTTGTTAAATTACTTATGTACTTATATACAAAATACTTGCCTCATGAGGCTGCAGGAAATTTATAATAGCTTTACTAGTTTTCTTAAAAATATATTTCTCTTCCATATCTTGTTAGATTGCTAATGATCTTTGTTCCTCCCTGTCATCCAAATCATATTGTTCAATACATGCAGGGGAATGAAGAGTTTTACCTGACATATAACAGAAAGATATGCCCTTGATTAGACTGTATGCTATATCAGAGGCAGGCTCTAGTCTTAATCAGCCTTTTATCTTCAGAGAATGTTCTAGAGTAAATGCTTACTACATGAAGATTGTTTAAAGGAACAAAAGTATATTCTTGAGGGCTTCAGTAAGAAGAAACTTCTAAGCTGGGTGCAGTGGTGCCTGCCTGTAATCCCTGTGACTTGTGAGGTTTAAGGCAGGAAGACTGCAAATTCAAGACTAGCCATGGCAAATTAGTGAGGCCCTATGAAATTTAGCAAGACCCTGTCTCAAAATAAAAAATACAAAGAACTAGGGATGTGGCTCAATGGTTAAGTGTCCCTGGGTTCAATCCCCAGTAAGCCCCCCCCCCCAAAAAAAAAAAAGAAAGAAAAAGAAACTTCTAGTTCTTTGCTTCAGGCCCAGCGAAGACACCCAAAATCATTTTTCTGGTTGGCTAGACAGCCTCAGATAGCCATACGTTAGCATGTTCTATTCCCACTTACAACCGCATGGCTAAAAAATGGTACAAATATGACTGAAATGCAGATTTCAATATACCAGTATGGAAAAAGTTATTTTATGAAGAGAAGAAAAGAAAGACTACAAATATTATTATTATTGGTGGGAAAACTGAGCTATATAATATGAATTAAACTAAGTTTATTGTTTCCTGAATGATCTGTAAAATCAATTCCACAATAAAACTTAAGCAGCACAGCTGATAGCCATTTGTCTCCTTAAGAATAAAGACTATCATCTATTTTCCACTATCAATAATAATGGCTGGATGTATTGATATTTTAAGAAGTTAAGATTAAAACTTATATCTCTAAAATAAAAGATGAATTGTAACTAGATGAGTTTAATCAGGTGAAAGAACAATATGCCAGAGGTTATTTAGCATAAACTCCAGATTGGTAAGAACTATAAGGAATAAAGGAAAGAAACACAGTCTGAGTAATTAAAATGTTTGATAGCTGAATTCATTTTAAGTTTACAAGGCACAGAGACAGGGTATACTCTGATTTATGAAAAAAAAATGAGATGAAAAGCATACCAAACTTTGTCATGAATACCTTTAGGACCTGATGGCTCTTAGAAGTCTAGTAATAGTTTCAGATGTCTCTAAATTTCTCATACATTGATATCTAACCACTGACATGAATGTCTGCAAACTGCAATCAGCAGAGAGATTCAGTTTATTACATTTTTCTTGCTTTTGCATTAATAGATAAAAAATTCAATTCTATGAAAAAAAGTTTGCCAGTGTATATATGTATATATGTCTGATTATTATTATATTGATTCTAGGGTAACCAGATATAGAAGAGATGCTACAAAATTTGAGGGATTAGTTACAGATTTTATTTGCACAAGGCACATAAAATAGGAAATGACTACACTCTGAGTTCCCTGTTCAGGGTCATGGGAATACAAATAAAAACTCTTCTATGTAATGCTCAGCTCAGTGGCTAGAGTAAGAATCATTAAGGGTCTCATTCTTACCATTGGTAGGCTTCTGTGAGTCCTGATCTATAAAAGGAAAATAACAGAATTGTTTTAGGCAATGGGAGTAAATATACATAAATGTATTATTGTCAAATATTTATTCTGAGTTGTATATAAAGAGCTCTTTGTAAAAAAGTAAACAACAAAGCCTGTGCTCTCTATACAACAGAGTCAAGAAGCTGAAACTTTATAGTAAGTTAATCAATAGCCCAAGGTATTATTCAATAAGCGGTACAGACAACAGGTGCTACAGAATGAAAATAGAACCCCAAAGAAGGGATTCATCTGAGATGAACTTCTTATTCCGTGTAATAATTAGGCCAGTTCTGGTGGCACATGCCTGTAATCCCAGAGACTGAGACAGGAGGATCTTAAGTTTGAGGCCAACATGGGCAACTTAGCAAGACCCTGTCTCAGAATAAAAAAATAAAAAGGGCTGGGGATGTGACTCAGTGGTAGAGTGCCCCTGTGTTCAATTCTGCTTACTGTAAACAAAACAAAATGACATGACACTATTATAACTAGTTAAGGTGTCCGGAAGACCTGAATGAACAAAGAACACATGGACAAAAGCTTCATTCTCATTATTAAAGCAATAACAATAATTCTGAGGCTGCCTTCATAATATTGTTTCAATTTGTTTCTTGTTTAACTTGAGAAAAATGGATAACATTTTAAGTTCTTTGTGCTCATTAAAGTTGATCTTAGATCATTAAAAAGGTGTTTGGGACCCAGGTTATCTGAGTGATGAGAATGCTGAAAAATTTAATATACAAAAGTATAGAAAATAAGAACAGCAGCCACAGACAGATCCCTGATATAGGGAAACATATCTCTACTTCATTAGGAAGGGTAAATTTGGACAGTATCAAATATTAGGTAAACATTTAATGTTATGAGGAAAGGTTTCCTGAAGGAAGGAAGCAAGCAAAAAAAACCAGACCAATTAATCTTTCAACAGATGAGGTTTCTTGCCACGTGAGTTTTATTGTGCTTTAAAAAAATAACTCATGAGATTGGGGTTGTGGCTCAGTGGCAAGACCCTGGGTTCAATCCTCAGCGCCTCATAAAAATAAATAAAATAAAGGTATTGTGTCCAACTACAACTAAAAAATAAATATTAAAAAAAACCTCAGTGAACATTCAAATACTTTCCATCTAAAAATATGACCTTCACTTCAATTCTACAACTTTCCCAGGACTTTCTAATGCTTTAGTAGGACTAAGGAGGGCACAGGTAATAAAGGGTCTTCTCAGAACCTATTTACCCCACTTCTGTTGGAACCTAACATAGCAGAGCAGTTCAGAAGACAGGAATCAGAGAACTGCACTGCCCAAGAGATTTACAGGTTGGGATCTTGGAAAAGCATCAACTTTTAAAGCATTTCTCCATTTGGAAAAGAGGTCGTAGAGGTCGCAAAAATGGCTAATTCAATAGGATATTTTCAAACAATTAAGGCTTTCCCAGGTTGTGAAGAAACCTAGTAGTATCTGGAAAGAAGGATTTAGCATACAGACATGGGAAAGTCTTTCCTTTCTTTCTTTCTTTCTTTCTTTTTTTTTTTTTAAGGTTACCAGAGCAAAGTAGAAATCATGGAAAACGGAGGTTTATAACCATGGTTAGTTTAGGAAGTCACTGTGGTTTGTTGGCAGACCATGCATATACAGGAGTGGTAGTTCAATTAGAAATATGATTCCCTACTTCCCATCTCTAAAACATTTTCTATGTGTTTATGGAGCCCTTTCCCAGGTCTCCAATAGCAGTTTAAAATAAAGTTATTCAAATAGCTAAATCAAGATCCATATAGAGGAGACAACCTGAGGAGGGAAATCTGCTTATTCCAAGTGCTAGCTTTGCAGATATTTTTAGTAATTTTCTTTTTCCATCTTTATCCTTTTCCTGGATTGATCTGTCTTTATGTTCCCGTGGGAGTCTGCCATTCATAAATAAAAATACATAAAAAGGGAAAAGAAAAATGTAGGAAAAGCTTTGAGGGGGAAACATCCCTCTTCCTTTCATTAATTTTTAAAAAGGCTACTTTCCACACCTATGTACAGGCAAACACTGCTGTGGGCTTGTTTGGTCTTTAAGACAGTGAAGCTCAGAAAGGTTAGAAACACCTTACTTAAGGCAATAGAATCTGAGATCCAGGTCTGTAGGTCCCATGTGTGTTTCTGGTACTTTCTGTAACTATCTTTGGGTAACTCTATCCCAGTTTCTGACATGTGCTTCTTTTAGGTCAGAATAATACCTGGCCAGCTGTTGCTTTAAGAAGTGATACCGTTCCTCCCTGAGGCTGCCTCCAAAGAGCTCTCCAACTCCAGGAACAAGAAGATCAACAGCAGCTACCTAAACAGGAAAAATAGTCATAATCAGCATTACATTTTCAGATGGTTCCAGTAACAGCTACTCAAGCAAGTGGAATGTGTTTTTAGATAACCTTATAACTGGCTATTTTACTGCTTACCAGTGTCTTATTTACATCTGTCCACATTTCTGTCATAAATATAAAATGTTTAATATTATCTTTAGAATAATACTATAGAAGAGCCAGGCATTCATGCCTGTAATCCCTGTGGCTTGGGAGGCAAAGACAGGAGGACCCTTAGTTCAAAGCCAGGCTCAGCAAAAAGCGAGGTGCTAAGCAACTTCGTGAGACCCTGTCTCTAAATAAAATACAAAATAGGTCTGGGATGTAACTCAGAGGTTAATGCCTCTGAGTTCAACCCCCAGTTCTCCCAAAATAAAATAAAATAAAATAGGGCTGGGATTTGGCTCAGGCTCAGTGGTTAAGTACCCCTGGTTTGAAACCCCTGTACCACAAAACAAAACAATGCTACACAAGTTGCAGGTGGTCAGTTTTTCTTCTCCCCTCCTGTCAAGAGTGTATTTTCGGGCTGGGGATGTGGCTCAAGCGGTAGCGCGCCTGCCTGGCATGCGTGCGGCCCGGGTTCGAACCTCAGCACCACATACAAACAAAGATGTTGTGTCTGGCAAAAACTAAAAAATAAATATTAAAAAAAAAAGAGTGTATTTTCTTCACAAATGTGCTGTTCACTATAAAAATTAAAGTTTTAAAGTTATAAATTATTAAAAAAATCAGTTATCAGGCTGGGGATATAGCTCAATAGGTACAGTGCTTGCCTAGCATGCACAAGGCCCTAGGTTCAATCCCCAGCACCACCATCACCAAAAAAAAAAAAAAAAAAAAAAAAAAAAAAAAGCTGTTCTATTGCATTAGGCTGGGGCTGTAGCTCAGTGGCAGAGCGATTGCCTAATATGTGTGAGGAGGCACTGGGTTCAATCCTTAGCACCAAATAAAGGCATGCTGTCTATCTACAAGTATTAAAAAAAAAAAAAAAAGCTTTGGGCTAGGGTTGTAGCTCAGTGGTAGAGCACTCCCCGAGCGCATGTGAGACCCTGGGTTTGATCCTCAGCACCACATAAAAATAAATAAATAAAAACAAAGTTATTGTGTGCAACTAAAAGAAGTAAATATTAAAACAAAATCAGTTATCACTATGAAGAAGCAATTGCATTTTGGCTACTTCCTTTCAGGATTTTTTTCTTTATACATTTAAGAAGAGTAAGTTAGAGACCAAATTACATTTAAAAACTCACCATTCTAATTGCTTTGCCAATATTATAAAATGAATATTTTCTCTGTCAAGAAAAATATATTTAATGTTACATAGCTATATAGTTTAATGGTTTAGAAATATCACAGTTTACTTAAACTGCTATGTACGTGTGTGTACATATTTGTTTTCTCATAAATAGTGTGTCAATAAAGAATTTTCTTCTTTTTTTTTTCTTTTTTTGGTGCTGGGGACTAAAATCAAGGCCAAGTACACACACTCCACCACTGAGATATATACCTCTAGTCCCTACAATGAAGACATTTCTTTTATTTTGTGGTACTGACGATTAAACCAAGGAGTATTTCACTCATGAATCCAGCCCTGTTTTTCTTACACTTTATTTTAAGACTGGATCTCATTAAGTTGCCCATAAATCTTGCAATCTTCCTGCCTCAGCCTCCCAAGTCACTGGGAATATAGGTATGTGCCACCATGCCTGGTTAAGAGATTTCTTTAATTTGTAGTATTTCATTAGGTCATAGTAAGTTTTCATTATTAATCAAAGGAGTACAAATTAAAATAATGATATACTATTTTGGAGTGTCTTAGCAAAGATAAAACAATATAAATTATATAGATAAGAGAATGGATGAATCAGTACCCTCATGCACTTGATATAACCTTTTCTGGTTAGCAACTTGGCAACAGATAATCAAAAGCCTTAAAAATGTAATATGCTTTGAGTCAGCAATAGCAATTCTAGGAACTGGTCTTAATAAAATAATCAGAGATGAATAAAAAGATTTCTGCACAGGGTGTTTATTACAGCATTACTTATAATAATAAAAAATTAATGTGTACACCAACAGGAGACTATTAGATAAATTTTAGGCATGGATACAAAAAAAGACCGATATGTACATAATATGATTTAATTGTGTTGCCCCTGTGATACAGTGGGATTGTAGTATTGTGGGATTTCGGGCTGGGATTTGGCTCAGCAGTAGAGTACTCACCTATCATGTTCGAGGCCCTGGGTTCAATCCTCAGCACCACATAAAAATAAATAAGTAAAATAAAGGTATTGTGCCCAACTACAACTAAAAAATAAATATTAAAAAAAAGTTTCTTTCCTTCCTTTTTTTGGTATTAGGGAATAAACCCAGGGGTATTTAACTACTGTGCCATATCTCCAGCCCTTTTAAATATTTTATTTAGAAACAGGGTCTTGCTAAGTTGTTTAGGGCCTCACTAAATTGCTGACCTAGCTTTGAACTTGCAATCATTCTGCCTCAGCCTCCTGAGTACATTACAGGTGTGCACCATTGTGCCCAACTTCAAAACAAACTTTTTTTTTTCTTTTTAATTTTTTTTTTAGTTGTAGATAGACAAATACCTTTACTTTATTTATTTATCTTATGTGTGCTGAGGATTGAACCCAGTGCCTCACATGTGTGAAGCAAGTGCTCCACTTCTGATCCACAACCCCAGCCCCTCAAAAAAACTTTTGGTAAAGAAAAACAACTTGATATTTTAGTTTGTATTTCCTTAGTTATGTTATTACTTAGTTATGTTATTACTTAGTTATGTGTATTACTTTGTGACTTATCAATTCTTCGGGGGCTTTTGAGAGTCCAAGAATCTGAAGGTGTAACATTAAGGTTTAGTACAACAAATGAGATTAGGAATCCATAAAATATTCCATTCTTTAAATGTCACAGATACTGTAATTTATTTTTTTAAACTTTTTCACACTTTACCATTAGACCACACCCCACTTTGATTTCAGAACTGTTGACTGAGATTCTTTACAGACATTTGAGATTAATAAAGAATCATTCTAGAATATGCTCCCAATGATGTATATCTCATCCTCATTACTATCATTAAAGAGAAAACATCAGGTATGATTCTCATTGTGAGGCTGAATTGCAGGGAGAGAGAACAAAGATTCACCAATGGTTCCTACTCTTACTAAATCTCTTGCCTCTCAATGAGGTGTTGAGGACTAAGAGTATAAAAAGGTCCTTGCTCTGCCACAGCACTGCCTGTTGATATTGGGCGATAATTCCATTAACCTGGGTATCTACATGATCATCCAGGTTGTTAAAATTTGGTTTTAGTGACTGAGACATGATAAACATGTAATTAAATCGAACCAACACTGTGGATAGGTAGACAAGAGAGCATGACTAATGTGATACAATTCTCATGGGCTGCACACTTAATATGATTAGTCTCTACTAGGACCCTCCAATTTTTCGAAAAAAGGAGAAAGTCCAAAGGTTTTTTTTGTTTTTTGTTTTTTTTTTTTTTTTGGTACTAGGGATTGAACTCAGGGGCACTTGACCACTGAGCCACAACCATAGTCAAATTTTGTATTTTATTTAGAGACAGGGTCTGAGTTGGTTAGCACCTCGATTTTGTTGAGGCTGGCTTTGAACTGGTGATCTTCCTGCAGCTGCTGGGATTATAGGCATGTACCACTGCACCAGGCCAAAGGGAGTTTTTATGAACACAGAAAGACTGGCATCTTTATTTCCTAATATTTTGCTTTGAGACATGGATAAATAAAAGGCCAATGGCTACATAGCTAAATAAGAGGCCAACGACCACTGATGAAGTGACGAATGACAGTTGTTCTGCTTTTTCTATGTAGTCCTTCAGCATCAAACAAGAGAACCCTTTCTTGCTTGGTCTTGCTGAGAATATAACTAAGACAAACAAAAACTCCTCTGGGATCTTAGTACTTCTGGCAGAAAATTAGGCTATTCTGGACCTTAGTTTTTTAAATGCTATTTTTAAAGAAGTTTAAAAGACATCTATTATTCTTTGATTACAAATCTCTTTTAACATTTGGGTTTATGGGATAATTCACTGTGTAACTATACTGGTTTTATAGCTTTCTGTCTGGTTTTTATTTATCTGGAATATTTGCAACTAGAGTAGAACTGGAAACTTCTGAAACAATTTTGAGTTAGTACCAAAATCTTATGCCCTGGTATGATTGATACTCATAAATATTTTTTAAAAATTTTTAAATTAAGTTGTAGACAGACACAATATCATTATTTTTATTTGTTTATTTTTATGTGGTGCTGAGGATTGAACCCAGGGCCTAATGCATGCAAGGCAAGTACTCTACCACTGAGCTACAACCCCAGCCTGACCTATACATAATTTAAAAAAAAAATTTCTTCCTATCATGCCTTCCTGATTACTAGGGTACATAACTAGTTATATCCAACTATTTCTGCTTTGGCTATTTTAAAATTAAGGTGACAGTTGCTGTATTAGTCAGCATAGCCTAGGTTATACTGTCATCATACAAAATCTCCAAAGTGCCAGGTGCAGTGGCACATGCCTATAATCCCTGTGACTTGGAAGGATCACAAGTTTCAGGCTAACCTCAGCAACTTAGTCAGATCCCATCTCAAAAAATAAAAAAGGACTGGGGATATAGCTCAGTGGTAAAGTGCCCCTGGGTTCAATTACCTATTCCAAAACAAACAAAATAAAACACAAACCAAAAAACAAAACAACTCCCTCCTCACTAAAAAACAAAACAAAACAAATAACAAAAACCACTCTAAAGCTTACATGAGTTTCTCAGTCTCAGCATTAATAACATTTTTGGCTACACACTCCTTTGTTGTGAAGACCTGAACCATGCACTGTGAGATTCTATCCCCCACCCCCAGTACTGGGGATTGAACCCAGGGGTACCCTATCACTGAGCTACATTCTCAACCCTTATTATTTATTTGGCTACCAGGAATTGAAATCAGGGACACTTAACCATTGAGCCACATCCCCAGACCTATTTTGTATTTTATTTAGAGACAAGGTCTCACTGAGTTGCTTAGCCCGTCTTTTTTGCTAAGGCTGGCTTTGAACTCCTGATCCTCCTGCCTCAATCTCCAGAGCTGCTGGAATTACAGGTGGGCACCACTGCACCCAGCTAGCCCTTTTATTTTTTGAGTCAAGGTCTAAGTTGCCCAAGCTGACCTCAAACTTGTGATCCTCCTGCCTTGGCCTCCTGAGTAGCTGGGATTGCAGGTATGTGTCTGGCCCACTGTGGGATACTTAAAAATATAACTGGTCTCTATTTATAAGATGCCAGTTGCACTATTCTAGTTATGAGAACTAAAGTGTCTCCAGGCATTGCTAAATGTCCTCTGAGGCTGGGAAGAGGAAGACTTAATAATTCCTGATTAAGAATCACTAGTTTTGGGGGCTGGGGATGTGGCTCAAGCGGTAGCGCGCTCGCCTGGCATGCGTGCGGCCCGGGTTCGATCCTCAGCACCACATACAAATAAAGATGTCGTGTCTGCCAAAAACTAAAAAATAAATATTAACATTCTCTCTCTCTCTCTCTCTCTCTCTAAAAAAAAAAAAATCAATAGTTTACAACAATGAACTTTTTTTTTTTTTTTAACCTTTCCATCCTGGCCTGAAGCTGACAAAATAGCCTCTTTCTGAAGTCTTGTGGCAGACATAAAAAAAAGCAGGGAAGACTTTATGCTATAAGCATTCATCTAGAAGTAATGTACAATTGTCACTTTGGCTCATCATGCAGCAGGGCAAACGCATGTCAACAGGGCACGGAAGTATAATCTCTGAGGCACAAGTAGAAACTATTTGTGTACAGCAAAAGAGTTTGCCATGTTTCTCTTTCCTCATTTACTTGGATCCTTTTACTTCTACTGTCCCAGCAAATTCTTCTTTATCCCTTAGAATTAAGACCAGGATGTCAGTTTATCTATTTTCTTTCACATCATCTTGGAGATACTTATTAGTTTGAAGTAACTTATCAAAGTGAATATTTAAGTTGGATAAAAATTTTAGAAGACAAAAGTTCCATATCACTATTGTAGCTTTACTTGACACTAATTTTGTGCTATGTAAGAGAAACACATTTATCATCTATGTCCTTCTTCTAGATGGTCGGAAAATTCTGAAGTGGGTAAAAAAAAATTTTGGGGGGGGATCAGGGATTGAATCCAGGGGCACTTAACCACTGAGCCACATCTCCAGCCCCTTTTGTTTTTTATTTTGAGACAGTCTCACTAAGTTGCTTAGGCTGGCTTTGAACTTGTGGTTCTCCTGCCTAAGCTTTCTAAATTACCTGGACTATAGCCATGCACCATCATGCCTAACTCAAGTGGAGGAAATTCTATGTTTCCATGACTTAGTGAAGTTGCTTCCTCTTTATACATACATTTGTACCTTTTAATTAAGGCATTCCTTTATAGTGCCTCAAAAGTTCTATGACCAAACACTAATATTTCTCTTTGAGCAAGTAGAGATTTACTTGTGGGGCAAAAAAAAAAAAAAAATGCACAAAGGCCTTGTTCTCCTCTCTTCTTCTAATATATGATTCTTCTTTCCTCATTTACTTAAGTTTACTTTCCCTCAACCATATTCTAATACTTTTTGCTCTTCCAATCTATCTAGAAGCCTCCACTTTCTGAGACCTTTTATATATTTCTCAACTACAAATAAAGACACAGTTTGTATATACAGAGATTCATTTTCTTCTGGTATGATATAAAAAAATACTTCTTTCTCTAAAGATTATTAGAATGATCCCCTCAGATTTCCATATCTTTCAGTTAGGACTGAGATTCCAAGTAGGATTCTTCTGCCTGTATCTCCTCCTGATATCTACTACCTGTTTCTCCAAGGGCTTGAGCAGAGATAAAAGGCACATACAGATACAATACAACACAAGATACAAGTATACACAAAATGCAAAATGTGGAGGGAGTCATACAAATTTCTTGGAGAAGTAATAAGAAAAACCTGGATGTGGTTTGCCAAGTGTTTGGGAGGCTGGATGAATACAAAATGGTTGGCAATAAGCAAGCTGGCTTGGCTACTTGCTGGGGATTACAATTTGCCTTTATGGGCTGGCAGTTCTGAGATTTAAGTGAGGCTGATACTGACCAGGCAGTGCAGATGGGAGGAATTAATTCTGATGAGGTAAAGTAGGAAAGGTTCATGGATGAATAAAAGTGTTGCAGTAGACATTAGATTTTATCATAACTAACCAGAAAGCATGATTCATAGTTATGCTATTAAGTGCCACTAGAAATGTACAGATAAAGTATGATGAATAATCATACAGATCATAGCCACTATCAAAAAATACTGATACTGATTGACTACTCATGATTCTTCTAGGCAATTTTAGTGTGCTTAGAGAATCAGCCACCTGCAAAGGTGACTCTAAAACTGGACTACTTTTAGCATTCCTTTTCTGCCCAGTCGGTTGTTGTATACCACTCTTAGGGCAAGTCTTAAGCCAGTCATAGAGCCATCTTTCCTCTGGGGCATGAAGCTGCAAGTGTCCGAAACTTCCTTTAGGAAATATACATATATAAGCATATGTCTACATTCCTGTTTAAAAGCAAAGTAACTCAATCTTCCTATGTTAGTCTTTAATGAGGTTTCTGGAACTTTATTACATAACACCCCCAAATCAGCCACAACCTTGAATTTTTAAATGTTCTTCTGAATTAAAGACCATCCATACTTTATGAAAAACTATAGGATTCCTTCAGTGGTAAAGCACTTTATGAAACCCCTGGGTTCAACCCCCAGTACCAAAAAAGAAAGAAAAATATAGGATTCGAAGGGAACAGAAGGTAGAATCAGAAAATATGAATAGTATAGCTGTGGGTCTGGTGGTTACTGGGAATAATAAGCTATAAGGAACAGGAACCAGAGCAAGCTCTGTCATCAGAGAATTCACCAGCTGCATAGTGAAATGCCTTCTTAATTTAAAGATGACCAAATCTGAGCACTTTTGCAACTAAAAATCTCTAATGTTTTTCTATGCTCCTTGGGAGACTTGAAATAAATGGAAGGACATTGGCTCTGCTACCCTTTCACTCTCCCCGGGTAGTAAAACGTTCCCCTAATTTCCCCTACCTTAAACAAAACCTGTTTCACTTTGGCTACATCTTTCAGGCCCAGGATGCTTCTTGGCACATCCTCCCCCTTGGGTGTGAGTTTTGATTCTGCTTAAGTCACACAGCTGCAGTGACATGCTGTCTAGAAATAGTTTCTGTTGGTATTCAATCTGAACAAACCCTGGTTTCTATTTATGATACTCCCTTCTGACTCTGACTCTTTGAATCCAATCAATGTACCAAAAATAAAACTCAGATCTTGAATTAAAACAATAATAACAACAAATAGGCTATATAGAAACAAGACCTTTTTGATACATAACCTCTTTTATGCTAAGTCAAAGGCAGGAAAAAGTGTCATGTACTTTCCACTGCTATTTCTCTTTCCACCAACCTGAGCACTTACAAATATTGATGAAAACACAACTGGATGCCTCCTTATTCAGTTTCCCATAGGCTACTACTCAAAATGGAATAACATTACATTCAATTATCAAAAGAAAAAGAATGTTAAATAAACCAAAGGAAACACATTTGTGGTCTCAGACTCTATGAACTTTTCTCTACCTTCTGATATAGACATTATTTTCCCTCTGAAAACAACTGGGTACAATGAGGAAAGAGCCTTCTAGATGCCACAGTGAGAAGATGAAGATGGGCTGTAGGTAGCAATGACTGAAGATGGACTTGGGCAGGCATAATGGAGAGTCAATTGTATTACTTCTGTGGCCTGAAAGAGGCAAACATTTTATAATGTGCAAAACTGCAAAGAATTAATGGCTTCAAAGGAACAGAATTCTCACCTTGCCCCTAGACACATACTCCCTTCTCCTCAGGGCCAAGGTAATTGCACATTTCCTTCTTCCTTAGAGAGTTCTAAATTCCAAGTGAGCCAGCAGAAAAAAATTAGCTGGGGCCACAAACGCACAGGAGTTCTTCCCCTTGAGAGAACAAACATTGCTGTAAATAGCACCACTCTTAGAATCAAGTCTGACCTCTGGGAGTCACCTATGATTCCTTCCTGTAGTACTTTTTTTTCTACTTCCAGTTTATTTCAGAGTCCACTGATTCACTGATTACTTCTTGAAAATATCTTTATTTATTTATTTTTAAAAGCTTTCTTTTTTAAAAAAATATTTTTGCAGTTGTAGATGGACACAATACCTTTACATTGTTTGTTATTGTATTTTGGTGCCAGGGAGCAAACTCAGTGCATCACACGTGCTAGGCAAGTGCTTTACCACTGAGTCACAATCCAGGCCCGAAATATCTTTTTTTAGTTTCACTTCTTTCTTCATTTTCATTGTCATCACCATCTTAGTCTAAGATTTTATCTTTCCTTTTCCATATTCTAAGAGTCCCCTCCTTCCTCAATCTCTCCTGTGTACCACTTGTTAGCTTCATCTTATCATCTTGCCATCAAGAAAAAGGAAATACAATGCCTTTCTACTGTGCTGGATGGATCCTAGGCTATATGAAACATTCCAACCCCTCCATAATTCGTTCCCTCTTGTCTAGACATCTTTATCAAAAAATTTCACTCTCTAATATTTTTATAGTTTTAATTTGCAAAACAATTTTATAAGCATTGTTCATCTTACCTCCACAACAAGCCTGTGATGAGAAAAGGATAGTAGTCCCTTCCAAAGTAAATGTCTTTACTTAAGTTATTTACACGTACATTATAAAAATAAAGTGTACAAAGCATAAAAATAACAAATATATATTCTATAGACTTTTATGAAATGAACACACTATGAATCATCACCTACATCAAGAAAGAACACGATGACTATCACGCTAAGGGAATAAAGCCAGTCCCAAAAAGCCAAAGGTCGAATATTTTTGCCGATATGTGGAAGCTAACCCACAATAAGGGGGGAAGGGGAAGAACAGATATTTTGTAGATTAGACAAAGGGGAATGAAGAGAAGGGAGAGGAGGATAGGAAAAGGAAAGGCAATGGAATGAATCTGAAACAATTTTCCTATGTACATACATGAATACACCACTGTGAATCCCACCATCGTGTACATTGATTAGAATGGGTTTCTAATCAGTACAAGATACATTCCATGCTTGTATAGTAATATCAAAATGAACTTTATTGTCATGTATAATTAAAAAGAACAATAATTTTTTTAACCAATTAAAGCAATTTAAAAAAAAGAAAAAAAGATGAGCTTCCAAAAAAGTCTTTCTCATGCTCTTTCAGTTACTGCATCTACCAAAAGTAACTTCTTTCCTGTCTAATATCATCATAGGGTAATGTTGCTGATTTTTCAACTTTCTGTAAATAGTATCATACAGTGTATACTGTTTGTTTAGCTTCTTTTACCGAAAGTTGTATTTGTGACATTTGTCATGTGGATACATGTAGCAATAATTTATTGACAAGGGTCTTCCTCACTGCATCTGTTGGTTTGAGACTTAGCTATTTTGATGCAGATCAGCCTCAACCCAGGGAAATTCATTAGGTACCTGGTGGTTGAGTGTTTGCTCTCACTGTTGTATTCCATCATATAAATATGCCATAAGTGAGTTATTTATTCTACTGCTGATAGTACACACTCCTTGGAGTGGGGCTATAAAACTGTATGTATTTTGGTGAACAAAGGTGTACCAAAACTAAAACTCAGATCCTTTGAATTAAACAACAACAACAACAACAACAAATAGGCTAGATAGGAACAAGATCTTTTTGATACATTTGGAAGGGAATACTATCCTTTTCTCATCACATAACCTCTTTTATGCTAAGTCAAAGGCAGGAAAACATGTCATGTCCTTTCCCCCAACCTGAGCATTTACAAATATTGTTGAAAACACAACTGGATGCCTTCTTACTCAGTTTCTCACAGGTTACTACTCACAGTGGAACAATTATAGGTCCACATTTCAACAGGAGAGAAACTGCTGAATCATAGAATATGCAAATATTCAGCTTTAATAGTTCTGTGATTTGGGGCTGGGGTTGTGGCTCAGAAGAAAAGTGCTGGCCTAGGGGCTGGGGATGTGGCTCAAGCGGTAGCGTGCTCGCTTGGCATGCGTGCGACCCAGGTTCAATCCTCAGCACCACATACCAACAAAGATGTTGTGTCCGCCGAGAACTGAAAAATAAATATTAAAAATTCTCTCTCTCTCCTCTCTCTCTTTAAAAAAAAAAAAAGTGCTGGCCTAGCATGCGTGAGACACTGAGTTCGATCCCCAGCACCACATAAAAATTAGATAAAGGTATTGTGTCCACCTACAACTAAAGAATAAATGTTTTTTTAAAAAAATAGTTCTATGATTTCAACATGGTTTGTGTCCTCCAAGGGTCCACTGAGATTAAAGGCTTGGTCCCCTGATGCTTCTGAAAGGTGGTGGAACCTTTGAGAGGTGGGGCTCAGTGGGAGGTCCTAAGGTTATTAAGGGAATGAGGTATTCCTTGCGAGATCTCTTTGGTAATCCTTGTGAGAGTTTAGTGTAAAGCCTGGCCCCACCTGTGCTTTCTGTTTATGTTCAAGATGTGACCACTTACTAGTTCATATATGTGCTCCCACCATGATGTGCCACACCATGTAGCCTACAGGTCAAACCAATGAGGCTACCTGATCTTGGACTCTAAACCTTCAAAATTGTAAGTTAAATAAACATTTTCTCTTTATAAGAGAGCTACCTCATGCATTTCATTGCAGTAATACAAAACTGATTAATAATGGCTACTGCCAAAGAGTTTCCAAAGTGATTGGACCAATTTATACTTCTACCAGCAGTGTATGAAAGTTTTATCTTCTAACACTGTTACAAACAATTGGAACCATAGGCTATTTTATTTTAGCCATTCTAACTGGTAAGTAGTGGCACCTTTCTATGGTTTTAATTTGCACTTCCTTGTCAACAAATGAGACTAGGAATACGATCCCTTGAGAATACTGCAACTAAGAAAGATTAAGTGGTGGACAAATGAGCAAAACCTAAATTTCCTGGCTGTAACCTACTGCTTTTCTTGCTCCTCCAAATAATATTCCAAAAATATCAGTGTTCTGGCAAGGCCATCAAACATGTCACATCCTGCCTCTCCATCTCAGCTCCAACAGTTACTAGCTCTGTGACTGTGCACAAGTGACTACAGCACAGTGCTAAGAAGTAAAGGCCTCTTCTGTAAGAAAAGGATTAAAGGCACATGGTATACGCTCAACAAATGTTAAATTTTCCTCTTTCAAATGCTTCAATACTATACTTGTCAGATAATAAGTACTCTCTAACATGCCGATTTGGAATCTCAAGTTTAATCTACTTTGCTCATCTTTTCTTTTATTTTCTTCTTATAACCATAAACACATTTTCTCTCTAATCTTGCAAAGTTAGTTTCTCTTTAGGTAAATAAGATGATACAAATAATTTCAACTTGTCTGAATTCCTTTTCTTTGCTCTTCTTCATATATTGCAGCTTCCTCAATACTCTTATTTAACGAGAAAGCTTAGAAGACATCTATGTTCACTTTTATCTTGATTGCTTCAACTAAACAGTTGTTTGGCTGAAGCAATGAAAAGACTGAAATGGAGACAAATATCAGTAGATTAGCAAGAAATGTAAAAGTCTATTACACATAAATATACTTCTCCTCCTTATATTCCTTACCTTTATAATTCAAAGTATATTTCTTTTTATTATTTATTGGTACTGGAAATTGAACCCAGGGGTGCTTTATCATTGAGCTACATCCCAGCCCTATTTACTTATTTAAAAGAATTTCTTTCTTAGTTGTAGATGGACACAATACCTTTATTTTATTTGTTTGTTTGTTTATTTATTTTTTATGCAGTGCTGAGGATCGAACCCAGTGCTTCACACATGCCAGGCGAGCACTCTACCACTGAGCCAGAACCCCAGCCCCTATTTTTTATTTTTATTTATTTATTTTTTAATTTTGAGACAGGATCTTGCTAAGTTTTGGAGGCTGGACTTGAACTTGTGATCCTTCTGCCTCAGCCTCCCAAGTCACTGGGACTACAGGAGTGCACCTCTGTGCCTGGCCTGATCTGTCTTTTTCAAATGATCAAATATGCTTGGTAATTTAAAAGATATCCTTATATATGCCAGTGAAGAAAAACTTAAGACTACATGATTTCAGAGAATCTTAAAGATGGTTAGTACCTTACAGGAAATCAAACCAAATCCTCTGATTCTACAGAAGGAGAAACAGATGGACCATTGGAGAGACTCATCTATGGTAATACATTTGAGTAATAACAGCTGGATTTCAAACCTAAAACTAGCAGCTCTCAATCTGGGGTAGTTTTCATTACCCCACAGTGCATATCTTCTTTTTTTTTCTTTTTTCTTGGAAGGGTTGGAGGAAAGGAAGAAGAAAGACTATAACTGTAGAAATATACAATTTTACTACATATTACCTCTTAGCCCAGAGTTCCATGTGTAGGTTAAATATTTTCCTAGCTTTCTCTTTTGATTTCCTAGAGAAAACACTGATGAAACACACCTTTCTTATTTTTTAAGACTGCATTGCATCTCTTGCAGAAACCCTTGTAACCCTATCTGCAATCTATAATTAGAGCCTTACTAAGAGAAATCCAGAATTTAGTCATCTGCCTAAAAGTCTACATATTCATTGCTGAAAAAAAAACATGGAATACATGGGGTAGAAGCAGGCACTTTACACCAGTAGAATGATAAGAAATCTAGGTGGCTAATATGTTATAATCTAAGGTTAATATAAACAGTTTAACTAAATGATATTTGAATAATTTAGCAATGATAAGCTGTATGCCATAGTACTATATGAATTGTGGAAGCACACGAAAGTTCACTGTGATGCTTTCATAGTTTCAGACCACATTACCAGAAAGATTGTGCTATAATGAAGGCCTGACAGTATTTCCTGAGCTAAGAAGTGTGTGTGAGTGCAGACTCTGAGAGAACTGCCTTTTAAGAACTCTCATTATATAGCAACATGTTATATGGCAACACATGCAAACATTATGATGCTAATATTCCAATAAAGCTTTTAGCACAATTTAGAAGGTAATGACAGACAACTTCACACTCACTGATTACTTACCATCCAAACACTGGGCTACGTGTACTTTTCATATATTACCTAATTTAATCCTTTGGACTCCAGAAAATATTTTTATCATTTCATTTTTACAGGCCAGGAAACTAAAATTCAAAGAGATTAGGTAGTTTATCTAAGATCAAATAGTTGGAATTGAACCTAAGAGTGTCTGAGTCTAGGGCCATTAGACTTTTCCTTTATACTGTGTTGTCATCACTAACAATATTTAGAGTAGAAGCTTTTTTTTTTTTTTTTTTAGCTTCCTACCAATTTCCTTAGCACTATGTGTCTAAAACTGTGTTTGGTTCTATTTATCCATCCATCTACCAATACATCCATCCATCTACCAAATAGATATTATTATCTGTTATGTCCCAGGCATTATACTAGGTCCTAAGGATACATTGGTGAGTGAAAAAGAAAACCTCAAGACAGAGAAAAGAGTGATTAAACATTTATGCACATAGACACAAACTTACAATTGTATTAACGGATATGATGGATTAAAAGTTAGTAGCTCTGGCTGGGCGCAGTGGCTTATGCCTATTATCCCAGCAACTTGGGAGGCTGAGGCAGGAGGATCAGAGTTCAAAGTCAGCCTCAGCAATTTAGCAAGGCCCTAGGCAACTCAGTGACACCCTGTCTCAAAATAAAATACAAAAAGGTCTAGGGATATGGCACGTGGCTTAGTGCCCCTAGGGTTCAATTCTGGTACCAAAAAAAAAAAAAGGCTGTGGATTTAACAGGGGATCATTTCTGATCTTAACAAGGGCCACTTTAGTGGCATGATAGAGGCAGAAACCATATTGGAGGAAATGAGTAGTGAGCAGTAGATAGTGTAGTTTTATAAAAAATAAAACCCTGAAGGAGAGTTTAGTTTGAGAGAGAAAAACTTATAAGGAGACTATGAAAAATACATTGCTACAAAGTTTTATTTATTCTTTAAGCACTGCAGAAATCTAGAAAAGGAACATTCCAAGTGGCTGGGTAACCCAGGAAAGTGTTTAAAGAGAAGGAAAGTCTTAAGCAGAGAACCTAAAGGGATGCAGAACTGAGTTTTAAAGTACTCCATTTAGGGATATTACATGAGGGGGAGGGGGAGAGGAGGGAGGGAGAGGTCGGGGAGAGGGTGTTGGTACAGGGTAGAGGGCGGAACTGCAATCAGTCTCTCTGTGCTGTAGTTTTTCTTTTATAAAATGGAGGAAACTAAGTTTCTTGGCAAAGTTGTTAGTTGTTTCAGGATTTTGAGATGAGATGATAGTACGTGACTCACAGCAATCTAGGAAATTATAGCTAGAACTGTTTTATTAATACTATATGAGAAACAGGAAATATACTCAAACAGATAACCTTGTATACTAAAGATGGGGCATCTTATTTACTAGTGGGGCTTAACCTTCATTTCCCACAAGTATTTGACAGGCACAGAAAAAGTATCAGCAAACTTTAGTTTTGGGGCCTAATTTGAAATAAATATATTTGTCTCACAGACCTTTATAATTAATGGTATTAAATATAACCTATTGAATAAATATTTTAAAAGTCAAAATATATTCTTATTTTATATTATAGCTAATTTTGTAAAGGAGAGAAAAGAGACAGAATAAGGGATGGGGATGTGGCTCAAGTGGTAGCACGCTCGCCTGGCATGTGTACGGCCCGGGTTCGATCCTCAGCACCACATACAAACAAAGATGTTGTGTCCGCCGAAGTCTAAAAAATAAATACTAAAAAAAATAGAGACAGAATAAGAGAAATAAGGGGAAAGTAAACCAGAAAAATAAAAAGCAACTAAAATTAAGAGTGAAAAGAACAGAGGATAAGAAAGGGTAGAGATCAGAGACAAGAGGAACTACAGGCAGATGGAGAAGACACAGATGAGATGTGTGAGATCTGGACAAGGAGGACCTGCCTAGAACTCCTTGATTCCTCCACAGTCCCCCCTCACTATTTCTTCTTATAGCCCAGACCAAAGTACTCCAATGAAGCTGCCTGCTCCTCTGCCTGATCACACCAAAGCTATATCATCTGTTGCCCAGCCTGTTTCTCTTCCCAGGAGTCTTTTAATCAGTACCACACTCCGCAGCAGACCTGGCATGACTACACAGTGTTCTAAGCCCACTTCTCAGTCACTTAAACAAAAACAAAACAAAACAAACCTCCCCCTACAATTGCATCTGCTAAACTAAGGACACCTTGAGATAGAAACAAGTTTTTTTATTTTTTTATTTTTATTTAATAGAACACTAAAATATTTGGGAATGCTTGTCAGAAGGTGCCTTTATAAAACAAAAACGGGCTGCGGCTGGGGCTAGAGCGCTTGCCCAGCATGTGTGGGGCCCTGGGTTCGATCCTCAGCACCACATAAAAATAAATAAATAAATAAATAAATACAACTAAAAATAAATAAATATTAAAAAACAAAAACAAAACCAAAAAATTTTGGCAGTATTGGGGATTGGACCCAGGGTTGCTTTACCACTGAGGTATACTCCTAGTCCTTTTTATTTTTTATACTGAGACAGGGTCTAAATTGCTGACTTGAACCTCCTGCCCCCGGCCTTCCAAATCACTAGGATATAGGCACACGCTGTGGCCCCAGTCTGAAAAGCTATCATTTTTGAGAGATTGAAAGAGTGATTTTTAAAAATATGCTAAAAGCTAAATGAAATTAAATAAGGGGAAAACCCAAACTCTGAGATGATGCACCCCAATTTATTTAGTATCTCTTCTTACTGTGTGCTGAGGGCCATCTTCATTATCCCTCATGTAGAAAGGCTTGAGTGCTAATGGATACTTTATGACGAAGACTGGTATGTCGCCACAGTGCTTCACCAGGTACTTCTCATGTTCAGTTTGTAGATCAACACCCCACTGTAATGAGAAAAAAGGAATGATAATGGGAGAAGGCAGAGCTAAAATACTCAATAAAGCCCCCGAAAATAACCTGTGTCAGTTCCAAGGGCTTCTTTTCCTTGAGGCGTGGTGATGCGTAGAGCTGTCTGCTGAGGTTACACAGCTGACTAAACTAAAGAAAGATACTTGTTAAAAAGAACAGCCAAAGGCTTGGAGGGATGAAAGCTGAACCCACAGAAAAACACAAAGCTTTCTGTGTGTCTCAGGGAGCCGCATTCAGCAGGTGAATAGCACAGGCAAGAAAACAAAGTACACTTTGTAGACGAATAAAACTGACTTCAGAATTTTAGTTTTTATTAATATTGCCTTGAGCTTCTCCCATAGTCACTGTTCTTAAGTCTCAGGAAATTAAATGACGGAAGATAAAATTCCTAATATTGAGCCCAGCTTTGGCTAGATGGTCTCTCTTGGGATTTTTTTTTTTAATAAAAGAGTCAACTCATATCAGATGCTCTTTGATAAATATTTAATAGCATGTTCAATCTATTTACTCAGCAAATACTAATGTGCTTATTAAAATCTAGATATTAGATATGGTGGTAAGAAAATACTTACAATTCCTGACTTTGTGAAACTTCTAGGGTGTGAGATAAACTTTAAACTAAAATTGTACAAAGAATTAATTGATTATAAATCAAACTAGCACAGTTATGTTAAAACTTACAAAGGCATCTGACAATGGGAGGGAACTGGAGTAAGGGATATTTGAGGACAAAGGCATTACATTCTTAACATTACCTTATGATTCCCACTTGTCTGGCAGTAACTTTTCTTTTATTCTTTATTCACTTTAAACAAGAAATTTATTTAAACAATAACATGCTTGACTTCAAAGTAAAACTACCTAGGCTTTTTTTTTTTCAATTGCAATTTACTACTAAAGACAAATTGTACTACATGTTAACAGCTACATATTAAAAATACATATTAAAAAGTTATAAAAGGGGCTGGGGATGTGGCTCAAGCGGTATCGCGCTCGCCTGGCATGCGTGCGGACCGGGTTCGATCCTCAGCACCACATACAAAGATGTTGTGTCCGCCGAGAACTAAAAAAATAAAAAATATTAAAAATTCTCTCTCTCTCTCACTCTCTCTTTAAAAAAAAAGTTATAAAAATCTTCTTGATTTTAAGATGACAAATGAAAAAACACTAAAATTCTAACAATTAAACAAGGCATGTAAAAAAAATTTTTTTCCCCTTTTGGTATTGCAGATAAAATCCAGCATCAACTCTACGACTGAGCTGCATACCCAGACCTATTTATTTTTTTATTTTGAGACTGTGTCTCACTAAATTAATGAGGCTGACCTTCAACTTGTGATTCTCCTGTCTCAGGCTCCAGATTTGCTGGGATTACATGTGTGTACCACTATACCCAGCTAAGTATACAAAGATTTTTATGTTGTTGTTGTGAAAACAGTGAGAGCAAAATAACTTACTCAAATATAAAGAGTTGAATTAGTATACCAGTAATGGAGAAAGCAGGTATTTTCACAGAACCAATACAGAATCAATATTTTTCCCTATCATATTTCCATTTGATGCCAACCAAAACATACTATTGTCCAGTTAGTTTAAAAAAAAAAAAGGAACGTATTCCTTCAAGGACACCAGTACTTTATGTACAATAAAGGAATGGAAAGGGGAAAAAATAGAATAGAGAAAACAATACTGTAGTAGTCAGGACATGCTGGAATCAAATTGCAATTTTCTGATTGAGAATGTATTCTTGGTCTGTAAGAACAGAGTTCCGGAATAAAGTAGCAGGTTCCCTTCTTATAGACTACCTGTGCTTGCTGCTGCAGCACATCAGTTGTATCTCCATCCTCTATTTCCAGCTGTGTAGGTGTGTTTCACTAATTGCTACTCATGTAACTGGAAATTGATCTACCTCATTAAAAACCCTGTCCACAATAGGCTTTTACCAGTTCTCTAAATGGTTTGTGCCTCTTAATCTTAAACTGCACACCATGGAACCCATCCTTCTCCTGCCACCTTCAAACTGACATGATTGTTAAAGTCTTGAGTTCATTCTTGGGCTTTTTGTCAGCCATAGCAAGTTCCAGAGTTTCTTCAGTTGTTGTTTTAACGAAAGAGGAACCAGGTCCACACCAAAGGTGCACAAGAACAGTGCAAGGAGCAGTAGAAGGCGGCAGCAGTGGTAGATGAAGAAGAGGCATATGCACCTGCCTGGTAATATTTAAAGTACAGGAATAAAGGACTGGAATAGAAACAAAGACACTGCCTCTAACACTGGGGCTCTCTGGGCCTATATTTTTGCCAGTAGAATAAAGGAGATCCTGTACAGAAATGAAGAATAGAATAGGGGTTGCCAGGGTTTGGGGCTGAGGGAAATGAACAGTTGTCATTCAAAGGGTATAAACTTTCAGTTATAAGATGGACAAATTCTGGGGATCTAAATTACAGTGTGGGTGATGATGGATATCTTCATTAACTTGATTGTGATCATTACATCATGCATACATGTCAAATCATCACCTAGTGTACCTTGAATATATACAACATGAAGCAATTAAGTATTAAAAATGAAGGAGTTCTTAAAAAGGAGCTATTTGGCCTGTAATCCCAGTGTCTTGGGAGGCAGGAAGATTGTAAGTTCAAAGCCAGCCTCAGCAAGGTGCTAAGCAACTCAAGGAGACCATGTCTCTAAATAAAATACAAAATAGGGCTGGGGATGTAGTTCAGTGATTGAGTACCCCTCAATCCAATCCCTGGTATCCCCCAGTCCTCCCCCAAAAGAGCTATTTGAGAGGCTCAAAATTAAGTCTATAAAGTTCAACTGAAAAAGAAACTTGGTTAATATGTTGACTAACCTTATTTCATCATATAACCTCTTTTATCTGTTACCTTTTAAAATCATTCAGAATAAATTTTGGGAAATAATTAACCATTTGATTTCCACAGTAATATTATATGACTATTATTCTTTTTTTAGGATTTTCTTATTTCTCAACTTGGTATACTCCTTTGTAATCCTTCAGGCACTGCTATTTCAAATGCTACCATTTTATTTCAATTTATAATTTTATATTTTTTTCATCTTAAGTATTTTAACAAGGTCCAGCAAAGGTATAGAAGAACGAATACTATATGTTGCTAGTAAGAGAAATAGTTTATTTTGAAGAAATTTTTTTTTTCTTTTATGTGCCAGAGATTTAACCCAGGGGCACTTTACCTTCAAATCACATCCCATATCCCTTTTTATTTTTTGTTTTTGAGATATGGTTGCATTAAATTGCTTAGGGTCCTGATAAGTTGATGAGGCTGGCCTTGAACTTGCGACCCTCCTGCCTCAGGCTCCTGAGCCACTGGGATTACAGGCATGTATTACTACACAATAAGAGGGAAATATATTACACACATTCACACATTACAATACTACCTCTGGAGTGAAGGTAAAGTTCTGTGATGCTCGCTGTAAGATCTCTATGGCCTCCGTGTAAGAAATGCTGTAGGAAAACAAATAAAAGCAGAGAAAGGTTAACACTCAAGCTAGAGGATGTGGGTCACTGGGGGTGTGCCCTAGAAGGGCTCAACTTCCCAGTGGCCCCTTCCCCCCTTTCCCTCTGTTTTCTGGCTGTCATAAATGGATTTGCACTCCTCCATCATGCCCTTCTGCCATCATGTTCTGTATCTCCTTGGGCCTAAAGCAATGGACTTGGCTGACCATGGACTCAATCTCTGGAACCATGAACCAAAATACACTTTTCCTCTTCTAAGTTGGTTTTGTTAAGTATTTTGGTCACAGTAACACAAAGGTAATATAATAACTGGAAAGAGTTTCATTTTATAGTATAAATAAAATCCCCAAAGCTATGTTTTGAGTAATAGGTTTTATTTTTAAGATGAAAATTCTATTCAAATTAAAACTTAATATTAAATAATAGGTAATATCTAAGGTAATAATGGTGATGGCAGTGGTGGTGTTTAGTAGAATTTAAAAATTAGTACTTTATAGAAAAGAAAATGAAGCTTAGAGAGGATCAGTACCTTGCCAAACATCAGTCATAAAAAGTAAGTAATATACAGTGATCTCCTAACTCCAAAATCTAAGTTTTCAACTGCTAAGATACTTGGAGTTTCATATGTTTGATCAACACATTGAGTTCTTCCCCTGATTCTACCACTTACTAGCTATGTAAATCACCTCAACTCAGTGAAAGCATGTTATTAATTTTTGTAATATGCTATACAAACATTAAAAATTAAGTATTCATACTTGTAAAAGGAGATTGGACTACCTTGTCTGGAGTTCTTTCCTGCTTAGACATTCTATTGTTCTATTTCATCAATTACTTTATATGACCTACCAATTACACTGAGAAATATTAAAAGCAGTCAAAATGGGAAGCAGTAAGATTTTATAACATTGTTACTATTCCATTATCAAGTCAAAATGACTCTAAATATTGCTGTTTTATTTCTCCAACACCTTAATTTAGGGCAAAGATTCAAGTTCAAATTATAGTCTGACAATGGATTTCCTTAGTGGCCTTCAACTCTCTCTACTATTTTTTAAAAAAAATATATTTGTTTTTAGTTGTAGGTGGACACAATATCTTTTATTTTATGTGGTGCTGAGAATCGAACTCAGTGCCTCACGCGTGCTAGGCGAGCATGCTACCACTTGAGCCACATCCCCAGCCCTCTTTTTCTTTTTTTTTTTTTTAAAGAGAGAGTGAGAGAGGAGAGAGGGAGAGAGAGAGAGAGAATTTTTTTTTAATATTTATTTTTTAGTTCTTGGCGGACACAACATCTTTGTTGGTATGTGGTGCTGAGGATCGAACCCGGGCCGCACGCACACCAGGCTTGAGCCACATCCCCAGCCCCCTCTTTTCCTTTTTTAAAAAAAAATATTTTTAGTGATGAACACAACATCTTTATTTATTTATTTTTACATGGGGCTGAGGATGGAACTCAGTGCCTCACATGTGCAAGGCAGGTGTTCTACCACTGAACCACAACCCCAGCCCCCTATTTTACTTTCTTTCTTTTTTTAAGTTGTATGGACACAATACCTTTATTTTATTTGTTTATTTCTATGTGGTGCCAGGGATTGGATCCAGTGCCTCATGCATGCTAGGCAAGTGCTCTACCATTGAGCCACAATCCTGGCTCCCCTATTTTTAAATATTTCTTCTTTCTAGAGACCATTTCCAATGTGCTTTCTAATGAAGAAAGGAGAAAGAGACATTTTGACACAGCATGACACAGCATCAAACTATCTTCATATTTCAAATTTTTCATTGTTGAATGAAGACAAGACACTATTCTAAAATTGTTAGAGGAAAACTGCCAAGGTAAAGAGATTAAAATTGACATTCTGTAGTTGTGCATCCTTATAATCCCAGCAGCTCGGGAGAGTGAGGCAGGAGGATCCCAAGTTCAAGGCTAGTCTCAGCAAAACTAAGGTGCTAAGCAACTCAGTGAGACCCTGTCTCTAAATAAAATACAAGATAGGGCTGGGGATGTAGCTCAGTGATTGAGTGCCCCTGAGTTCAATCCCCAATAACCCCCCATCCTCACTGACATTTCTTTGCCTTAAATTCACAAAGACAAATAAATTGAGAGCAAATAAAGAAGATAAGTACTCTATATATTTTCAAAATCTTTTAATAGTATAAAGGAAATGTAAAAGAACTGAATCCTACCTGAACTTCTATTGCATAGGGGATAAATTCACTGTACAGGTCCCTTGATACATTTTGATATAGAACAGTTTTAACAGACACTGAAGGATACACTGAATTCTATTTATTCAAAATGATACAGGCCATGTGGAGTCTGCATGGATTAGACAATTAATGGTATAGATCACGTAAAAGACAAGTTTCTTTGTTTTGCCAACTCCCCCTTTTTTCCCTCACATTAAAGGATTAGTCACAGGTAGATTCAGTTATACCTAAAATGTACAGGAACTTCAGAATCCATGCCTTGGGGAGCATGAAGCAGCCAGAGTGATGACGGCAGTAGGGAGGGTACCGCCATACAGACCACTTCCCATCTCATCGCTCATTACATTAATGGAATATTCACTGCCAACACACTGCCACCACCCCATTACGCTTTCTGTGCCCACTCTTAACACTGTGAAAGTATTGTCTGACTTAAGAAGTCTATGTTAATCAGTATCTTTCCCTTCCTTCCAAATAATACAAGGACTAACACACTTCAACTAGGACACTAACACTAACACTTCAACTAACACACTTCAACTTCACTATATGGTGTCACATGATATTAAGGTCCAGGATTTTAGTTCTAAGATGAAGGATCCTCTCCCCAACCAACGATGTGAAAATATTATTTTATCATCCTATTGTCACTATTGTTATTAGAATTTCTTGGGGATCTAATCATTCTATATGTTATTTCTGTGGTGGTTGCTTATGGTAGAGTATCCCCCCTGCCTCCATAGTAGGCATTATAAGTAATCTAGAGGTAATCTAAAGTATACAGGAGGATGTGCATAGGTTTTATGTAAATTCTATGCCGTTTTACGTAAGGAACTTGAGATCTATGGGTTTTTTTATCCATAGGGGGTCCTGGATTGAGACTCCAATGAAATCCTTGACAGGTACTAAAGAATGACTACTTAAGTTGAATTGTAGTAACACAGCTCATTAATTACTATGTTCATTTATCTTGGCATGACTTATTAATTTATTTATTCATGACACACTGATTATCAACTATAAATAAACCAGACATAAGAGCTATAAACATAACTAGAACTTGAGTCTTGCCACAAATTTGGGGAGTGTGAGAAAAAAATACATAAACAAAAAAATTATAACTCAATGTGATAAATTCAATGATAAAGTACAAATAGAGTTCAGAAAAAGAATAATGTCTACTTACATTAAAAAGTTGTTTTTTAGCATATGTTCTAATCTGTCCTTGGTAAGAAAAGACAAAAATGAAAAAAATTTCAAAATGTAATTATATTCATTATGTGTAATTTAAGATACTTAGAGAGCAGCTTTATCAGGCTTTATCTACAAAACTAGTTACCTTGTATCCAGGAGCTATGAATTTGTGACAGAGCTCAACATCTTCAGGACAATTTGAAAGAACCGTCATTGTTGTGGTCTTGAAGAGTCCTTCCATAATCTAATGAAAACGACACAGAATTGCCTGAAGTGAACAACTTATACAAAATACCTCTGAAGACCGCTCTCCAGGTTTCAGTGACTATAAATCCATTAATCTTCTTAATCCCTGAAAATACTGTGGCAAAGTTGTTCAGTTTTCCAGGCAGCTCAATTTCTTCTCACAGAGGAAGAAAAAAGGAAAGGAAGTTTGAATTTTGTGCTAACAGTTTCAATACTGGTACTGAAGTGAGATATGAAATGAACAGTTTTAACTGACTGATGTCTCAACTGAATATCTATAAGCCCACTTGTAGAATCAGGACAACAGTAGTGCCTACTTTACAGGACTGTTGTGAGAATTAAAATGAGATAATCCATGTAGCAGGCTTGGCTTAGTACCTGGCTCACAGAAGCACAGAAGTATTAACTGTTGTGAAGTATAAGAACATTTTGAAAAGGGGTTCTGTCAGTCATTGGTAAATGAAGTAAACTTTAAAATCCGAGAGACAATGAGACATATCTAAACATCAATGTTTAATTTTTGTTTGGTATAAAGCATAAAGTAAAAATAATATGAATCAGCATATAATTTAGGATTAAATTTACCAGGGTATCCATAGAAGCCTCATGGGAGAAACTTTTTCTGAGAAGAAAATAGTAACTGGAATGGAAGATATTTCTTTTTATTTATTTTTTATTTTAAAATTTATTCTAATTAGTTCTACATGACAGTAGAATGCATTTCGAAATCTTTTACACAAATGAAGCACAACTTCTTCCTCTGGCTGAACATAGTGCAGAGTCATCCCAGTAATGTAATCATTACATGTATATAGGGTAATAATGTCTATCTCATTTCACCATCTTTCCCACCCCCACACCACCTCCCCTTCCCTCATTCCCCTCGGCACAATTCAAAGTTCCTTCACCCCCACATATGGATTATCATCTGCTTATCAGAGAAAACATTTGGCCTTTGGTTTTTTGGGTTTGGCTTATTTTGCTTAGTGACTTTCTCCAGCTCCATCCATTTATCTGCAAATGCCATAATCTCATTCTTCTTTAAGGCTGAGTAATGTTCCATTGTGTATATGTACTACATTTTCTTTATCCATTCATCTGTTGAAGGGCATCTAGGTTGGTTCCATAGTTTAGCTATTGTGAATTGAGCTGCTATAACCATTGATGTGGCTGCGTCACTGTAAAACACTGATTTTAAGTCCTTTGGTTATAAACTAAGGAGTTGGATAACTGGGTCAAATGATGGTTCCATTCCAAGTTTTCTGAGGACTTTACATACTGCTTTCCATAGTGGTTGTACCAATTTGCAGTCCCACCAGCAATGTATGAGTGCACATTTTCCCCCACATCCTTGCCAACACTGTTGCTTATATTCTTGATAATTGTGGAATGGAAGATATGTCTAAAATCTTTTTAATCAAAGTGGTAGAGCACATGCTTAGCATTATGGTTCAATGCCCTATACCAAAAAATAAAAATCCAAAGCTAAAAACTAAAAGTTTTGGTTTGAAATCAGTGAGATCCCATGAGGCCCTCCAGATGTTTAACTCATAAAAACACACACATTTATAAAGTATAGGCTGCCTCAAATGGAGGGGTGTTTCTTTTCTTCTGTTGCAATACTGACATGCCTTACCCAGACTGGAAACAAAGTGGGGCACAACTGTATATGATCAGATATAGGAAAACATTTAAATACCAAGTGGCTACATTAATGCCATTTATTATTAATCCCTTGCTAAGCTATACCACATTACTGGTTTATTCTCTAAATGTCTGTTATTATTGTCATTTATCCATCCAAACAACATGTATATCTAATACATGGTGAGCATGTATTAGATATGTTTCTAAGGTACTGACAGTGTAAGATAGCAACAACAACTAATATGAAAGGTGGGAAGAAAAGTTAGAATCCAAGACAATAATAAAGACAAAATTGAAGGGAACAAGCAAAACTTCCTGAGGGCCTTGTAATCTAAGGAGAGAAGAGTTGTTTAACTGTAGACTTGATGTAAAAAAAGTAAAATAAACTATTTATTACAATAACAGAAATAGAATGTATAGAATTTAAACCAGTGGAAGAAAATAAAGAAAATCAGATGAAATCAACAGAGAGGAGAATAGCAGTAAGAAATAACTTGATGAAAAGGCTAGTCAGATGCTAAAGGTTCTTTACCTTGAGCTATGTCACCTACCAGTCCAGAAGTGAGATAAAGAAATTTATGATGGGTTATATTCCTCAGTTACTAAACAAAGCAGCACATACTGGAAGGGAAAAAAGAAGCTGGATTGGACAGTACGCCTGGACTGTCAAGGGACTGTTATGGTTTGGATGTTAGGTGTCCCCCAAAAGCTCATGTGTAAGTAAGTGCAAGACAGTTTAGAGGAGAAATGAACAGATTATGAGAGACTTTACCCAATCAGTGGATTGATCCCCTGATGAGATTAACCGAGTGGTAACTGAAGGCAGGTAGGATGTGGCTGGAGGAGGTGGATTATTGGTGTGCCTTGGGGTATATAGTTGGCAAGTGGTGAGTGGAGTTTCTCTCTGCTTTCAGATCACCATGTGAGCTGCTCCCCTCTGCCACACTCTTCTGCCATGATGTTCAGTCTCACCCCAATCCCCAAGGAAAGGAGCCTGCTGTATATGGATGGGACCTCTGAAACTGCGAGCCCCCAAATAAACTTTTCTTCCTTTAAATTTGCTCGTCAGTTCTTTTAGTCACAGCAGTGAAAAAGCTGACTAAAACACAATACACCTGTTTATAAAATGAAGACTCTGATCACTGAGGTTGTTAAATTTGTGTATTTGTGAGCAGTAAGTAAATATCCATTTGAAAATGAGTATAACTGACTTCCCTAACCTTGACTTTTAGACTACACTCTGTAAATGTAGTTGACGAAAACAGAAACTCAACTGAAGAGTTAACATAACTTTAAGATGTTTTAAAAATGTATTGCTCAATGGCACTAAACGGTATTTATTAGTTGCTTTGTAACTCATGAGGGGAAATGACTCTGAGTTACAACATTCTGATTTAATATTTATGAGACTACTCTTCACTAAGATGATAATTTCCACAGAATACAATTTATAAAGAAAAAGAGAAGTGGGACATTACTTTTGGGGGCAGTATACCTTTTCCTTCTCTCTTTAGGGGAAAAGTTTGTATTCTATCTAAATCATCAAACAGTGTATGCTTTAAATACCAACAGTAGAGTACAATGATTCAAGCAGCAAATCAGTGACACCAAAACTTGAATATTCTTCTGATTTAAATGCCTAGTTATTAGATTCAAGGAGATCAGCATTAAAATTCACAAAATCAAAGAACTTTTTGTGTAATTATGTAACAAATTATCCAAACTGGGGTACTTCTGAGAATGAAAAGTAGAAATATTTTATTATAAAAAAACCCATAAAAATTGAATATGACAATGCTAGGTGATTGTCCAATATGTTTATATATTGTGTAATGTTTGTATCAGGTTAAACATACCTATTTTCTCAATCATCAATAATTTTAGAATTATTTTTTCTAATTCTGTGAAGAATGTCATTTGTTCATGGTGAAGATATTCAATATCCAGTTTTCTAAGACATATACTACATAATTTATATTGTCTTTAGTTACCATTAATATGCAATTCCATACCAAACTTCTATTCCTATTTCACTGTAACTTAGTATCCATTGGTCAACCTTTCCCCATCCCTCCTTATCCCTAACTATTCTTACTGGGATGAGGCAATATCTGGTTTTCATTTGCATTTCCCTGATGATTTTTTCATACATCTGTTGGACATCATATGTCTTCTTTTGAGAAATCTCTATCCAGGTCTATTGCCCATTTTTAAATTGAGTTTTTTGCTTTTTTCTTACTAAGCTTTTGGAGTTCCTTATATATTTTGGATATTAACCCCTTGTCATATGTATATAGTTTGCAAATATTTTCTTCCATTCTGTAGTCTGTCTCTTCATTATGTTGCTTGGTTCCTTTGCTGTGCAGAGACTTTTCAGTTTGATAAAATCCTATTTTTGTTTTTATTTCCTATATTTTTGGAGTTTAGTCCACAAAATCCTTACCCATCCTGATGTTCTGAAGGTTTTTTCCCAGTTTTCTTCCAGTAGGATTCAATTTGCTAGTTTCAGTTTTTATAGTTAAGTTTGGAGATTGAACCCAGGGCCTCATATATGTTAGGCAAGTATTCCACACTGAGCAACACCTCAGCCCACACATTTAAGTGTTTAATTAATTTGAGTTAATTTTTTCTTTTGATACCGGGGATTGAACTGAGCCACATCCCCAGCCCTATTTTGTATTTTTTAATTTAGAGACTGGGTCTCACTGAGTTGCTTAGCACCTTGCATTGCTGAGGCTGGCTCTGTACTCGTGATCCTCCTGTCTTAGCCTCTAGAGCTGCTGGGATGTCAAGCATATGACACCATACCAGGCATGGGTTGATTTTTGTTAGTGATAAGATGTAGGAGGTCTAGTTTTATTCTTCCGCATGTGGATACCCAATTTTCTCAGCATGATTTACTGAAGATACTGTCTTTTCTCCAATGAGTGTTCTTAGCACCTCTACTGAAAATCAACTGGCTGTAGATGCATGGGGTTATTTCTCTATGCTCAATTCTGTTTTGGTCTGTATGTCTGTTTTTATGTCAACATCATGTTTTTATTACTATTGTTTTGAGATATAGTCTAAAATCAAGAATTGTGATACCTCCAGATTTGTTCTTTTTGCTCAAAACTGCTTTGCCTGTTTGGAGTCTTTGGGGCTTCCATGAATTTTAGAATTATTTTTTCTAATTCTGTGAAGAATGTCATTGGTATTCTGATGAAGATTGTATTGAATATATAAATACTTTGGGAATTATAGACCTTTTAATAATATTAATTCTTCCACTGTGAACATGGAAAGAACATAAACATTTTTTGTGTCATTTTTTTCCATAGGAGTTTTGCAAATTTTTTTTTTTTTTTGGTATAAGTCCTTTTCCTTCTTGGTTAAATTTATTCCTAGGTATTTTATTTTTTATAGCTATTGTGAACAGGATTCCTTTCATAATCTTATTAGCAATCTCATCACTGGCATATAAAATGCTTATGTTAACATTAATTTTCTATGCTGCAACTTCATTGATTATTTTATCAGTTCTTGTAGTTTTTTAGAGTCTTTAGGTTTTTCTATATAGAATCATAGCATTTGTGAACAGGGATACCTTGATTTTTTCCCTTTCTATTTGTATGCCTTTTATTTCTCTCTCTTGACTAATTGCTCTGGCTAAAACTTCCAATATTATGTCAAATAAGAGTGATAAGAGTAGTCACCTTGTCTTGTTCCAGACCTTAGGAAAAATGCTTCCAGCCTTTGCCTGCTCAGTGGTATGGGTTTGTCATATACAGCTTTTATAATATTTATTTTGTACCTAATTTGTCCAAAGTTTTTTGCATTGAAGCAATGTTGAATTTATCAAATGCTTTTTCTGTATCTACTGAGATGAACATATGATTTTTATCTTTCATTCTGTTGATGTGATGTATTATATTTATTGATTTGCATATGTTGAACCATTTTTGCATCCTGGAATTGATTCCACTTGATTATGGTCAGTATTCTTTTTATATGGTTTGGGATTCAATTTGCTAACTTTTTATTCAGAATTAGGTATTTTAAAAAAATATTTTATTTTTAGTTGTAGATGGTCACAGTACCTTTATTTTATTTATTTATGTGGTGTCGAGGATTGAACTCAGTACCTCACACATGCTAGACAAGAGCTCTACCTCTGAGCTACAGCCCCAGCCCATGAATTAGTTATTTTTATTTAGACTTTTTGCATTCAAGTTTATTAGGGATAATGGTTTACAGTTGTCGGGTGTGTGTGTGTGTGTGTTTGTGTGTGTGTGTGTATGTGTATATATGTGAATGAGTGACTGGTTTCAGGGTTAGGGTGTTGCTGGCCCCATAGCAAGAGTTTAGAAAAAGTCATCTCAATTTTTTTAATTTGTAAAGAACTAGTATTAGTTCTTCCTTAAAAGTTTGATATAATTCAGCAATGAAGTCACCTGATTCTGGACTTTTCTTTGTTGGTAGACTTTTTATTATCAACTCAATCTCATTGCTAGTAAGTACTCTCAGTTTTCTATGTCTTCATGGTTCAATTTTGATAGGGTGAATGTGTTCAGAAACTTAGCCAATTTGTTTTCTAATTTGTTGTTCCAAACAGTATCTAATGACTGTTTGTATTTCTGTGGTATCAGTTGTAATGTCTTCTTTTCATCTCCAATTTTATTTACTTGGTTCTTTTATTCTTAGTATGGCTAAAGATCTGTTGATTTTGTTTACCTTTTCAAAAAAACCAACTCTTTATTTGTTGATTTTTGTATTTGTAAAGTCTCTATTTCATTTATTTCTGCTCCAATCTTTGCATTTCTTTCCTTCTATTAATTTTGAGATTGGTTTGTGCTCATTTTCTTCTAGATCCTTAATACATATCACTGTTTACTTGAAATCTTTCTATTTTTTGATGTAGGCATCTATTGCTATGAACTTCCCTCTCAGTACTGTTCTTACGTTTTGGCATATCATGTTTACATTTCATTTGTTTCTCAAGAATTTGAAGATTTTTATTTCTTCAATGACTCACTGTTCAGTAGCATGTGATAAGGCTCTATGAATTTTGTATAGTTTCTGACATTTCTTTTGTTAATTAGTTTTATTCCATTTGGATCAGAGAAGATATAATAGGATTTCAATTTTTTGATGATGTTGAGAGTTGTTAATTGTAGACAATGTTTCATGTGCTGAAGAAAAGAATGTTGATTCTGCAGACATTGAACAAAATGTTTTACAATTCTTTGTTAAGTTCATTTGATTTATAGTATAGCTTAACTCTGGTTTTTGTTGATTTTTTTGACTGGCTATCCATTGATAAAAGAGGGATGTACTCTCCTACTATTATTGTGCTGGACACTATCTCTCCTTTTAGATCTAATATTTGTTTTATAAAATTGGATGTTCTGGTTTAGGTAAACATGTGTTTACCATTGTTATATGTTCTTGTTGAATTGATCCCTTGACCATTATGTAGTGACTCTGTCTCTTTGTGGTACTAGGGACTGAATCCAAGGCCTCATGCTTGTTAGGGAAGGGCTCTACCACCAATGAGCCACATCCCCAGCCCCTCAGCTTTTGTCTTTAAGATTATTTTGTCTGAAATAAAAATAGCTACTGTGACTTGTTTTTGGTTTCTGTTTGCATGGAATATAAAAAAGGGGAATTATTAATAATTAAGCCATTTTTTTCTCAATCTGGCTGTTTCTCTAGCTATACTATAGTAAGCTGACTACACCCTATCTTTCTAACCCATTATAACTTAAAAATCCAGTTAGAATACAAAGAGCAAATGACTCAGGATTCAAAAAAGTAAACAGTGATAGGTAGCCTTGTGATGGGCTGACTTAAATAATAATCTGTAGTGAAGGTGATTTTTCCCAATTCCACTCTTCCTTCTTCTGGCTTTCATTTGGGAGTGAAATATTGAACTGTTTGCAGGCATGGGAAGCAAAACTTTTGAGAGAAGGTTGCTACTTCCCACAGAACTGGGAAAAGGTCCCCGTGTTTTAGTGTTTACAGGGAAATCTTATGTTGGTATTCTACTCTTCTTTGTTTTCTCTTCTGGTTCTTTCTTGAAGGCAGCCCCAGTTGTGGAATACCTGGAACTCCCAAAGACCCATTTCTCTAATCATAGGACCTGAGAGAGGAGGACCCTGCTGTTTGGAGAATGTGTATGTGGGAATCTCCATTAATTTAAGTACCTTTACTCTTGTTACTTCTAACTAATTAATTATGGATGACCACAGTCACCTGGAAATAAATAACATGGTGAAGGATAAAAATGTGAAAGAAATCTGTCTTTCTGGCTAGAGGAACCAGAGCTAGGGGGTCTCAAGAAGCCAGAAATTATGAAGGAAATTCTGAACAGCAGGAAAAGGTGACCCCTAATTTTGTGTATGAACTTCCATAAAGCCAGGGTTCACCCTGAAGCATGGCACATGTGCAACCAACCCAAAGAAGCACAGGGTGGCTTTCCAACAAGGAACTACAGTATAAAGCACTGTGCAATTTCCAGAGTAACTGCTGAGTGGCACATGCAATAGACAGACTCAAATAGCATAGCAAAGACTTTGAAAACTGACATAGAAACCAATGCCAACAGAGAGTGAGACAGAACTTACAGATCTTATTGGTTACTGATCCTAGGTTTAATGACTGATAAAACAACACTACAAAATGATATCACTTCCACAGGATTTTAGCAGGACCAGAGCCCCAGAATATGACATTCAAAATATCTAGGATAGAGTCTAAAATTACCAGACAGAAAAAGAACCAGAGAAGTTCGATGAATTCTAAGAGGAAAAGACAATCCACTGATGTAAGCACACAGAAGACCCAGATTTTGGAAAATATTTGATGCAGATCTTAAAGCAGGTATAATAACCACCTTCCACAAAATAAAGGTAAACAACATTCTTTAGATGAACAGAGATAGGACTTCTCAGGAGATAAAAAAGAAATGAGAAAATATGCATCTGAAATAAAAATTTCACTGAAGGTGCAAAGTAGCAGAAAGAAGACAACAAAGGAAAGGATTAGTGCATTTGAAGACAGATTAGTTGAATTCCCCAGTCTGAATTATGGAAAGAAAAATGATGGATTAAATAACGAACAAAGAACTGAAGAATTGCGGGACAATATCCAAAGGCCTCATATGTGTGTTATTGGTGTATCAGAAGATGAAAACAGACACAGAAAAAATGTGAAGAAGTAATGGTTGAAAATTCTTCCCAAATGGCTAAAGACACATTCAAGGAGTTCACTAAATTAAAAATAGGATAAACTCAAAGAAAATCATACCTAGACATACAGTGACCCACCTGTTAAAAAACAAAGATAAAGAGCTCACCAAAATTAAAAGAATGAAAAGGCAAGTTACTTACTAGGAGAACATATCTGGAAGCCACACATCCAACAAAGAACTAGTACCTACAATATATAAAGAACCCTCAAAACTCAACAGTGAAAACAAAACAGTCCATAAAAGACATGAATAGTCATTTCACTGAAGAGGACTTATAGATGGCAAATAAGTATATGAAAAGATGTTCAGTATCATCAGCCAGTAGGAAAATGCAAATCAAAAACACAATGTGGTACTACTAGATACCTAGAAAAGAACAGTGAGCACATCAATGCTGGTAAGGATGTAGAAAAACTAGATCATTCATACATTGCTGGTACAATAAATTGCTGAAAATAACATAATTTCTTATGAAATTAAACATATGACCTAACAATTGCACTCTTGAAAATTTATTGCAAAGACAGAAAGACTTGTATTTATGCACACACAAAAACTATACATAAATGTACATGAACTGTACACAGGTGTTTTATTATAATATCCCCAAACTGAAAATTATATATGTATAAATATATAATGTATAAATATATAAATTAAGCAAACTGTGGTAAAAACATATTATCCTACTCAGCAATGAATAGAAATGAACTACTGATGCATACAACAATGTGGATGATACCACTTTCAGAAGAAATCATGAGAATCTTGAGTGACCTTGAGTTGTTTTTTTTCTTTTCTTCCAGGTTGGCTTCCAATTCACAATTCTCCACTTCAGCCTCCAGAGTGGCTGGGATTATAGGCACACATCCCTGCACCTGGCTTCAAATCATTCTTAATGCCGTTAACAGCAAGAGAACTGGTAAATTAGTATTCATAAAAATTAAAGCCTTTTTCTCTATATATGACACTGTTAAAAAAAAATGCAAAGACAAGCCACCAGTTGGGCGAAAATATTTGCAAATCAGATATCTGAAAAAGGACTTTTATTTGGAATAAAGAATTTTCAAAATCCAATAAGAAAACAAAAATCCAATAAAACATTTTGATCAAACACTTCACCAAAGACTATAAACTGACGGCTAATAAGCATATGAAAAGATGCTCAACATCAACGAGCATGAGGAAAATGCAAAGTAAAACCACAATGAGATACTTATACATTGCCATCAGAATGTCTTAACACACACACACACCTGAAAAAATTAAATGCTGGTGAGGAAGTAAAAATGCAAAACTTTTGTGTACTGCAAGAGAGAATGCAAAATGGTTCAGTCATTTTGGAAAATAGATTGGTTTCCTATGAAAATTAAACACCAAACACTTTTCTAGCAATCTCACCCCTGGAACTTATCCGAGAAGTATGAAAACTTTATATTTATACAAAACTTGCATATGAATGTTTACAGCAACTGTGTTCATTATTTTAAGAAACTAGAACTGAATCAAATGTTCTCCAACTGGTGAAAGGATAAATGAGCTGAGATGCATCTGTCCTATTAATACCTAGCAGGAAAAAGAAGCAACAACTGATAAACATGGATGAATCTCATATAATTATGTTACGTGACAGAAGACAAAGTAAAAAATCTGTAATTATTCCTTTTATATGACATTTTGGAAGGGCAAGATTATTTAGAGGAACAACAGATCAGTGGTTGCCAGAAGGAGGAGGGTTGGAATATAAAATGACAGCAAGAGGGAGTCATTTTGTAATGACCAAATTGTTTGGCACATGTCTGTACTCTCAGCTACTGGGGAGGCTAAGGCAGGAGGATCACAAGTTTAAGGCCAGCCTCAGCAACTTAGTGAGACCCTATCTCAAAAATAAAGAAAAAAAAAGGGGGTATGTGTGTGTGTGTTTCTGAGGATGTAATTAAGTGGTACAGTGCCCCTGAGTTCAATCCCCAATATTGAAAAAAATTTTTGTTTTGTATCTTGATTGAACTTCTCTAAATAGAGAAGTGTACAGTGTTCCTCAAAACATGAATTTTTATGTATGTAAATTTAGAAATAAATTTAAAAGAATATAAGACAAGGGGCTGGGACTCAGTTGCAGAGCACTCGGCTAGCATGCATGAGTCACTGAGTTCAATTCTCAGCACCACATAAATGTAAAATAAAGATATTGTGTCCACCTAAAACTAAAAAATAAATATTAATATATATATATAAGACAAGCATAACAGCAAGATCCATAAAACAGAAAACTGGTAAATTAATACAGTGGGTATAAATTAGAACTGTTTTAGGTAGCTGTTATACAACCCTCAGGGAACAATGGCACTGAATCTACCTCCTCTCTCATGTCCATCCCATCTAAAGCTGCTGAACTGTCCATCTTTCTGGGGTTGACCATCCTTATTTATGAGTCCTAGACTTACGTTGGAATATATCTGAAACAATACCGGCAAATGTAGTACAGGAAAATGCTCCAAATAAAATGACTCTGTGCTTTCTGCTTCACGATATTTCTGAATATTAATCACCAATGATTAAAAAACTAGATTAAAAATCAATTTGTTTGTTTGTTTTGGTACTAGCAATTAAACCCAGGGGTACTATACCACTGTGTTACATCCCCAGCCCATTTTATTTTTTATTTTGAGACAGAGTCTCACTAAGTTGCTTAGGGCTTCACTGAAGTGCTAAGGCTGGCCTCAAACTTACCATCCTTCTGCCTCAGCCTCCTGAGTTGCTGGGATTACAGGCTTGCGTTATCACACTCAGTGCCCTTTTTATTTTTGAGACAGGGTCTCACTAAGTTTCTGAGGCTGGCCTTAAACTTGTGACCCTACTGCCTCAGCCTCCTGAGCTGCTAGGATTACATGTGTGTGCCACTGCATCTGGCTTGGAGAGATTTATATAAAATATAACTCTGATCATGCCTTTTCCAACTAGAACATTTTCTCCTTACTTTTGGACAAAGTTCAAACTCCTTAGCATGGCTTTAAATACAAGGTCTTTCATGAACTGATTCCTGACTCTCTCCAACCTTGTGCCTTGCCCCTTCAAATGAACCCTGACAGTTCCTACAGATCTTTTCTAAAATAACTTTATAGATGTTTATTGAAATATTACAGATGTCTTAAATTTATTTTCCTACCAAATAAGAGCTACTATTTATTGAGCATATTTATTTCCTAGATATCATGCTAGGTGCTTTATATTATATACATTCTTTCACCTTTTAAAATAAGTACAATTATTCTCCTTTTACAGTAGAGAAAGCTAAAGATTATGAAGGTTAGGTAACTTCATAGCATAGCAAGTGGAAGAGCAGAGATAGGAACTTAAACCTGACTCTCATATGTTCAGCTATTACAGTAAAGGCAGTCAGTAAATGTTTATTAAATTAATAATAGCTCTCCATCTTCTTTATCTTATAGTTATCTGTAATTCACAGAAATCCAGGATAAAAAATACATAGAACCATATAATGTCACAGACATCTGAAATTTTAAAACTGTGTACCTGCATGAGATCTTGAAGACTCTCAACAAAAGAAATCTCTGCTTCTACCATATAAAATTCTGCCAGGTGTCTCCGGCTCTGAGAATTCTCAGCTCGGAATGTTGGACCAAAGGTAAACACTTGAGTAAAAGCTCTGCAATTCAAGATGAAGATTATGAAAATAGGGTTCACATGATTAATTTAAAATATTTAAAGTACTCTGTGAGCTCTTAAAAAAAAACTGTACCTTTGTCATATTCATAAGCCCACACATATTAGCTCTCTACTTCTCTAATGGGTGATAATAATAGTTTCATTAAAAATGTTACATTTATAGAAACCATTTTATCCCAAAGGAATTTGCAACTGCTTTACAAACCCTACGGTTTTCTAAATATAGATACACAACCACTTCTGGGTGCATCCTACTGCAGCTGCCTTAAACAGCAGGCAACTACATTTCACAGCAATCATGATCAAAGTAAAGGAAAAATACCACCACCCAAGAAACCACACAGAGAATTCTAGATAGAAACACAAAAAATTAGAATTTCATGTGAATAAGGTGTGCAAATTTATTTTTTAAATACATGAAAAAAGAAATGTCAGATATGTGCAGTAATTTACCTTATCCCAAGTCTATCTGAGCCCTTCATAACCACCCACATATTCCAATAGGTGCTGAAATCCGACCCTTGAAATTTGGGGGTGAGGGCAGATTTTGAAGAAATGTTTATCCCCTGGATTTAAAAAAAGACTACAGCTCAACCATCCAAATGAAAACACAACAAAAACCCAAACAAACCTTATTTTAAATTCCCCCAAAGAAGTGGACACACATCTCCATTCTTGAACATTTTAGCGTTCTTCATATTTGACAGGGCAAAAAAATGGAGATCAGATCAAGCATATACAAAGTAAGGAATATTTCTTAGGACTTAATTATAAATTTTGTTTTTGTAGAAACAAAGCAAGAAATTTGGGATCCTCAGCTATTATCTGGAATACTCTTTATATGTTCATTATTAGGCAAGTAAAACTAAGATCAGTAAGCAGTGTAGAAAACAAATGTTTTATATAAAAAAGAAACATACCAGTTTTGTTTCATTTTAAGATACTCTGGGAAATGAAACAGTAAAACAATTATAGTAATAACTAAGAGATTTTTTTTTCTTTCAAAAGTTCATTTCAGTTGGTAAGGGGCTTAGTAATTATATTTTGGTTCTACAGCCACCTTCATGAGATCATAATCAGTTAACCTCAGAGAACTTTAGCTTTTAAGGGAAAAATAAACAGTAGGAACTCAGAAATATTACTATGGTTAACTTTTTCCCCAAGATTCAGACACAGACTTGCTTATTAGAATGTTCCTGAAAAGACAACTTATCTTGTACAAAATAAAAACGTCTGTCCCATTTCCAAAAACAAAATAATGAATAATTCTGCTTTTCTTTTTACCTTTCTTCCAGTGCTGTTAATCTCAGTTAATCTATTTAGTCATCCAGGCCAGATCTTACAACTCCCACTGCCCACATGTCCCACATATTGATTACAAAACTCAATTGTTTACGCTTTGAAAATTCTCTCAAAGCTAGTCACTCTTATCTCCACAGCTGCTGTTGGCGGTAAACCCTTGTATTTTGCTTAAAAAATAAACAGCTTTTGACTGATGTTTGCCACCTGTCTTTCTCTTGGCCCAAAATACTGTCAGTTTTCAGGCTCAAATCTGATTATATCATCCCTAATTTAAAAATCTTCAATGATTACCAACTGCCAAAAGGATAAAATTCAAACTCTTGATTTCAACTCAGGATTCCCCTCATGTAGCCTTTCCTCCCTCACCTAGCATGCTCCTTCACCTTTGGGGTCTGCAAAGGCCATTTTCCATCCAGTACTCCCTGTCCCCTGATTCTCTCTCTATATTTTATTTTTTAGGTACCTGATGTTGAATCCAAGGGCACTGAGCCACATCTCTAGTCCTTTTTATTTTTTATTTTGAGACAGTTGCTTAGGGTCTTGCTAAATTGCTGAGGCTGGCTTTAACTTTTGATCCTCCTGCCTTACCTAGCCTCCTGAACTGCTGGGATTACAGGTGTGCACACATGCCAGGGTCCTCTCATTCTAAATGGCAAATTTCCATCCAACCTTCAGGACTGGGCTTTTATGTCATTACTTCTTTGAAACCTGACCATGTATCCCAAATTCATTATTTCCTCTTGTATATAATACTTTGTTCATATATTTATCATATATGAAATGTAATTATATTTTAAAATATCTCCCTTCCTCCATTAACTATGAAATTTTCCAGAATAAGCATCATGTTTTATTCATGTTTGCATCTCCAGTGTCTAGATAAAACAGGTGCTCATGCTGAATGAATGAGTAACTAATGATGATGACGGGCTTCCTCAGTTGTCAAGTGGAAAAGCACAACATCCTCATAAACAACAATATTACAAATATAGAAAAACACTCAAATACACCTTACTAGGGCTGTCACTCAGTACCTAAGATGGGAAACTAAAATGGATACCTAAAAATGGGTCAATCAATTCAGACTGTCCCAAACAGTAAAATCAAAAGTTACATGGCCTTTGGTTTCCAATCTGTGACTATGACATCTATAAGTAGGCTAGCAATAGGTATATCAAAATTTAAAACATGGCATTTATTATTGGTACTACGTTGTAAGAAACTGTATATATAAATGTTAACATTAAAGTGTTGAATTTTTTAGGGCATAAATACATATGTGGTATAGCTGAAATTTACTTTGGAGGCTCTGAAATACAAGGAAGGCTAATGGGAATGCTATTCAAGAGTGATATTTGTATTAAGGTACTAGGCACAAAGACATAGTGGTTTCATACAAGAACTCCAAATTCAAAGCATAAGGGCATTTGCTTCAACATGGCAATTCTATATATGTTGCTCCAGAATGAGTAGCAATAGGGATTTTAAAATTTAACAATGGTTCCCTAGATATGCTTGGCAAGTTCTCCAGTATAAAATGTAGAAGAGTATTATGAATTTTTACTTTAATTATAGTAAATAGCAGGCTCTGACTGAGGTACTCAAGAGCTCAGTAACACTTTTTTTTTTCAGTTAATTTCTTTTTATTTTATTTATTTATTTTGGTACCAGGGATTGAAACCAAGGGCATTTAACCACTGAGCCATATTCCCATTTCTTTTCACATTTTATTTAGAGACAGGTTCTCACTAAATTGTTTAGGGCCTCAGTGAATACTGAAGCTGGCTTTGAGCCTGTGATCCTCCTGCCTCAGCCTCCGCAGCCGCTGGGATTACAGGTATGTGCCACCTGGCCTCTTTTTATTGTTGAAGTAAGTAAGTAACATTGTAATCGAGTAAGAACTGATGACCACAGTGCTTCTTTTGAATTAACAGAAAGAAAAAATAGTCTGGAAGGTGTGTTGGAAAATTGCCTACTTTAGCATCCAGTCTTTAAGCAGAACAATGTTTAACCCATTCAATAATTATCACCCTACATCAGCATCAAGTGTACTATTATAAAGTAGTAATTACTGCAGGGTGCGGTGGCGAATGCCTGTAATCCCAGCAGCTGGGGAGGCTGAGGCAGGAGGATCAAGAGTTCAAAGCCAGCCTCAGCAATGGCAAGGTACTAAGCAACTCAGTGAGACCCTGTCTCTAAATAAAATACAAAACAGGGCTGGGGATGTGGCTCAATGGATTGAGTGCCTATGAGTAAAGTGGTGATCACCAGTAGAGAGCCATCCTTGTAAGCCAGCCATTAAATGTCAAAACCTTACAGCTAACCCCTTCATAGTTGATTCCTTAAAGTATTATTACTATTTCTGTTTTCCAAAGTAAGAAACTTTTGATTCACAGAGGTTAAGAAGCTTTCTCAAAAGTCACAGAGCCACAGTTAAGTTAAAGGGTGGAGGCAGACTCAAATGCAGATCTACTCCAATGCTTACAGCCTTGATTAGATACTGACAAAAATGATGCTCATAACTAAACATTTAAAAGCTCAGAAAATTAGGGGCTAGGGTTGCAGCTCAGTGGTAGAGCACTTGCCTTGCATGTGAGTGGCACTGGGTTCAATCCTCAGCACCACATAAAAAAAACAAATAAAATAAAGTTATAAAAAAATAAAAATTTAAAAAAAACTGCAGTAAACAAACTAACAAATAAACAACAACAAACCTTAGAAAATTAGAAGGAAAAATTCATACTACACTCTCCCTTCTTAAAGATAACTAAGATAAGTAGTCTGGTATATTTCCCTGCCTTATGAATAGTTTGCTTTATGTGTTAAAATCATAGCTCTCTAGGATGTGTTGTCTTCATAAAAATAATGAGAATGATAAATTCTCATCACTATTTTGTAACTTTTAGCAAGTCTTTAGTCTTTGTAGTCTTCAGATTTTTATAGGCATGGGGGATGGAGAGGCTTGGCATTGACTCTAGTATCTTTTGCAATAATTTTGTTTCTAGGTCCATAGAAAAACCACTCTTTTAAAAAAATATTTATTTTTTAGTTTTAGGTGAATACAATATCTTTATTTTGTTTTTATGTAGTGCTGAGAATCGAACCCAGTGCCTCACGCATGCTAGGTGAGTGCGCTACCACTTGAGCCACAACTCCAGCCCCTCCTGTGTTTTTTTTTTTTTTTAATATTTTTAGTGTAGATGGACACAAGGCCTTTATTTTATTTATTTTTATGTGGTGCTGAGAATCGAATCCCCAGTGCCTCATGTGTGTTAGGCAAGCGCTACCACTGAGCCACAACCCGGGCCCCACTTCTGTTTTAATATATGCAGATTTCTTTTGTTCTGTCTTCTACAGACATGAGAACCATTTGTAGCAAGGCTTATAGCAACATTTAAAATAAAATCTGAGAACAAGCCTATTTCTAAAACAAGATACGAAGCCAGGTGGAAGGCCAGTACTGCTGTGAGAAGAGACCAGCAGAAAAAGAAAACACTCAGCACTGAAAACCATTCTTCTGCCAAATTAGAAAGGAAAGCTATAAAAGGAAAGACCATGAGCTTGGCGTCAATGATGAAGATAACAAAACTACATTCAATACACATCAATCAAGAAAGCTACAAAAATGGCTTTTTGGAAAATAAAAAATAAAATGACAAAGTGTTCTATATAAAAGTCACCTTCTTACATGTGTGGAGTTTTATGAAGCCCTTGAGTTGGCCAGTCAATTATTTTAAAATGGTCACCGGTTGCTTGGCCACTTATTCTTTCTGGACCTGATATTTAAGAGCTAGGCTTCATATTTTGAAAGAATAGAGGAACTGCTATTCTTTAGCTGGGAAAGAACTTACTTGGTATAAGACTGATCAAAAACTTTTTCCATACCCCAACCTCTATATTACTTCTCTACTGTCATGTCAGTAAGACGTTCAATGAATTGAAGAGAACTCATGGCTTTAGTTAACAGTCTTTGTGGAGTGATTTTCCCATCATCCAGAAAATGATCATCTATTTTACTATTGTCTTGTGTCCACTGGATTATCAGTATCAATACCATAACATACTTGTCATGTGTTATTATTACACGCCTTAGAGTGGATTTAATTTAGGTATGTGTACCATTTTTTTGTATACATTTTTAAAATTTGTTTTAATTAGTTAGACAGTTGAATGCACTTTGATACATTATATAAAATGGAGTATAATTTATCCTTCTTCTGATTATACAATGTAGAATCTCTCCAGTCACCTAGTTATATATGTACATAGGGTAATAATGTCTGATTCATTGTACTATCCTTTCTACCCCTATGGCTCCTCCCCTCCCTTCACTGCCCTCTACCTAATCTAAAGTAACTCTATTCTTCCTTAGCCCCTGAACCCAACAGACTGTGAATTAGCATCTGCATATCAGAGAAAACATTAGGCCTTTGGTTTTTTGGGATTGGCTTATTTCATTTAGCATGATAGTCTCTGGGTCCATCTTTTCATCTGCAAATGCCATAATTTCATTCTTCTTTAAGGCTGAGTAATATTCCATATGTGTGCTGTGTATCACTTTTTTTAATCCATTCATCTGTTGAAGGGCACCTAGGTTAGCTATTGTGAATTGAGCTGCTATAAACATTGATGTGTATTAGAAGTTTACAAAGATTTTAAGGATTTATCTTTTATGAGGCATGAGACTAGAGAAGTAGATAGGTGACTGACTATGGCCATGAACTATCAACAGTTGTGGGGCTCAAGTCTCACACACAGGACTTTAAACTTAAAAAAAAAAAATTTTTAGTTGTAGTTGGACACAATATCATTTATTTATTTATTTATTTTTATGTGGTACTGAGGATTGAACCGAGCACGTTGCATGTGCTAGGTGAGCGCTCTACTGCTGAGCCACAACCTCAGCCCCAGGACTCTTTAAGTTTTTAAGGTTAGGGTAGTGATGAAGAGTGGGTATTAAAGATCTAAGTTGAATTCCTGGTTCCTCAACTTAAGCAAGTCTTTAATGTCTCTGAATTTCTCCATGCAAACATGGGTTTAAGTACACATCTATCAAGGGTTATTATAAAGATGAAATAAAATAAAATGTCAAAAGCTTAACCTAATATCAACTATATAAATAGTTCAACAAATGGATAATAGTTATTAGGGCTGGGGAGTTGCTCAGTAGTAAAGCACTCCTGGTTCAATCCCTAGTACCCTCTCTCCCCAAAACAAAGGAAAAAGAAAAAAAAAGCAAACTCCTGGGACATTCTAATGCCCAGAGTTGAGAAACAATGATCTAGATATTCTAACTGCCAATTATAATTAAAAGACACAAATAATCAATACAAAGGTGTTATTTTATACCAGTGGTACCATCTGCATAGAATGAAAATTATCTAACATTCTCGACAGACTCCAAATCCAACAGCTTGGTTTACGAACACAAAAGCATAAAGGCACTAAGGCAGTCTAGAAATAGGCAAACTGCTTTTAACGTACTTAGACCACAGAAATAAAACATGAAAAGCCCCTATTCATTTTCCTTGAATTGGAGGAGGAAGAAAAGGAAGAAGAAAGAAAGGAGGAAGAGAGGAAGAGAAAGGAGGAGGCAGAAAAGGGAAGAAGGAGGGTAAAGGAAGGGGGTGAAAAGAAGACAACTAGGACACTGGTTATGAAGCATAGCAGAGAGATGATCCTTTGGAGCCTGCACTAACTCTTGTTCTGTGTACCAAGTGACACGCACAGGGATTTCAGAGCTGTACTGTGTATATACTATCAAGACATCCACCAGTATTAAAATAGCTAAATAATCTGTGGCATATTCACACAAAGAAATATTTATTCTACATTAGTGAAAATGATAGGTTATACAACATGGATATAATTTAGAACATAATGAAATGACGAGCATGTTGTGAGGACTATAATGTTAAATGAATAAAATAAGTTACCAAAGAAAACAGTGATTCTATTTATGTAAAATCAAAAAACTTTCAAACTAAATGTACTGGTCATAGATGTAAACACCCGTGACAAAACTCCAGAAAAAAATTAAAGTAATGATTCAATGCAACATGAGGATAGGGACAAGTTGTCAGGGGAAGGAAAAGGATTGGATTAGGAAAATACATACAAGGCACCAAGGAAATGAAACATTTTGAGGGGCTCTGATGTTGAACATTAATATCTTACCTCTGTATTTTAAAAGTTTTAATTTTGTGTTCACATAATATGTAGACACCAAAAACAATTCAGAAAGAACAAGCCAACAGAATGAAAAAAAAGTAAAATGACAAAATTATAATAAAAGTAAAGGGCAGGCATTGGTATCAGTGTCCAAAGTATTTACCAGGCTACTACTCAAGTTTTTCAAGCTTCCTAACTTTTTTTTTATTAGTGTCTGTCCATTTGATTTAATTCAACAAATATTAACACATATTAGGAACTTAGGTCTAACAAACATGGTTACTATGATAAGGGCAACAGAAACCTCCAAAATGCATGTGACATGGATGCCTTAAATACCTGACCAAGGCCAACCAGATCTGCATTGTTTGATATGGCAGCTCCTAGCCGTATATGGCTTTCCAAATTTATTTAGAATTGAATCATTTAATTAAAATTCCTTGAAATATGACAGTCACACTGTCCATTCTTCAAGTGTTCAACTGTCAGTCAGTGGCTTCCATATAGAGCAGTTTCATCATGTGTTTAAGTTCTACTGCCCAGCACTGAAGTAGAGTGTTGAAATCTCAACAATGCAGAAGATAACCAACTAAAAGAAAATGAGTGTTCAGATACTGGGTCAGAAGGAAAGAGATTAATGGAGTAGAGAGTTGATGGGAAGAGCTTCTGAATTTGCTCCAGGACCTAGTCATATACATCTGATTTTCCTCATAGCCACTACTATGCCAGACCTCTTTGCCCTTGCACCCCGCCATCTGTGCTTTACAGAACCCATGTCCTACTTTTGTGTGTGTGTTTATAAGTACAGCTTCTCTCTTCTGATAAAATGGCTGTCTTTCAGAAAGGTACTGATGCATACCTAAGGAATATTCAGTAAATGACATTTTGCAGCTTTCATTAACTTTCCATCAATATGCATAAAAATTCTCAGAATCAGGCTTTTCCGAGCTCTTAACTCATCCACAGGCAAACTAACAACCATCTCATTTATTATCTCTAAAGATGATAATGAACCTACCATTCTCCAGTGATCCTGGTTCCCCTGAGAAGAAACATTCAGGATGCATGTATAATAAAATGGCTAGTGCCTCTGTCTTCTGATTTGGTTTTACTTATAAATATGGCTTCAAATGATACAAAGAAATAGTAAATGCTGTATGAATACTTTAAAAAATACTCTTAATGATATGGATCATGGTATGACCTATACAAAGGGTCAAGAGACTCTGGGTTGAGCTATTATTCTGGATGTATCCCAAGTTACACTTAACCCTCCACAGCTATATATAAAATATCAATGTTATCAAATCAAATACATATTTTGGCTAAGAGAAGCATGAAAGAAAATTTCTGAGAAAACTCTTTGTACAGTAGTCCCTAAAGTACTTCTGCCTAGAATTCAATTTTTTTCATTGAACTTTATTTCACACTATCCCATGGTAGAATCAGGAGAAAATCCAAGAATAATTACCCAGTTGAAGAAACTAAGTAAATGTCACTAATAAATGTTCCTGAAACAAACAAAAACCAGGGTTCTGTCATAATTCTTTTTTTTTAAAGAGAGAGTGAGAGAGAGAGAGAGAGAGAGAGAGAGAGAGAGAGAGAGAGAGAGAATTTTTAATATTTATTTTTTAGTACTTGGCGGACACAACATCTTTGTTGGTATGTGGTGCTGAGGATCGAACCCGGGCCGCACGCATGCCAGGCGAGCGCGCTACCACTTGAGCCACATCCCCAGCCCCCTGTCATAATTCACATACTAAATCTCTCTCTTATACCTGAAATAAGGTTTGCTAGAGTTCTGCACATTCTCCAAATTGTAAAGATTTATGTGACACACATCTCTTTATCTGTACCATGTACCTGTTTCATGTGACAAAACATTAGTTTTATTTTTTGGGGGGTATAATATATCATGGGAGATATAGTGTGTGGGGTGACCTCAAAAGAAATAAAGGATAATGTTAATAGCAACCAATATAGGTGACTAAACTTATATGTTATCAGCTTTTACTGGTGAGAGAGAGTCAAAAGAACCATGAATAAGTTCCTTCATTAGCAATTTCTTCTAAAGAAGCAAAGATGAAGTTTCCTTTTATTTTACATTAAAAAATCTAGTTTTTGCAATATTTCTTATAGTATGTCTACTAGATCCTACAAGGCATTTCTATTAAGTGTCTTACTAAAACAACACTGGTGAAGGCAGAAATTTAATTTATTCCTACTTATCACCTTTGGGGGGCCATAGGTTCTGGTTTGCCCAGGACAAACCCACTTTATGACAAATGCCCCAGAATAATTGTTATCAGTGCTGCCTTTCACTCTAAAATCTTCCATTGCTGATGGGCATGAAAGAATATAATTACTTTAGAAAACGGGCAGCTGCTTATGAAGTTAAGCATAAATTTACCATACAACTCAGCAATGTTTATGTTTAGGTGTTTATCTGGGGGAATATAAAAAAATATGTGCTCACAAAGAATTGTACCTGAATATTCAATTTTAATTATAATTTACCAAACTAGAAACAATCAAATATTATCAAAGGATGAGGAAGAGAAAGAATTCTGGAAAGATTGTGGAATAAAAAGCACCAGGATCTGTTTACCTACTTAGATAATAGCAATGGCAGAATCAGTCTGCAGTTACTGTTTAGGAATTCTGGTATCTATTGAAGGTGAAAGGCTAGGATAGTAAACTGGTTAATCCCCATCATTTTTAGCTTTTAGCACAGTAGCAGCTATCCATTCCCCACTCCCAACCCTGAGGCAGGGAGTTGTGCAAGTGTTCCTGCAACAGAGGCTTGTGGGAGCCACAGTAGGCAAAAAGAATTCTGTCCTCCAAATATTGGGAATCTGGGCTTGGATACCGGACTGCTGGTTTGGATCACAGAGATACAAAGAGGCAGGCAGCTACTTTGTTGCACCTTCTTGAAATGCTGCAAGTCTCTCTTCTGATATGACTTTCAGGGGATTTAAAGGACCATTTCCCTTTCTCTTCCTTTCATTTTTTTCTCTTTAAGCATTTTGGGAGTTAGATATTTAAAAACCTGGGCTTTCAAAAACAACTACACTTGTAGGGAAATTTAGAAAGTGTTCATGCCTGTCCATAGGAAGGTCCAGGCCTGGGAAGACTAAGTTCACTGACCCTTGGCACAGAGACAGTCTATAACAATAACAACAACAAAAAAAAAGAGCAAACTGTGCTGAGTTTTGTGGCACATGACTATATTCCCAGCCACTCAGGAGGCTGAGGCAGGAGGACTTCAAGTCTGAAACCAACCTTAGCAATTAAGTGTGACTGTCTCAAAATAAAAAAATTAAAAAGGCTGGGGATCTAGCTCAATTGAAGATTGCTTACCTAGCCTGTGTGAGGTCTTGGGTTTAACCCCTAGTACAGGGGAAAAGGAAAGTAAATCACATTACAGATCTACTTTAAAAAGACTTAACTAAGAGAATTTGTGACAACTATTAAGGAGATAGGAAACCTAAAAAGAAAACAAAAGGAAATTCTGGAAATAAAGAGTATAACAGCTGAAATGAAAAAACTTTCTTATTGGGTTCAATGGCCAGATTTGAGGAGGCAAAAGAATAAGTCAGCAAAATTGAAGATAAGATACTGAAAATGATGGAGTCTGAATAATGGAAAGAAAAAAAGCAAAAGAGAACAAAACCTCCATCATGATGTGTGAGTGGGACTCAGAAGGAGTGGGGGGACAGAAGGAAATAATGGCTGAAAGTTCCCAAATTTGATTAAAGATTTGACTGTAAACATTCAAGAAGCCTAACATTCCAACTAAGATGATTTTAGAAAAACCCACAGTGAGATACATAATTAAACTTTCAAAGATAAAGAGAGAATGCTGAAAGTAGCAAGAGAGAAACAACCCACTGCATACAAGGATTGGTCATTAAGATTAGCTGCAAGAAACGAATATATGCCATTTAGAATTCAGTTACATTACCAATAAAATGAGATGGCTGAATAGCTACTTTAGGCTGCTAAAAAGAATTCTAAAATAGAAAGAACTGTAAATAAGGTTTGTAGTTACATAATAATTCTAACTTTACTAATTGGTGAAAGTCCAGAGAAGATTTAATGAACTAGCAATATTTACTTTGATTGCACAAATGGTGAGAATCTACATCGTGTACAACCAGAGAAATGAAAAGTTGTGCTCCACTTGTATACAATGAAAAAATGCATTCTGCTGTCATGTTTAACTAATTAGAACAAATTAAAAAAGAAGAAATATGTGGAATAGAAACTCAGCAATGGTCTTTGTTTTGTAAAAACGAGAAGATACTGTCACAAGTTGAATTATTAAAATGCTATCTCTTGGGGAAAAAAAAGATTAGCTGCAAGGCTGGGGTTGTGGCTCAGTGGTATTGTGCTTGCCTCACATGCAAGGGGCACTGGGTTCGATTCCTCAGCACCACATAAATAAATAAATAAAAGTACTTTGTCCATCTACAACTAAAAAATAAAATAATTATATATAAAAAAGATTATCTGTAGATTTCTCATCAGAAGATCTGGAAGCTAGAAATGAGTGGGCCAATGTGTTTGAAGAAAGAAAACTGTCAAACAAGAATTTTGTATCTGGCAGAAACTTCAAAGAATGAGAAGAATTTAAAACATTCCCAGACCAACAAAAGGTAGAAGTTTGTTACCATTAGATCTGCCCTGTAAGAAATGCTGAAGGCAGTCCCTCAGTGGAATGCAAGTAGACAGGAATCTGAAGTAGTCTGAAGGAATAAAGATCTCAATGAGGATGAACATGGGTAGTGACAGTTTATAATTGCATTTTTTGTTTTCTACATGATTTAAGAGACTAGCACATTAAAACGAAATCATTAGTTAAAAGCTAGTATTATTGCAATTGGTTTATAAATTTACATAAATTTTCTACATAATTTAAGAGGCTAATGTGTCTCAAGTAACTACGACTTTATGGTTTGAGGACTCAATGTTTAAGATATGATAACAACCAAAAAAGGTGGGGTCAGAGCTGTTACAGAAGCAAAGTCTCTGTTACTAAAATTAGATTGATACACATTGTTTAGGATATTAAATGTAATCCCCATGGTAACAACAAAGAAAATATTCATAGAAAATATGCAAAAGCAAACAAGAAAAGAACTTAAATATTTCACTATTAAAAAACTTTAAATACAAAACAAGACAGTAATGCAGAAAATAAGGGACAAAGATTCTCTAAGGCATGTAGAAAACAATAGTACAATGATAGAAGTGCCTATTTATCAGCAATTACTTTAAATATAAATGGATTAAACTATTTAATCAAGTCAGAAATTAACAGAATGGATTTTTAAATTTTTCCAATTAGTTACAGGCAGAATAGATTTTTAAAAAGTATGACAGATGCTCTTCAACTTACAATGATCAGGTTAGTACATCCCAATAAAATCGCGATAAGTTGAAAATATCATATGTGGAAAATGCATTTACTATATCTAACCTACTGAACATCATGGTTTGGCCTATCCTACCTTAAATATGCTCAGAATACTTATATTAGCCTACAACTGGGTACAATCATCTAGCACAAAGTCTATTTTATAACAATGTGATGAATATCTCATAATTTATTGAATGCCTATATCCAGAAAATGCTGGCAACACAAAACACTGTAGAGTACCAGTTATTTACCCTTTGATCACATGGCTGATTGGGAGCTACAACTCATTGGTATTGCCTAGCACCTCGAGAGAGCAATGACTCCTAGTCCAAGAGAAGACCAGAATTCAACATTCCAAGTACAGTTTCTACCGAATGTGTGTTATTTTTGCACCATTGTCAAGGTGAAAAAACATAAGCAAACAAGTCAGGGACTATCTGTGTATGCTGTCTACAAGAAACTCACTTTAGCTGCAAAGATACCAACAGACCGAAAGTGAAAGAATGGAAAAATATTCCATACAAATAGTACCCCAAGCATAGCCGGGGGTAGCTATGCTAATTTCAAACAAAATACACTTTAAATCCAAAAAGATTACAAGAGTGTTGGGTCATGTATATATGTATCTTTTGAGGACATTATTATATTAATAAAAGGTCCAATACAACAAGGAGATATAACTATTATAAACATTTACACACCTAATGATAGCCCATCAAAATTATTTAAAGTATACTGACAGAACTGAAGGGAGACTAACCATAATAGCTGGAGACTTCAATTCCCTCTCTTAATAATGTATAGATGAGCTAGACAGAAGAAACAGGATTTAATACAACTAACCAACCAGATGTAACAGACACACAAGGAACACTCTTGAAATGCTTGAGATGTTTTTATATGTGTATGTGTTACCTACTCAAACAAATACACATTCATTAGCTTTTGTGTGTGTGTGGTGGTAAATGGCATAACACTGTGTATGTACCTGATGTTACTGAATTGTACACTTATAATGTTTAAAATGGTGAATGTTTACTATGAAAATGCAGAAAATAAAAGTCAACAGATTATTATTATCCCATTCAATGGGATAATATTCAGCAAAAAAGGGGAACAACCTGCTGGATAAATATATTTATAAGTAAGTATGAATAAGTATAAATAAGTATAAAAGTATTATACTGAGTGAAAGAATCCAGATACAAAAAGAATAAATACTGTATGATTACATTTATATGAAATTCTAGAAAAGGGAAATCTAATCTAGGCTGAGAGAGAACACAGACAAGGGTTTGTTTAGAGCCAAGGGTGTAGGAGGAAGAATAACTTCAAAGGAGAAGAAAAGAATTTGGGGTGATAGAAATAATTCTGTATCTTGATCATGGCAATGGTTACAAAGGTTTATAAATTTGTAAAAACTTAATTATATATTTAAAATGGGTTCATTTTTATTGTATATAAAGTATACCTCAATAAAGCTGATTAATAATATATAACAAGAACAGCTTATTCATACACTGTTTTTCCTGTTATTTAATCATACAAATCCTAATTTTGTTCCAATTATAATATAAAAGATGATGTGTCAGACCCTAGGAGCCCTAGAGGGGGAACAACAATGATCTCCTTTGAAAAAAAAAATCCAGAATACAGTGACACCTAACATATCTGACTAGCTCTTATAAGGAGCCACTGGAGCTCCTCTGACTTGCTCTTATAAAAGACCGTGCCCTTGGGGATATAGTTCAGCTGGGAGAGTGCTTGCCTAGCATGCACCCCTGGGTTTGATCCCCAGCACCACCAAAAACATAAGTTAAAAAAATAAAAAGTGCTGGGGATGTGGCTCAATGGTTAAGCACCCCTGGCACCAAAACAAATAAATAAATGAATTAAAAAAAAAAAAAAACGATTATGCCCTAATCTGCTTTTAGTTCTTAGTTTAATTCTGACTTAGTCTTCAAACTCTCACAGGTATCTGATTTCTGTGTCCTCACCCCTTCCTTCATTCCAGGCTCTGGTTTGGTTAAACCTTCTAATGAGTCCTGAATCCTGGCTGGCTTAACCTTTGCTTCATGTCAACTCCAATTCTGTTAACTGATGTAAAACAACTTGAGCCTCACCTGTCAGCTATTTCCACCTAGTCACACCACCTTAGCTTCTCTCTTTAGCTGGTTCTTTGTACTCACCCTGGTTTTCCAGGTTCCAGGATTCATCACTACCATCATCACTGTGTCAACCAACATGCCACTGCACCTAAAATCACTGCCCACACTGTGATAAAACACTTTACTTGGTGTCCAATTTTCACAATAGCTCTCTATAATTTATTTTAATCGATTAGAAAGGGTAGGCTCAGACAGTAAGCTTATAAAACTAGGAGATAAAGCAGCCAGAATTCCAATTTAAGTTTCCCTGACTGCATTCACTTCAATTAACAACCATTTTGGGGGGACAAGATCGGTACTTTTTGACAGGGATAACATTATCTTAATAGCTACCTAACTGTCACAACAGCACGAGTAACCCTCCCCATCCCCATCAATGGGAACATTCAACATTTTTAATGTCCTTCTTAGTGTCCAACACAGTTATACACCATTTAGCTGAAGACCCAAATTACTGCTGAGTAAATGAGTAACCATAGTTATTTTTAGCAGAAGAAAACAGGCGAGAAAAAAAAAACTCAAAATGACAAAAATTCTTTTCTCAATCTGACCTAAATTCTGCAAACAGGCAACAAACAGATTCTTTTTTCTTTCTCCTAAAAAGTAACTAAAACTATCAGAGCAAAACAGAACTTGGACAAGGTTAAGCAGTAATTGAAAGAAGTAACAACATTAGCTTTGCTTTTTATAGCTCCAATCACTGTCCATATTGATCTGATTGCTAAAGATTAATTTCATGTCTCACTATAGTAACCTGCATCTGCTTCTAGACAGCACCAATGGGTATTGCATTTCATGCACAATGAGTTCTAAGAGTTTTGTTTCTACCACTACTCAAAGGACTGGCTGGGAAGTAAAAACAAACACATACAAACCTCACATAAAACTTGCTTATTTTAAAATGCACTCACTCCTTTAGATATATATATTTTTTTCTGCTTAACCTAACCTCAGTGTGCTGAATAACAGAAAAACGGAGCTATTATCCCAGGCATTTGAAGCAGAGAAAAGGCAGGTTAGTATTCCCATTCACAAAGGAATTCCATAGTAGAAATGGGTACAGCACTCTGTGTCTGGACTTCCAAAGCCAGTATGCAGACACTTTAGAGTTAACACAGTATTCAGAGACACTAAATCATCATGCAAATAGTGTGTAAGCTAACCAGTAACAAGAAGAAAATTAATACCATTCAAGATAGTAAAAATTAAGTTAAAATAAGGAATTAAGCATAGATACTTATAATCATTCCTTTCTGAGACAGCCTTAAATAATGATAATTTAAAAAGCATTTAAAAGGAAGAAACAGTATACAAGGGATCTAAATAAATTTTTGAAGGACAGCAAACAGATGGCTGAATGATGAGCAATGTAGCAAAGCATGGAAGCTGTTATCTGGAATACAGAGAGAGTATGCTGCAACTGAAGGGAAGTGACCTGCACACAGAACCCTGGTGACACTGGGGTGGGGGAACTGGAGATTCAGTGAACAGTTTCCACATAAAACAATCAAGTCTCCTTCACTCTTCCCACCAGAATGGCTGTAAGCCAGATGTTACCAGCAACCAGGGACCAGTCTTTCTCTAAAGCAGCAGTTCTCATAATTAGTATCGAACCTAGAGGGATTGTTAAGACACAGATTGCTGGGTCCCATTCCCAGTGTTTGTGATTCACTAGTGTTTGCCAGGGCCTGGGGGCATGAGGGAATGGAAAGTGACAACTAATGGGTATAGGATTTCTTTTCTTTTCTTTTCTTTTTTTTTTTTTGGATAAATGGTCACTTTATTAGCAACTGCAAAAGGACAGAAATTGAACCCTCACTACAGTGGGGAGAAACATGTAGATAAACTCCACATTCAGTGGAGTCATGAAGATGTTGTAAAGTTAGATGACTATGATATTACACAACTTTGTGAACACAGCAAATACTACTGAACTGTATACTTTTAAAGAGTGAATTTTATGGTATGTGAATTATATCTCAATAAAATTGTTCTTAAAGAAATCATTTACTTGTCTGCATACAAGGCTCTCTCAGAAGCCTACCAAATACACTCTAACACCTATCAAGTTATGTCTCCCCTCTGTCTTCCCTATGATAAACATGCCTAGAATCTTAAATTATTTCCTTAGGTCATGATATTCAGATCCTTCTTTATCCTGGCAGTTTTCCTAAAGTCAGACAGGATACAAAGTCACAAGTTTTTCATATAAAGTTTAATGAAAGAGTCTATGTATTCTGAAGTTGATAAGGAAAACAGGACAGAAAAGTTACACAGTTTTCTAGCTTTTGATGACTTGGCTAAATATAATTTATTAAAAGATAATGGGCCTCACATGATCAAAGTACCAAAAGACATTTCCAGAGCCAAAACAAATAACTTACACTAGGATAACAGATTTTATTTCATGAAATGCTCTATAATAATGGGAAGAGAATTAACTGAACTTCTTTTGTGTTAAGCATACAAAAGCAACAGAATCCACCTCAAATTTAATAGCCAGTGGTAATAAAATGCAAGTGACATTTAACAATGCACTTAGATAAAATCATTCTACTGATAATGTTGCCTTTCAATTCAATTCAACCTAGACAAGGTGAAGTTCCCTGCCACGTGCTCTTGCCCTTAGGACAACCTTCTTTATAATGACTACCTCACTTCTAATTTCTTATTTAATGTCCATCTTCCTCATATGGTCATGAAGGCTAGGATAACATCTATCTTATTCATCTCTATACCCCAGCATCTAGCCTAGTGCTTAGCACACAGTTGGTTTTCAATAAATGCTAAATTGAACTGAGATTGATTTGAGTCCTGAACCAGGCAATGTGGTACTAATAAAACAGAGACAAAGAAGAACAAGATAGAGTTAGCAGAATTTACAGGCTAATGGGAAGATAATCTTATTATGAAAATTTTGGGGGTAAGAGAAGAATAATACAAGTGGAAGAAATGATTTACAGTAGAGGGGGTAGAGAGAGAAAAGGGGAGGGGAGGGGAGGGGAGGAGAAGGGAGATAGTAGAGAATAGGATAGACAGCAGAATACATCAGACACTAGAATGGCAATATGTAAATCAATGGAAGTGTAACTGATGTGATTCTGCAATCTGCATATGGGGTAAAAATGGGAGTTCATAACCCACTTGAATCAAACTGTGAAATATGATATATTAAGAACTATGTAATGTTTTGAATGACCAACAATAAAAAAAAATTAAAAAAAATTTTACTTAAAAAAAAGAAAATTTTGATATTTTTGATAGTTGATAGAAATCCTTTTCCAATAGGTAGCTTTTATTCTGTATTAAGTAATAGTTATAAAATCAAATAAGACTCAGTCCTTATATTCAAAAGCCCAAAGTCCAAGCTAGAGAAATAAGTTAATGATTTCACTGAAATAAAATAGGTAACCATTTAAACAAGAAAGAGGGCATTTAAACAAGAAAGAGGAGATGGTGGTGATGGAGTATTGAATGTAATCATTTTTAGGTTGAGTTTGCACTGATGAGTGGGAGTAGTTAAGCTAGACAAAAGCATGGGGAAAGGACAGCCAAGGCAGCAGATGAATTTACGAAAAGGAGCACACACACGTGAAACAGGGTGATGTGCTTAGAATATTACATGCAGTTTAAGACAGCTGGAGCAAAGGGAAGTAGAAGTGATTTAATAAAAGGAAGCAAAAGCTATGGGAATAGAACAATTTGGAATGATTTCCATATAATCTGGTTTGACAAAACTGGAAGGTTAGTAATGCCATTTCCTGAGACAAATAATTCAGAAGGAAAAACAGGTGTATGACTATGATAATGAATTAAAGGAGTTGAATTTGAGAAGCTTGTACAACCATCAATTGAAAAAAAAAAACAACAAAAAAGAGTAATTTCAATTTATAGTTTGATAGTTTGGCAAAGAGTCCATGTTAGAGATACGAACTTCACAATACTGTTCTTTGACCAACACCTTATAGTTGTCCAGGTTTTCACTTTAGCCCTTCCACACCAACAATTCAAGAAGACCACCAATTCTTTAAGTGCACCTTTGTTCCTGCATCACCCTGCATTCCTCTACCACTTCCTCACCATTATCATAACCTTCAGAACTTACCTACTTCCATTAAATTTACTTAGCAACATTCAACCCGTTTAACCCAAACCTCTGCATTCTCTGTACCTGAACTCAAGAAAGCTAACAATGCCTACTAAAAAGCCTCTGCCCTTGCTAATCAATCTCCCTGAAATGCTCATCCTCTGGTTATATTATACAAAAATATAATATTGGCAAGGTAATGATGAATTAATTTCAGGGTCACTTATACCAACATCTTCTAATTCATGTATCTATCTAAATTGGGTGCATTTTTAACATAAATAATACATTAAAAGAAGAAATCTCTGTGTCTCAAGGTCCCAATATCAGGAGATCAGCATAAAGAAGCTTCAGGATTATTCATATACAATCAGGAAAGGAAGCAAAAGCTATGGGAATAGAAAAATTTGGAATAGGGTAATTAAAGATCTCAGTCTCATGGCAATAGCATCTCCATGAAAAGAGGAAAAGGAATGATTAACTTATTCTGAACTATTACAGTTAGTTCAACCTTATAGTAGAAACAGAGAAAAGTATTAAGAATGAGAATTCATGTTTCATGAATCCAATTTAACAGTAATTAAACTGAGTATCTACTATTTAACTATGAATTATGAAGATAGAGAACTAAGAAAAATGTTGTCAAGGGATTTATAATCTATGAGAAAATCATATATGAAAAAACCTCCAAATTGGCTAAACACTAAAAACAAGAGGAAGGTTTTTTTTTTGTTTGTTTGTTTTTAAAGACATGAAATAGGGGGGCACATTAAAAGAGCAGGAAAAAAATAGTTTTTTTTGGAGGGGGTACCACGAATTGAACTCAGGGGCACTGGATCAGTGGGCCACATCCCCAGCTCTATTTTGTATTTCAATTCGAGACAGGGTCTTCCTGAGTTACTTAGCACCTTACTTTTGCTGAGGCTGGCTTTGAACTTGCAATCCTCCTGCCTTAGTCTCCCAAGCTGCTGGGATTACAGGCATGTACCACCACGCCTGGCTAAGAAAAATAATTTCCATTAGAAAAAAAACAGAGGGTGTCAAGAAGGCATATTTCATTTGAGCCTTTAGGAATGTGCAGATATGGAAAAAGAAGTTTAATGCTGTAGAGCATAAGAAGAGAGATATGCATGAAAATGTAGGCATGAATCACAACAAAAAGGTACTGATAATCAAATAAGTATAAATGAACAAAGTACCAAGTGGATGAAGAATGAGAAAGAGACATGAACAGATGGGAAGGCAGCTGGGTACCCTTATAAGAGTAACTCAGATTAACTCAGGTACACATGTTGATATTCTCACCAAAGCCATCTAATAGAGCATACTAGATATGAATGTTTCATGGCTTCTGAGCTCAGTATATCTGAATTAATGAACAAACCCAAGGGAATGAGTTGAGGATTGCTCATACCAATCACAAACCTACTAATTAATCAAAATTGAGTGAAATCAGCCCAAATCCCAAGCTAATTTACTCCTTTCCAATAGAAACAGTTTTATTTTTATTTTATTTTATTTTTTTGTTCTTTCTTCTGATTAGAAAGTGACAAATGCTAATTTTCCAAATCTGGAAAAGACAAATTCAAGGAAGGAAACAAAAATTTAGCATATAAAGCCACTTTTTACAAGTTGAATATCGGTGTACATTCATTCTACCTTTTTCCTCTACACATATGCACAATTTTAAAAATTGGAACCATGATGACTTTTTAAAATACATGCTATAAAGCTTTATCAAACACAATTTTTTTCTTTTTTTTTTTGGTATCAGGGATTGAACCCAGGGGTGTTCAACCCCTGAGCCATATTCCTAGCTCCCTTTATACATTTTTTAAATTTTGAGACAGGGTCTCATTAAGTTGCTAGGACCTCGCTAAGTGGCTGAGACTGGTTTTGAACTCTTCCTGCCTTGGTCTCCAGAGCCATTGGGATTACAGACATGTGCCATCAGTCAGACTTTCTCACCAATGTTAAAGGCTGTACAGTAATCCAACATACAGATTAATCATAATTTAACCCTAAGCATTTTGCCAGATTCCATTATACCCAATTCTAAAGTTTTGAGTTTCTTTATTGAGCACTTCAAATTATTTATAAAAAATAAAATTTCATGATTCACATACTCTTAGAGATTGCATTAGTTTCCTGAGGCTGCCATGACAAATTGGGTGGCTTAAAACAACAGAAATTTATATCCTCAGCTGTGTAGGACAGAAGTCTGAAATTAGGATGTTGGCAGAGTCATATTCCCTCTGAAGGTTCCAGGAAAGAATTCTTTCCGGCCTCTTCCTAATTTCAGGTGGCATCAATCCAACCTCTGTTTATACATTCATGTGGTCTTCTCCCCTCTGTGTCTCTGTATCCAAATCTTTCTTTTCTTTCTCTTATATAAACACTAGCCTTCTTTTCTCTGGGCACTGCCCATGGTACCTCCAATCCCATCTCTGAGGTGGCTACTGCTGACGGTTGGTGGTCTCTTCTCCAATCAGTTGCTGCCTGCACAGCTACTACCATTGCTGCTGCCTCCCCAAGGTCACCTGAAGGACTTCTTTCTGGATGCTGCTGCCCATGCAGCTGCACACACTGCTGCCCAGAAGCATATTGATGCTGCCCCCTAGAGATCGCCTTGGTAACACTTCCCTCACAGCTTCAGTTGCAGCCACCACTGCAGCCATTGCTGCAGACACTGTTTCAGCACCACTGTTGCTGACCCACCACCTGCTGCCACCAACCACCACCACTACCGCTGCTACCACTGCCTAGAGGACTGCTACTTGGGCAGTCTCCAGGTTTGGTTGCACAGGGCTGCAACCATCTTGGGGCGCTGACCAGGGCCTGGGGCCAGAGTACCAGCAGGTTTACCACCACAACAGCATGTGTCTGGGGACTCCAGCAGGGACCTGCAAGTCCAGTGCAGGGATGCCTATAGATTGGGAGGTGCCTGGGGTCTTCCTGCAGGAGCGCTGGTGGCCCCTGGCTTGCTGCTGAATCTCAGGCTTGCTCCTTTGCATGAGTGTATCCCTTGTGGTCTCTCTGCAAATAAGAGTAGCATTGAGGCTGGGGATGTGGCTCAAGCGGTAGTGCGCTCGCCTGGCATGCGTGCGGCCCGGGTTCGATCCTCAGCACCACATACAAAACAAAGATGTTGTGTCCGCCGATAACTAAAAAATAAATATTAAAATTCTCTCTCTCTCTCTTAAAAAAAAAAAAAAGAGTAGCATTGAGATCTTGGGACTGCACTGTATCTGAGCCTGAGGTATTGAAGCCCAGATTGGTGGGATAGTGACTGGATCTCTGAGGGCAGATCTGGGCCTGGTGATCCCATGAGATGTCAGAGACAGGGCTGACAAACTTTTGAATGCTGACAGAGACAGTTCGACTTTCCATCAAGATTTATTATATTTTACTTTCCTATTCACTAACATCTCTACCGTATTTGTATCTACCTATTGGGTGTTTTTTATGCATCAGTATATGGAGGACAAGGATATATGAATGGTGTTTTGCATTTTTGTTTTTATTTTTATATCTTTATTTTTTTTCTCTTAGTTTGTATTCTTCCTATCACTTATCTGTTTTCTTGGATTCTCTTTCCAACTTTTCTCCAACCAACAGCCAATCTCTGTTGGCTCCTCTTCCACTCATCCTGTGAATCTTTGCTTCTAGCTTCTCTCTTCCTCCCTTGCAAAATTGCGTACTATGCTACTTCTGTTCTCTTGTCCACCATTTGAAATTGTAAACTGTTTTAGCAAATTTTCTGTTTATACTATAGATAGTTAATTGAACTCATCATTTTGGCTTAATGTGAGAAAGCAGTAGACGCCTTAGTGGGAGCTATTAGGTTTAAGGCTATATATTGTTATACTGGGTACTGTTGTTATTGGTCTCACCATTAAAGGCAAGGAACTGGAAACCTTCAGGGACACTATAGATCTACCAGGTAGAATTTGTGCTGCCTTAGATCCATACTGCTAGATGGGAAAACACATGAACAACATGAAAAAACAAGGGAATAAAACGACCCAAACAAACCAAGATGCTCCAATGACAGAAGCCACTGATAACACAGTAGAAGAAATGTCCAAGAAGGAGTTCAGAATGCATATAAACTGATCTATGAATTAAAGGATAGTATAAGGAGTGAAATAAAAGAAAAAATACTGGAAGTGAGGGGCTGGGGCTGTAGCTCAGTGGTACAGAGCTTGCCTAGCATGTAAGAGGTGCTGGGTTTGATCCTTAGCACAACATAAAAATAAAAAAAATAAAGGCATTCTATCCATCTACAACTACAAAACATAAATAAATAAATAAAAATACAGGAAGTGAAAGATCACTTCAATAAAGAGTTAGAGATTGTGAAAAAAAACCAAGCAGAAATCCTCGAAATGAAGGAACTAATAAACCAAATTATAAATTGAATAGAAAACATCACCAACAGACTAGATCACGTGGAAGACAAAACCTCAGACAATGAAGATAAAATATATAATCTTGAAAGTAGAGTTGTCTATGCAGAGAGGATGAAAAGAAACCATGAACAGAACATGAGATAACATGAAAAGACCAAGAGTTATCAGAATTGATGAAAGAGCAGAGATACAAACCAAAGGAACAATCTTTTCAATGATATAATAGCAGAAAATTTCCCAAACCTTAAAAAATGGAATGGAAAAATCAAATATAAGAGGCTTACAGGACCCTAAATATATAAAATTACAGCAGACCCACACCAAGATACATTGTAATGAGAATGACTAATAAACAGAATAAAGATAAAATCTTAAAGGCTGTAAGAGAAAAAAATCAAATTATGTTTAGGGGGAAACCAATTTGGATCTCAACAGATTTCTTAATCCAGACCCTCAAAGCTAGGAGGCCCAGCATCATTCTAAATAGAGAGCAATTGAAAGCATTCCTTCCAAAAACTGGAACAAGGCAAGGATGTCCTCTTTTACCACTTCTATTCAACCTAATCCTTGAAACTCTAACCAGAGCCATTAGACAGAAGAAAGAAATTAAAGGAATACAAATAGGTTAAGAAGAACTGAAACTATCATTATTTGCTAATGACATGATTCTATATTTAGAAGATCCAAAAAATTCCACTAGAAAACTTCTAGAACTAATGAATGAATTTGGCAAAATAGCAGGATATAAAATCAACACCAATAAATTAAATGCATTCCTATACATCAGTGATGAATCCACTGAAAGAGAAATTAGGAAACTACCCCATTCACAATAGCCTCAAATAAAATAAAATACCTGGGAATCAATCTAACAAAAGAGGTGAGAGATCTCTAAAATGAAAACTAGAGAACTCTAAAGAAAGAAATTGAAGAAAACCTCAGAAGATGGAAAGATCTCCTATGCTTCTGGATAGGCAGAATTAATATTGTCAAAATGGCCATACTACCAAAAGCGTAATACAGATTTAATGCAATTCCTATTAAAATCCCAATGACATTCTTCATAGAAATAGAAAAAGCAATCATGAAATTTATTTGGAAAAATAAGAGACCCAGAATAGCCAAAGCAATCCTTAGCAAGAAAAGTGAAGTAGGAGGCATCACAATACCAGACCTTAAACTATACTGCAAAGCTACAGTAACAAAAATGACATGGTATTAGCACCAAACTAGACTTGTAGACCAATGGTACAGAATACAGGACTCAGAGACAAACCCACATAAATATGGTTATCTCATACTTGACAAAGGTGCCAAAAACATTCACTGGAGAAAAGATAGCCTATTTAACAAATGGTGATGGCAAAACTGGAAATCCATATGTAGTAAAATGAAATTAAACCTCTCACCCTACTCAAAAATCAACTCAAAGTGGGTCAGGCACTAGACCAGAGACCCTGTGCCTAATAGAAGAAAAAGTAGGCCCAATTCTTCACCATGTTGGCCAAGGATCTGACTTCCTTAACAAGACCCCTAAAGCATAAGAAGTAAAATCAGGAATCAATAAATGGGATGTATTCAAATTATAAAAGCTTCTTCTCAGAAAAGGAAATAATCAATAATGTGAGAAGAGAGCTTACAGAATTTGAGAAAATCTTTATCACATGTACCTCTGAAAAAGCATTAATCTCTAGGATATATAAAGAACTCAAAATAAATATATGAAAAAGTATTCAACATCTCTAGCAATCAGAGAAATGCAAATCAAAACTAATCTAAGATTTCATCTCACACTAATCAAATAATGGCAATCATCAAGAATATAGGCAACAATAAATGTTGGCGAGGATGTGGGAAAAAGGTGCACTCATACATTGCTGGTGGGACTGCAAATTGGTACAACCACCATGGAAAGAAGTATAGAGATTGCTCCGAAAACTTGGAATGGAACCTCTGTTTAACCTAACTCAGCTATCCCACTCCTCGGTTTATACGCAAAGGACTTAAAATCAGTATATATAGTAATGCAGCCATGTCAATCTTTAGAGCAGCTCAATTCACAATAGCTAAACTATAGAACTAATCTAGGTGTCCTTCAATAGATGAATGAATAAATAAAATGTGGTATATATATTCAATGGAATATTACTCAGCTTTAAAGAAGAATGAAATTATGGCATTTGCCAATAAATGGATGGAATTGGAGAATATCATGCTAAGTGAAATAAGCCAATCCCCAAAAGTCAAAGGCCAAATGTTTTCTCCAATATGTGGCTGCTAATTCACAATTAAGGGGGTGGGAAACTAGGGAAGAACAGAGTTACCTTAGATTAGGTGATTAGGTAGAGGGAAGGGAGGGGAGTGGAGGGGGGAAGGAAACATACAGATAGATATATATATATATATATATATATATATATATATATATATATATGCGACTGCATGACCAATGTGATTTTGTAACATGTACACTCAGAAAAATGAGAAATTATATCCCATCTATGTATATCAAAGTACATAAATGCATTCTACTGTCATGTATAACTAATTAAAACAAATAAAAAAATTTAAAAAAAGATACTAGCCTTAATTTAGGGCCCACCCTAATCCTATATAATCTCATCTTCATTTACAAAAACTCTATCCCTAATAAGACTGCATTCACAGGTTAGGACTTATCCTTTTATGGGACACAATCCAAGCCACTAAAGAGGTCATCTAGAAAATACAGAAATCTCTAGGATTTTAAAAGTAGAATAAATCCCACTGAATCCTTTCATAGATCTAAGGTACATAAGGGATTTTAGAAATGTTATTTTTCTTATATCTTGAAACATCTCACTAGTTCATGATTTTAGGAATGACTTCATCATTACTCATTAATTGCTCCTAGTATGTTAAAATAATTAAAATAAAAGTAAATAAAATAATTTACTAATTATAGAAGAATGATGGATGCTTAAGAAGATGTAATAGTGAGATAAACTATTACCACTTTATTGTCTTCAGTTTCCTTACACAAAATATTATGTCATATTTCAAGAAAGTTTAAGAAAAACCTGAATATACAATAACTAGACTTTTTGTAGCTTTCACAGAACACAATTGGAAATTCAGATATTTTATTTTTCATTAATAATACCAAAGAGAAAAAATGATAAAGAATAACACCCCAGTTATTAGACAAATCAGCAAGTGAATGCAAATAGACAGCAACAATCTATTCACTAATAAAGATGTTAAAATTAATTATGTAAGTGAAAACTCATATATGATGAGGCTTTGGATAATGGTTACCTAAATGAATTTTCTCAAGAACTGTTAAATGAACACCACTTTTCAAAGGACAAAAAAGTATTTTTCACCCAATTAGTTATTTGGCATCATGCAATAATTTTCAACAAGAACTTGGACCATACCATTTTAATAATGTGAATGCAAGTACCAGAAGTAATAAGGAAATAGAACTATTGAATATGTTTTGAAATATAAAGTCAAAATATTAAGCACAGGCTAGGTGCAGTGGTGCACACCTGAAATCCCAGCAATTTGGGTAGCTGAGGTAGGAGGACTGTAAATTGAGACTAGTAACTTAGTAACTTAGCCAGGCCCTAAGAAACTTAAAGAGAACCTGTCTCAAAATAAAAAATAAAATGACTGGGGATGTAGCTCAGGGTAAATCCATGGTTAAAAGAAAAAAAAAAAAAAGAAAGAAAGAAAGCTAGTATATTTTCCAGGTTCAGAATGGAAGTGATGAATAGTAAGTTGTATTGGCTGGGCTCACAGAGTCACTGGGGTGCTTTTAAAACCCAGAAATGTGAGGATGAAAATTTGAGCTTGTCAACATCAAGAAGTAAAATCACAACCCACAGAATGGGGAAAAATATTTCCAAATAACTTATCTGATAAGGGACTTGTATTCAGAATATGTAAAAAATTTTCATAACTCAATAACAAAAGACAACCATATTTTTTTAAAGAGAGAGTGAGAGAGGAGAGAGAGTGAGAGAGAGAATTTTTAATATTTATTTTTTAGTTCTCGGCAGACACAACATCTTTGTTGGTATGTGGTGCTGAGGATCGAACCCGGGCCGCACGCATGCCAGGCGAGCGCGCTACCACTTGAGCCACATCCCCAGCCCGACAACCATATTTTTAAAATGAGCCAAGAATTTATACAGACATTTCTCCAAAGAAGAAACAGATGGCCAATAAGCACATGAAAAGATGCTCAACATCATTAGGGAAATGCAAATCCAATCCACAGTGAAATATTATTTCATACCTCCTAGAATAGATATAATAAAAAAAGACATATGTGGGGAATGGTGGCACATGCTTGTAATCTCAGCTACTTGGAAAGCTGAGGCAGGAGGATCTCAAGTTTGAGGCTAGCCTGGGCAACTTAGAAAGCTCTGTCTAAAAATAAGAAGTGTGGGGATTTAGCTCAGTGGTAGAATGCCCTGAGTTAAATCCTTTGTAACGGGGTAGAAATAAAAGACAGACAATAATTATGTATTGGCAAGGATGTAGAGAAACTGGAAGTTTTATATATTGTAGGTGGGACTGTAAAATGGAGCAGCTACTGGGAAAATAGTCTAGGAGTTGCTCATAGTTACAAATCAAGTTAACATATAACCCAGAAATTCCCCTCCTAGCTATGTATCCAAGAGGAGTAAAAACATGTCCTCACAAAATATTCTACTTCAATGTTCACAGCAGTATTACTCATCATAGCTCAAAAGGAGAAAGAATCCAAATGCTCATTATCTGGTAAGTGGAATAAACAAAATATGATACACTCATGTAATGGAATGTTATTTGTCAATAAAAAGGAATGAAGTACTGACTCATGCTACAACATGGATGAATTTTGAAAAAATTACCTAACAAATTATGAGATTGTGTTACTCCATCTATATCAAATATCCAGAATAGGCAAATTTGTAAAGAAAATTGATTAGTGACTCCTACTAAGCATAGGATAGGGAGTGGTTGCTAATGGGAATAAGTTTCTTTTGAGGGTGGTAAAAATATTCTAAAATTATTATAGTGATTTTTTTAACAACTGCAAAAATGAGAAAACCCACTGAATTGTACAATTTAGATTTGTGAATTCTATATTATGTAAATTATTTCTCCATAAAGCAGTATAAAAATTACTACTAGATTTACTATCTTTAAGTTCTTACAAAATTCCTAATAAAGTTGATTTTTACTACCCCTTTAGTTTTACTTCTCTATTTATTCATGTGATGACTTTAAAATATTTGTTAAATAAGATCATAAGCTGCAGATGGTAAATGTCAATGACTATTTTTCTTGGTTTACTGTGGGTTAACCATTTTTTTTTGAAAGAACATTTAGATTATTAGAAATTTTTTACTATTATAAATAAAACTGCTTTCAACATTTTTATTTATAAATCTCTGTACAGTTATCAGATAATCATGTTAAGAAAAAAAAATCCCAGAAATGAAATTCTGTGAAAAAAAGTATTCCTCCAGAAAGACTGTACCAATTTATACTTTGAACAACAATGTTCAAGAATATTAGTTTTAACTTGAAATATTCCTGTTTATGGCTTAGTACAAAACAAAAACCAAATCATCACTGCTGAAAAGAAAGAGAAAAAGAGGAAAAAAAGAAACAATAAATAATTCTTTCAAATACATGAGGCTGATACTCTCATTCTGTTTTTAATTGATAAAAATAGGATATTTTATTACATTTATTAAAAGGATTTGCAATTTAGAGCATTACTGACTCTCAGAATGAGCTTTCCACTTATAAGAATTCAAAGAAAACATAAGTTTTCCATTTAAAAAAAAAAAAGCTGGGTGTGGTGGCATACACCTGTAATCTGAGTGACTTGGGAGGCTGAGGTAAGAGGATCACAAATTTGAGGTGAGCCTCAGCAACTCAATGAGGCCCTAAGCAACTTACTTAGACCCTGTCTCAAAATAAAAAAATAAAAAGGGCTGGAAATGTGGCTCAGTGGTTAGGAGCTCCTGGATTCAATCCCTGAAACAAGCAAACAAACAAAACTGTGTGTGTGTGTGCGTAGCTAAATCTACTGAGAGGTAATCAAAAGCAGTAACTGCCCTTGACCAACCCCAGTAGTAGAAAGTATATCCAGTGATCAAATCTTGGTTTCCAATAAAAGAAACCATGGTCCTTAGAGAAATGGCTGATTTTAGGGCCAGGGTAGGTAAAACAAACCTGGAAAAACTGCCCAAACTTGGAAATAACAAAGATGTCCTTTAACTGGTAAATGGATAAACTGTGTTACCTATGGATAACAGAATATTATTTGGTGCTAAAAAAAATGTACTATCAAGCAATTAAAAGACAGGGAAGAACTTTAAATTAATATTACTTCCCTAAGAAAACAATGCTAACCTGAAAAGGCTAGATACTAAATTTCCAACTACATAACAGAACAGAAAAGGCAAAGCTACTGAGACACTGAAAAGATCAATGGTCCTAGGGATTAGGAAGGAGGGATGACTAGGTAGAGGAGAGAGAATTTTTAGAGTAGTGAAATTATTATGTACAATACTATAGAGGCAGATACATGCCATTACAGATTTGTCAAAATGCACAGAATTTACAACTCCAAGAGTAAACTCTAATGTGAACTTACAGACTTAGGGTGATAATGATGTGTTAGTGTATATATGACAACTCTTGAAAGAAAAGAGAGAAGCAGTTGAGGATGGAGCAAAGCGAAAGAAAGGAAAGAAAACAATGCTTAAAGGTAAGCAAACCTAAGAAACAATAACAAAACAACAACAAACTGGGGCATCCTGTGACATCAGAGAATAAGGAAGTATTGACAGGATAGACGAATGCCAAAGGGACACAAGAGTCAATCTGCATGAGTTTTCAATAATTAAAAGTGAAAATGGCTTAAGCAACAAAGTAAATAACACAGTACTGAATGATAACCCAACTATAAAATAAATATACATGAGTCCATTCTGATGTAAATGAACTTAATAAACAAAAGTGAGAAGATAACCAGTCTTCCATACAGAATTTCAAATATTCCCCCTCTACAAATTGGCAGTTAATTCCATCTCCCACCCTCCAATTCCCATCCCCAGTGAGAGGAGATAAGACCTAGAGACTTATTTCCACAGAATAAAGTATTTTCAGGGGAGAAACAAAACAAACACTACTGCAAGTAAGTAAGGTATCACCATATGTATATCACATATTCCTTGAGACGATGAGAAGAACACTTTGTCTTTGTGGCATTCTTTCCAAAAACCAAAATAACTTCAGTCTAATCATGAGAAAAATAAAGAAACCCAAATTAGGGTACATTCAACAAACAGGTCATAAAGAAGAAGATTGAGAAACTGTCACAGATTGGAAGAGACTTGGGCAACAAGAGAGCTAAGCTTTATATGGTTCCCTGAACTGAATCCTGGAAAAGAGAAGGATGATATTAATAGAAAGACTGGTGAAATCTAAATAAAGTCTGGCATTTAGTTACTAGTTACTAGTAATGTACTAATAATGGGTTCTCAGTTTTGACAGATGCACCATGGTAATGGGGGAAAGTGGGTAGGGGGTACTATATAAAATGTGTACTACCTCTACAACTTTTGAATGTTATCTAAAATTATTCTGAAACAGAATGCTTACTTTAAAAACTTTTTAAAAATTAACTTCAAAATGGAGCCTTAAACCCACCAAACTAACATAGATGACCTTTTGGAAAATGCTAACCTTCTAAATTTAACTACCATTTATACCATTTTAAAAGTCTTTTAAAATAAAATTAAACAAAAAACAAAGCTGAGGGGAAAAGGACCAACAATCTCTTACTACATATTAAATCATGCATTATTCAGAAACATGATATACTTTATATTAATAGTCCCAGAACTATGTTTATTAAACTAGGAACATATGACTGACATTATCAGAAAAACCTCATAACACATTATAAAAATAAGACCTAATAATTCACCAGTTTAATACTCTGTTAAGTTTCACTGTACCCTCTTTTGTAGTTCAGGTCACTTTGCTGGAAAAGAGGCATGTTTAATATATTCAAATATCACACTAAAGAAATAAGTATTTGGTAAATTTACATCTTCCCCTGTTATAATATTTCTGGTTATCAACAGGGTACCTTATAAAGAAATGAATACTGAAAGGTGGTTAAAAAAAGTTATCCAAACACTGGACATAAAGCAAAAAGGTAGACAGCTTTTAAAAAGTGATTTCTGGGACTAGAGTTGTGGCTCAGTGGTATAGTGCTCTCCTGGCATATGCGAGGCGCTGAGTTTGATCCTCAGTACCACATAAAAATAAATAAACAAAATAAAGGTATAAAAAGTGACGTCTTTCAAATTAAAGAGCTTTTGCACAGAAAAGGAAGCAAATAGGAATGTGAAGAGAGAACCTACAGAAAGGGGGAAAACCTTTGCTAATTACTGTTCTTACAGAGGATTAATATCTAGAATATATAAGGAACTCAAAAAACTTTACACCAAAAAATTAAATAACCCAATTAATAAATGAGTAAGTGAATTAAACAGACACCTCTGCAAAGATACAAATGACCACAAATATATGAAAAAATGTTCAATATCATTAGTAATTAGGGAAATGCAAATCAAAACTACACTGAGCTGGACAAAGTGGCACACGCCTATAATTCCAGCAGCTCCAGAGGCTAAGTCAGGAGGATCTAGAGTTCAAAGTCAGCCTCAGCAATAGCATAGTGCTAAGCAACTCAGTGGGACCCTGTCTCTAAATAAAATACAAAATAGAGCTGGAGATATAGTTCAGTGGTCTAGTGGCCCTGAGCTCAATCCCCAGTGCTTAAAAAAAACAAACAAAACCTACACTGAGATTTCATCTCACACCAATCAGAATTGCAGTAATCAAGAATACAAATAATGATGAATGCTGGAGAGGATGTGGAAAAAAAGAACATTCTTACACTGTTGGTTAGATTGTAAATTAATACAAGCGCTATGAAAATCAGTATGGAGGTTCCTCAAAAGATTAGGCATAGAACCACCATATGAACCAGCTATACCACTCTTTGATATTTAATCTGAAGAATTAAAGTCAGTGATACAGTGATACATGCATACCCATGTTTACAGCAGCAAACAGCCAAACTAAGCAACCAGCCTAGATGTCGATCAACTAATAAATGAATAAAGAAAATGCAGTGAATATATATACACAATGGAATTTATCCAGTCCTAAAGTAAAATGAAATTGTTATTTGTAAGAAAATGGATGGAATTAAAAACCATTATGTTAAGCAAAATAAATTAAACTCAGAAGGTTAAAGGTTGTATGTTTTTTCTCATCTGCAGCAGCTAGAGAGAAAAAGGTGAAGAAAGGTAGGGGTGGATCTCATGAAAATCCAAGGGATCAGAAGAGGAAAGGGAGCTGGGGAAGGAGGTGTGGAGGGAGAGGGGAAGTACTGGTGGTGATACTGGTCAAATTATATTGTTATACTGTGTATTGTGTGCACAAAGGAATATGTAACAACAAATCCCATTGTTAATTGATACAACTAATGCACCAATTAAAAAATGTGGAGGCAAAACAGCAATGTCCTTTCAATATGATGTGGGGATTCACACCCATTCAAAGGTTATTTAATCACTTAGGGGAATGTACATGCTCTATTCTTCTACTTATTACTAATTAAATATTCTAGATTAAGTGAAGCTACTTGTTAACTTAAAGTTTTATCCTTTAGAGTTGAAAGCCATTTCTTTCAGGGAGAAGAGATGATCCCCATGGCTAGGATCTACTGGTCTGTAGGACATCAACCAGTTTGTAACTAATTTAGAAATCTTATTCCACCAGATGTTAAATTGCCTATGAATATGGAGTTCCTTAGGTGCTATTTGGAACAGCCTACTTCATTGTTCCCTAAGCAATTAACTAATTAAATAAAGTCTTTGATACATGTTCACTTATATTTGTATCAGTGATGGTTTTAATTTTTAAAAATTATACTTTCACAGGCATAAGAAGCTTTCTAAGATATGACTGACATCACCTTACCGACTATCAGCCAGCCCTGCAAATCCTAGTCTTGTAGAGCTATTATGATAACAATTTTTCTGGATAGTAATCTGGTAAAACTACATGGAATTATCAAATAACTTCTGTCTCAAAGATAAAGTAAAAAACAATTTAAGTATATGTTATTTTCTCTTTTTTTTCAATATGAAGTTTTTTTTTTTTTGGTTGTTCACAACTTTACAAAGCTCTTGACATATCATACTTCATACATTAGATTGAAGTGGGTTATGAACCCCCAATTTTACCCCAAATGCAGATTGCAGAATCACGTCGGTTACATATCCACAATTTTACATAATGCCCTATTAGTAATTGTTGTATTCTGCTACCTTTCCTATCCCCTACTATCCCCCCTCCCCTCCCCTCCCTTCTTCTCTCTCTACCCCATCTACTGTAATTCATTTCTCTCGTTGTTTATTTTCCCATTCCCCTCCCAACCTCTTATATGTAATTTTGTATAGCAATGAGGGTCTCCCTTCATTTCCATGCAATTTTCCTCATCTCTCCCTTTCCCTCCCATCTCATGTCACTGATGGATGTTACTCTTTTCTTCCTACTCTTCCTCCCTGCTCTGTTCATATTTGCTCTCATTATATCAAAGAAGACATTTGGCATTTGTTTTTTAGGGATTGGCTAGCTTCACTAAGCATAATCTGCTCTAGTGCCGTCCATTTCCCTGCAAATTCTATGATTTTGTCATTTTTTATTGCTGCATAGTACTCCATTGTGTATAGATGCCACATTTTTTTTATCCATTCATCTACTGAGGGGCATCTGGGTTGGTTCCACAGTCTAGCAATTGTGAATTGTGCTGCTATGAACATCGATGTGGCAGTATCCCTGTAGCATGCTCTTTTAAGGTCTTCAGGGAATAGTCCAAGAAGGGCAATAGCAGGGTCAAATGGTGGTTCCATTCCCATCTTTCCCAGGAATCTCCAAACTGCTTTCCAAATTGGCCGCACCAATTTGCAGTCCCACCAGCAATGTACAAGTGTACCCTTTTCTCCACAACCTCTCCAGCACTTGTTGTTGTTTGACTTCATAGTGGCTGCCAATCTTACTGGAGTGAAATGGTATCTTAGGGTGGTTTTGATTTGCATTTCTCTGACTGCTAGAGATGGTGAGCATTTTTTCATGTACTTGTTGATTGATTGTATATCCTACTCTGAGAAGTGTCTGTTCAGGTCCTTGGCCCATTTGTTGATTGGGTTATTTGTTATCTTATTGTCTAATTTTTTAAGTTCTTTGTAAACTCTGGATATTAGGGCTCTATCTGAAGTGTGAGGGGTAAAGATTTGTTCCCAGGATGTAGGCTCCCTATTTACCTCTCTTATTGTTTCTCTTGCTGAGAAAAAACTTTTAAGTTTAATTAAGTCCCATTTGTTGATTCTTGTTGTTAACTCTTGTGACTTAAGAAATTTATCGATGTCTTCACTATCTTCTATTTTGTTGGAATATAGGTTTTCAAAATAATTTCTAATTGTCTTCTGTATTTCTGTAGCATCTGTTGTGATGTTGCCTTTTTCGTCCCATATGTTAGTAATTTGAGTTCTCTCTCTTCTTCTCTTCGTTAGCATGGCTAAAGGTCTGTCGATCTTATTTATTTTTTCGAAGAACCAACTTTTAGTTTTGTTAATTTTTTCAATAGTTTCTTTTGTTTCAATTTCATTGATTTCTGCTCTGATTTTAATTATTTCTAGCCTTCTGCTACATTTGCTGTTGTTTTGCTCTTCCTTTTCTAGGGCTTTGAGATGAAGTGTGAGCTCATTTATTTGTTGGTTTTTTCTTTTTTTGAGGAATGACCACCAGGCGATGAATTTTCCTCTTAAAACTGCTTTCATTGTGTCCCATAGATTCCGATATGTTGTGTCTGTATTTTCATTTATCTCTAAGAATTTTTTGATTTCCTCCTTTATGTCTTCTGTAACCCATTGATCATTCAGTAACATATTGTTCATTTTCCATGTGATGTAGGATTTTTCCTTCCTTCTTTTATCATTGATTTCCAGTTTCATTCCATTATGATCAGATAAAATGCATGGTATTATCTCCACCCCTTTATATTTACTGAGGGTTGCCCTATGGCATAATATATGGTCTATTTTTGAGAAGGATCCATGTGCTGCTGAGAAAAAAGTATATCTATTTGATGATGGTTGATATATTCTATATATGTCAGTTAAGTTTAGGTTATTGATTGTGATATTGAGTTCTATAGTTTCTTTATTCAATTTTTGTTTGGAAGATCTGTCCAATGGTGAAAGAGGTGTGTTGAAGTCACCCATAATTATTGTGTTGTGGTCTATTTGATTCTTGAACTTGAGGAGAATTTGTTTTATGAATGTTGCAGCACCATTATTTGGTCCATAAATATTGATAATTGTTGTCTTGTTGGTGAATGGTTCCTTTTAACAGTATATAATGACCTTCTTTATCCCTTTTGATTAACTTAGTCTTGAAGTTGATTTTATTCGATATGAGGATGGCCACTCCTGCTTGCTTACGAGAACTGTGTGCGTGGTATATTTTTTCCCATCCTTTCACTTTCAGCCTGTGTATGTCTTTTCCAATCAGATGTGTCTCCTGGGGGCAGCATATTGTTGGATTTGTTTTTTAATCCATGATACCAGCCTATGTTGCTTTATTGGAGAGTTTAGGCCATTAACATTCAGAGTTACTATTGATATATGGTTTGAACTTCCATCCATGTTTGATTGTTTATCCTTTTTTAAAAAAAAAAAATTAGTTTGTTTTTCCGTGATTATCTTTCCCCTCGCCCTCTATCTTTACTGAGGCACCTCCCACTGATGGTTTTGGTTATTGTTTTTCATTTCTTCCTCGTGTAGTGTTTTGCTCAAAATGCTTTGCAATGCTGGTTTTCTGGCTGCAAATTCTTTTAACTTTTGTTTATCCTGAAAGATCTTTATTTTTTTTTGTCATACCTGAAGCTTAATTTTGCTGGATACAGAATTCTTGGTTGGCATCCTTTGTCTTTCAGTGTTTGAAATACATTGTTCCATGACCTTCTTGCTTTCAGTGTCTGTGATGAAAAGTCCGTTGTTAACCATATTGGTTTACCCCTAAATGTAATCTGTCTCCTTTCTCTTGTAGCTTTTAATATTTTCTCTTTGTTCTGTATATTGGATATCTTCATAACAATGTGTCTTGGCGTTGGTCTACTGTGATTTTGTGTGCTCGGTGTCCTGTATGCATCTTCAATTTGTATATCTGTTTCCTTTTTTATTTCTGGAAAGTTTTCTGTAATTATTTCATTCAGCAGGTTTCTCATTCCCTTGGTTTGAATCTCTGTACCCTCTTCTATCCCGATGACTCGTAAGTTTGGTTTCTTCATGTTATCCCATAGCTCTTGGATGTTTTTCTCGTGTTTTTTTACCAGCCTTTCTGAGTTGGCTAGACTCTTTTCAAGATGGTATATTTTGTCTTCATTATCTGACGTTCTGGTTTCTACTTGCTCCACTCTGTTAGTGATACTCTCAATTGAGTTTTTAATTTGGTTTATCGTTTCCTTCATTTCTAGAATTATTGTTTGATTATTTTTTATAATCTCTATCTCCTGATAAAGATGCTTAACTTCTTCTTCTAGCTGTTTATGTAATTCATTCTCAATGTGTTCTCTCGCTGCTTGAATTTGCTGTCTTGTATCCTCTTTAAGATTCCATTCCATCTGTCTAAGGTGTCCCTTGAGGTCTTTATATGACCATTTTTCTGATGACTCTAGGTCCTCCTGAATATTTAGGCTGTCCTGCATTGTTTGTACTCCTTTTCTTCCTTGTTTCTTGAAGCTGCTCATGTTGCTTCTTGTTCTGTTTGACTGCTGAGTTACTGTTTATTCCTATAAATTTATTTGATGCTTGGGAGGAAAGGTATTAGAAGGGAAGGGAAGAAGTCACTAAGGAGAATGAGAGTAGGCAGGTAGAATTCAAGGGAGGGGGGATAAGAAAAATGAAAAGACAAAAGAAGAAAGAAATAGGAACTAAAAAAGAACAAAAATTTTAAAAAATAATAATAATAATTAAAAAATATTAAAATTAAAGCTAGAAGAGAAAGAAGAAGAAAAAAGAAAAAAAAACAAGATAGAAAAATGAAGATGAAAGAAAAACCCCAATCAAAAAAAAAAAAAAACTAATAAATGCCGTCTTAGAGTTTGATTAACTTCTCTTCCACTAGGTGGCGGGTCAAGTCTATCCAGTCAGTACGCGGGAACCAATCACTGTGCAGCAGCTCCTCCCAGACTGGGCGAGTCTCCAATCTTGAGTGCCTATGGCCTCCTCTTGTGTCCAATCACTTCCACTTTTCCTCTAGCCAGGCCCCTCTCACCACAATACTGGCTACAGGCCGGGTCTGCTGCTCCCGGGAGCCCTGTTTTCATGAACGACTGAGCTCACTCCTCCAGATTGCCATTCCCTCAGACCCTAAGTTTGTAGAGCTTGGGACTGAGAATCCTCAGCGAATTTTACTTGCGCTCTGGTAGCTACACCCCCGTAGCTGGTGCAAGAGACCTCAGCAGTCAGCCCTGGCGGGAGCGGCAGTCCCACACCACCTCTGCCTCCCTCGGGCTGGCTGTAGCACTCACGGGAGAGTTGGGAAGGGCCCTTAAGGTTTCCCTGATGCGTGGAGAGGGAAAGCCAGGGGTCCACACACCTGTAGCAGCAGGCTTCAATGAAGTTATCTCCTCCGCCGCAGCCCTGAGACACCAGCCCTCCGCCACAGTGGTGTCCCCCGCAAACGGCGACAGTTCGCCTCCCCCTGCCGGGCGACCAACGCCACGGGCGGGTCCCCCTGTCTTTCCCAAGCCCCGCCTGGACCCTGCGGCCACTACCCACGAAGGCCCAGCAGGCATCCACCTCCGTAGGATGAGAAGGGCTGACCAGCCGCCTCAGCCGGATGGCTTAATGCTGAGTCGCAGCTGTCTGTCTCAGCTTTTCAGACGCGGCGGGGTGCGGAGCAGGGAGAGGCTTACTCACATCCCGCCGCCATCTTCCTCTTCTCGCTGTTTCGGGATGATGGTGGGGTGCTGGCTCGCTCTCTTCGGTGTGTCTTAGCCTCGGGCTCCCGCGCTTCTCTCTGCCGCGGCCTCCACAGCCAGCGCTGCCCTAGTCGCTCTCTCCGCCCCCGGTGTTCCCCCAATATGAAGTTTTTAACACTAGGCTTCAAGAGTGCTTGCTTAGCATGTGTGAGGAAGCCCTGGGTTTGATCCCCAGCACTGTAATCCCAGCAACTCAGAAGGCTGAGGCAGGAGGACCACAAGTTCAAAGCCAACCTCAGCAACTTAGTGAGGCCCTAAGCAACTTAACAAGACCCTGTCTCTAAATAAAAATAAAAAGGGCAGAGTGTTGAGAGCCACAGCCGAAGGGGCCCCAGCAAACTTCCAGCTCAAGTATATGTTATTTTCAAGATCATCTTTGTTCTACCCTTGACTTTCCATCCTGCCCTAAAGTATGTATAGATATAAACATGCAGTCTATTTTATTACATTTCCCTTAAGTTTTTTCACTTGTGCATTTTTAAACAATGGGGAACACAAAGATTCTTTTCACTCAAGCTATTTTCTGAAAAGACTATTAAGGCCCAATCCCTATTTCAGAAAACAAAGATTCATATAGGAAAAGCAGTACTTATTGGTCAACATTAAGAAACTACTTACAACTGGGTATGGTAGCTAAATGCCTGTAATCCCAGCTACTCAAGAGGCTGAAGCTGGAGGATCCCAAGTTCAAGGGAAGCCTCAGTCATTTAGTGAGGCTATAAACAACTTGATGAGACCCTGTCTCAAAATAAAAAAATTTTAAAAGTTCAGTGGTAAAGTGCCCATGAGTTCAATTTCAATACCAACAAAACAAAATAACCTCCCTCCAAAAAAGGAAAGAAATAAACTATAATCACAGAACATAAGATTTAGACAGGATTTTAAAGATCTTCTTGCTTAATCCCTTGTTTTAAGAAAAGGAAGTTGAGCCCAAAGAAATACAATGATTTTCTAGAGGGCTGACAGTGACTAAAATTAATTTTTTTGATCTTATTTTAAAGACTTGTTAATTGGTCTCACAATGGATCCATGGGTAAATTCTCTTTATTTAAACCACTTGTTGAAAAAAAAAAAAATGCTTCCTTCTATCTGTTTCAGGTACCTTTCTTTTTCTAAGTCAAACAGCTTAATACCTGATTCAGGTATGAATTATGAACTGTTCTTATTTCCAATACATATTATTAATTTTACTTAAAGTCTGATTACATGGATTAGTAAAAAGAAAAAAATCCCAAATTCACATTTTCAGTGTTCTATATTTACTAAAAACAAAAGTCTAGACTAATGTGGATTTTTTTTTTAAACCAAGAACCCTGGATTTTGTCAAACTGTCAATCTAAATATACTTTTGGTAAATTCAAGTAGAGTATAAAGGCTAATTCCAATTTTTAGGTATGAGCACTGGGAAGGGAAGCACTATTTTCCCATCACCCAAACCACTATCAGCACAAGGAAAATAGAAAATAAAATTCTGTACCCTGACATCACTTCTAGATGAAGTTGTCCTGATACAGTTAAGAAAGCAGGAACATTGAAGAAATTCTCCTCAGGTAACTTTATTTTGCTTGAAGGCTGCAAAGGAAAAACATAAGCCACAGAAAGCTATTACATATTTTGCTTTACTTTTCACATTTACACACATGCCAGAACTAAAAATCAGTGCAATTTAACCTATGCAAGGACTGATCATTCTCAAGAAAATAAAGGTGGTTCTCAGCACGTATCTAAAAGAGAAAATGCCTATTTAGAAAATACGAAAGTCACGTAAATTTTGCCCCATATTTTTAAAACACAAAAACCAAGGGATGAGGTACCTTTGTTATAAAGTATACTTCTCCATAAAAAGTGATTCTGATTAAGGGGCAAACCAAGGCTAGAGTTTCTAAATTTATAATTTTAAATGCAAAGAATTACATAATTTCTCCAACTTCTAACCTACAGCTGAGGCTTAATTTTCTCAAGGGAATAGCCTTTGGAACACATTTTATTAAGACAGTGACAGTGCTTTTAACACAGATTTTTGTTAACACATTATAAAGTTATAAACAAATTACAATCAACCCTTTGTATCTACAAGTTCTGCATTTGCAGATACAGCCAACCTCAGATTGAAAATATTCAGAAAAAGAAAAACTTTCATCTGTTCTGAATGCATACAATTTTTCCTTGTCATCATCCCCCACACAGTACAGTTTAATAATTATTTACAGGGGCTGGGGATGTGGCTCAAGCGGTAGCGCGCTCGCCTGGCATGCTTGCGGCCCGGGTTCAATCCTCAGCACCACATACCAACAAAGATGCTGTGTCTGCCGAGAACTAAAAAATAAATATTAAAAATTCTCTCTCTCTCTCCTCTCTCACTCTCTCTTAAAAAATAACATTTACATAGCTTTTACATTACATTAGGTGTCATAAGTAATTAAGAAATGATTTAAAGTATATGGAGGACGTGCATGGGTAATAAGTGAATGTATGCTATATTTTTATATAAAGAACATGAGCATTTTCAGATTTTGGTATTCTGGGGTCTTGGAATCAATCAATGGCACACTGATACCTAGGGATTAAGCTCTATTAAATATTCATTGCAGTTAAGAAGCAGAAATAATGTAACCCAATCTTTAAAGGATACAATGAGCAATTAGGCATTTATAAACTTTTATGTAGAGAAAATGATTATTCCATTTGAAAAAGGTAATAAACAAGCCAGCCAACATTTATAAGAGGTATGCTTAGAAACAAAGCTATTTTGGGGTCCAAGTACAATTTAAACAATATAGTTAAGAAAACTTCTGAATCAAGTTTATTACTATCATACTACTTTTTTGGAAGAAAGCAAAATTTTCTAATCTCATATTTTAAACTGCACATTTATTTGAAAGTGTTTTAGTGTAACAGTGAAGTTATCATACAATAAAGTCAATTTTAAGTATGTAATAGAAAACGTAGGACTCCTTTGAATACACTTAACACCAAACATTAAATTATGGAAACACATGAAATAAAGGTATCATTTAATTTCATTGGCTATTCTAAAACTATTGCATATTAAGTGTAGATGTGTGAGTTTAAATAAGAAATGTACAGTTAAAATTACCAATTGAAAATTTTCATTTTATTTTTTCAAACTTACTTTGCTATTGACCCTAGAGATCCTATACATAAATTATTTTTTAAAAGTCCATCTTTGGGCTGGGGATGTAGCTCAGTGGCAGAGTGTTTGTCTAGCACATACTAGATTCTTGGGTTCAATCTGTAGAATTTCAAATAACAACAAAAAACTTTAGATCCCATTAATGATGAAAGAATATTGTTTTCAAGGACTTATATACTCAAGACTAATTGACCTCAAAATAAAAGCTATGTTCTGTGTTATTTCATAACTAATTATTCACTGAAGAACTGCTTTCCAAATAAGGTTCCAAAAACTTTGTAAGTCTATAATACCCTCTCCCCTTCACTTCTTTGGTCTATAATTTGCATAGGGTATTTATCCCAAATTTACTTAAAGCAATTTCTGTCATTCCTTGTACATTTAAAAAAGTCTGGTCTTTATTTCTAGATTTTAATCTTTTACTTATTAGCACTAGTACAAAATGGATTCTGATCTTATATATTTAACCATTTTAAATGGGTGCAAACAGGGCTGGGGTTGTGGCTCAGCAGTAGAGTACTTGCCTAGCATGTGCGGAGCACTGGCTTTGATCCTCAGCACCACATAAAAATAAAATAAAGGTATTGTGTCCAACCACAACTAAAACAAAATATTTTTTTAAAATGGGTACAAACATAATGCCACTTCATTATACCTCCCAAGATTATGTGCGACTGTTTATCATTGAAATAACTATGTTATTATAAATTATTTTTCTTATAATTATTAAATTGATTTTTTCTTCCATATTTTTATTGGTTTATTATAGTTGTAGTTAATGGTGGAATTTGTTGTTACATATTTGTATATGCTCACGATAAAACAACATAATTTGGCCAATATCATTCCCTAGTATTTTTCCTTTCACTTCTCTCCTCTCCTCCCTGGACTCAGTGTAGTTTTCTTTCTTTCTTTTTTTAATTAGAGCCTTATAGATGGTAATGGTGTTCACAAACTCATGAATGCATAAATTCGATTTTGGTTCACAATCACCCCTTTTCCCTCTGGCGCTCACTCTCCTCCCCTATTCTCTTTCCTCTACTCTGCTATATTTCTTTTCACTTGTCTATTTGTTCTTTTTACTTATACATAAGGGTGAAATTTCCTGTGGTATATTTGTATGTGCACATAACATGATTTTTTAAGAATTCATCCTGGCCGGCTTGGTGGTACAAGCCTGTAATTTCAGTGGCTTGGGAGGCTGAGGCAGGAGGATTGCAAGTTTAAGGTCCAGCTTCAGGAACTTAGCGAGGCCCTAAGCAACTCAGCAAGGCCCTGTCTCAAAATTTAAAAAAAAGGAAGTGGGGTGGGGATGCCACCCTGCTACGTTCAATCTCTAGTACAAAAAAAAAAAAAAAAAAAAAAAAAAGCATTCTGCATTGCCTCCCCTCTCCCATCTCTCCATTCTGCCTCTTGATCACCAGATTCTTCTTCACTACTGATCTTTCCTGTATCGTTTATATATCATCTCCTTCCCTCCTCCTTTCCTTTATTTCCTTTCTAGCTTCCACATAAGAGAGAAAAATTCAACCTTTGAATTTTTTTTTAATATTTATTTTTTAGGTGTAAAATGCCTTTATTTTTATGTGGTGCTGAGGATTGAACCCGGGTCCCGTCTGTGCTAGGCGAGCGCTCTACCACTGAGCCACAATCCCAGCCCCAACCTTTGAGTTTTTGAGTGTGGCTAGCAAATGCCTTAATTTCATTCTTCTTTATGGTTGTAGAATTCCTTTGTGTATATACCACAATTTCTTTACCCATTCATCTGTTGATGAGCACCCAGGTTGTTCCATGATTTAGCTATTGTGAACTGTGCTGCTATAAATACCGAGGTGGTTGTATTGCTACAGCATTCTGATTTTAGTTCTTTTGCCAAAATACCGAGGAGTGGAACAGCTATACTATGTTATACTTGGTTACATTCCTAGTTTTGTGAGGAGACTGCATAATGCTTTTCATAGTGGTTCTACTAGTCTGCAGTCCCCCCAACAGTGTACCTTTTCCCACACAACCTAGCCAGTATTTATTATTGTCTGTATACTTAATCTTTGCCATTCTGACTGGAGTATAGTTTTGATCTGCATTTCTCTAATTGCTAACCATATTGAACACTTTTCAAATATCTGTTGGCCATATATATTTCTTCTTTTCAGAAGTGTTTGTCTAGTTTATTTACCCATTTATTAACTGGGTTATTTGATTTTTTTTTTGTATAAACCACTGAGCTACATCCCTAGCCCTCATTATTTTTTGAGACAGGATCTTGCTAAGTTGCTCAGGACCTCTCTAAATTGCTGAGGTTGGCTCTGAACTTGCAGTTCTCCTGCCTCAGCTTCGTGTGCTGCTGAGATTACAGGCATGTGCCACCATGCTTATAATTTTTAATGTGAATTTTTTTGAATTCTATATATTCTATATTAATTCTGTCTCAGAATCGTAGTTAGCAAAGATATTCTTCCATTCTGTAGGTCCCCCCTTCACATTCTTAATTGTTTCCTTTGCTGTGCAGAAGTTTTTTTTTTTTTTATGCCATCCCATTTATTAACTCTAGGCATTATTTCCTGAGCTTTAAGAGTCCTACTGAGAAAGTTGTTGCCTATGCCTGTATATTGAAATGTTGACCCTATGATTTCTTCTAGGAGTTGCACAGTTTCTGATCTAATTAGTAGGCCTTTGATCCATTTTGAGTTGCTTTTGTGCAGGGTCAAAATTAAGGAAAATGATTCATTCTTCTACATAACCAGTTTTACCCTTATCATTTGTTAAAAAGGCTTTTCTCCAAAGTATGTTTTTGGCACCTTTGTCAAGGATCAGATGATTGATTCCTATGGTCTGTTTTTATGTCTTCTATTCTATACCACTGGTATATTTGTTTTTATGCCAGTTCCATGCAGTTGTTTCTATAGTGCTGTAGTATAATTTGAAGTCAGGTATTAGAGTTGCTGTGGCTATCCTGGGTCTTTTTTTCTAACAAACAAATTTTAGGACTGTTTTTTCTAGTTCTACAAAGAATGTCATCCGTATTTTGATGGGGATCACACTGAACCTACATATTGCTTTTGGAAATATGGACATTTTAACAATATTAATTCTGCCTATCCATGAACATGGGAAGTTTTTCCACCTTCTGAGGTCTTCTTTGATTTTTTTCTTCAATGTTCTATAGTTTTCATTGTAGAGGTCCTCCACATCCTTAGTTAGAGTTATTCCTAAGTATTTTATTTTTTTGAGGTTGTTGTGAATGGATTGTTTTCCTGATTTCTTTCTCAGCAAATTCATAATTGGTGCATAGGAAAGCTACTGATTTTTGTATGCTGACTTTGTTAATATGCTACTTTGTTGAATTTGTTTATTAGCTTTAGCATTCTTTTGGTGTAGCTTTCTGGATCTACTCTAAGATCATGCCATCTGTAAACAATGGTAATTTGACTTCTTCCTTTCCTATTTTTATCCCTTGTATTTCTTGTCTTGCCTAATTTCTCTGGCTAGAATTATTTCTAGTACTACACTGAATAAGTATGATGAGAATGGCTTGTCTTGTTCTAGATTTTAAAGGAAATGTTTTCAGTTTTTCCCCATTCACTATGATGTTGGCTTTGGATTTGTCATATATAGCCTTTATGATGTTAGGGTAGGTTTCTTCTATCCCTAGTTTCTTCAGAGCTTTTATCATGAATGGGTGCCAAATTCTGTCAAAGAATTTCTCTGCATTTATTGAGCTGACTTAAGTAATTTTTGTCCTTAATTCTATTTATGTGATGAATTACCTTATACTACAAATAAACTTAATTGCAAAATATTAAAAATATTTGTTTTCAAAAGTAATTACTGAGAGTGATCTCAGCAAAACTGGTCAAGTAAATAGCTCTAAAGACTTATCCCACTACAGAAAAGCACCCCCTCCAAAAAAAAAAAAAAAGAGCTGACATTGTGGGCACTCTAGAAAACAGTTAAAGGTTTAAAGCAACCAAGAACTTAAAAATGAAGAATTCACCTGCCAACAGCAGAATTCATGCTCATTTCAAATGCACCTGGACCATTTTCTAAGACAGATCATATTCAAGGCCATAAAAAGTCTCAAATTTTTTTTAAAAATTAAAATCATACAAAATATCTTCTTTGACTACAATGGAATAAAACTAGAAATGTAAAATAGTGTGTTTACCAGGGAAAAAAGTGGTGGTTTCTTAAAAAGTTGAAATATATTTACTGTGACCTAGTAATTCTACTACTAGGTATATATATAAAAAATATTTAAAATGAAGTTTTAAAATATTTATATACAAATATTTGTAATAACACTATTCTTAGTAGACAAAAGGTAGAAACAACTCAAATATCCATCAGTGGAAAATGGATAACCCAAATGTGGTATATACAATAACAGATACTATTCAGCCACAGAAGGAATTTTTGTACACTTATACATTATTTAAATTAAATATATATACTAACACATGGCTGAACCCTGAAAATATTATGTTAAGTGAAAGAAGATAGACATAAAAGACAAAAACGATATGATTTAATTTATATGAAACAGACAAACCCATAGAGAGTTACCATCTAAGGGGAGGGGAAAATAGGAGTGACTACTTATCGGCAAAGGGTTTTCTTTTGGGGTAATTAAAATGTTTCAGAACTTAACAGAGATGGTAATTATCAGTTATTATGAACGTACTAAATGCCACAAATGTACCCTTTAAAATGGTTAATTTTATGTTAACTGAGTTTTACCTCAACTTTGTGAAAAGTGTACATAAAAGAATAATTATTAACCAGGTGTGGTAGTGTAGGCCTATAGTCCCAGCTAGTGGAGGCAAAGGTGGGAAGATGGCTTGAAGCCAGGAGTTCAGGGCCAGCCTTAACAAAATAGCCAGAACCTGTCTAAAAAAAAAGTAACAGTTGAATCTGAGAAGTTAAAAAACTACTAACCTAGAATAGCAAATATACAATTTAGGACTACAATATTAAATTTGTGATCTTAAATACTTCACTAATAATGAAGAAATAATAAAACTAATGAATTAAGTACCCAAATTGTGACTGCCAGGGGAAAGGATTTCTTTAATGAGTTCCTAAAACCACATGTGATAAACCAAAATACTAACAAATCTGAATACATTAAAACTAAGGACTTTAATGAAGGAAGATACAGGCAAAGAATGATAGATTTAAGAGTAAAATATTTGTAACACCTAAAATTGGCAAGTGATTAAGAAGATATAGGAATACTACCTGTTTGCTTCCCAAATTGGGAAAATAGAGTTACAGAAAAGAATATTCAAATGATCAAGATGCATATGAATAATAACTCAAACTCTCCAGGAATCAGATAAATGCAAATTAAAAGAAAATATTTTGGTCTGGGGATGTGGCTCAAGTGGTAGCGCGCTCGCCTGGCATGCGAGCGGCCCGGGTTCGATCCTCAGCACCACATACCAACAAAGATGTTGTGTCCGCTGAGAACTAGAAAATAAATATTGAAAAAAAATCTCTCTCTCTCTCTCTCCCTCTCTCACTCTCTCTTAAAAAAAAGATATTTTAAGAAAACGTATACATCAGATAGATAAAAATGAGAAAGTTGTATAGTATCAACTGTAGGTGTAAATTCAATATGGTAGCAGAATTCTAAGATGTGCTCCCATGATTCCCACCTCCTGGCTATTTAATCAAATACCAATCCAATTACTGATATGAATTGATTTTGCAAATTTAATTGAAGTTCCAAATCAGATGACTTCAAGATCCAGAGGTTATCTGGATATACCAGAACTAGTCACACGAGCTCTTAACAGTACAAAGTTTTCTACTGCAACAGATTTGCAAGATAAGGATCTGATATGACTCTGCTGCTCAGATGGAAAGGAAGACATGAAGAGGTCCTGACAGCAGTCTCTAAGAGCTGAGATCAACTTGGCCAGCAGCCAGAAGAAAATAGGAGCTTCAGTTCAACAACTGCAAAGAACTGAATTCTGCTAGTAAAAGGAGTTAAGTCTGTCTGATAGAGAACTTCAAGATGCAGATGAGAATGCAGCCAGATGGCTTCAGCCTTGAAAGAGGAGAACCTAGGAGAACCCAGCCAGGCCAGTTTGGATTTCTGACCTACAGAACTAAGAACAAATAAATGGATGTTGTTTTGGGAAACTAACTTTGTAGTAATTTGTTACCAAGCAATAGAAAACGAATTCACAGGAAATAGGTGGCCTCCAGAAAATGCTGGTAGAGTATAAACTAGTATTAACTAGTACTACTATTCTTAAATAAAGTTAAGACTGCACACACCTTACAATATATACCCTTGATAAAATTTTCATACAGATCCATTAGGGAATATGTATAAGACTATCGCAGGATTTTTTTCTAGGTGTAAGTTAGAACTGGAAACAACTAAGAGTTCATTATTAAGAGAATGTGTAAATAAAATGTTGCAGAAACCTAACAATTCAATACTCTATAGCAATTAAAGGTGACAAATTTATCTACAACATAAACAGAATTTCAAAACAAGTTAAATGAAAAAAAAGGAAACAGAACAAGACACATAATACACTGTTATTTTTGTGAATTTAAAACATGTGGTTAGGAATACATTTGAGAAGATGGCGGCGGGAAGTGAGTAAGCAGCTCTGTGCTCTGCGCCGCCGCGTCTGAAAAGATGAGGTAAAGATCATTAAAGGAGATCTGTCGACAAAAATCCAGCACAGTGTCAAGAAAGGGGCCTAGGTGGAGTGAATCCGCCACTAATCCAGCCAAGGTGGAGGGACTCCATCACGACCTCAGCTCGAGCAGTAAGGCTGCAGCCCCAGCTGCACGGCTCTATCGGCCCCATCTCCTTCTCCTCTCCGCCTCTCCGCCTTGCTTCTCTCCAGCTGTCTCTCCTCCCAAGCTCAGTCTCTAAATCTAGATCTCAATTTCTTTCCCCCACCCCGCCCGCTCTCCCACGTGTCTGGTACCTGGCCAGCACGGCCCCGAGGCGCCACCTCCCATCCCCCAACCCACACCCCCTCTCTGGGGGTTCCGAAGGCCGCTGCTGCCACCGCCGCCTCCCGCGGAACAACATAGAGCAGACTCTTCACCACGCGAATGAGCTGCCGAATTAAATGAAACAGCTGATAAGATAAGTGACAATTTAAAATCCAAGTGATCCGAGAACACGCACTGAGCCCTGATCCGCTGAATTCAAACTCCCGGTCACCTGCTTCCCGCAGAAAAACAGCTATGACTCGGCATTAATTCATCCGGCTGAAACAACTGGTCAGCCCTTCTCATCATACGAAGGTAAATGCCGACCGAGCCTTCATAAGTACTGGCCACAGGTTTGAAACGGGGCTTGGGAGAGAAGGACCCACCCATTGAATTGGTCGCCTGGCAAAGGGAAACGACCTCATCAGACTGCTGCGGAGGAGATAACTTCGTTGAAACTGGCAGCTAAAGGTCTGTGATCCCATAGCCTTCCCTCTCCACAAATTGGGAAAACCTTAAGGACCCCTCCCAGCTCTCCCGTAAGGGCCCCTCCCAGCTCTCCCGTGAGTGCTACAGCCAGCCCGAGGGAATCAGAGGTGGTGCGGACCCACCTACCGCTCCCACCAGGGCTGACTGCTGAGGTCTCTTGCACCAGCTACGGGGAAGTGGATACCGGAGGGCAAGTAAAATCCGCTGAGGATTCTCAGCCCCAAGCTCTACAAACTTAAGGTCTGAGGGAATGGCAAACTGGAAGAGTGTGCCCAGTCGTTCATGAAAACAGGGCTCCCGGGAGCAGCAGACCTGGCGTGTAGCCAGTATTGTGGTGAGAGGGGCCTAGCTAAAGAAAAAGTGGGAAGTGACTAGACACAAGAGGAGGCCCTAGACACTCAGGATTGGAGACTCGCCCAGTCTGGGAGGAGCAGCTGCACAGTGATTGGTATTCACAAGAGAAACTTGACCCGGTGGGCACAGCGCCATCTACTGGAAGAGAAGTTAATCAAACTCTAAGAAGGCATTTATTAGGTTTTTTTTTTCTTTTTTCTTTTTTTTGATTTGGGTTTTTCATTCATTTTTATTTTTTTCTTTCTTGTTGTTTTATTAATTTTTTTTACAAAATATTTTTTTAAATTTTTTTTCTACTAATTTTAATTTAAATATTTTTTTAATTATTATTATTATTTTTTTTGTTAATTTTTTTTTCTTTTTTAGTTCCTATTTTTTTCTTCTTTAGTCTTTTCATTTTTCTTATCCCCCCTTTCCTTGAATTCTACCTGCCTACTCTCATTCTCTTTAGAGACTTCTTCCCTTCCCTTCAAATACCTTTCCTCCCAAACATCAAATTAATTTACAGGAGTAAACAGTAACTCAGCAGTCAAACAGAACAAGAAGTAACATGAGCAGCTTCAAAAAACAAGGAAGAAAAGGAGTACAAACAATGCAGGACAGCCTAAATATTCAGGAGGACCTAGAGTCATCAGAAAAATGGTCATATAAAGAACACCTTAGACAGATGGAATGGAACCTTAAAGAGTATACAAGACAGGAAATCCAAGCAGTGAAAGAACACATTGAGAATGAATTTCATAAACAGTTAAAAGAAGAAGTTAAGCATCTATATCAAGAGATAGAGATTATAAAAAATAATCAAACAATAATTCTAGAAATGAAGGAAACGATAAACCAAATTAAAAACTCAATTGAGAGTATCACTGCCAGAGTGAACCAAGTAGAAACCAGAACGTCAGATAATGAAGACAAAATATACCATCTTGAAAAGAGTCTAGCCAACTCAGAAAGGCTGGTAAAAAATCATGAGAAAAACATCCAAGAGTTATGGGATAACATGAAGAAACCAAACTTACAAGTCATCGGGATAGAAGAGGGTACAGAGATTCAAACCAAGGGAATGAGAAACCTGCTGAATGAAATAATTACAGAAAACTTTCCAGAAATAAAAAAGGAAACAGATATACAAATTGAAGATGCATACAGGACACCGAGCACACAAAATCACAGTAGACCAACGCCAAGACACATTGTTATGAAGATATCCAATATACAGAACAAAGAGAAAATATTAAAAGCTACAAGAGAAAGGAGACAGATTACATTTAGGGGTAAACCAATATGGTTAACAACGGACTTTTCATCACAGACACTGAAAGCAAGAAGGTCATGGAACAATGTATTTCAAACACTGAAAGACAATGGATGCCAACCAAGAATTCTGTATCCAGCAAAATTAAGCTTCAGGTATGACAATGAAATAAAAATCTTTTATGATAAACAAAAGTTAAAAGAATTTGCAGCCAGAAAACCAGCATTGCAAAGCATTTTGAGCAAAACACTACAAGAAGAAGAAATGAAAAACAATAACCAAAACCATCAGTGGGAAGTGCCTCAGTAAAGACAGAGGGCGAGGGGAAAGAAAATCATGGAGAAACAAACTAAAAATTTTTTTTAAAAGGATAAACAATCAAACATGGATGGATGTTCAAATCACATATCAATAGTAACTCTGAATGTTAATGGCTTAAACTCTCCAATAAAGCGACATAGGCTGGTATCATGGATTAAAAAAACAAATCCAACAATATGCTGCCTCCAGGAGACACATCTGATTGGAAAAGACATACACATGCTGAAGGTGAAAGGATGGGAAAAAATATACCACGCACACGGTCCTCGCAAGCAAGCAGGGGTGGCCATCCTCATATCGAATAAAATCGACTTCAAGACTAAGTTAATCAAAAGGGATAAAGAAGGTCATTATATACTGTTAAAAGGAACCATTCACCAACAAGACATAACAATTATCAATATTTATGGACCAAATAATGGTGCTGCGACATTCATAAAACAAATTCTCCTCAAGTTCAAGAATCAAATAGACCACAACACAATAATTATGGGAGACTTCAACACACCTCTCTCACCATTGGACAGATCCTCCAAACAAAAGTTGAATAAAGAAACTATAGAACTCAATACCACAATCAATAACCTAGACTTAACTGACTTATATAGAATATATCAACCATCATCAAATGGATATACTTTTTTCTCAGCAGCACATGGATCCTTCTCAAAAATAGACCATATATTATGCCATAGGGCAACCCTCAGTAAATATAAAGGGGTGGAGATAATACCATGCATTTTATCTGATCATAATGGAATGAAACTGGAAATCAATGATAAAAGAAGGAAGGAAAAATCTTACATCACATGGAAAATGAACAATATATTACTGAATGAACAATGGGTTACAGAAGACATAAAGGAGGAAATCAAAAAATTCTTAGAGATAAACGGAAATACAGACACAACATATCGGAATCTATGGGACACAATGAAAGCAGTTTTAAGAGGAAAATTCATCGCCTGGTGGTCATTCCTCAAAAAAAGAAGAAACCAACAAATAAATGAGCTCACACTCCAACTCAAAGCCCTAGAAAAGGAAGAGCAAAACAACAGCAAATGTAACAGAAGGCAAGAAATAATTAAAATCAGAGCGGAAATCAATGAAATTGAAACAAAAGAAACTATTGAAAAAATTAACAAAACTAAAAGTTGGTTCTTCAAAAAAATAAATAAGATCGAC